>NC_089506.1:91018330-91643330 GCF_036850995.1 Saccopteryx leptura | reverse complement strand
GGAAATGTCAAAAATGTTACTGCAGGGGTCTCCTTATCACTCTTGTTTCACTGTCTAGAATTTAATGTAAAGATTAGGTATTGTCATTAGCTTCCTGTTACCTTAAAATGTGCATTGCTGCTATTCCTATCACAGAGCAGCTTAGGTGCTTTAAAATAAAAACCATTCACTGATTCTCCCTTTCTGGGTCAAGTACAACCACCAGCATTATGATTCTTTCTATCTATACCATAAACTATACCATAAACTCTAAAAGATAAATTGCATAGCAAAGGCAATTATTTTTGCTGGATATCTCCATCCAATATTTAGTACATTTCTTTGTTTAGCTTTTACTTCTATATTACTTAGGAAAATTGAAAACCTGAATTTTTATAGGCAACTTCTAGCCAGATTGCTTTATCTGAAATGTTGAGCCAAAGGTTAAGTTCTATCTTCTATCCTACTAGTACTCAGGCATTTGCTCCAGTATCCCCTTGTTATAGGAGTCTCAAGCTGATGGTTCATGGGCCATGTCTGAAAAAAGATGTTTTATTTGCCTGTAAAATATTTTATAAATCTGAATATAAATTCTCTAGTAGACTAACAGTCTCCACTTTGCCATACTCTCCAGTAATATCTTGTTATATATTTGTCCTACTTCACATATTTATGTTACTCACCTAGTTCCATAGACATTTGGATGTATGTTTCCAAAGTTGAGTGTAAAGTTGGACACAAATGGGAGGTAAGACATGGAGGGAAATAAACTTTTGATATTTTAGTACATCCTAACAATATGTTTATTTCAAATGTAGAAAATTCAAACTTTGATTAAAGATACCCTCTCCCACACTTTCCTCATATAGATAATAAGTAGATAAGATGAATGAAAGAAAAAAAGCCTTTCTGGTTTCTTAAATTTCCAAGAGAGCCTTTTGCAGTGTTGGGATGAATGAGCCTGTATACTTAGAAAAATTCTCTCTTTTAATAGACTTAGCAAGGATGGGCACTTTCTCTTAAATATGAGGATATTGCATTCCAGTGCTACATCCTCACTTGGTTGAAGAATCAGGAAAATAATATTTATAAATAATCCCTTAAATAAAATTGCATAGATTATATAGACTGTCTTTTATGGTGTGGTGAGGTAATAACTGAGTATAAAAGGGTGGTGGTAGTATTAGTAGTTGTCCATGTCCTCAGTTCTGGCAGGATCATACCTACATGGGAATTGTCTGGACTAGATATAGTACTTTTCCACATGCTTCATGTATCCATCTCGCTTGCATTCTGTGTCAGCATCTTAAATTATGTTCCTAGTTTAGAAAGGGTAGGATAGTGTGCAATAAGGATTAATCTTGCTTAGACTGAGGTTTGGTCTTGTCTTCAGTTCTTGGTTGGTAACCTCTGAGCCCTTGGGATGTCCTTCCTCAATAAGAGTGTCCTTGTTCACCTAGATTCTAGAAGATTTGGGCCACACTAGATAGTCTATGCTAACTAAGTGACTTATTGTGGGGAGCCTTTGTGTTATTAGTTCAACCTATGGAAGGGCTGGACACTAAGATCAGCCATGTGGACAGTCAACCATGTTTATGCAACTGAAGGGAAAAAAACCCTCTGAATACCAAAGATTGGATGAAGTTCCCTGGTTGGCAGTACCGCATGTGTATTGCCACACATCATTATTGAGAGAAAGAGGGACTGTCCAACAATTCCACTGGGGGAGAACAACTACAAGCTCTATATGCTCTCCT
The DNA here is from genome assembly GCF_036850995.1 of Saccopteryx leptura. Lineage (NCBI taxonomy): Eukaryota > Metazoa > Chordata > Mammalia > Chiroptera > Emballonuridae > Saccopteryx > Saccopteryx leptura. Next base: position 91,641,594 of record NC_089506.1, on the reverse strand, counting down.
GGACCCTGCCCTATGCCACTCTGACCTCTGCTGATTTTATCTGCATCCTTTCACTGTAGTAAACCCAAACCGTGAGTAGAACTTTTCTGAGTTCCATGGTCCTTCTAATGAATTATTGAACCCGAGAATATCTTGGGGACCTCTAAACTTGCAGTAGTGTCAGAAGTGAGGGTGATCTTGGGGACTTGACTTTTGAAACTGCAAGTAGAGGTGGAGGGAAGGAGCAGAATCTGTAATTCTCTAAAATTTTTCAGTGGCTTTCTGAGAGTTCTGTCCCTACAAAGCCAAATGTTGTCAGAAGACCATCTCCTCGGCCTTTCAGCCCTTGTCCAGCACACAGAAAGGGGCCGGATGTCCTGGAAGGGTAGCCTGAGATTTTAAGCAACAGCACATGAATTCTTCTCCATTTTCCAACCTGAGCCCCGCCGAGAGAGAGAAAAGGAAAGTCAACCAACTCATCTTTCATTCATTCTCGGCATCATATTCAGTAAATTTTATTAAACCTGCTTCTTAATATTATCTCATTAAGGAAAAAGATAATTACAATATGAACGTCTTGCTTCCCAACACTTAGTAAAGTCACAAGCATTTAACTTCACAGTTAAAAGAAATGGGCACCCATGTACCTGACACTTATTATTCAAATGCAAATCTCATAGTAATGCTAAAAACTCAATTTCTTTTTATTTCTGACTACAAAGAACAGATGGCATTTTCAGTGAATTAATCTTAAATTGCCTGTGGGACTGGAGGAAAAAGCACAGGTATGTGCACAGATCCACCTTAAGAAGTAATAAATTATATTTGGAAAAATATATAGCTAGACAAATTCTGCCCAGGGTACTAAAAATATCCTGTCAAACACTGGAAAAGCTTCCCCAGTACCTACGACTTTCCTTCTTAGTATGAGGCTCCAAGCCCTGGAGCAGAAACAGAGACTGCACAATGGCACACACTCAGGGTCGCCTCTCTCCCAGTACACTCTCCACACTGTAGTGACAGGACACACCAGTGGGACACAGTAAAGACGGGAGGTGGCTGCTATTCCTATTCCACTACCTACTGAAGGATTACCAATACCTGTCACTGTGCCGAGCACAAACATTACCTCCTTTCATCCTCCCAAACCTCCCTGGAGGGAGGAGACGAGAAATCCAAAGTTCAGAGAGGTGAAGACACCTGCCCAAGATCACAAAGCTAGCAACAGCCAAGTCAGCAGTCCCCAGCTCTGTCCACCTAAAAGCCATTTTTCACTCTCAATGCATTCAGTGTTTTGGTTAATTATAGGGTTTGATTATAGCAATTTATCTGGTATATCATTAATGGATTGCTAATTTTCAAAGGATTAAAGTCCAGTGAAATAGTCTGAAGACTAAAAGTATTAAAATTATATGGAATATAATCAAATTTTTCTCAAATACTTCCAACGGTACTTTAAGCCCTCGCAATGTCTCGGGTGCATCATCCAGCAGAAGAGTGATTGTGCTAATGAACTGTAGGTCAAAAGAATAACAGATAAATCAGCTTCCACTTACATATAATCACTACCCTAATTCACATAAATACTTTTGCAGAGTTCATGATGTAGTGATGTACCAACTTTTTTTCACTTCAAGTTAACAAATCTTTATCTAGTGCTTCCTTTGTGCCAAGCCCTGTGGTAAGCTCTGGGCTGCAGTAATAAGGATGATAAAATGCCTGTTCGTAGGAGGACACATTCTGACTTTGCGACACTATATTATCCCCCCTTGCAGTGGAATTACCTTGTCAATATTTAATTGGCTATAAGTACAATATTAACAGCAGCAGATCTACATTTTAAAATACTACAATTGGTGTGTCTGCTGATGTTGTAAAGTGACTACCTTTCCTCTTCTCCTTTTTTTCATGCTGTCTTCTTTAATGAGCTGTAACTACCTCCCCTGCCAGCCAAGTTTTTTTTTTTTGGGGGGGGGGGGACTTTCCCCCACACACTCATACATTCACACCCTTTAGTAAATAAATCATTTGGTGGTGGCATCTCACACTGGTCGTACTCACCAGGACTTGCAAAAATCTCTCTTAAGATTCTTAGAAGGGAAGGGGAGCAGGGAACAAAGTGTAGGAGGGGAGAAAGGAGCACAACCTTCCCTTTAGCTGATGTCTCCGAAAAGAAGACTCTAGGAGATCACTGCATCAAAGGCAAGCGAGTAAGAAGTTTCCAGGCAGCCAGTCACAAAGCCACCAAAAACTCGCTTTGAATGAAAAAAGAAACTGTTAACTCCTGCACTGTTATAAAATAGTTACCAAAGACACCTTCCCCGCTAAGTGCCATTCATTTCAGGAATGAAATGCTGTCACGGAGAAAAATGCCCAGGGCCACTGAGAACCAGAGAAGGAGGGAAGTGTGTGTACGGTTCACCTGTCCTTAAAGGGGAGAACAAGCGTCTCCCTCCTTGACAGCGACCCCGCCTTACTACTGTGCAGTCAGCCTGATCTGGCCTGACAGCAGATTCCCTGCCGTCCGGCTGCCCTATGACCACCAGCCTACAGTCAAACCGCCTCCAGTGCTTGGGATCCTCAATGCTACCGGGGTTGCCCTTTGGGGGCAAGTAGAAGATCCATGGAAAGAAAAATCTTTATTTTGCCACTTGGCTTCAATTTCCAAATTTAGTTGAAATTCTGGAAGAGCGCATTCAGACAAACATGACTTTCTGCTTTTGTTTTCCTTCGCCTTGGTGCTGTTTTAGTGCCCACAGCCAGCAGCCGGGGAAGCCGAGGGAGTGACAAATGGCTGTCAGGAAGGCTTGAGTCTCCAGGAAATCAGCAGAAATGTTCTTCAACCGACAAGAAGGGAAAAAGAGAAATGAAAACAAAAACAAAGTAAGCTTGGGTTTAGGCCCCAAGTGTCCACCAGGTATCTGCCGATTTATTCATCCTGAAATCTAAAGACTCAGATAGAAGCATTTTCATTGTTTTAAATTATCTCTTTGTCGGGATGATAATGGTTACTATTTGAAATTTGTCCTTGCACAGGGCTAAAAAGGAAACAAAGATAATAGCTCCAAATCTTTGATAGAAGTAAGAAAGTTTCCATCTCTACTCACCTGCATTTCTGGAATATATGTCTCAGTACAGCCAAGATCTGTTTTTCCAAAAAGTATACATCTTCCAAGAAAATAAAAGTAGGAAAGTTTGATTTTTTTTTCATACAAAACAAGTGACTGGGATGTAATACTGATCAAAGATGTCTTCCTGATCCCTTTGGTCCTAGCTATGACGAAAACTAAATGACTTATTCACCACTTCAGTCCAGCGCCTGAAAAATGAGATAAAGTGGTATCCTCATAGCCTTGTGAACAGTGGGGTGGATGTTAGAAACAGTTTCCAGGGTTAGGTAGTGTTACCCTCCCCGGAGTTCCCTTTTTCCTCATGACTCCCTGTATTACTGGAATGAGCTGGGTTCGGGGCAGCTTGTCGTAATCAAAGAGACAAACCAGACTGAGTGTAAGAGTGTCTTTAAGTCAGAAATACCAGTACCCTGAGAAGGCAGGGGAGTCCTGTCCACAAAGCTGCCTTAACACTCTCCTGGTCCTGGCAGCTTTTATAGTATTCAGGGGCAACAGGAAGAAAAAGGTCATAGTCTGTGCAGTTAGTCACGTAACAATGTGCAGGAGGTGGGGTTCAGTTCCTGAAATGTTTCCTTTGCAAGTTTTTCTGACGTAGCACAGGCCCAATCAGCATGGTCCTATCTGGTGTCCTTGGTAAATCTTCGGGACAGCTGAGGTCAGGTGTCTTCCAGGAACAGCAGGGACCTGGCACCTCTAGGACCATCTGCCTCTGGGAATTATCTGTGAAAAGACTCCCTGTTTTCTTAGGATACAAAGTAGAGATTTAAAATTGGTGAACTAAGTCTCTAATGAATTTATAGGCCCTAACTATTCACAGTAAACCCTGTGGCTAGGCTTTCATGAACAACTATTGTGATTAAACTAATTGTCAGGTTCCTCCCCAATGTAAGCTTTCCTCAACATCCTGCAAAAGTAAACGTTTTGCTACATGTAAGGCCAGTGGTGGTGGCCGTCCTCTGTGCAGGTTCCCATTGGATTCGGGGAGACGGTAAAAGAAGTGTGGAGCCAGAAAATGGTGGATGATTCCATTTATTAAAGTCTCATACCCGCAGACAAGCAAACAGGCAGGGAGGGCCGCTTCCCTTTCTCCCATCTCAGGACCCCACCGGTCTCAGCACCCCCAGCCAAACAGTCCGGCGGAAATCTCAGGGCTCCCAAGCCCCGACTTGGTCTCCGGTTCCACAACCCGTACTCATTCTCTGGACTCACCCTCTGGACTCCTCTCCCTCTCTCTCTCTCTCTCTCACTCTCTCTCTCTCCAAACAGGCTCGGGGAGAGGGCTTCCCCAGCAAACTATAGCAAACAATCTCCCCTCCCCACAGCAGCAGGCAGTCCACAATTTGCAATCGTCTGCCCTACATCAAGCACCCGCAGCCTTCCATAGACTATATGCACATGGCGCTGCCCCAATACAAGTGAACAAACCTAGAAACATTTGTTCACCCAACACTACATTTCAAAGTAGAAGCCAGGGAACCATTGAGAGAAGAGCAAGCAGATGAACTATTTCCTAACCCTTACATATCTCCTATTCATTATAACTGAAAAACTACTATTACTGAAGCCAAAATTCTCACGTCTGGGCTCCCTAATCACCTGCAAGTTTGCTCTAGTACCCTTTGTTAAACAATTCCTCTAGGTTTGGATTAATAAACTTCTAAACCTCTATTCAGATCTGCATTAATCAGATTCTTGCTCCACTCATTTCTCTAAGCACACACTTAAAGAGATCATCAGCTCAGATATAAATAATTCCTCTGAACAACTGTATTTTTTCTTTTTTCTCAATTACAGTTTACATTTAATATTTTTTAAAGTATTATTGATGGATTGATTTTTAGAGAGAGGAAGGGGAGAGAGAGAAAAACATTGATTTGTTGTTCAACTCATTTATGCATTCATTGGTTGATTCTGTTTTTATTTATTTTGCAAGAAAACAATCTTTTTTAATTATTATTTTTAACTTATTGTGTTAACATGGTTTTAAGTGTTCCACTCAATATAATACCCTCTATTTACCAAGTGGATAAAAAAGCTGTAATACATTTACACAATGGAATACTATGCAGCCATGAAAAAGAAAGAAATCTTACCTTTTGTGACAGCATGAATGGACCTGAAGATTATTATGCTAAGTGAAATAAGCCAGGCAGAGAAAGACAAATACCATATGATCTCAATTATATATGAAATCTAATGAACACAGTAAACTGAGTATTATTGGTTGATTTGTGTGTGTGCCCTGACTGACGATTGGACCCACAATCTTGGTGTATTGGGACAGCACTCCAACCAACTTAGCTACCTGAACAGGGCTCAATATTATTTTTTATTAGTTTGAGAGGTACAGCATAATGGTTAGAAACTTACATACTTTACAAGGTGTTCCCTGATATTTCCAGGACCCACCTGGTACCATACGTGGTTATTACAATAGTATTGGCTATATTCCCTATGCTGTACTTCACATCCCTATGACTATTTTGTAACACCAATTTGGACTCCTTAACCCCTTCACCTTTTTCACCTAATCTCCCTCACTATTTAAAAATATATTAAAGCTGAAACAAAAGTTTTCTAGTTAAAGTAGGAAGTGGTCTAGTTTCAAAGACATATTCACACCACCTATGTTCTAAGGACAGTTGGATAATTTCTTAAAAGACATTTAAAAGTGTAATAGAAGTTATTCTATAGCACCTTAAGATGGATTTCAATCACTTCCTTTCGGAATTAAGTTTAGATTGACTTTACAATGAATATGCATCTCTTATTTTTTGTTAAACTTGTTGGGGCAATGAGAAGTATTTAGTTGCACTAAGAATTTCTAATCTGCAAGAATTTGGATCAAAGGGACAGGCACGGTAACTTTTTTTTAACTGAAAAGTGAGAGAAAGATCCCAAATATAGGGGTTATACATGTCAACTCTCAGTTCAGAGCCCTAGAACAGCAAATGGTGTTTTCCCAGCCTCTGGCTTCCGATTACATCTGCTGAGGTTCTCTCGTTAGCAGTTCCCAGAAGCTGGAAGTGAGTTCCCTGGAAGGTACTGATGCTTTGAACTCCATTGATTGCTACAGGCAAAATTTTACACCAGGGCTCCAATTAGAACCTAAGGCTGATTACTTGCATTTATAGACCTCCTGTCTACATCCTAGCTTTTCTCCTCACTAGATCGATGTTTCTTCACTAGATGATTGATTATGGGAAGATTTCAGTAGCTCCTCCTCAGAGGTCTTCTTTCTATTGCTTTTGGGAAAGCTCCAATGGCTTTGCTTTAGCAAACAGAGAAAATGGCTATGTGACCTCTGGAGCTACGCCGTCTCGATTTATAACCAACAGCACCACTTGCCAGTAGTCACCTTGAGCAAGTTGCTAATCCTCTCAAAGTCTTAGTTTCCTTATACATTAAACGTAAATATTTAACAATACTAGCCTTAGAGTGTTGCTTTGAAGATTAACTAATCTGTCTAAAACATTACAACACTATAGTAAGTACATAAAATATAGGATATTTCAAGCTATTATTATTATGTCATTAGACATTATTGTTATGGTTCAATTGGCTTGTTTAAAACTCAAATTCCCCTCACCCAACTCCCATTAGGGCAACTTCTTCAGTAAACATTTTTTTCACCCAACCTCCCCCTCCCCTTTAGCAACTCCCCCCATCCTGGGAAGGTTCTGAGAAATGTCCTTGGGACAAGTCTTCATGAGGGGCCTGAGGGTTGGGAAAGAAAGACAGTCTGTAACCAAGGCAACCAATCTCATATGCTAATTCAAGTATGTCCAGGTGGCAACCTCAATGCCAGGAAATGCCTGAACCCCTATATCTGAAGCTCCCTCCCGCAACTCATGGCTGACACCCTTTTGCTGGTCTTAGCCTGCTTGTATCTAGTATCCAGGTGCTTTTAAAATAAACTTTCCTTTTGGAACACACCTCATGTTTTCAATTCGTCCCACAGTTTCTGCCTTTCAATTACATATGTATGTTATATGGTATTAGCTTTTTCTGGTTTACTGTATTCTCATAGGGTATTACACAAATAACAGTATAATCTAACATGCCCTTGAAATACCCAAATATATTTTGGGTATAGAGCCCTGAATAAAACAATGTCTGTAGCAAACACTGTAATGCCTTATTGATACCCTCTCTGTGTGTTTTAGGTCACTTACTACATGCAAACACCAGAGTTTTCTGCCTGACCAGGCGATGGTGCAATGGATAGAGCATCAGACTGGGATACAGGGGACCCAGGTTTGAAACCTCAAGGTCACTGCTTGAGCGTGGACTTACCAGCTTGAACATGGGTCACTGGCTTGAGTGTGGAATCATAGATATAATGATTCCATGGTCGCTGGCTTGAGCCCAAAGGTCACTGGCTTGAGCAAAAGGTCACTCACTCTGCTGTAGACCCCCAGGTCAAGGCACATATAAGAAACCAATAAATGAACAACTAAGATGCCACAACAAAGAATTGATGCTTCTCATCTCTCTCTCCCTTCCTGTTTGTCTGACCCTATCTGTCCCTTTCTCTGTCTCTGTCTCTGTCTCTGTCACACGCACACACGAAATAAAACCACCAGAGTTTTCTGCCTGAAGACTTTATTGATGATAAGAGCACCCTTAGCCCACCATCAGGGTCAGTCAGAAGTCTGGAGAATTAATGCTTCTCAGAATCCTCAACCAATGACAAATGAGAAGCTGATAGATCAGGGGTCCCCAAACTTTTTACACAGGAGGCCAGTTCACTGTCAATCAGACCACTGGAGGGCTGGACTATAAAAAACTATGAATAAATCCCTATGCACACTGCACATATCTTATTTTAAAGTAAAAAAGAACAAAACGAGAACAAATACAATATTTAAAATAAAGAAAAAGTATATTTAAATCAACAAACTGACCAGTATTTCAATGGGAACTATACTATTCTCACTGACAACCAATGAAAGAGGTGCCTCTTCCAGAAGTGCAGAAGTGCGGTGGGGGCGGATAAATGGCCTCAGGGGGCCGCATGCAGCCCGTGGGCCGTAGTTTGGGGACCCCTGTGATAGATAAATATCACTACTTCCTTGGTCATCAGTTGGGATAAATAAGATGGATTATCACTATTTTCCAAATTCCCTTGAGGGGCTAAGCTCCAAATATCCTCAGAGATACTTGGCTCAGAACTTACTTTTTTATTTTTCTTCATTCTTTTTCCTGATTCACTTTTTCACTCTCCCAGTATTTCCTGGGATGATCTCCCAAACAGAACACTTGCACTTGAATTCTTGTCTCATGATTAGCTTCTGGGAATCCAAACCAAGATACCCCTTAATAAATCCATTATAGCCAGGTTTTCATTCAAGGAATGTGGAAACAAATTGTTCCTCTGCAACTGTGACCTAGAAAGGTAACTGACTTGTTTTAGAGGCTGTACATTATATATATATGCATGTAAGTATTCTTCAAGTTGAACTCACAGTGAAGCTCAACAGCAGTTCTATCTTCCAACTACAACTTGAAATTTTTACCCACCTCTCTGAGAGGTTCCTTTAGAACAGGGGTCTCAAACTCGCGGCCCGCCGAACAATTTTGTGCGGCCCGCAGACTAATCCACGAAGTTCAAAATATTTTGGATAAAATTAAGTAAGCCTAGGGGCCTACTTGTATTTTTCATTTCTCTAGCATCCTAGCTAGATATTAGCTTAGTTAACAGCAGTTGTGATGCGAACTACAGTTTCTGGTCGTTTTGTGACACTGAGTAAACTGCATGTACGATTGTGCTTGTTGTACTGATTTTTTTTTTTTTTGTTTTCAACTGCAGTGAGAAAAGTGTTGCGTAACAGTTGCCTTTTGTAGACCTAGTGCGGCCCGCCGAACGGCTGTGATCTTGCTCTGCGGCCCACATGCTGAGTTGAGTTTGAGACCCCTGCTTTAGAATATAGGCCTTAAGTCTTCTTCTTTTCCTTTCTTAAAAAACTGACCTCATCCCAGTAGCTAGGACCAAACCAGATAGGTAGCTTTGCGGGGGAAGGAGGAATAGGGTGGTAGAAACTAAGTAGGATAAGGGGAGTTGAGGGGCTCAGGGTTGAAGGTCTAGAATGACATGTTGGAAGCTGAGTAGAGCAGACAGGGAGCCAGAGTTTTGGTAGAGGCCAAGAGGGAATCACTCTAGAAAATGAAGAACTTGAAGTTATCATCACTTGAAGTTACATACTGTCAGGGGCCACCAGGAATCAGGAGGATTTGAGAGCCAGGGAATCTGTGTTTCCTACAAAGAAGGCCATTTATGCCCAATAAGTTGTATCCTTCACCTGCATTAAAAGACTTTGTATACTTTACCTGTCTCAGTTGGCATATCATCAACCACACATATCCCCCAACTAAATTATAACAAAATACTTTTTTAAAATGCTTTGTTTAATAAATCTATAATGGCTATACTCCCAATATTGCACCACTTACTACACTATATTGAAACAAACCACTCACTAATATCAGGGTAAAGAGGGGTTGCCAGAGTGACAGGGGAGGAGAAAGTAAAGCAACAACAGAAAACCAAAACCAAGCAGGGTGCAAATAAGAATGAACAACCTCCCTCTCACGCCTCCTTGTGGCAGAGACTAAAAGGGAGCCTCTGGCAAATGAGAAGAAGTGATTTTAGAGGCTCAGCCCTAGTATTAACCAAACAGTACACAGAAGGTAAAGTTTGATGCTGAGAGATAATACCTTATTAACTAGGAAACCAGGGCATAGGTACCAGCTGGGTGTCATGTACAAAGTGGACTTATCAGAAGACACTCACCACAGAAATCCTTGGACAAGACATGTTTGAAACTTGGATCACCAACATACCTTATAAATCAACCTAAGGGAAAAAAAATTAGGATGCATAAACATATTTACATATTTTTAGAGTTTCTAGTGACTTTTTACATGGCTAATTATAATTTTGTTTCAGTATCAAATATTATGTTCAAGGGGTTTTTTATAAGTTAAGTTGGTACTAAATTATCCTTATTTTTTATGTCTGTCATGACGTTTTAAACATACTTGCTGGCATTCATTTCTTTTCAATGTGTCTTCTCAGTTACACTCCTGCCATTTACTCTATTACAGCTGCTTCATGATTAGGATACAGCACATTTCAACTTTTGCACTCTCTTCATTTCTTGAGGATTTGCGTCCTTTACTTAGGTTGATTTCTTACTTAATGCTACAACCGTCTCTGATTTCAGAAATCTATAAATATATGGAGTTCAAATTGAGGGCTATAATCAAGAGAACATTTCTGTTACCTGATTTTACACCAGAAGTGGAGATTTGATGAACCAGGTGGGAGGGTGGTGCTGCCTATTTAGATTCATTAGTGGCTCACACTCTGAGCTTCATGTGGCACAGTGCAAGATATTTTTAAATTCTTTCTTTCCATGAAGTGCAATGAAAAATGTTTACTATTCACATGTCACTGACACAACTATTTTATTCATACTTGAATGTGAAGACCATGTTTCTGTTGATGAATCACCCGGAGGCAGTAGATGTAAGTAGGACATTATAATGTCCTTTAATCCAGTCGTTTTCAACCATCCATCCATGGACCTGTCTGCAAAAAAGTTAACCACTGTAGCCTGGCCAGGTGGTGGCACAGTGGATAGGGCATTGGCCTGGTATGCTGACGACCCAGGTCAAAATCCCAAGGTCGCCATCTTGAGTGTGGGCTCATCAGCTTGAGCGTGGGCTCACCAGCTTGAGTGTAGGATTGCTGGTTTGAGTGTGGGATCATAGACATGACCCCATGGTGGTTGGCTTGAGCACAAACATGGCTGGCTTAAAACCCAAGGTCAACAGCCTAAACCAAGGGCACTGGTTTGAGCAAGGGGTCACTGGCTCCAGCAAAGGGTCTAGGCACGTATGAAAAGCAATTAGTGAACAACTAAAGTACTACAACTATGAGTTGATGCTTCTCATCTCATTCCATTCTTGTCTGTCCCTGTCTGTCCCTCTCATTCTGTCTCTCTTGGGGAAAAAAAAAAAGAATTAACCACCCTGATGTTGTATGAAGATTATAGACCCAGTGATCTTAGTCAATTCATTTATGCTCAGGGTGATTTCTGCCTTAGTGGTCCCTGAAATAATTCTCTTATTTTTACTGGTCCCCTAGAGTAAAAAAGGTGAAAACTACTGTAACCCACACTGCTGGATGGACTTAATGTTCAGCCTTATTTTCTAAAAAATAACTCTCACTAAAAATAAATAAATATATAACAAACAATAGCACTTATTTCTATTTATATCTCCTTGGAACTCATCATACCTCTAGACTGAATTTAAATATGTACATTCTCTGATGACTAAAATGTAACGCATTCCAGAAGTCCACCAAAACTTGCCTCTCCCAAACTTGTCTAGGTATATTAGAATAAAATCAAAACTCTTTTACCCTGGTCAACAAGACCCTACCTGATCTGCTCTCTGCCCTCCCATCAATTACTACTCCTTTCATTTAATATGTCCCAGCCTTACCAGTCTTTATGATATGTGACTCACAAAGCTCATTTCTTAGAACCTTTGCATTTACTGTTTCCTTTGCCAGGAAGGTTGTTCCCAACTCTGTGAATGGCCAGCTCTTTCTCTTCATTCATGTCTTACCTCAAATGCCATTTCCTCAAAGAGGTCTTTTCTAAACAACTTAACTAGTCTCTATTTCATTGCCCTGTATCATAGCGTTATCTGTGTCTTACATCATATATTTATTTACTAGTTGTTGTCTATCATAAGATGAGTCCTTGGAGAGCCTCATTCTCCTCTGGGCCTTCTCCTCCATCCTAACTAAGTCTGCTCATTAGAGTCTCTCCCAGTTCTTGGTTTGTTTTGCTCTCTGCTGGGACTGAAGCCTGCTTCACTTCCTGACCTGGTTATGTTCAGCCCTGACCCCTACCTTCCTCCCACCAGCTCTCTGACTCAGAGCTCTACAGCTCCCTCAACCCTCATGCCTTGTCTCCACAGAGGGACCTACCTGAAATTTCTTACCTTTAAGAGATTACTGGTATCATTGAGACACTCTCTAGATTGGAATCTTGGGCTTTGACCTAGGAACTTTCATTAAACACTGACCTTCTTTAAAAAGAGGCCAAACATGAAGATGGCTCTTGCTTCATCAACATTTCTTGAGAGCATAAGTTCTCTTGATTCCCCAGTATTCTTGATACTTATAAGGACATCATTTTTTGAAATAAATAATTTCCCATTCATCTTATGAGAACACCAAAATATGATTCATGTAGCTTAATGCAAGCAACACCTGGTAGAGTGGGGTAGTTTGTTGCATGAGTTTGGGTTCAGATTTTGACTGGGCCATTTATTAGCTGTGTGATCCTGGAAATGTTTGTCAAGATTTTTGAGACTTATTCTTCTAAATATAAAACAGGGGTAATAAAGTATCTTTCTGAAAAGGTTGTAAGAATTCAGTGAGATAATGCAAAGTATCTATATCTGTGCCAGATATGCTCACAGATTGTTTGTGGAGGTAGAAATGATACAACTCTATAGACAGTGATTTGTAATATATAACAAAACTACATTTTCATTTCTTTTCTGATCCAGTTTCTCATCATTATGTAAGGATAACAAGTACCTCTATAAAGTGATAGTAAGGGATTCCTATGATATATACTAAGAGGAAAAAAAAAGAGCAAACGTGAAATAATATTATGTATATATAAAACCTTTCTCATAAGACAGAAAATCATATACATATGTATCTATTTACACATATATAAACACATATACATGCACATATATACAAATATTATATACCTATGCACATATATATTTATTAATAACTTGTTTATATTTTGAAAAATAAAATTTATTAAGAATAAACCAGAAACTAATAAAAATGGTTGACCATCAGGTAAAGGTGGGAGTTGAAAGAAAGAAATAAAAATAAGAATTCTCTGAGTAAAATTTTCTAAAAAGCTATTTGTTGATTTAGAGAAAAAGAGAGGAAGGGAGAGAGAGAAAGGGAGAGAAACACTGAATTGCTGTTCCACTCATCCATGTACCCTCGAGTTGAATCCCACATGTGCCCTGACCAAGGATCGAACTTGTAACCATGGTACATTGATATGATGCTCCAACCAACTGAGCTACCCAGCCAGGCCTCCAAGTAAAATTTTTAAATGTTGTTTTGCCTTTTGCATCATGTAAATGTTTTACATATTTAAAAAATAAATTTAATTTTAAAATGGTTTACCAAAATCAAAATTTTAAAATTGAATACAAACAAAAACAAATGAACGTAACCACATATCAACCTGATGATATAACCACTAAAAGATAATAGATTTTGAACACAGTAATCTGACCACACTCTTGGTGGGGACTTATCAGGAGAAAGCAAGCTATGGGACTTTCTATAGGTTCCCTATCCTGGAATCCTTAAAATTATTAATGCTGCAATTAACAAAGTGGGCAGGTAGGGGTAGTTTTAGATGACTTGAGACCAAAGAGACAAGATAACTAAACATAATGTGTGATTCTTTCTTGGATCCTGAGTTCAACAAAAGAATGGATGTAATGATCATTATTGGGACAATTGGGGAGAATTTGAGTGTGGATTGTGCATTACAATATATTACTGCATCCGTGTAAGTTCCTGGGACATGGTCATAATAGTGTGTCTTTGTTCTTAGTAGATGCTAAAGCATTTAGACGTGAAATATTACAGTTCTACATGAAGCATATTTTCAGAGAGAGAGAAAGCAAATGTGCAAAATGTTCATATTAGACTCTCAACAATCCTGTAGGTTTAAAATTTTTCAAAATAGAAAGTTTGAGAGGTAACCCTCACAACAAACAAACTAAAAAAGATCTATGCCTGCTAGGTATTACTATCTCTGATTCTCCCGATCGGGGAGTCTGTGAGAAGGAAGCTGAAATAAGTACATACAGCTGATAAATAAGAAAGAAATCGTGTACTGGGATGTATTTTCAGCCTACTGAAGCATATCAGTTGATACTTTACTTCTTCATTTCCCATAGTGTGTGTGCAAACAAGTAAAATTGCCTCCAACTTTAAAAATGGAAGTGAGACAGTCTACAAGCTTGCCTGGAAAGAAGCAGTTAAAGTTTATCCTTATTTTACCTCCTTATTTAGTGTTGTGCCTTGGCAAAAACTCAGGCGGAGTGTAGATCCAGCCAACCTCTGGCAAAAACGCAGCCAACACTGCCTCTCACTCCCGTGAATTACACTGGGGGACGTGCCGCTGTTTCCAACCTGCCCATCTCCATTGTGGTGACAAAGCGCCAGGGCAAGAGGCAGACCCCTGGGTAGTTGGGTCTGTATTATTTCAGATTCTAAATACTGGAAGAAAGACAGAAAGCCTTTCTCCCAGATCAGGGAATGGGAAGTAGAATTTACAACAGATGAGGCCCACCTTCTCTGGGGGCATTTAAAGATCTATAGGCCCTTCCTTTCAAATTTCCGATACACAATTGACCTAACAAAACACCTTTAGATACTCCTAAATCATATACTTTAAAAAAAATCTTTTTCCATGATATATAATATTTGCCCCACAAAGTGATGAAATAGAAATTTGCCACTGGCTGTCTATTTTCGTTTCTTTCTAGGCTTAAAAGCCTATTTCATTTCTATTGCAGGATTCTGGCCAGGTGTAGACAGACAGCCTTTGTAACTGGTTAAAAGCTACAGAAAGGCTCTATTGAAACAAAATGCTGCTCATATACCCATCCATGCCAGGAGGAATAAATTGTACAAAAGCACCTAAAGAAAATTGTTCTAGAGTCACTACTGTGTTACATTAGCTGACAAGGAAGAGATGATTACATTTATAGATTTTCTTTTTCCTTTTATAGAGGCAGAATCTATATGCAGCGGAAGAATTGTGTATTATCACTGCTGGAATTTGAATTCACCTAATGAGAACTAACAGCAAAAGGAAGACTTCAAGTGAGGCTTCTTGGTCTTGGTCCTATACCTGAGCCATCAAATTAGGCTGCCTGGCTCTCTCTGGGACCGTGGCCCAGATTTACAAATGTATTTAAAGACTCCATTTTGGCATCCATAAAAATATTAAAACATGTAACTCTTTAAAACATACCTTCTAAGCTAATTATGAAGTTGGAAACTGTTAATACCACGCTATCATTATAAAATAATACCTTCTATTTGCATAGTGTTATATACCTCTGCACTTCAAAGCACAGTCACAAACATAATCTTACTTAATCCTGGGAACTCTGTGAGGTAAATTGTTTGGTTAATCTTTGCATTATGTAGTTAAAGTATCTGAACAAGACATGATCACTCTCAGTGCGGAAACGTTATGTTCACCATTTATCAGAACTGAAAAACCCTGTCACAGAGAGAGAGAGAGAGAGACTCAGCTCTGTCACTCACTGACTGCATGACCCCGAACAAATGACCAAACTTTTCTGAGCCTCAGTGTCCTCAACTGCAAAATAAGGGATATAATGTCTACCTCTTAAGAATAGATTGATGGTTAACTAAATTGAAATAACACTAAAAAATGATAGCTATTTATTCATTCATGCATTCAACAAATATCTAGTGTTTATAGCAGTTGACAGACAAGAAAGTTTTAAATCTAGAGGAGGCGAGTAATGTCATTACTAAAAGTCGGTGCCAGCCTTCATGAAGCTTCTAGACCTGAAGCATGGAAGACATTTAAATTTTTATTTATTTATTCATTTTAGAGAAGAGAGACAGAGAGAGAGAGAGAGAGAGAGAGAAAGAGAGAAAGAGAGAATGGGGGGGAGGAGCAGGACGCATCAACTCCCATATGTGCCTTGACCAGGCAAGACCAGGGTTTTGAACCGGCGACCTCAGCATTGCAGGTCAATGCTTGATCCACTGCGCCACCACAGGTCAGGCACATGGAAGACATTTAAAGAAACCATTAGAATGCAGTTTGATAGTGAGGAAAGCCATCCAGGGCCACCGGGCACAGCGGTGAAGGTTTTACCCTGCATGATCTAGCAGACAACATTCACGTTACAGTACACGTGAGTGATGAGGTCCCTAGAGGGGTCTAAGAAGCCACACACAGCAATCCCTCTGGTAGCAGAAAAACGTTAATAAATTCTTCATAGAGGTGATGTTTAATGTAAGTCATTCTGGAAAAGAGAAAAAGTCTATGAGAACATATGAAATGAATACTGAATTGTAAGACCACCATTGCCAGAAGAGATGATAGGTGCATGTAACAGAAAAACGAAGTTGAGGAAAGAGACCACGTGCTGAGGGGCCTTGTAAACCACACCAAATAATTAGTACTTCATGCTCAAACCAACAAAGTGCTTTAGTGCAAATACATAACTACTATATTAGCATACCTCTTCCATTTCCCATCAGCCCCTCGTTTCCATTTGGAGGTAGTTCTAGGGATTGTCCAAACAGAATAAAACCCCAAAATATTACTGTTAATGCTGAGACAACTACACAGGATGCACTGTGGCTAAGAGGGAGGACAGCTTTAGAATAAAGCCAACACCCCGCTGGACCCCAGAGACAGGGTGAAACCAGGCTCTTGATGACCATGTTGAGTCCTGAGTCTAGCCTTTCCTGAAGTCCACCTACTTTGGAATCTTCAGTAATGTAAACCAATAAAATCCTACTTATTATTTAAATCAGTTGTTTTGTTTTCTTTTAATTTCAACTAATTTTGTTAACAATTAATTTTAACTGATACAGGTGCCAGTAAGACTCTTAAGTCAAAAAGCAGCGAAATTGTATATATATTTTATAAAAATATTACTGTAGCAACTCTAAAGAAGATGCACTGAAAAAGACCAGAAGTCAGTAGAATATAGCCTTTTGCTAAAGTCTAAACAAGAAGGGAAGACAAAAGAATGAGCTATATATCCTGAGTATCTTTTTCTTTTTTTTTTTTTTTTGACAAAGACAGAGAGAGAGAAAGACAGATAGGGACAGACAGACAGGAAGATAGAGATAAGAATCAATTCTTTGTTGTGGCACCTTAGTTGTTCATTGATTGCTTTCTCATGTGTGCCCTGACTGGGGGGATACAGCAGAGCAAGTGACCCCTTGCTCAAGCCAGCAACCTTGGGCTCAAGCCAGCAACCCTGAGCTCAAGTCGATGAGCCTGTGCTTAAGCTGGCAACCTCAGGGTTTTGAACCTGAGTTTCCCACATTCCAGTCCAACACTTTACCCATTGCACCACTGCCTAGTCAGGCTATCCTGAGTATTTCTTATAGAAATATTTGTCATGGTGAAAACCAAGTTGCAAAATAATTTGCATAATCTAATCTTGCTTTATTTTTTTTATCTTAATTCTTTATGTGCGTATATGTCATTTCACACTATCTATCTATATATAGATAGATGATATAGATATAGATATAGATATAGATATAGATATAGATATAGATATAAACTTTGTCTAAATTTTTTAAAGTGAGAATTGTTAGTTGTATAATTAAAGAAAGAACATTTAAGAATGATGACCACAGGTCCCTGGCTGGTTGGCTCAATGGTAGAGCATCAGCTTGGCATGTAGAAGTCCCAGGTTTGATTCCCAGCAAAGGCACCCATCTGCTTCTCCACCCTTCCCCCTCTCCTTTCTCTCTATTTCTCTCTCTTGCCCACCCACAGCCAAAGCTCCATTGGAGCAAAGTTGGCTCAAGTGTTGAGGATGACTCCATTGCCTCCACCTCAGTTGCTAGAACAGCTCCGGTTGCAACAGAGCAATGCCCCAGATTGGCAGAGCATCGCCCCCTAGTGGGCATGCTGGGTGGATCCAAGTCAGGCACATACGGGAGTCTGTCTCTCTGCATCCCGCTTCTCACTTCAGAAAAATCAAAAAAAAAAAAAAGAAGAATAACCACATAACTTAAGTCAGTGGCCTTGAATGAAAAGAATAACTTTGAAAGACATATAGAAATCAACCTATCTAAAATTATCCTTTCAGGGAAAGTTCTAGCTCCACCTCTACATGACCCTTTCCTGGACTACTCTTATCCAGGATGATCTTCTTCTTTTTATTCCTAACACACTCACTTTCTGGATAATCATTCAGTTTTCCCACATTCTACCTTGTACCAAGGATTAACTTTCCCTAAATATATATCTTCCAAAAGGTTATAATCTCCAAGAACCTTGATTTATGCTTTTTGTTAGCTACACATCACTTAGCCCAGTGTTGTGTACATAGTAATTATTGGAACACCCTGGTTAGCTGAGTGTTCCTCCTAGTACACAACAGTGCCCTCCCTGTTCTCTGCTCCCCTACCCTACCCTACCCAGACTACCCTTGACTTAATCTAGAGAGGTAGGCCTGGCAATCTCTGAAAAGGTTTGAAATACCTCTGGAATGCAATGCTCTAAACTCCCACGTTCTGGTTTTAGCCCTGCTCTGCCTCACCAGATGGCTTTGGTAAAGTCTCGACCTCTCTAGGTCTATTTCTACCTGTAAATATCTTCACAAAATATATTTGGAGGAGTCAAGACAACCAGAACCTATGAGGCACAGATGGGAAAAGTAGGCTGATGCAAAAAATAACATTGGGAAGAAAGTCATGTATCAGAAGGACTATGGTTAAAATATATCCTTGAAAAAGTGCATTGATGAAGACATGCATTTGACAAAAACCAATGAGACAGAAAGACATAGCTAATGTGGCTTTGTACCAGAACCCATTAACCAAGCAAATAAACTGTCCTCAAGTGAAAAGAACAAATGTAATAGGTTTGATCCAGCGGTGTTTTGGTTGTCAGGATCATTTATTCATTAATGTTCATTGAGTGTCTATATTTATAAAACACTTGGTCAGTATTGAGTAGACAGTAGTGAACAGATAACCGTGAATCTGTCCTCATGACGCATAAGTTCTAGTGAAGGATAAAAACAAGTAAACAGTCAATTGCAATACAATGTGATGAATGACCTTAAAGGGCACCACTCACATCGTAATCTATGTAGTACATTTTTACAAACTACAATATGAGTGGTGTTCTGGGTAAGAAATATAATGCTTATCAGTCCCTAACAACCATTGCTTCTTATCTAGAGATGAGAGATGATTGTGTATCCCCAAAATTCATATGTGCAACCCCAGCCTCTAATGTGACCGTATTTAGAAATAGGACCTTTACAAAAGTAATTAAAGTTAAATGAGGCTATAAGGATGGGGCTTTAATCTAATAGGGTTAGTGTCCTTATAAGAACAAAGGCAACTGGAGAGAGCTCACTCTCTCCCTCTCTTAGCCCGGTGGGGACACAGCAAGAAGCTGGTTATCCACAAGCCAGCAAGAGAAGCTTCACCAGAAATCAACCTGCTGGCACCTTGGTATTAGACTTCTGGGCTCCAGAACTGTGAGAAAATCAATTTCAATTCTGTATGCCACATAGTCTTTGGCATTTTATTATGGAAGCCTTAGAAGTCTAATAGGAACACCTAATCCAGTCTTGGGTGTTCACAGACATCCTCCTAAGAGCAAATAAAATGTAACATTCTACCTAAAAAGAAGAGTTAGCAAGTCAAAGGGAGAGTTGGTAGAGGTGCTCAGGGAAGGTGTTGAGTGAAAATTGTTTCCCAGGCAAAGAGAAGAGCAGATGTAAGAAAAGCAAGACACAGTCCCACTGAGTGGGCCAGGCAGTGTAAGAGGCACCGTAGTGGCAACATTACTATGGACACAGTTACAATAGGTCCTTTAAAAACCAATATAGAAAGTGTGGATTTTACCCTGTGATCCATAAAAATGTTATAATATTCCTAAGATATTAAAAATTAATAACTGGAGTCCTTTGTTCTATCTGGAAGTAAATAAGCACTTTTGCTGTTTTCCGAACATTTTCTCAGCACCACTTGTTGACCTCAGTGACATTTCTTTAATAAATGATGGGTTAGGCATTTTCTGAGGATATCATGATCCTCCTCTTATGATCGCAATGTACCCACAATTCCAGATCAGAGTGTTGTTGTTTTTTTAATGATTTCTTTTTGACACAGCAAGAGAACATTTCTTTAAGCAATCTATTCAACTCTGCTCTAAAATTCAGGTTTACATCCAGGCTCCTCCGAAAACTTAGCCCTTGAATCATCAGCCCAGCCAACACGCTGCTGGCTTTGCGAAGATCAAGTTTAAACCAGTCACTCTGGCCTCCAGAACAATTCTGTGCGTTCTGGCACCTCCTGAAAGCGGCTGATCCTTGAGTGAATATCACCACGGCAGTGTTACATTTTTCATCCCTCTGGAAAACAATAACTAGACATCAGAGCATGAAATAATGTATTGTTTAGGGGTTGGCAGAGCATGTCAGGTCAAATTCTCCCTTTTTTAGCCTTCAAATTGTTTTTGTGAACTCCCGTAATAGCAGCGCACCACATTTGGTGTTTAGGAAAACAGACTTTGAAAGCAAGAATTGATGGACCCTGACAACCAGGTGTTTGGGTATGTCCTTCCAGCCACCCAACCATGGGACACAGTTATAGGCTGACCTCGGGATCCACCTACAGTCCTCCCACACTCTGGGCTCATGACTGTTGGGAATCTAATGCTTGTTGGGCATTCCTTAGTCTCAGCATTTGGGAAAGATGGCTAGTTCTCCAAAATCTTTAAAATACTTTTTCATACTGTCCATTTCTTTAGTATGTGTCTGGTGCACAGGAAAAATCTCAGTGTGATAAAACTAAAAACTACACCTGTGGGATGAGTAACACCATAACCCAAACTTCCGATTGACAAGGTGAGCAAACCCCCACCTCCACCTGGTACCAGCTGATTGCAGCTGGCAGCAAGAAGTCATTTGGAGGAGAGATGTTTCTGTAATCAATAGTCTTTGAGCAAGCTATTCAGAAATGCCAGTCTGGAAATGCAACAAGAGATTCTTCCCAAGAAAGCAAGGAGACTTTCAAATTACTTCAGAGATGCAGCGTGTCATTAAACCTAGCTGAAACTTCGAAGGAAGATCAGATAGTATAGTCCTAAAGGGCCAGTTCACTTGAATTCTTGACCATTTTTGGTGTAAAGATTGGACTCATGTGGTGGCTTTAGCCAAGCCATGGGGTCCATTTTATATAGAAATAATATTAAACGCCTATCCAGCCAGAATAGCTATTATCACCTCTAGTGATGTATTCTTTCTGCTAATACCTTTCTGCTAGGCATTTCTCTTTCTCTAAATCAGCTGTCTGCCCCTCCACCTCCAATAATAGTCAGAGTCATTACTGATCACCTTATCTACTTTTACTTGTCTGTTTGTCTAAGTCAGGTTCACTGGAAACGGACTCTGCGGCAGAGATTTGAATGCAGTTTTATTGGGGAACGCAGTTAGGATCGGACCAGTATGTGCAAGGAAGTGAAGGAAGTAGATTTGGAGGACAGGAAGAAGTGCAACTGGGACAAAGTCACACAGAGGCAGATCCTACCGGAAGCTCTGAAGCTGCCATGGACCTTCAGAGTTGCCCTAAATTAAGGCAAAGGGGCCTGGGCTTTATATTACTAAATTGACAAGGTATTAAGTGAGGTCCACTCCAGGAGACAGTCCTGACCTTAAGCAAGGTAGCTCCCATAGGCATATGACAATTCCTAGTGGCTCAGCAGTGAGCCGTCAGCAGTGACACTTCTAAAATCTGGGGTATGGGTGTTTTAAACCAGAAAGGGGATGTGGATGTTGCCCCACAGCACCCACCACACCCTCTCACCCCGAAAATGTGAAGAGCAGCCCCAGCAGTGGAGAGAACCTGCCTTATGGTTATTTGGCCACCTCTTCTCCCTTCTTTTATTGGGTCCACACCCCCTTCCATTCCTCTTCTCTCCTAAATTCTGGTGGTGAATGCTCCACAGGACACCTGCCTCTACTCCTCCAGTGTCAGGCTGAGGCAGGCAGCTTAGGCCAAGAGTCTTACGGTTTTAAGTTTTTGAGTGCTTCAGTAGGTTTAACTGTACTATGTTTTCTTAAGCAAATTTCTAATACATGCTTCTGCTTTCTTTTGCTCACTTTTCATTGCAAATGCACAGCATTTCAACTACATTCAAATCTGATCAATTTTTTTGTCCATAATCCAAAAAGCCTTACAGCCATTGTTCCTATGGGAAAATATATGTTGAGTTCCAAATTCTCAGCTCAAAGAAGTCTTGGAGCAGTGCCCAGGTGGTGACTGCCACACAGGTAATGACTGCAATGAGCATGTTATAGATGTCAAACCGTTCAAACACACATAGGGAGAACACCAGCCCACTAACAGCTGAAGTTGTCTTTTAACCAGACCGAGTATAAACTGACACTGGAGAACCAAAATATTGTTTTCATCAACTTGTTCCCAAAAATAAATTCACTACTGTGGTAGACAGTTATCTAGACAGGAGCAGAGCAAGGATGACAGACCAGGTATAGAAGGTCCTTAGGGCGGAAAGCCCTGGGTGCCTAGCAACGGGCAAAACTGTGATAACAAGGCCCTCACCCTAAGGGTGACCTTTGCTCTCCAAGCATATTGCTGGTCATGCAGTTTAGACGCCCTGATTTCATACCACTGGTGGTGGGGTTCAGGCCTTCCCCTGACCTGCCCTTCTCTGGTATGTTGCAGTCAGGTGGGTAAGACCCCCCCACACACACACAGGGGGAATGGACACGGGGGCAGGAGAACAGCCCTTCAGCATTAAAGGCCCAGGACAATAAGATTCTGACCCTCGTCAAAGGCACCTAGGCCTCAGTTGTGTTTCAGCTCCAGGCCCAGAAAAGCAGCAACCCAAACAAGTGACGCCATGCCTGATAGCCTGATACCAGGACCAGCTGCAAGGACCGATGATCCTACCTGGCACTGACCAGTCATGGAGACCACATTCCTAAAAGGCACACCCAGAAAGCTGATGAACATTCTATCTGGACCCTCTCCTGTGAGCTCAGGTAAAGACCTCAGGCCTGAGGACGCAGAGCCACCTCTCTAGGGAGCGCAGCCACGCCTCCGCTCCCCTTTCCTCAGCCCTTCCCAGAGACGCGTTTTCCTTGCCTCTCTTTTTTTCAAGTTTCACAGGCCCTTCTTTGCCTCTGTTGTAGCCAGAAGTGGCCCGATGGAGGATAGACACTCAGATTACTTAATCAATGAAGGAAGGAGGATTTATTAAAGCCAGTGGAGCACGTGGGATGTGTAGCTCCAAAACACGAGCTCTCCAAAGTTGATTTTCTTACAGGTTATATACCTTTACAGTATCTAAGCAATGGGCATGTGATTTCTTTGTTTAAGG
Source organism: Saccopteryx leptura (assembly GCF_036850995.1). NCBI lineage: Eukaryota > Metazoa > Chordata > Mammalia > Chiroptera > Emballonuridae > Saccopteryx > Saccopteryx leptura. The sequence goes on along the minus strand of NC_089506.1, from coordinate 91,618,241 downwards.
TTTCCCAGAACTCAAGGAGAGGGGAGGGAGAGTTTCAGTGGGGTAAACAAGGGGAGGGGTTTCCAGGTCACTGGTCATAGCTACATACAGATCCTGCTATTCTTGCTTTGTATTGTAGGTGACTCTAAGCACCCATTTCGAGAACTATGGGATATAGATAATTTATCACTGGCTGACTTGGTTACCCCTGCTGGCTCCTTTCCCTTGTATTCTTTTTGTTTCTTCCTTCTCAGGGGAGAGGGGGCCTGCCCCTCCCTCCTCACTGTAACTCGTTTTCCTGAGCCCATTTTTACGATAAACTTTCTCTTATAGCTCGAGTATTGGCTGTGAATTCTTTGTTAGCCAGAACTCCTGTACCGAGGTTGCTGAAGCAAGGTCCGGTCTGAACCCACTGGTCTAACACCTGGTGCCGTTTCTCTGCCAGCAGTACCACACGCTCCAGAACAAGGTGGGCTGTTTCAAGAGATCGCACATTTTAATGGCATCACACTTCATTTCTGGAACAAGCATGCACATCTTGTGCACGCAGCTCAGCTGTCATTACAAACAGAATCTGGTCGCCGCTCCCTTTCTCTCTAGCGTTATCCCTGTTGCACCGGAAAGGGAGCTGGCAGTCAGTTAGCCCCAAATCAGGATCAGGTCTGAAGCAGGCAGCTGGTAAAGCGTGGCCTTCCACAGCCGGTGGATAAGCTTGGCTCCCACCCCTGCCTGGACTCCCTCCCAGTGGCCTGAAATGTCGCGTTAACTCTCCTTGGCTCTTTTACCTCTGAATTAGGCTGAAAACAGCCTTTCCCAGGAAGATTCATTCACTGATCAAAGAAAAGCCCACCCTCCAGGGGGACACAGAACTCAGCGCAGTTTCTCAGAAGTGACTTACTTTCCTCCTCAAAGGGGATCAGTGTTTCTGAGGTTCGAGGCCCGCTCCATCTCCTGACAGCAGTGTTAATAATCGCACCAGCTCTCCCTTGGCACGGCGGCACCACCGAGTAAAGCCTCGTGTAGGAGATGTGCCCAGTGCAATAATGCCAGTTAAATAAGCACTGTTCATTACCTCCCAACAGTCAAGGAGTTTTAAATCCCCCTCAATTCAGCCCACATGAGGGAGATTATGTGATTTACATGTTAAAGTACCCCTGTGGTTTGATTTGCATAGCAAAGACTTTGGGGGCATGAAAACAAAGGATCATTGAGCATAATGAGAGTGCAATTAGCATAGTGCATTCGGGTTTTCAGACAACCCGGCCCAACGAACCATCAGGCACCTTCACCTTCACACATTGGGTTCATAGGAATTGACAATTTCTATTTACAATATAAGGAAAGAGGTTGGGGAGTTAAGAGTATGGAATGAGGTTTACTAGAAAGATTCTCTTCTTAAGCACAATGGTTAGTTTTTTCTTAAAGGGCTTTTCTGCTCTCACTACCATTTTTTTTCCTTCTGATACTCATTCTAGAGCCCAGCCACAACCACTCTGAACACCGGAGGACTCAGATGGGAGCGCTGCACTTAACACTGCAACCAACCTTCACACTACTACCGTCATATTAAAACTTCCTGTGAACCTTTAAGACCTCCCAATTTTTATCAACAAAAGAAAGCTTTTTGGTCACAAGCCCCTGAGCTGGCCTCTGAGAATTTATAAAACTAGTTGAACTTTTCTTTTCTCCTACCCTCTAGTCCTCTTCTGAATGGCCCTAGAGCCATATATCTGATTGCTCTTGATTAACCTGTAATGGGAGATGAACCTACCTGAACCCCGCAGAGCTAGTGATTCTGCAGGTCTCCTGTCCTAGAGTGGAAGCTGATAGAGCAGGCGCTTAGACAGGCACGAGCAGGCTAGGAACAATAGGTGAGGTGCAGAATATCATCCAGGTGGAAAGCCCCAGTGCCTAGCAGGGCCAAACCTGGAAAAACAAGTATTATGAGGTGAAACCTTACCATTCGGTGGCCTTTCTTTTCTTAACATATTGCTGGTCATGGGGTTTCAGTTTAGACCCCCTGATCTTGCATGTCCCTGATCATGTAGTCTGGGGCCTCCCCTGACCTTTCCTTCTGTGGCATATCAATAGTCACGTGGTAGACCCTGTTAGAGGAGGGAGAAGGGGGCCAGAGATAGCCTATTATAAGACACCCATACAAACCCTTGCGTGACCGTTCCCTTAAGCCCTAAGCCCTCGGGACAATGAGGTTCTGACCTGCATCAGATAATCTTAAGAACAAAGCCTCAGATCTGTTGACCAAGAAGACAGCATTTTGGTCAAACCAGAGATAACAACTAGACTTTAGATATGTTTTAGCTCCAAGCCCAGAAAATTGGGGAAACCAGACAAAGGGATGCCATGGCTGACATCAGGACCAGATATATTTATCAATGACTTTTTATCTTAATGCCAACAATCCTGAACATGACTCTAACTCCCTTAGACACCATAATTCATCATTTTTCCCCGTATACTCCATCCCCTAGAAGCCATTAGGAAGCCAGGTCTTTGACCAATCAGCTCATCTATGACTCCAGGTGTGGACCATATCCAGAAAAAGCCCTTACTTGCTTTGCTGCAAGCTCCTGTTCTGTCATATCGGGCTCTGACATACACAGGCAAACAGACCCCTTCAGTCTGGTAACACTAACACTGAGCAGGTGATGTTTTTTGAGGAACTCTCTCAAGTTGATGCTGTATTTTTTTCCTGATTATCTAGCTTCACTGATACTGCTCCCTGATTATTCTGAGAATACCTATTGCTTTTAATCCCCTCTTCCCCTAATATACCCACTGGTTAAGAAGTTTGGAGAACTGGATTTAAGTTCTGACTTTGCTACATCTCTTATGTAGGCATCAAAAGAGGAAAGTCACCTAATTTCTCTGCAATTAAGACTTCTCCTTTCTAAAGTGGAAGAAAACCATTAAGATCTCTTCCAGCCCTAACATAAGAAAAATAAATAGGACAGTCTAATGCATAGTGATATTAGACAAACTAAACAACAGGAATAAGGAGGGCTGAAGGCCAATGTGAGAGTGTCTCTGATGTCTCACCTGAAGTGTTTTGTCACCTGTCACTTTAAGAGTTTGTCACTTACTAGCTCTGAGCCAGTCTCTATGTCGTTAAAGAGGAATATCAGCAAACACGTCTGAGGGCTATTGGGAGAGTTAAATATAGCACTCTATGTGAAAAGCACTTTGCAGATTATAAATGCAATTTACAACTAATGTGTTAACTCAGATAAGATTGAAATTCTAATTACTAACAGCAGGATGATGTGGAATTGTCCTTAAATTCATTGGCTTTCAGGTTGGCATTGGGTGGGGCAGAGTGATTTTGTCCCCTCACCTCCAGGTGACATTTGGCAAAGTTTGAGACATCGTCATGGCTAACAGCAAGGGAGAGGTACTGCTGGCATTTACAGGAGATCTGCTCAATGTTCTTCAACATATAGGACAGCACCCCACAACAAGGAATTACTCTGATCGATACTAAACCCAACGCTCAAAATTCATCCTAAAGAATTGTCATCTTTCCCATGGAGGAAACAGGTCCAGTCAGTATGGACCTGCAATACCAAGTTCCCATGAATACCTGGATTTCCAAAGTGGGCGCAAGACAAAGCTCCAGCCAAAATCAGTTCTCCTCAGAGATTTGATCACCAGGCTCTTAGCTACAGGGATTTGCATGGAGTCTTTTCTGTGACCAAACTATCCCATAAATGAAAGTGCAGAAAGATCATAAGCATGCAAATAACTCTTTTTTATTGGGGTGAGGGAAGGAAAGTCAGATCTCTGGAACACATCATTGTGTAAAATTAGGCCATGGGAGTGGGGATAATGGGGGAAGAGTACACAAAGCATCATCTATACTGTGGGAATGAACTCATTGATTCTGGGCATATTCATTCCCACACACATAGTAAGGGGTAGCTCACTCTCTCTCTCCATCTACTAATCTGAAGGTCTGCTATGAACACACAGTGCAAGGGCAGAAAGTATCTGCTATAGTTGATATTTCTTTTAGTGACTTTTTAAAAGTAAAAATGTTTGGTCACTAGCCAGGACTTACGAACTTGGAAGCATGCATCATGCTGCTGGATATCTGTTGAACCGTTGCTCTGGAAACACTTCTTGCAATCCAGGCTGAGCCATAAACGTGATTTGGTAAGATCTTGAGTGGGTTGATAGATTCTGTCTCCACCTGGGTTCAATACCTTAGATGGAGAAAATTAAATTATGAAACCATAATTATGAATACAATTACTGAAATTACATTTAAGTAACAATGTTTTTGTCCCTAAGAAACAAAATAACACATTTATATTATTTCTCACCATTATCCCATAAGGAGGATATTATAATAAATGGGGAAACAAAATCGTAATTGAAGTAAGAAAGCATTTTTTGTGTGTGTATGACAGAGACAGAGAGAGGGACAGACAGATAGGAAGGAAGAGAGATGAGAAGCATCAGTTCTTCGTGCGGCACCTTTGTTGTTCATTGATTGCTTTCTCATATGTGCCTTGACCCTGAGGCTACAGCAGACCGAGTGACCCTTTGCTCAAGCCAGTGACCTTGGGCTCAAGCTGGTGAGCCTTGCTCAAACCAGATTAGTCTGTGCTCAAGCTGGCGACCTTGAGATTTCGAACCTGGGTCCTCCGCGGCCCAGTCTGACACTCTATCTCCACTGAGCCACCGCCTGGTGAGGCTAGAATAATGCTTTAAAGGTAAGATTGAGGCAGAAAAGTTAGACTAGGAAATAGAGGCCTCAAACTCTACTTCTCCCCTTCTTTTTCCCGGCTGGAACATCGTGGACGTGACTTTTCCTGACCACTGTTCCCAGGCCCCCTCCTCCCTAATTTCCTGTAGTTGAGACAAAAACCAGGCTCAACCAAATTCAGCAGCCATATTGACCTAAAAGTGACCAATAGGGCATTATAATATATTTATAATTTGTATTGAGCTTTCAGGACCACTCTACCCCCTGAATTGCCATGACAGTTCCATAAAGACCAAAAAAGCAATCAGGGGAGGGAGGAGGATGAGCCGAATTGGTAGTCACCCCACCAGCCTCAGAAGCTGAAGACCACCCAGGACCACCCAGTCCGTCACCCCCCACCCTGCCTACCTTTAATGAAAACCTTCTGTCCATCGGCTCATCTCGTTCTCCAAGGTCACCCTGTCTCACTTCTTGAGTGCCTACTTTTGCTTTAATAACTCCACTGCATTTTGTTAATTTTTTTTGTCTTAATCTCAAATCCTTTCTTGTGTATTTTTTTTTTTTCTGAAGCTGGAAAGGGGGAGAGACAGTCAGACAGACTCCCACATGCGCCCGACTGGGATCCACCCGGCACGCCCACCAGGGGCAACGCTCTGCCCACCAGGGGCGACGCTCTGCCCACCAGGGGGCGATGCCCTGCCCCTCTGGGGCGTCGCTCTGCCGTGACCAGAGCCACTCTAGCGCCTGGGGCAGAGGCCAAGGAGCCATCCCCAGTGCCCGGCCCATCTTTGCTCCAATGGAGCCTTGGCTGCGGGAGGGGAAGAGAGAGACAGAGAGGAAGGAGGGGGGGGTGGAGAAGCAAATGGGCGCTTCTCCTATGTGCCCTGGCCGGGAATCGAACCCGGGTCCCCAGCACGCCAGGCCGACGCTCTACCGCTGAGCCAACCGGCCAGGGCCTCCTTTCTTGTGTACTGATGAGAACCTGGTCCCCAGTATCAGTGCGGGGTCACGGCCTCCCTTGACTTCCCCGGGTGCCACCAGTATCAGGATTAGAACTTACAACCTTTAAGTTATTTAAAACTCATACCAAGCATTTTGACAAGGCAACTGTCACCCTCTGTATACTTTCTCCTTAAACTTGACATTTTTCTATTCCCTGTTAAGCCAGAATGTTCTCTAACAGTGTTTTTGAATAACAGTGATTTGTGAGGTGACGTTATTTCAATACTGCATCATTTTGTTTTGACTTGTCATGTTCAGGCCAGATTTCAGGCCTTGAGCCTGGTGTTAAGGCCTCTGAATCCTGACACCTCTGACCTGAACTGCAAGCTATTTCCTTCACCCTCTTGAAATGTAGTGAGGGCAGCGGCACTGGCTCTCTTCGCTGAGAGGAGAGCTTAGCAGGGAAGCCGCACAGTGGAGGCGAAACGCTTGCAAAATGCAGAGCAAAGGCAGAATCATCAGAAGGTGAGCTAAGGTCACTATGCCCTGGAGCTTGGGGAAGTGGCATTGACAACACTTTCTGAAACCCTGATTTTGTAGGGCACTGGTAAATGTAGTCTCTTTGAGAAGAAGTAGCTGATGAAGGTATATGCTGATAATATTCCACCTTTTTTCTGTCTCAATATAAACTTGGCATTTTTGAATGGCATTAAATCTGTCGAGTCAGCAAGGTGCCATTTTGAAATGACTATTACAAGGAGCTAAGTGGCGTGTCCGGCAGTTAACCCATGTTCCAAAATTGTTCTCATCATTAGGGTATTAAACCATTTTTATGAATTAAACTGAGAATAGTTTAAGTCCTAAAAGAATCCCACTATTTTGGGTCTTCTTTGTCCATGTACTACCCTGAACAACTAAATGAACTCTGAAATTTTCCAATTACCACTTAATTGTAAACAGTTCTTTAAAGATATTATTCTCCTTCTATCCATTTGCACTTACACACACACTCATTCTTTCCATCCAGTTCACTTTTGAGGTTTCTGTTAAGGACAACCAAGCCTCAGAAAGGGCTCTGTCTTTTGAGGGAGGGAGAGGAACGGATGGCTAAACAGCTTGGGAAGTGCCGTCTCAGAGCCCTTCGATTATTTTCATTTAGGTAGGTGTAGACAGGACTGGCTGAAGACAGAAAGAAAAAGAATTTATTTTCCACAGGCTTGTAATAGAAGGAGAAAGTGTCAGTAGTATCTAGATTGGTGGATCTCACATAAGTGGCTTAGGAACTTCACCTGAGAAAAAAGTAGCTATTCCTGGTAGGAACACTTAAATTGGGTAGCATTGTTTGCATGATTGGCACGGGAGAGTCTCAAAGCCAAGCCTCTAAGATGTCAGTCCCCTAGAATGATGAAGAGCTACAGGGAGAAATGTCAGTTTAGTGAAAGCGTGCTTATTCGAAAATATTTCCAGAGGCTATGCATGCTTCAAGGAGTATAGACTAAACATACTTTCTTCCACATAATGAAGAAAATGAGCCAGTCACACTATGAGAGCTGCTCTGACAAAGAAAGCTCGCCAAGATGTGGGCAAGTACTTATAAGGTCCTCAGATGTAGTTTGTGGTCTCTTTTAGAAAGTGAAGGATTCTGGGAAAAGAGTAGCAGCAAATGCTCCAGTGGAGTTTGTTTCAGGACTTGAAGAAAACAACATTTCTGAGACCAGAGCATCCTGGAACACATCACCTCACTCTTGTTCAGTTTTTACCTCGAAAATAATTAACTACATGCCATTTGACACAAAGTGCTTTTAGAAAAGAATTAAATAAGAATTAAACATAAAAAGGCAGCCCTGGTCAGTTGGCTCAGCAGTAAAGCATTGGCCAGTGTATGGATATCCCAGGTTCGATTCCTGGTCAGGGCACACAGGAGAAGCGCCCATCTGCTTCTCCACCCCTCCCCCTCTCCTTCCTCTCTGTCTCTCTCTTCCCCTCCTGCAGCCAAGGCTCCATTGGAGCAAAGTTAGCCCGGGCGCAGAGGATGCCTCCATGGCCTTGCCTCAGGAGCTAAAATAGCTCCATTGCCAAGCAACGGAGAAATAGCCCAGATGGGGAGAACATCGCCCTGTATAGGGGCTTGCTGGGTGGATCCCAGTTGGGGCCCATGCGGAAGTCTGTCTCTCTGGCTCTCCACTTCTCACTAAAGAGAATTTTAAAAATAAATAAATAAATAAAAATAAAAAGGCAAGAAAGTATATAATTACTTATGTTCCCTTTTCTAGTAAGTTATCCTTTGTCCATATGAAGCCTAAAGTTTTTATATGGATCATAATGAAGTCTTTAAAAGAAATAACTAAAGGATCTGTATAAAGATAAATATTCTGAGATAACACTTGTTTAGTTGTTTCATTTCCTATGTTATTAAATCTATGTTACACTTATACCCTCCTACTAAACTGTTTAAAATAAAACAATGTTTAATAAAATTTTCAGGCTTATCTGAGAACAGTCATCCTTGTCCACTGCCTTTTCATATACTCCATTTTTTCACGTGCAGAACGCCATGTCTGAAAAATATATTTTAAAAATAAACAGAGCTCTGTGGGTGGCTGATCTTAGATTGTGCCTGAGGTTCATCTTTGCGTCAGCTGTAATCTGCATTGTCTTTGGGTCTCAGTGCCTCCCCAGCCCCGAACAGAAGGCACTCACCTAGGAAACAAAAATCTCTTTCAGTTTCCCCAGAAGGTGTGTTCACAACATGAATGTTTCCAAGAGTTGTTTATATCCTGTTGCCTATAACCATATTACCTGGATTGGGAACAGATGTTAGTATGTTGGAAAACACTAATATTCATCTCAAAAATTTCATTTAGGTTATTATACATGAACACCTAGAGATAAATGCAGGGCTAAAGTAATAGAATATAGGAACATGGAGAAATTCAGAAATAGCTTATTCTTGCTATGCTCTTTATCTTCTGGAAGTAGAAGCAACAAATTTTGCCAAAAATTGATTAGGAATTAATTAGAAAATTCTCTGACCTAAACCAAATGATAAATTGTGTAAAAATAGAATTTTTTCATACATTGCAAAATTACACTTTCCTGATGATATATTTTATTATGTAGTGTTATATAAACATTTTTACTGGTGTTATATTCTAATCAACCACATATTTTATATAAATTCTACTTATAAGAACACTTAGGATTCCAAACATGCAGTTTTATGGAAAAATCCAGTCTTTGATACACCGCCATATAGGGACTGCCAATGCTAAATCTTTTGAGAAGTTAGCCAAATAATTTCAAATGTGTAGTTATTTTAAAAAAATAGTTATGGTTAAAGTGGATAATAATGCCAACACAGAGAGATTTTTGGAAGGTTCCAGAACAAGTGCTGTGCTATCAGACTGTGGTCTTAGATGTTCACCAAAGGCCATTCATTATTCAAGGCCAAGAAACATTATAAGGCCATAAAAGCAACAGGGTGTGACCATTATTTTAAAAGGATATTTGAATTTAGTTATCAAAAATTTAAATGGCATTAATTATAAGATATCTGACAGGAAAATTTTAAAACAAGCTGAAGCATGAAAAATATCCTCAGGACAGGCCAAAGATTAACACTGGACATCCTGGTCAAGAGCCCTTTTTTCTACCTCAGAGATTTAGATCTCAAACCCACCCCAGTAAGATTCCAGTTCATATACCCCCGCACTGTCTTGATGTTTGAGCTCTTAAGAAAAGATTTTGAAACTTGGAGTGAATAAGTGAAAATTATTAAAGAAAAGCTCTGATTCTCTTAGTGGGTTGTCTCAGTTTAACCATGTTCTTATCAGTATGAGGTGGTAATAATTCAAATAGACTGAAAGTATTTTTGCTCACCTGCTCTTTGTAGGAACTTGCCTATTCAGTAAAAGTACTCAATAAGAATCTAAGCATCACTGCAGTATTGAAGTGGTAGGGAGTATGTCAAAGAAGTTCATTTTTTTACAATTAAAAAGGAACCTAAGAGAGCTGAGACAACTCACTTATTTTACTGTTGAAAAAAATTAGAAGCTGAATGCTTTTCCTAAGTTCACACAGTAAGTCAGTTAGGAGGCTGTTAAGCTTGAAGGTGGAAGGCTTTGGAATTGTACAGCCTGGGTGGGTATTTCATTTCTACCACTTAGTGGCTATGTGACAGAGTTATGTTTCTTAATCTTTTTTGGTTTTGATTTTGTTAATCTGTAAAATAGACATAATTAAGAGGAGAGTGGAAATACTAATTCAATATAAAAAAGACTAGCATAGCAAAATGTCAATGGAAGTAATGATTCATTAAGCTATATGTTTTTTAACCTAAAATATATAGCCAACTTTCATGTAGGGCCAAAGTCTTTTCTTTGACTATGGGCCCTCTGACTGGGTGCTCAGTTATCCATAAAGATTCCATTCTTATGAAGTGAAGACACTGAGTCAATCTAAGCACAAAATCTTTTTAGGTTTTTTTAGTCCTTAAATTTGTTGCGGTTAAATTATCTCTACCTAAACCTAATTAGCAGAATTTAAATATATACATATTTATGAGAGAGACAGACAAACAGCAAAAGAGAGTGATGAGAAGCATCAACTCATATTTGTGGCACTTTAGTTGTTTATTGATTGCTTCTCATACAGTATGCCTCAACCAGGGGACTCTAGCCAAGCCAATGTCCCCTTACTCAAGCCAGTGACCTTGGGCTCAAGCCAGTGACCATGGGATCATGTGGATAATCCCATGCTCAAGTGATTTCTGCACTCAAACCAAATGAGACTGCACTCAAGCCAGCGACCTCAGGGTTTCAAACCTGGGACCTCACTGTCCCAGGCTGATGCTCTATCCTCTGTACCACCACTGGTCAGGACAAAAACATATCATATTGATTGAATCTTACAAATACATTCAAGATAGTTTTATAAAAATAACCTTTTTTTTGGTACTGAGTAAGTATTGATAATACTTATTTAATACTCAATAAGTATTGAGATTCTTATTTTACTGAACTGTGCTATATTTAATAAAAATATGTTATTATTTTAACTAGTGCAACTGGTATAAGGAGATTTAGATTCAAACACCTCAGACTCTAGGTAACATGGTCGTTGACTTAGAGGAGAATTGGTGATTGGCTTCCTGGAGATGTGCCTATGTCAGTGCACTTTATAGATGGAATAGAGCAAGCTAAGTAATCTTTCCAATCCAGGTAGTTAAGGAAGCTATTGCTTAAAGCTCAAAGGACAGGGACAATATATGTTAGCTATTAATGTACAAGTTTAGAGCTCATTTCTCCTGACTTCTTGCCAGGGGATAGTTAGCTACTTGTAGGTAGATATTATTCTTTCTTCTACACATTTTTTTTCACATTAGCATTCGAAATCAACTTTTATCTTCTACTTAGCTGCATTAAAACTTATTGCGAGTAGATTAAATTATATAACCAGTATTCATTGTAACAATAAAGACTGGTGATCATCTCTAGAGTCATGCTATATCTAGTATCCATGTTAAGAAAAATAAATTTATTTTTTAATATTTGTTTTCTATTTTTTTCACAATTAAGATGCATATAGTCTAAAAGTCAAATACTTTATTACACTGATTCTAATACAAGCAGACTGTATTGCATTTCACTTTGTTGCACTTCACAGACGCTGTGTTTTTACAAACTAAAGGTAAGACCCCTCACCGGCAAAATGATTATGGCATGTTTGATTGCAATATTCACTTCATTGCAGCGGTGTGGAACCCAACCCACAATATCTCCAAGGTATGCTCATTTCCCACATTTGTATCTTTGAAATCTGGATGCATTCTCACTGTCCATGGAACCTTATCATTACAGTGGGCTAGGTGGCAATCATAACATAATGATGCTGCTTGTACATCCTTAATGTACCAACATGAAAATCCTCACGTGACAGCAAGTTGGAAGAGAATCACAGAATCAATAGATCAGTCATATGAGAAATGCTGCATCATTAATGATCTCAATGGCACAGAAAACTGTTGTATTGAGTAAAATAAGCACCAACTTTGAGTTGAAGTAATTCAAAAGGATTTGAAGTTTTAGGCATAACTTATCCAATCATTTTACCTATGTTTTAGTTTTTCATGTATCCACAGGCACAACGCATGATTTTTTAAATATGTCAAGTAAATATAAATTTTCTTTTTCATTAATATTATATAAAGATTATAATGATTCCTGACAATAGTAGGGTAACTAGGATTTAAAAAGCACTTTCATCAGAGACAAGTATAGTTATGAATCAAATATGAGGCAACTCAATAGCCAATGTATCCAAGCATTGGACCACCAGACTTAGAAGTTATAATACCCAAGAAAATGTGCTCATGACGGGAGTCTCCTGATTGCTCTACTGTCTAATTCGGGACAAATTCCTGAGCACACTGCAGTGAGCTGGAATCCAAAGGGATCATGGCAGCTCATCCAAGCTGAGGAGGCAGAGAGAGCAGTCGGGGCAGCTGAAGCCCCAGAATCTATGTCCTGAAGTCAGTGGGACCAGCAGGCTTCATTTCAGTTCTTCCTGGCAGCTCTGTACCTTGAAAACTCCTTTCCGTCAGTAAACTAGGGCAATTTTAGAAAATACCTCATTTAGTTGCTTTCTTTCAGGAATCACCATCATGTTCTACCCATGACCCATGATCAAATGACTGAGCATCATTTTTCATGTGTTTTGTTTAGTTTTCTAGATTTTTGAAGGCGAGAGGATAATTCTGGTCCCCATATTCCATTATTGCTGGAAGCAAAAGTACTTGCAAGAGATGAAATGTATTATTCTCTCTAGTTTTTATATTTTTAACATTTGGTGACTATGACAAGCTCTTTGATATACTTCAATGTATACTTGTTTGGAAGAGAAGGTAATCAATGTTTTTATTAAATTATTATAATCTTTAACATATATTAACATTGTTGTTCATAGCTGGTGACCACGTATTTTTATCATGCTGATTTTTTTAAGTCTAAAAATATTTGGTAATTACTTCTAAGACTACCATGGGAAGTACACTGAGGTGATACACAGTGTGTAAGTATGTGACATGTGACTATACATGATTAATGATGAAAAGTATTGGAAATTGCTGGGTTTCTTGAGTGACAATGAAATTACTTCCATCTCCTTGATTTGTGGAGGTATATTCTGTTTGGATGAGAGAAGAGAGCTATATGGAGAACTTGAAAGAAATTCAGTTTACCCTGCCCCCTTTCCTTCTTCCTGTCTTTTCTTCCTTATTTATCCTTCTATTTCTATCTTAGTCTCTTTCAATAGTTTTACTATACATTTCTTTCTCTCTCTTTCACAGTCATTGGCTCTCTTTGGTCAAGTGTATGTATGATTTGACCAGAATCCCAAAATAAAACAGATGTGAAATTTAAAAAAAAAAGAAATTCAGTTTACTTTTCCATAAACTTTGAAAGATGTTTTCTTTTTACTTCTCAATCTAGGGAAAATGTTCAAGCTCCAGGAATATGGACTAAGCTCAGAGGCAGACAGTCAGCAGCTCTGACCACAGATCACTGGGCTAGAATCAGGGGATGGGGTGGAAATGATGAAGAGGAAGAATGAAGGGTTGTGTTCAATGGCAACAGAACGGAGACCAGAGAAATCAGCCACATTCAGAGGGTCTAGAGTAGAGAGCAGGAGGCCAGAGGCAGCAGCTCTGTATTCATTCAGACCTGTATTCATTCAGAGAGTAGATAGAACACCCTCATGACTCAACAGCTACTGACTCTCCATTAGTGGGCACTTAGATACTCTGTCCAGAGGGAGAGATCATTTTCGTTCTGTTGTGGTCAACAGCATACATTTACTGAGAGAGAGCAGTAATACTATAACAGAAATAATTTGTATGCATAAACTATCTCCCTAGAGGCATAAGACATTATTTAGATTAGTTTAGATTAAGAAAATTATCTTCTTACTTCCCCTTACTGACCAAACATAGAATAATAAGCTTTAGCATCTTCTAGCACTGCTGCAACATGTGTTTATTGCAACACAAATGCGAAAGAAATTGCCATTACGCAAGGTATAAGAGGCCCATTTATTCTTAAAACAACTCCGTGTTCTGTTCTCCCTGCTGAGGCTGCCAGCCCGCTGCCAATTGTGATGTGCTTTATGATATGGACAGAGGAAGCCAGACAATGATCACCAATTTTTTCCTTCCCAACAAATGACAAAACATATCATGAAACAGAATCACATAAACCAGTGACCACTGGGTGCTTCTACTGCAAAAGCAGCCATATCTCCTCCTTGACAACTGCTTTAAACTTAGAATGAACTCAGCACTTCCTGCCACCATGGCTGCCGCTGTCTCCACCAGGTCTGTAAAGAAAGGCTTCCATGGTGGAATGTGGGGCTTGGAAAAGACTGATGCAAGCCTCCCAATTTACAGATGAGCTAACCGAGGCCCATAGACACTATATGACTCCAGCTTAAAGTCAGAGATATATTACTCACACATCCATCTATTTATTCTAGTGTGTGACACCTTTCTTGCTTGCCTCATCTCAAATATACAGTTTAAGGATGTGTCTTTTTACTCATCATGAAATTTATTTGCAAATGTGGTGCTAGGCTCTGGGCTAAGTTCTTAGAGGGTTAGTGGAGAAAATGCAAACAAACAAAATAATCTGCACCACCGTCAGCTGTGTGTCTGCTGCTGGGCTCTGCTTCGGGAAACGGGGCTTGGCCTGTGCCAGGTGCTCCGATGGTCCGGGGCCTGAGTGGCGATGCCTGCAGTGACAGACTGCTTGGTCTTTCCTGTTGGGTTTCTTCACATGATGACAGGAGCCTTCCAAAGGAGCAAGGGCAAACAAACAGTGCAAGTCCCCTGGAGACTCTCACAGCATCAAGTCCTCCATATTCTTTTGGACAACAAAAGTCAAAGGTCAGATCAGATGCCAATGATGGAGAAAGGGGGCTTTGGCTCGTCACAGGAATAGCTAGGAAGCGAGTTTGTGACCATTTTTAAATGATCACTTCTCCCTATCCCAGGAGCTTAGTATATAGTTGTAAAAGTACATCGTAAATATTATTCATAAATAGCATTATTGAATGCTAGTATGTGCCAAGCCTGTTTCTAGTGCTTTTATATGTAACACCTAACTTAATATTCCTTATAATCCTATGAATTATCAGGAGTGATCATAGAATTCTTTATTAGAGATAAAGAAATTACAGCACATAAAATGTTAAGTGACTTGCCCAAGGTGTGTGGATACTGAAGCAGAATTCAGGCCCAAGCAGTCACATTCTAAATCTCAGTTTCCGAATTCCACATTTTGTGAAATGCACGGAAAGGATATTGCACTAGTTTTTTATTGTTGTCATAATACATTGCCACAAACTTAGCAGCTTAACACAGCATCCACTTATTATCTCAGTATTGTAGGTCAGAAGCTTGGGTTGGTTTGGCTGGTGTCTCTGTTCCAGGTTTCATAAAATCAAAATCGAGGCCCTGGCCGGTTGGCTCAGCGGTAGAGCGTCGGCCTGGCGTGCGGGGGACCCGGGTTCGATTCCCGGCCAGGGCACATAGGAGAAGCGCCCATTTGCTTCTCCAACCCTCCCCCTCCTTCCTCTCTGTCTCTCTCTTCCCCTCCCGCAGCCAAGGCTCCATTGGAGCAAAGATGGCCCGGGCGCTGGGGATGGCTCCTTGGCCTCTGCCCCAGGCGCTAGAGTGGCTCTGGTCGCTGCAGAGCGATGCCCCGGAGGGGCAGAGCATCGCCCCCTGGTGGGCAGAGCGTCGCCCCTGGTGGGTGTGCCGGGTGGATCCCGGTCGGGCGCATGCAAGAGTCTGTCTGACTGTCTCTCCCCGTTTCCAGCTTTAGAAAAAAAAAAAATCGAGCTAGGCTTTTACTGGGACGTGTTGGATGAATCTGCTTCCTAGTTTATCCAAGTCTTTGGCAGAATTCAGTTCCTTGCAGTTGAAGGACTGATAAGGTCTCATTCTCGTGTTGGGAGTCAGCTGGGGACCACCCTTAGTTCCCGGAAACCTCTCTCAGATTTCTGCATGCAGGCCCCTATTATCTCAAAGCCAGCAACAGTGTGTCAAATCCTTCTCAGACCTGGAATCAAACTTTCCCTTTTGTCACATCTCATCTACTTTCCCTTCTGCCGCTTTTCTCTGACTGCAGCCACAGAAAGTTCTCTGCTTTTAAGGACCGTGTGATTAGATTGAGACCACCAGGGCAATCTGAGATAACCTCCCAATTTTAAGGTCTGTAACTTTAATTACACCTGCCAAGTTCCTATTGCCCTGGAATGTAACACATCGCAGATTCCAAGGATTAAGGCATGGACATCTTTGTAGGTAATTCTGCCTATCACAGATACTAAGTACCATTGGAGTTTAGAGGGAAATGAGATCTTGAGGGTTGGGAGGTTAGAAAGTGTTTGGGGATGTAAAATAAGTGTTGGCTTTTAGCAGATGCATAAGAGGTGCTCTCTGTGTTGAGGAGGAAGAAATAAATGCCCATCTCAGATGCTATTCCAGTAAATAACAAGAATTTCACAAGTAAAGGCCCATGGGAAAGTATAAGGCATTTGTGGTAAATGATAATGATTAGAGTGATGGATTTGTGGAACAATTGGTAGGGAGAAATGTTAGAGTACAGGTTAAGGTCAGCTTGTGGGGAACCATAAATGCCACATAGAGGAATTTGAGTTTTTTATGGGCAACAGGAAGTCATTATTTTTTAGTAAAGAAGTGAAAAATGAAACGATGTTCTGGAAAAATAAATGCAAAGCATTGTATAGGAAAGATAGAAGTGAGGAGGGGAAGAAGATAACCAGGTAAATTAGGGAGCTATTATAATCATCAGTTGTGCAATAATAGGGGTGGATAGCAAGGAAGAGCAATTGGCAAGAGATCCTGGGAAGAAACAGTCGGACTGAGGGATTGACTGACTATTGTGTGTGCAAGAAGAAACTGACCTCGGAGAAAGGGGGTAGGGTGGGACAGGATGGAATCTACCACAAAGAGGAAGCCGGAGTCAGGTGAAGCTGTGAACGTGATTCTGCTCTAACTGGCAGCAGTGAGTGTGGGCATCTTGCCCAGCCTTGTGTCCTGCCACCTTCCTACGTAGGGTAAGAAACGGACTCCCCACAAAGCAGGGACACTGTTGGAGTGTCCCTGACTTCAGAAACCATGACTCCAGGCAGAGAAAAGCAGAGACACTTTTCCCTTCTGAAAAGTTCCTTTTAATATTTGTAGATATTTTACAAACATGGGTTTAATTAGTCTTTTTAATTTCTATACTTAATTAAAAATTTACAGCTCCACAGTTGCTTTTGAGGATTCTGTGTGTTTGTCAGGATGTTTTCTTTTTTGCTTTCTTTTTTTACACAAGATTTTTATAGACTCAAAATCCTCTGAATTATAATTTGGGGGGGGGGGCCTCTCTGCATCTCAGACTTGGCATATATAATAATAATTTTAAAATCCCCAGTGTACAATAGGATGGATTAAGAGATCACTCTTGAAGGCATTTCTTAATAAACATTTTCTGGCAGTCCTGGGACTTATAGGGGCCCATCATCTAAGTGGTCATATAAATGGGGATTTATTGACAACTTCCCCTTTAAAGGCAGAGAAAAAAGGATTCATATGCTTCAACCACAGCTCCCTTGGGAACTCACCAAGGGACTTATTTTGTTTATTTTTTAATAGCTTCTCTTGGGTACTTTATGGACCAGTTCTCTCATCTCAGGTGTCTGACTCCAAGACGTAAATTAATTTTACATGCACCTTTTACCCATCTTGTCTGTGAAGGCAATATTCACTATTTGTTTTGGTTGCCATGGAGATAATTGACTTCCTGCCAGACAGGAGTCTTGTTTGGGGGTACGAAAGGGGTGTGGATCCAGGGATTCTTTCATTTTCACACAGTGAAGAAAGCCCTTTCATCAATGGAGCATTTGTATTCATCTCCCACTTATAATTGGAATGTTCTTTCTTATCACCTTGTGAAATTCCTCTTATATTTTCCATTACTTCTTTTTTTTAAGGTTTTACCTCTACTCTCCAAAGTGCTGAGTAAAACCACAGCAAAGGGAGAACAGTTCATTTATTACTGGTTTGTGGGATGGCTGGACAAAGTCTCCCAGCAGAATATTATCTGAAAGAACAGCTGAAGAATCTGAGAAAATGGTGGATTATAGAGCACTTCAGATAGAGAGAGAGGCTATATTTTATCAAGGCAAGGAACACTTTGAATACCAATTCTGAAAATCTGTTTCCCAGTGACCAACTGAGGCTGCTAAAGATTGGGTCCCTCTGGAGTTTAGGTACCAATGCGGATATTTACAAAGGCAATTGTTGGATTCTGCTATAAACTGTTAGAACAGGCAACCTAAAAGCCCTTTCATGTACAATGAGAAATATTTTTTAAAAATCAGTTTATAAAACACTCTTTTCAAGGTATACAAATACTAAAATGATAAAATATATGTTATACACATTACCTCTTACTTTCCACATTTTGACTACAGCTGCAAATTATAAAAATATCCTTAACATATTACACAAAAATCTTTAAGGAATTTAAAAACATAACTACCAGAAATATACCATATTTGTTGTACTCAACAGATCTGATTTTTGAGAACCATATAAGTTACAATATTTCTACACATATATTTACAACAGCTAAAAAATCCCACAGCAATTATCCACAAGGCTAATATTTTTGCTAAAATATTTTTTTTGTTGTTGTAGCTCAAAAAGCTATTACCAAAAGAAAAAAAATAAATCAATGATCAGAATAAAAATCCTTAGGAGCAAAAAAATAGTGAACAAAACTCTAAGAACCTACTTCAGTTCTTTTAAGTGCACAGCACAAAATCAATTTGCAATGACCCTGAGAATCAGCTTTCCTCACCACATGACAACAAAAGAAATGGGGGATGAAAACAAATTAAAGTAAGTTCTTAAAAGTCTTTTTTGCCTTCTAAAGATTTCAGGGTATTCTTGAGCTATGAAACTTTTAAAGGCAGCTCTTTGAATGTTTACCGATATCGCCATATATTCTTACAGTAATGGCTTTTGGGCTGACTCTAGAAGTTCACAATTCACTTTCTGATTCTTCTTTTTCATTCTCCTTTTTATTAAGCAATAGGAAGAGAGAAAAACAGAGACAGACAGAAAGTGAAAGAAATGAGAAGCATCAACTTGTAGTTGCATTACCTTAGTTGGTCATTGATTGCTTCCTGTATGTGCCTGACATGGTGAGGGCACTCCAGCTGAGTCCATGACCCCTTGCTCAAGCCAGCGACCTTGAATTCAAGCCAGTGACCTTGGACTTTAAGTCAGTGACCTTTGAGCTCAAGCCAGTGACCTTTGGGCTCAAGCCAGCAACCATGGGGTCATATCTATATATGATCCCACACCC
Organism: Saccopteryx leptura; assembly: GCF_036850995.1. Lineage (NCBI taxonomy): Eukaryota > Metazoa > Chordata > Mammalia > Chiroptera > Emballonuridae > Saccopteryx > Saccopteryx leptura. The sequence goes on along the minus strand of NC_089506.1, from coordinate 91,599,158 downwards.
AAGCTGGAGACTCCACTCAAGCCAGTGACCCTGCACTCAAGCTGGTGATCCCATACACAAGTTGGATGAGCCCATGTTCAGGCCAGAGACCTCGGGGTTTCGAACCTGGGTCCTAAGCATTCCATGTCAACTCTCTATCCACAGCATCACTGCCTGGTCAAGCTCCTCTTTCATACTTATCATTTGTTTATTTCACAAATGTTTTCTGAGGGCATATTATGAACATACCACTGTACTAGGCAATGGAAGGAAAGAAAAATAATTGCTGCAAACCAGACATTCACAAGGTAGGTATAACACAAGGCAGATTATTGGGTAATATTATCTTTCCCTCTGTATAAATAAATAAACTAGGCTCAGACAGATCAAGTAACTTGTCCAAACACAAAGCTAGTGAATGGAAGAGAGGCCCCAAGCTCCACCCTCGGGCTCTGAGCCCCTGCTTCTGCATTCTCCCAACCCCAGCACCCGCCAGGCCCCAAGCTCCACCCTGGGGCTCTGAGCTCCTGCATTCTCCCAACCCAGCACCCGCCAGGCCCCAAGCTCCACCCTCGGGCTCTGAGCCCCTGCTCCTGCATTCTCCCAACCCCAGCACCCGCCAGGCCCCAAGCTCCACCCTCGGGCTCTGAGCCCCTGCTCCTGCATTCTCCTAACCCCAGCACCCGCCTTCCTCCAGAGAGGCTGCATAGGAAAGGTAGCGGGTAGGGCAAGGCCAGACAACTGTGTCTGACACCGAAGCCTGAAACGTAGGAAATTTATTCTTTTCTTTCTTTTTTTCCTTGAACAAGGATAAGCTAAGCTCAGCTTTGTTTTAGAAAGATAACCTTGGAGCAAAGAGGAACATGGCTTAGAGGGGATAAAACGGGAAGGCACTTAAAAAAAAATAAAATCTATTTATTAGTAACCTCCCTCATACATACATACCACCCATACAACTCACACACGTACACCACATACCCCAAACACATATGAATACGTATACCTCACAAACATATGCATACACACATCAAACATGCACACATACCACACACATACACACCAAACACATATTCACACATGCGTGTATATATCTGTACATGTATATATCACAAGCATGCACAGAAATACCACACGTACATACTCACACATATACCACACACATTATACTCAACACACACATACCACATGTACACATATATACATATACACTCAAACATACCACACAATGCACACACCAGCTACATGCCCACCATACATGTATGCATAGCATACATAAACCATACACATATCTACAGCACACATTTCCACAGCACACACACACTCGCACACACTGACACACACACTCACATTCATTCCCTGCTTCTGTCGTGAGGTAAAGGAGTTAAAGAGGCAATGCTCCCTCTGTAAGGAGATGAGGTCTCCTTACGTCTTTTATTGTCTGCCTCCCTGAACACTCCCTGGACATTGTCAGGAACCCTGAGCCGGCAGCTAAGACGTTGCATGTCTCCTTTGTCTCCTATTTCTAATGAGCTGACGTTAAAAAGACTTTTTGTTCTCCAGATTAATTTGAATCTTTTCTGAGGTCAATAGCGTGCCAGGGAGACCATCTTGAAAGGCCTGAACAGGGCCTTGGGCAGCATTGTCCTCAGCTCCTGCAGATGATGTCCTGGTCACTTACGTCTTCAATTAAGGAAAAAACAATACACTTTGGTTTCCTCAGTTTCATTTCATTTCCTACTTAGAAATTGTCTGGGTGACGCCTAAACAAAGTCAGGGTACAAACTGAGACAGCGACCCGAGCCTGCCAGGGGTTCCACTGAGTGTATGTGCGCTAAATTATACAATTTTCTTTATATCTCATTTATTACATATCTTTGTACAATGAACACCCACGGGTAATAATAGTCATCATTAATAAAAATATATGAAAAAAAAATATATATGATAATAATACTGTATATCCATATCTAAACAAAAGGAAAATATTTATCCTTTAATCAGAAAAAAACTGCCACCTGGATGGTAAATTATATTCATATTGTGGTTCACACTTGTAAATTTTTTTAAGCCCTCAGGACATTATGGTAAGCAAAACATTTTGAACACATACAATTTAAGTTTCACTTAGGGACTGTGAAAAGTACATTCTTCAGAACACACACAGGACATTTACAGGAAATGTGTTCCGTGAGATACGGAGGCTCTGTTCTGTAAGGAAGACTACATTTTCATATTTTAAGGTCAAATTACATCAGTTTCTTTCCAGTAAAAAAAAAAAAAAAAAAGTATCGTACTAGAATGTTAATATCTTTAAAACCTCTGAGCCTCAATATTACGACCTCTCAGCAGAATTCATGGAGGTGAGAGCGATGAGCCTCCGGAGCTGCTGCAGCTGTAAATACCCAGTTTTGCTGAAGAGAAAGAGATTTCCAGAGTAAACCGTTTGCAGGGACCATTCCATCTAGTATCTTTTCTTTTGAGAACCTATGTTTAGGCTGAAAGAAAAAAACCTCCAACATACGTCTGCATGAAGTTCTCATCCTTTATTTTATGTTGAGAGAATTCGAGTTGCTACAGTGATTCAGGACCTTGACCAATGTGTGACTACCTGAAATCACTTTATTGAAAGAAACAACTGAAGTGATTTCTTTTCGTTGCATTCCCCTCCCTCCCCTTCTCGTTTTGACTGTGCAGAAACTGCACGCAAAATATATTCAGTGAGCACCTAAACTGAGCCCTCGCTCTGCTTGCTAGGTGCAAGATGAGACATGAAATTGCAGGAAACTTCGTGTTTGCCCTCAGTCATCCTGAAGTCCATCCAGCAAGAGGGATAAAACACAATGGGGATATCTGAAAACAGCAGCCCAGTTGCAAGTACAAGCAGGGTGCTGCACACTGCTTTAGGAATGCAGAACTCGTAGAGAGCCACCAGACGGCAGGCTGAAGAAGACATATGCATAATCCCAACAATGGGAGATGAAATTCCCATTCCAGGGACGTCAAGTTTCAGTCTGTTGAGGGACTTTTGGGCTGCAGTGGCAGATGTTTGAGACCCTGTGCTACAAATAGGGAGAGTTAATGACTACAGGTGGTTATCATACCAAAATGACAAACAACAATAACACACAAAAAAATCCATAAAAACCTGAGTGGCTGCTGCTAGATGCACTGGCACACTTTCAAACACTGAAAAAGACTGCTCATAAATTACCTTTCAAGTTGGTTTCCTTTCTCTCAGCATGCTAGCGAAATCTTTAATGAACATCGCCACCTCCTCAGTGGAATTGGGAGTTAGTGCTATTGGTGAAAAACAGGTGTGGTTGTTGCTCAAGGACGTCCTAGGTGTTTCTGCCCAAGCAATACAGCCATGAACTCAGAGGGCCCTGGGGGTTTGGGACCTGGCAGCAACTATCAAAGCAAGTTATTTCAGTCACTGGGGAGTTTTCCAAGGGGGACTTTGTGGAATACTCTATCAGAGAGTCCTTGAGCCTCTTTCTGAGCACACATCCTTCCTTCTTCCCTTGGCACCTGCAACTTAAATTTCCTGTGCAGAATCTCATTCATATCTATAATATGGAAGAGTCAAATTGGATCACAGGCATCCCTCACTGCCCACACCTGTGATGAAAGGCTCCATTGTTAATATTTCTGCTAAAGCCGTTGCAGGCTAGAGCCTGTAGGTTAAATAAATACATTATCAAAATTGCCAGCTTACAGGGGAAATAGCAATCGCTACCATTTCTGGAATGCCTATTGTATTTCAGAGCCTTACAAACATTATTTTCTCTAAACTATAATTCTGTAGGGTTAGCTCTGGTTATTCCTTTCTTATAGGCTTCAAAAGACTAAATCATTTGCCCAAGGTCACACATACAGCAAGTGGTAAGACTTACTGATCCCAGACCATTGCTTTTCTCTGTTCTGGGATAAGCCACAAGTGAATTGTAAATTTCAATTTAAGCAACATGAAAATATAGTGATTAACTAGGGTTAACTATATTGGGCTAACCCTGGAGAAATTAAACAAAACCCTTGTGCAGCCCAGACCATACTCTTCTAGGCTAGAAGAGGTAGAGAAAAGGGCTCAGCCTGGGATACCATAATCTTCTGCAAATAATAGAATACCCTGTTCCCAGGGACCAGTATTATGGAGCACTGCATACTCTCTCAAGAGACACTAATTTTATAGGCAGGAAAACCCTCTCAGAACCTTAAAATGGGTCCTAGTTGATTTGTCCACTCATACATGGTGCCTACCTACCAAAGTGTACTTGATCAAAATCTAAACCCAAGCAGGTTATATATCTACAATTTTCCCTATAAGCAGTAAATCCCAAACCAGAAATTTCAAGTAAAACATGGACATTCAAAATTACTGTGCTATTCTTTAGGAAATAAATGTTACTTATTCAAAAATTAGTGGAATCTCGTGGACTTGAAATGGGGCTAACACAAATGTATAGGGGTACATAGAAATGAAAGATAACTTTTGGAGAGACATAATTCAACCCATAAGAGTTGGTGAGTAAGAAATGTGTGTTTTCTTAAAAAGTAAAAGTCTCAATAATACCACTTGGAGAGCAGACTCAGTGTAAAGGTTGATTACCCTCTTCAGGGAATGGTGATGATGCCTGCTTCTATATTTAATAAAAGCTAATTTCAGCCTTACTAACATTCCTAACGAATTATATAATGTCAGCTGGCAAAAAAATATACCTATTGAACACAGATGTTGTCTTCTGTTGCTATTGGGTTTGGCTATAGCATAAGAAAGGAATTAGTGATCTCTCAGGGACCGAAGCAGCAGAAAAGGTCTCCTTTTCTGGACAGGCAAAGGTCTCCTTAGCCCTCCCATGGCACCTGTGGGCTAGTACCAGTGCCAGCAGCATCCAGCAATGCCTCTCGGGCTCCTTAATAATCATTTTCTTTTCACAAAGGGTAGAGAACATCATCAAGCTAAAATTTTCTCTCTGCCAACAAGTTAGGGCTAATGTGTACCATGTGGATCAAGCTGATCACATAAATTAAGGCTTTAAAGCACAATATCTGAGCATTTCCCAACTGAACATTACTTTTCTGTATAAATTAAAAATGTCTAAAAGGGGGTTTATTAGAAGCAGACTATCAAAGCTTTTTATGCTTTCTCTTTTGATCTATATAATTTTCAAAAAGTGTTAGACGTATCATGATTTCTAGCACAACTGGAATTTTAAATCTAAGAATGAGAAGGAAAAAAAAATGCAAATAGAAAAGACATGATTTTGAAGCCATGTCTATTTTGGCGCAATTAGTCATTAAGCAGAGGAAATGAATTTCCATAAAAAGCCTGCATTATCTAACACTTTATCAATGAGAAAGCTCCAGGAAAAAAAAAAAAAATCTAATATCTCCCAATGCAAATCTTCCCTCTCTTAACCACAGGCTTTCTTACTGGTTTGGGGAAAAGAAAATTACATCTTTGCCTCAGTGAGCTTTTTTAAACAATAGTGATTTACATGTCAATCTCCTGATTATTAAATATTATCTATGTGATTTTCAACCCCATCCAATAGAAAAAGACATTTAATTGCAGATGATATTTTAGAAATACTAAGGACTTTGAATTTTTATAAAGCCTTGGAGATCAAAGTCCTTTCAAGGTATGCTTGTGGATCACTGAGCCGGGACAGATCTGAAGTGGTCATTTATTGCTCAGCTTTCTCTTGAAGCATGTCAATATTAAAATGTCAGATATTGGGAGACTTTTCTGGTTCTATTCTTGAAGAAGTTAATCCACGTGAGACAAAGTTATAGTGCCTCGTCGGGCTTGGGAGATTAGTCAGAGTAAATACATTGTTCATGATGTGGTGGTGTAAAATGGTGGAAGATTAATTCCGGCACCTTGTCTGAATGGGAGCTAAGGAAAAGTAAGGTTAATTTCTTTTGGAAAGTTAGTCCATCTAGTTACTGGACTACAGAATATTCAAAAGATACAGAGGCAAGGATGTTAGTTCACTAGGACCACCATCACAAAGGACCGCTGAATATGCACCTTAAACAACAGAACTTTATTTTCCCACAGTTCAGGAAACAGGAAGCCCAAAATCAAGGTGATGGCAGGGTTATTTTTCTCTGAAGGTCAGCAGGAAATGAACTTTTCCAAGCCTTTCCATTTGACTGGTATATGGCCACCTTCTGCTGTGTCCTCACATGGTTTTACATGGTCTTTCCTTCATGCGTGCACACCCATGGTGTCCATCTCTGTGATCCAAACTCTTCTTATAAGAACTTCAATAAAACTGAATAGAACCCACCCTAAAGCCCTCATTTTAACTTAATCACCTCTTTAAAGGCCCTGTGTCCAAATATAGTCACATTCTGAGATCCTGGAGATGTTAGCATAAGAATTATGGAAGTACACAGTTGAGCCTATAACAGTGTGCAAGGTAAGAATTATCTGTTAAGCTCAGTGGTTATTATTTCCCCTGTTTGTGAAGTTTTTCACAGTTTTCCAGCTTGAGGCATAAAGGTAGATGTCATGTTATTCAACTGTACAAGTTTCATTTCAGTGAGCTGCTGGAATAAAGGAAGAATTAGCAAAACATAGACAGCAAAGGCACCATTGCCAGCCTCTCCCTTCTGCTCTTGAGATAAAGAGGAAATGGTTATATAAACAGTGCCGTGTAAATTATGAGAGTCAAATTTTAAATATCTCTACCTAGAATATGGGATCTACTGGTAGATTTCAAAGTCTAGCCAAGCAGTGTCTGGCATAATTCAGAGCTATCTGAGTCATGTATTTTTAACTAGGTTGACAGCCATCATACTCATTTCTTATATCTCTCACCAGACAGTGACCTCTACAAGAGCAGAGAGTTATCATGTTCACTAGATTTCTCTAGTTCTCAGCATGGTAGTAGATACATAGTAATTAGAACCCGTTGAGAATATAATTTTTACTTCAGAGGAAACTCTAGAACTAGCATGTCATGGATGAGAAAAGTACGCTTCCCAAATCCTTGCCTTTGGCTTTTTCTGAGTAATCTGATCCAGTTTTCTGATCGCATTGTAAATCATGGGTCTGTCACTCTCCTCCCCCCCCATTGCTCTACACCAGGAGTAGTCAACCTTTTTATACCTACCGCCCACTTTTGTATCTCTGTTAGAAGTAAAATTTTCTAACCACCCACTGGTTCCACAGTAATGGTGATTTATAAAGTAGGGAAGTAACTTTACTTTATAAAATTTATAAAGCAGAGTTACAGCAAGTTAAAGCATATAATAATAATTACTTACCAAGTACTTTATGTCAGATTTTCGCTAAGTTTGGCAGAATAAATCTTTATAAAACAACTTATTATAGTTAAATCTATCTTTTTATTTATACTTTGGTTGCTCTGCTACCACCCACCATGAAAGCTGGAATGCCCACTAGTGGACGGTAGGGACCAGGTTGACCACCACTGCTCTACACAGGCTAAAGGAGACAACTTTAAACATGGTTGACTTTCCATTGATTCAATTTGATTCTTGTTTGAGTAGTCTGGACCCCGATTAGGGAGGGGTCTTCATGAAAGAGCCTCTGGTGGTAATGGCAAATGTGCTTTTCTATTTAACATAGTACAGGGTAATTTTTTTTATTCTAATTAAATTGTAAATAGGTGCAGCCACTATGGAAAACAGTATTAAGAATAATCAGAAAATTAAAAAGAGAGCTGCCATATGACCCAGCAATGCATCTTTTGGCTAGTTATCTGAAGAAAATAAAAATACTAACTGGAAAAGATATATGCATGCCTATGTCCATTTATAATAGCCAAAATATAAAAGCAATCTAGCTGTCCATTGATAGATGATTAGATAACGAAGATATGGCATATGTTTGTATACACACACACACACACACACACATATATATATATACACGCATACACACGCACACAATGAAATATTACTCAGCAATAAAAAGGAACAATATCTTGCCATTTATGATAACATGGATGGACATAGAGGGTAATATGCTAAGTGAAATAAGTCAGACAGAGAAAGACAAATACCATGTGATTTCAATTATAGGTGGAATATAAAAGAAATAAAATAAACAAAACAGAAACAGAGTTACAAGCTGATGGTTACCACGGGAGATGTGGGGGAATGGGTGAAAAAAACTCTGACATTATTCATTTTATTAAATTTCTTGGTAAAGTAACCCTACACAACGTGCCCTCCTAATTGGTGAGTGAACGTGTGCTCACTTACACTGTGTGACTTACAGGAGACAATGCCTATGTGCATTTTTATAGTGGTCTATGCAGACAGTCTGTATAAAACCTACATACCTGCAGGTTCCTATTTCCTAGTGTAAGCATTCCTCTGCTCCCTGCATTTGTCAAGGTTCCCGGGAAAAATGTGTGAAACAAGCATCCGAGACATCTCCCAACTTCAAGGGGAATCTCAGCATCAGCACTGCTCCCCCTCCTCCTCTCCTCTTCTGACGTCTAAAAATGGAGGTCATTCCTCATTGCCAGAACACCGAGGGCCCCTCACCTGTGGGGTGGCAGGGTAAAGAAGGCAGCATAAGCAGCCAGATGAGAGATTGAATGCTGTTTCCAAAAGCTTCACTCTCGTTCTCAGATTATAGATCATCTAAAGGGAAAATTTAACTCAACCAAAAAATTCGTTCAGCTCCATGAAGCTGCAGATGTTATAAACTGACTCTTTCCTAAAGAGCACCAAACCTTGAATTTTCCCTGCTAGAGAGCAGCTGATCTTCACGGATAACTGTGTATTACTAGACATTAAGAGAGAAGGTGAACTCTGTCCTCTCCTCGTAAAACACTTTTTTTTTTGCCTTTTCCCGTACTCTTCCACTGAACTCATGATGTTTATAAGTACAAGCTCTGACTCTAGAGATGAAAAATCTGATACTGTCAGCACAAGTTGAACAAAATGAAAAGGAGAAAAAAACCTACACCCATCTGGACTTCCATATGCTCTGTAGCCAAGAGGCTAATATAATTCCTTGAATGTTGGTTATAAAGCAATGCGATATGGATAACTGCTATGCACTGAGCTTATTTAAACAAGTGTTCTTTCTACTCAATAAACCTTTGAAAGGATTAAAGTACAATCACTCCCAATTATCTACCCATAAGTTCTTCCCTTCCCATCTGAGTTTTGAACATACCCTACAATTGGTCCCTGTTTATATCCCAGTTTGATTTTCTGTCTACTGGAAAGTGACAGAATATAATGAGATGATGTGACATTCAGGGAATTTTGAGAAGCTTAATATGGCAATGGTGCTGGGTGCATGGCCAGGCAGTGCTCTGCTGAGAGGTCTCCTAAAGAGACAGGAGCCAGCTTGTAAACGACCTTCTAGGCTATGGCATGGATTTTATCACTGAGCACCAGGAAGCCTTTGGAGTAGTGTTTTAAAGAAATAAGTCTGGTGCTTGACCAGGCGGTGGTACAGTGGATAGAGCATCGGCCTGGGTTAGTGAGGACCCAGGGTTGAAACCTCAAGGTTGCCAGCTTGAGCGCCAGATCACCACCTTGAGCACAGGGTTGCTGGCTTAAGAGTGGGGTTATAGACATGACCCCCTGATCACTGGCTTGAGCCCAAAGGTTGCTGGCTTGAAGCCCAAGGTCACGGGCTTGAGCGACAGGTCACTGGCATAGTTGGAGGCCTCCTCTCAACCACATCAAGGCACATATGAGAAAGCAATCAATGAACAACTAAGGTGCTGCAATGATGAGTTGATGCTTCTCATCTCTTCCTTCCTGTCTGTCTGTCCCTGTTTCTCTCTTGCGCTAAAAAAAAAAAAAGAAAAGAAAAGAAAAGAAAAAAGAAATAATTCTGGCCTGACCAGGCAGTGGCACAGTAGATAGAGCATCAAACTGGGATGCTGAGGACCAGGTTCAAAACCCTGAGGTCGCTGGCTTGAGCACAGGTTCACCAGCTTGAACACAGGGTTGCTGGCTTGAGTGTGGGATCATAGACATGACACCATGATCGCTGGCTTGAAGTCCAAGGCCGCTCACTGGCTTGAGCCCAAGGTCGCTGGCTTGAGCAAGGGGTCACTCACTCTGCTATAGCCCCCTGGTCAAGGCATATATGAGAAAGCAATCATTGAACAACTAAGGTGCCACAACGAAGAATTGATGCTTCTCATCTCTCTCCCTTCCTGTCTGTTTATCTCTATCTGTCCCTCTCTCTCTGGCTCTCTCTCTGTTTTTGTAAAAAAAAAAAAAAAAAAAAAAAAAAAGAAAAAGAAGAAGAAGAAGAAAGAAAGAAAGAATTCTGAAGACAGCATGAACAGTGTGCACAAGAAAAGGGAAAAAAAATGATGAGGAGGCAACAATTTGGTAAGGCTGCCATGGTCCAGCAGAGAAATGATAAAGGCCAAACTCTAGCAACTCCAGGTGGAATGGAGAAGAAGAACTAGTTCCATGTTGTGGGTAGATTTATAGACTGGGAAAACTTACTGATCTCATCAAAGAAACAAGCAAAAGTACACTCCCTTAGGAATCCTTCTTGGGATTTTTGCAGCCCCTAATAAAAGGGAACAATATGAGGAAGACTTTTAGTGTGCTTGTTGAAGATCACCATTTAAAAAGGTGGGGGAAGAGGAACTTAGACTTACTTCTTTATTTTACAGGAGTAAACAGTCATGACTATTCAAATTTATCATCTTAACATGCAACTTGCTTTCTTAGTGTTTTAAAAAGCCATAGTTTTCTGAATCCTGATTTATTTTTTTTTTATGCTGAATATCAAAATGCCCTTGATTTTTATTCCTTTTCTTTTTATCCTAATGATGCCCGAGATTTCCACCTCTGAAAGTTCCAGGAACAACCTTGACTACCAGCCCTTTAGTGCAGTTCATAATGAAATTAAATCTAAATGGATTTGAATAATCTAGTCTAAATGTTTCTAGGTCCTCTATTATAGACATCCTTTAAAGTTGGAGACCACACAATGGTCTCTGTGCCAATTATTTTTAAAAAATGGGAGGGGTTATTTTGCAAGATACTTTCTCCCTAAAAATTTAGTCTTTATGCTAAAATCTAGTCAAAACTACTGTGACATGAAAGAATGGAAAAGCCCCATGACTCCTCCTGCAGCACTAGTAAGTGAACACTGCCACAGGGTAATTGACAAAGACTGTGTGATGCTAAGGAACACTCGACTGTGTGTTCCAAAGATTTTCACCTGTTGGAAAACAGAGGCTGGCTCAGCTCAGCACTGCTCTGTAGGTCAGCCAGTTCAGAGTCATCCTTCAGTAGCAGCTTCAGAATGGCCTCAGGGCATGACGTGGCCATTAGATAACCGCACTGCCCGCCCTTGAGGAGCCTGGTGCTGGGTGTGCTGATGCTCAGGTACCCGCAGCAGCTGGGGTTCCAGGAGCGTCCAGAGTCTTAGACCTTACAGGTAGGAGGAAGAGCAGTGTGTGACATGTTTGAAAAGAATGAACAATTTGGAAAGGGCCGGTGGGGAGGGGAGGGGGAATCGCGTAGTATCTTCACTGAGGTTTGTCGGGAAGCTAGGACACAAACTCAATTTGTCAGAAGGCAGATGTTTCCTAGTCCTGGTTGTTCTTCTCTTTGTTATGAAAATGTCGGGGGTTAGAAAAGAACCGTGTTTGCTAGGCCACAATTTGGAGCAAGTATCCCGGCAAGTGTGGGAGAGAGCATCTGAAGCCCTCACCTGTTCTCCTGCTGGACGCACAGAGAAGAGCTCCCAGGAAGTAAACAAGCTTGTCAGCTCACTGAGAAAGCAGCAGACCACCTGTCACTCTATTGCACAACACTTTGTTTTTAGTTTTATCCCGACGACATGAAAACAGGCATCAATAACACCTCTCATTTCTCCTAAGCAACACAATGGAACTGAGATTCTCTGAGTTCCAGAAAGAAATGTCATCAGGCTAACTAAAATAAGGGGTAAAATATTTAAGGTAGAAGTAGGTATGTAGCAGCTGCTCACTCAGGGCCAGGTTTTCAATGGGGCTTCTTAATTGTGTCTGCTGTCTTTCACGGCAGCTTCCATTTCACCAGTATAAGGCCGCATTTCAAAGGCAAATTGGATACCTGCATGAACAAGCAGGCAGTTAGGCAGCTAATTACTGTTTGCAATTCAATTACCTAATTACTGTGGGCAAGTATAGGGTGTTTGTGCAAGCAAACAGTCCCACCCACAAATATTGCAGGTTTGATTGAGAAGGTTTAGGTGCAAAGATCCATGTTCAGTGCTAGTAGCGAATAGGCTCAATAATTTTCCTTCAAAACCAGGAAGGTCCCCTTTAAACACCCTTCTAAGGAATAGAGTGGAGAAAGTCCGCCAAAGCGGACTTCACAAGCCTCTCCCTGAGTCAAGGGAGGGTGTTGGGCAAATAAGTTTGTAAAATTTGTGTTATTTGGTTTTGCTTACTTTTATTGTTAAAAATGGCTGCTGACGACGTGATTGCATTGCCCAGGCCACTGGGATAATGTTAATTACCTTCATGCTTGGGAAGGGGCTTGGTTATGCTAATGTGTGCTGGAGGAGGGATTTTGGTGCTGAAAAGTTTTAAAAGGAGGAGCTAGGAGGCCATTTTGGAGGGAGACCACGTTGTTGCAGGGAGAGAGGCCATGTGGTTGCGGAGAGAGAAGCAGCCAAGATGGAGGCGTGCAGATGGGGAAAAGGAGGTGGCTGAGGCTAGTGGGGCCTTCGCTTCTAGGAAAAACCAGGAAGATTCTCCTGGCTGTGGAACCGGGGAACACGTGAATGGATTTTGATGCCCGTGTGTTTATTTTTACTCGTTGGCCAGTATTAGTCTAGAATAAAGGTAATTTCCCACCAGTTCTTGACTCCGTTGTTTCATTACCATCTGAATCAAATGGGAACCTGCACTGGCCAGGCAGCTGTGATGATGGCCTCAGCTACTGGACATGTAGGAGGCTACCCTGGAACTGCCTGGCTACTCAAAGTCTGGTCCATGAATCAGCAACATTGGCATCTTCTAGGAGCTTGTTTGCAAGGCAGAATCTCTGGCCTCATCCCAGACCTACTGAATTTGAATTTACATTACAACAAGATGCCCAGGTGATTCTCACGCACCTTTGTATTTGAGAAGCACCTACTCAAGAAGCAAGGCTGCCCTTAGCTGCAAGTTATGCAGAGCCAGGTGTGTTTGGTGGCTGTCCTCGATGGTCTTCCTTTATAATGAGAGCAAGGCAGGTAGAAGGCAGTGACTAATAATTATTCAGCCTTGATGAACAAGCTTGATGCTTCACAAGAAATTGTAAATAGGTGATTCTTGAGGAATAAATCCTAAAAATGCTAATACTAAAAGTACTCACTCAGTATGTGCCTTAGGAAAGAACAAAGATGATATAGTTGGCTACCTCCCTAAAGACTCCACAGCTCTCACACATCATTTCAGGAACATTCACCACTCTTCCAAAAGTCATTTGACTGGTGGTATTTGTCTTCATCTGGGACTACATGTTCAGCAGCAAAATCATCCTGTGAATGTCCTCAACCAGGACTTGAGTCCAATTAATCAGTACAGTCTACCTCCACAGAATAACAGGATAAGAGGATTCTACTTTAGGGACTCTGCCAATCTCTACAGATAGTCTACAGCACTGCATTTAAGCAAATGTTTCTGAGAGGATGACTGTGCAGCCTCAGGGAGAGGCATTTTCTACTCCCAAATAGACTGCCTCAACCACCTCATCAATCTCGCTCACTTTGCATGGTGTGAGAACCTGAGTGTAGGACATTTCAGGCAAAATTGTATAGTTTGTCTTCATGATATAGAAGAAAATCACTGCACGGAAATCAGGGACCTGACCCCACCACTAACCAGCTGTGTGACCTCGGACTGGGCATTTAAGGCTCAGTCTTCTCATCCGTGAAATGAGGGGATTGAATTGGATGGTTTTCTAATTCCCTTCCCATTCCTACCATAATTTGTCAGTTTCCTTCCACAGTTGGGCTCACAGCTTCTAAGAGTCTACTTCTAGCTACCAAGATACCCCCATCCAGCCTGTTAGGCTTGCCTATTCCAGGTAGCTCCCCAGTATGGGATTTCTCCTCTGTCTCTTACCTACATTTTTCTACTGTGAATCTCATCCAATTCAGAGTTTCCTTCAGCTAACTGTCCCATTGGCAACCTCCCAAAAAGCTGTGCTCTAAAGTATTAGCAACTAATTTCAGTGTATTAACTTGCCCATGGAGTATTTGGATTTGAACGGGAAATTCTTGTCTTAGCACAGAGGACTCAATTTATAATGAAATTTTAAACTTGTTTTCTTAATAAGAAAACAATGGTATTTCTATAAATAGCCAAAGCACTGTCATGAGGCTACAAAATACAACCAGTTTCTTTTCATTTCAGCAACTGAAACACAAAAACATTAATTCACTTGCCAAAGAGATGTTACTAACATTACAACTAAAATTTCCTGAACCTCAGAATTGTAAGGAAGGAGGTTCCTCTTTTTTTATTGTTATTATTATAAAGGCAACTGCAGGTTGAGGTTAAGTGCTGACCCATCAACATAATCATTCACTTTGCTTCCCGAAAGGTAGACCAGATCTCAGACAGGGAACAGATGTCATTTCAGGATTTATTCTGTAAGGGAAAAGAGAATGTATCTTTTGTAATAATGCGTTATCCAAGCTAATATTGGTGGCCCTTCAACAAAATCAACCATTCAACAACCCAAAGGGAAAAAGTAATATTGCTTATAGCACAGGTTATTACAGGAGATGAAGGATCAAGAGAGGAAATAAGATGCCATGAAACCGCAAGAGCTCTGTCACTCATTGGGATCAAGAATTTTACAGCTTGGATGAGATTGGACTTGATGATCTCCAAGTTTCTCTTGTACTCCAAAAGTTCTTTGAGAAAATGTGGTAGATTGGAATAATGAGTAAAATCTAAAATGAAGTTTAGTAGGAATAAATAAAAGGTCTGACATGTGGCTCCATATTAACAATGGCACAAGGACAGAATGGAATGAAGACATTGTTTAGTGGTTATATGATTCCATCCACCAATTCTAACCAAAGTCCCTTATGACATTGGAAGGGTTAATTTGAATTTAAGCAGTATTAGTATATGTTCATTTTAATGTAGATAAGGAAAGTTATATGTCTGTTCTGCTTAGCTAGTTCAAAGCTAGAGTGTTGTGTTACAGTTTTACTTGAGAAGTATGTGGACTACCAGAAGAAAGTGGCCAGAATGGTGAAGAGACTCTCCACTTTGTCATGTAAACAATGATGGAATGACTCAGAATGTTTAATCTGAGGGATTAAATAAGGCTCCACATGGTCTGATGAATACCTGAAGGGCTTTCATTTTGGGGAGGGGTTGGCACTATATTGTATTCTCTCAGTAAGTGGAGTAGGGCCAGTGCAAAGGACACGCAGAGGAGACACTTCTGAGCAATCAGGAGCATCCAGAGGCAGACTGGGTGACCTCAGGAGGTCACTTGACAGAGCACTTCAGGCTCTTCTGTTTGTCCTTCTTTGGAAAAGCTCCAAGCATCAGATGAGTGGATGAACAAGGTGACCCTTACCGTTCCTTCCCAATAAAGAGTCTATGAAATTGAGAGAGAAGCTGGGCAAAAGAGAAAGCCAAGATGTGTAAATGCCAGGTGTTTATTGTTGCTTTCAATGGAACCATCCCTGTCTAGGCAATAGCAATAAATCACTCATTTCCATAGGGCAATATTTTTAGTCTATTTTGCTAGCACTTCTACAGATTTATGACAATTAAGGCACTCTTGATGGCACAGATATAATAAGGCTATCACCTATTAGCTTTATATTTTGCTAGTGAGGTACAAATATTTTAGAACTAGAAAACTCATTTATTTTTCTGTATCTAATATGGCCATTCCTTGGTATCCATGGGGGATTGGTTCGAGGACACCCCCACAGATACCGAGGATGCTCAAGTCCCTTATATAAAATGGTATAATATTTGTTTATACTCTATGCATATCCTCCCATATACTTTAAAAATCATCTCTAGATTACTTATACTACCTAATATAATGTAAATGCTATATCAATAGTTGTTATACTATATTGTTTAGGGATCAACTTTCTGGAATTTTAAAAAACAGTTTTTGATCCTCCATTAGTTGAATCCATGGATGAGGAACCCATGGATACAGAGGTCTAACTGTATATAAACTCACTCCTTGTACCTTTTTAAGCTTGTCATATCTCATTAGCAAATTTTATTTTTTTACCTGACTGGTTGAAACGCATCATGATAATGGCAGCTCTTATCACTGAACTTCATGAAGAAGAGAGATGCCTTTGCCTTGTATTCATTCTAGGTTTCTTTGTTGCTGCTTGTGTAACTATAATTTATTAAGCTGTGATTGTCTTCAGTAGTGTGACCATCTGTGTCCTTAACACAAAAGCAAAACAAAATCTGCTCCTTTTAGCTTACTTATTATACTCCCCTCCCAAATCCAGTGATCATTTTATTTTTATTTGACTAAGAGGTCTGAACAATTTATTCATTTTAGCAATCTCCACTTTTTGGAGAGTCCTTGAAGTTTACCTTTTCACTATAGACACAAGAGAAATTACTAAAACTTTAGCAATGCACATCATACTGAAATGTGCAGATGTTCTCAACTATTAATTAACAAAGGTATTGAAATTATCAAAGAAAAACATTCCTCTATAGTTTGTGTCACTATAATCTGTTTTCAAATTATAGTATATTACCACTAGAAAAGCCTGGAGATACACAGAAGAAAGATATATCAATCCATAAGGAGTGATTATTTTTCATAATCAAAACAATAAGCTACTAATTAGTTTTTTACTGTTTGGGCTAAGGAAGCAGTGATATTTGGGCAGTTAAGGGGCAAAATGAGAAAAGTAAGGGCAAGAGGCTATCAGAATATTGGAGAATGAACATAAAGGGGACAATAAAGAAACCAGAAGCTATTTTTACCTCCCTTTTAGCTTTGCCTGGGTTATACTAAAGCCATTACCAAAGAAAATGGCTATGCCTGGGGAGGAGGTACAAACTGTCAGCCTCAAATAACAGGAGGCCTGGGCCATTCTGGACCAGTAAGATCAAGCATCCCTTCCCTCCTCGAGGCCTCTGAAGAGCCACACTATCCCTCAGTAACTCTTCAGAACCTACCAAGAAATGTTCATTGATTGAATGACTGTTCTCAGAGAGTTCAATCTATTAACTGACAGGATTTCAAACTCATGGCTTCCTCTTGATCAATACTATCTTTACCACGTGTCTGGCACATGTTAGGAGCCTAGGGAAGAAGCAGAAAAGCCCACAGCAAACAAGCTATACAACAAGTTTATTTTCCTAAGTTTAGAAGCCACTAGCCTTCACTGGCCTCCTCCCACCAATCTTTTATACTTTATATTTGATTTGATTTTCATTATGAAACTATGAGTTAGTAAGAGTGGATATCATATTTACCAGTTTAAAAATGAAGAAATCTAGGCAAGAAGAAATTGACACATACTTGTTAGTGTCACCCAACTCTGATCAGCCATTAAAAGGCCATATGGAGATGGACAAAATTGGGATTAGGACCCAGGAGCCCAAATACATAATTTAATGCTCTTTGGTCAAGTCTACTGCTCTCTTCCCAATATTATTCAATTCTCTTCAAAAAGAAAAGGTCTATTAGTTCCAGGAACAGTTCTGTATTCTGATGAGTCAGTCCACAAGGAACTCAAAATTTTTAAGTTTGAGCGGTAAGTCAATAATTCTATTATATAAATTCTAATAGTTCATAAAAGATGCTGTGGGAACACAGTATTAAAACCTCTTAATTTTGGTCTGAGGATGTCAAATGTAGTTATGTTTGAGCTAGTTCTTAAAATGTAGGAGTTCTCAAAGTAAAAAAGAAGCAAGAAAACTTATGGCAGAAAGATTAGGATAAGTAAAGGAACAGAAATATGCAGTCAAGCGACATTTTAAAGGAACGGTGTGGAGAAGCAGCTGTGTCAGGCTTGTTTACTGGCTGCAAGTCCTTTGCCATACTGAAATGTGCAGATGTCCACAACTATTAATTAACAAAGGTATTGAAATTACCAAAGAAAAACATTCCTCTGTAGTTTATATCACTATACTCTGTTTTCAAATTATAGTATATTACCACGTGTGCATGGCCTATGTGAGGCTATGGGTGCTTGTGCTCAGGGTATTGCGGTTGGCGGATTGCCTGCCCACCACGTGAGGCGCCTTTTTGCTGTTTCTTTGCCTGAGAAGTGGTTTTCCCTGCCTGTGTGCTTGTCTGCCATTGTGAGACTTTTATAAAACAGAATGCTTGGAGGCTTTCTGGCTCTGTAGTTACTCTATTGTCTGCTCAAATCCAATGTGGACCTGCTTGGCTTTGGCCAATGGCATTGCAAATGGTCAGTGATTTAGACACTAAGTCTGGGCTGGGTTGAGAAGAGGCCTGTATGCTAGGTTACTGAATTGGGACTTAGTCCTATGAGCCTAGAGAAGCGGTGGAAGGCTTCCCTTAAATAGTGAGCAAAGACTGTTTCCAATACCTATTTAGAGCAGAGCACCAGGTTGTAGACACCATTCTACTGTCAGACTGAGTAGAACTGAGAACAGCGAGGCTCCTTTTGCTTATTCTGACATCACTTTTCACCTCTCCTTCTGCACCATCCAGGAGGCATCTAGCATAATTGAACATCCATATCAAGGTCTGAGTTTGCAGTGAATGGAGTCATTCATTCTGGCTACAGCATCTTCATTATAATTGCACGAAGCTTTCATGGTGGGTCATATTGTGAGAGCCTACTCGGTGCTGGCACAGGGATAACTGCCTGGTAGAGCCAGCTGCAAATGTCATGTCCAGCCTTTATGCACAAAGTAAATGGGAGCTAAAAAAAAAAAAGAAAGAAAAAATCTGTGCCGATTATGATTGTGATTCATCTTCTCCCCATCGGCACCAGGATGTCTCAGATTACATTGTGTAGGACAAGGTGGAAGGGTAGAGGTTGTCACTGCGGAGTCGGGGGCTCTCCTCTGAGGCTTCAGCTGCAGACTGCCACGCTGCACACTGCCAGTCCAGCCAAAGTCTCCCCAAACGATGGCTAAAAAAGCCTTTATGAAACAGAACGTGAACCCTGGAGCCTACTGCTCCCTGCAGGTGTAGAAGCAGGGAACAGTAGGAGCTCACTGTAATTTTCTTTTTCTGTGGTAACAGAGCAAGGAGAAGAAGTGTCACAGACGTTAAGAGAGAAAATGAGAGAGCTTTATGCTGAGCCACTAAATTCACTGGAAGCTGAAAATGACAAAAGGTAGGTTCACATAAAACGTTGGGCATTTCACCTGTATGTTCAAGAACCTCCGGTACAAGGATGTTTAAAATACAGCCATCTCATCTATAGACAGGGAGAAATTATCTTACTGGAAACCTTGGGATGAAACTCTGGGGCTCTGAGTGCCTGTATCTGTGAGGATCCAATCAGAAAAGCAATTTACTATAGGGATTTGACTTACAAAATTGAGGGAGCAAATAAGTAAACTCTGCAAGGCTGATGTCTTCGCTTCGGATGCAGGAGTTGGGAATCCGCAGCGCAGGCACCCAGGAAGGGAAGGTGGATGTAAAGTGGGGAGAAAGGACAAGCTGAAGTCCTTGTAGAGTCTCCCACTGTGTCCTACAGGAAATAGTGGATCCTTCACACAAAGATAAACACACTCTGGGCCCAGGAGTCAGAGAAGAGGAGTCAGGAAAGGTGGAACCACAGTGGTCCCAGCTCCTGTCCCAGACCAAGGAGGTGGACAAGCAGAGGAGTGCCATTATGTATGAGCTGCAAAAGCACCTGCAGATCCTGCCCTTCTGAGGGCAAAAAACAATGCAGCTGGAGTTATTACAGTTGTGCCACCCAAAGTTGCGCAAAAAATTAATCTTGTGCCCCACCTTGTCAGAAACAAACAGGGAAGGGAATTCCGGAAGCGCAGCCCAGCCTAGTCGACATGTGGCAAAGCCACCGTGTACCTTTAGAATTAACTTCATGACTGTAAGTGGAGGGTAGATGGATGCAGGCGTTCTGCTCATGTCTTAGGGCTGCTGTAAGAAAGTATCACAAACTGGGTAGCTTAAAACAATGGAACTGTATTCTCTTATAGTACCAGAGGGTAGAAATCGCAATCAAAGTGTCAGTAGGACTATGTTTCCTCAAAAGATTCTTGAGAGCCTTGGGAAGAAACCTTCCTTGTCTCATGTAGTTTCTGGTGATGCCAGCAATCTTAAGGACTCCTTGGCTTGTAGCATCATAACACCAGTCTTTGCTTCTTACTTTACTTCTGCATTCTTGAGCTGCTGAGTGTCTTCTTGTAGGAAGACTGTTCAAACTGGATTAAAGGCCCACTCTAATTCACTAGGACCTCATCATGATGTAACTAATTACATTTTCAAAGGCCTGATTTCTAAATAAAGTTACATTCTGAAGTTCTGCATGAACATGAATTTTGTGGAGGACACTAGTCAATCTTGCACAAATGTCATAGGGAAAATCTAGACCAGGAAATAAATGGAAACCTTAGAACAGAGCATTCAACCAAGAAACTGGTGGTTATAACAGGAGCTGCCTCATTCCAAGGAATTACGTGTTCAGGAACGTAGTTAGGATCCCAGTTGGCCCTTAAATCTGTTGACATTGGAATACAGACATATCCAGAAGACTGGAAAACATATATATATATTGTTTTCTGATTTTATCTCATATATTTCCTCATAGGACATATCATTTTGTTATTCAAAAAAAAAAAATCTAGGCTCAGAGAGATTAAATAATATGCCCTTAAGGCTACACAATCAGGAAGCAATGGGGCTGGGATTCGAACTCAGGATGGTTAGTGTCCATAGGACATTTTCTTTTATTACCCATACTATGTAACAATAAATAATATTTGCTAAAGTAAATATTAACAAACTTCTTCCAATCATCTCTTACTCATATTTCAATGCTTATATTAAATGTCACATCTGCTCTGAAGACTTCCATAACTTCTCTGAACAGAGTAAGTTTCTCCTCCAAATGCTCACACATTGATCCTAAGTCCACTCTTTCATTCATTCTATTGTATTGTAGTTTATCTGTTTCTATCTTATGTGCAGAGAGCATATCTTGCCATTGTAGTATCCCTGTACCCAGCTCAGTGCTCGGTACATATTAAGAACACAAACCTAATTGATCAAAGTTCTCTAGAGGAGAAGTATCACTTTCTAAAAATTTCTGGAGATGTTCTGTTGATATACTCCCTCTGATAGTCTTTCTTAGGCAATGAAATACTTTTACTTTAATATGAATTTCTTCTTTTTTCTTTTCTGAAGAGATATGAAATACCCATCTTGAAAATTTCAGAAAATAGGGCAGGTAACTTTATCTATCTGCTTTTCATTTCCTGGTTAATAATCTCAATTCTATAACCTAATTATAAGATATTTTTTTGAAACCCTGTCACGTATACTTACAAACACACATAAATGCTTTCCATTTCATTTTTGTTTTCAGGTCATTTCATAACCTAGTGAATCCAGATTAGCCCCAGCCATGCTTTCTTTTCTATCTCTTCCCCTGTGTCGCCTCCATTTCCTGTTACTTTGTACATCTCTCCAGGAACAAGTATCTGCCTTCATCAGACTCACTCAGTAGCTTCCCAGGGAAGTGGATCACCATGAAACCGGTACCAAGAGGAAAAGAAGGGCAAAGCAGGAGTTACCTGAGGCCACCACCTGACTTCAGACTTACTGATTCCCCTAGGCCTTTCAGCAACTAAGTTCCACCCTTATTTATCTGGTAAGCTTCCATTTGCTCAGCCCTGTGCAGCCCCAGCAGGAGCTGCAAAGTCAGAAGGAGCTCGTGTGTAGCTCTCCTCTTCTTACATACTTCCGTCCTTGCCCAGGGCTTTCCTAGGTCCTGGCTACTGAAAGTGTAGTCCGTAGACCAGTGACAACATCATTATCCAGGAGTCTGTTTGAAATGCAGGCTCCCTGGTCCTCCTCAGACCAGATGTGTCAGAATCTACATTTTTGACAAGTTTTCCAATTGATTCATATGTACATTTATTTTTGAGATGCACATCTCTAGATAATTGAAGGCAACTCTGTGTTAGGGGAAATTATCAGAGATTGGCATCAAAAGACCTAGGCTTCATATTCATTTTGAAATATCCCCTACTTGTTGTGAGCAGTATATATGACCTTGGAGAAAAGCACTTGGTATTTCTGACCCTCAATTTCCTCAACTGCCTAGGAAAACGATAAAGTAATCTAAGTGCTGCTTGCATCAGATTTTTAAGTCCTACCCTATCCACTGAATAAGAATTTCTAAGAGGTTACATTTTTAACAAGCTTCCCATGTGATTCTTATGCACATTTTAACTTAAGGATCTCTGTAGTCAATACATATAGGGAACAATGCTTTCTGTCATGACATCACTGCTAGTGATGTGAGGTCAGTTCTAGTTAGGAGGGTAGGGATTTGAAAGGTTCTCTTACTAAGTAGCCACTTGTACTGTACTTGCCTTCCTTCCGTAGTCTCCATCATAGGTAAAGAAGTGGTAGTCTTTTTCGGACCTAAATCCTAGAAGAAGGATCTCTTCGTGGGATAATTATCAAGACTGGTGATCAAATCTAAAGCATTCTGCCAAGACAAAGAAGCATGGTGCCTAGTGTGTTATTATTATTAATATCAGTGGCTATCTATTGCTTTTCTGGTTGGTCTAAGAATACCAAAAAGGTTTCCAGGGAGATGTTACTTCCTACTTTCTACTTCACAGAAAGTTTCTACACCTGGCAGTTAAATAAAGTGCTGAAAACCAAATGCTCCCTTCTCACTGCTGTGCAAACGTTCTAGATCAAAGAAATTTCTTCAGCAGTCCTTCCTGTACAATCAAGTGAGGAAGGAAAATGATGGGAATCAGTATTTGCTGAGCCTCTCCTACATGCCAGGTACTGCACTAGCTGAAAATCCTCCTGCCATCCTAGGAGGCAGGGGTTAATTTTTCTCAGGTTGCCAATGATGTTGGAATGAACATTGGGCACGTTACATAGTGTTTTAATGCATAGGTTTTATTCTGAGCTTTAATTAGTTCACTAGAGTCCTTCCAGAACCAAAAACAAAAGCCTGAGAACTAAGACTTCAAGAGTACTTAACTTATAATTCTTTCACCATCTGATCCCGTTCATGATAGTCAGTCTTACAGTAACACACAACTTAATCACAGAATGCTGCTCAGTGCCTGCTCTGTTCCCAGGCCCCTGAAATGCATGGTGGGAAAAGGTTACACAAGTACTAAGTGACAGTAATGCCTGTGAAGACTGCCTCACATCCTGCCCGAGAGTGGGTTTGTACAAATAAATGTGCTGATACCACACAGGTGAAATAAGAAAGATGCTGTCAGGAGACAGCTCTGGGAATTTCCAAAGAAAGGGGCCCTGGTATCTGGCGGAGGGGGAGAGATAAGGAATGGAAAGGATGCTAATGTACCGACAGGGAGAGTTGTGCATTTGCGGGGAAAATATGAAATAAGCAAAGTTCCAGAGACAGGGAAATCCAGGGTATGTGTGTGTGTGTGTGTGTTTCCGAAGTGAGAAGTGGGGAGGCAGTCAGACAGACTCTTGCAAGTGCCCAACTGAGATCCACCCAGCATGCCCATCAGAGGGTGATGCTCTGCCCATCTAGGGCATTGCTCCGTTGCAGCCGGAGCCATTCTAGTGCCTGAGGCAGAGGCCATGGAGCCGTCCTCAGAGCCGGGGTCAACTTGCTCCATTGGAGCCCTAGCAGATGGAGGGGAAGAAATAGAGAGAAAGGAGAGGGGGAAGGGTAGAGAAGCAGATGAGCCCTTCTCCTGTGTGCCCTGATCAGGAATCAAACTCAGGACATCCACACGTGGGGCCGACGCTCTACTGCTGAACCAACCAGCCAGGCCCCATGGTTTCTTAAAACAAATTGGAATATCCCCATTTGTTGCAGCCCAGCAGAGAGACGGGAGACCTGGGAAGGGGGGATGATATCATGGAAAGCTTTGAATATCAAGCCAAGGAGCATGTCATATACTCAGAAGGCTTTGGAACAGAAGCGCATTTGATGAGAGCTGCTCTTTAAAAATCACAGTAGCAGCACCATGTAGGGTGCTTAGAAGAGAAGAAGAGATGGGGTGCAGGGAAGAGGACCGTTGCCAAAGTATCATTCCTGAATTAGTGAGAGTAGAAAGGGATAGCTAATATAATGAACCTCCATGGATCATAGCGTACACATGTGGCTGGGGACTGAGTGTCACCAGGAAGGAGGGTAGCACACACGTTAACAATGAAAGATGGCACTGAGAGGAGGTCAGCTGTGATCCCCGGTGTCACCCAGAACCGCATTCATACCCCACTCTGCTCAATGACCTCACCTATTTGAGTCTGAAATCTTATTGGTAACAAGGGAAATGTGACTTTACATGGCTGTTATGACGATTGACTGACTGAACTTGTAAAATGTCTCAACGAGAGTATTCCTGGTATGATGGCTCCCTCCTCTCTCTGTGTCTTTATAAATTAAATTATGGTATGTGGAATTATGCAACCTGAAACATGTTACAAATGTAGACCCTTAGCCCCCACCCACATCCTACTAAATCAGAATCTGCATTTTGATATGATCGCCAAAAGTTTCAATGCACATTAAAGTTTGGAAAGCATTTCCCTATGTAATCCGCCTGGAATGCTCCCATCCAGGGCCCCCAGCTTCTCTATGACTTCTTAAACTTGACTCCCCTCACCTTCCCCCCACTTCTCATTCTGCAAAAATAAATGAAGGATAGAGAAAACAACGAAAGGGAAAAATACAGTAGAGCCCAGAAGAATATCCTATGACTGTAACATAACAACACTCTTGTTTTTTCTTTTGTTAAAACTGTCACTAAGAAACATTTTAAAAACACTTCTAAAAAGTGAGTTTCAAAAGTGTTTGGAAAAAAATGACTTCCAAAGATAAATGCAGTTGGCAGTTTTCCTGCTATGCTTTTGGGAAGCGGGGGCTGTCTCATTATTTTATTGGCACACCTATAGTCAAGCTTTTTAGAATGACTGATAAAGAGAAAAGACAGTTGTTTAGTGACAGCGGTAATCCAGTTTTATAAGGCAACAAGCAGGACCTGTGGCTGAGAGAGAAGTACCTTTGATTTTGTGGATTAAGGATCAAACTCAGTCCTGAATGCCTGTGCATTTGGCCACCATTCAAACCAAAGCTATTACGCTCTTGACATCATGAAGCAACAACATAGTAAAAGATCAAAGGATGGGGAATCCTCCACAAGGAAGGGTTAGTTCGGGCTCTGCCAACATATTTTCTGCATAACATTTGCAAGCACGGAAAGCTGCTAAACTGGTGAGCCAGCGGCTCAAGGCAGCAAACTCAGACATTCTGATTCCAGGCAGAGAGGACGGAATCGTAATCCCCAAGGCTCATGCTAGCAAATGTGCATTCATGATGAGAAATAAGAGCCACAAAACAAACAAGCCTGGACCCACACTTCAGAAACTCATCCAGCCTGGACCCAGGTCTCCTCACCATAACAGTCCATATCATACTTTTTAAATCTGCCTGGAACACCTTGCTGAATCTCCTAGCCTAGGTAAGAATCAGCAACTGACAGAAAAGGCGAAAGATTTATACGATCTGAAGAGAAACCAGAGCATAAGCAACTGACAGAATATCCCAATTGCATTTCAGTATAAATAAGGGAGAAATACATGAGTGTAATTTATACAGTTGACTGGATGATTATCACATTTAACATATTTTCACATTATTGGCAACAGCACCATTATAATGGAGAACAAAGAATTACGATGGGGACTGACACTCTTCATCACTTGCCAGCTCTTTTGAGTAAATTAAGAGCTACCTTTTGAGTGCTGATGATGTCAATAATGATAATTCCCATTTATTGAGCAATTGCTCTCTGCCGCAGAGAATAGTTCTTATGAAATGTTACTGTAAAGACAGTAATTACCACCTTACAGATGTTGAAACTGAGGCAGAAAGAGGTTAATATCTGTCCAAGGACACACAGTTGATGAAAGGTAAACCTAGCTGTCATATTTATAACTTTCTCACTCCAAAGTCCTAACCATTAATTTGCATTGCCTCCCCTAAGTCACTTTACCCTATTGTACCCCTGTCTCCTCATCTGTAAAATAAAGATGTTTGCTATATGATCTCCCTTATTCTTTTCTGCCTTGACAATCTTTTATTCTCTGTGACCTTTGACTAGTCAATTTATATAATGTAGAGTATCATGATGGTTAATTTAATGTAACAACTTGGCTTGGTTATCAATTGTTTGGCCAAACTTCATCTCAATGTTGCAGCAAAGATATTTTTAAATGTGATTACTATTTACAATCAGTTGACTTTAAGTAAATTGAGATTATCCTCAATGATGTAGGCAGGATTAATTTAATCAGTTGAAAGCTTTAAGAGTAAAACTCGTTTCACAGAGAAAAAGTAACTTTGCCTCAAGACTGTACCACTGAAACCCCGCCCAAGTTTCCAGGCTTCCACTCTACCCTACTGATTTCTGACTCAGGACTGCAAAGCCAGTTCTTACCTGCGTTCCCAGTGTACCAGCTTGCCCTATGGATTTCAGACTTGTCAGCCCCACAATCTTGTGAGGCAGTTTCTTAAAAATATATATATATTAATATATATATTATAAAAGTATATATAATATATATTAATATATATTATAAAATATATATATAAAATATATATATATACACATACACACACACATACACACACTTCTTGGTTCTGTTTCTCTGGAGAATGTTCACTGATAGAAGTATGAGGATAAATCATTTGTAAAGTTTGAATACAGTGTTTTCCAATCATTTGTTCTAGACAGGTGTACTAAACACAGTCAAAAGCAGATACATAGAAGAATGGCATCAGTAACATAGCAGGATTGATCTACTGGCAGCTTGATCTTGGGCATCCCAGCCTTCAAGACTGTGAGAAATAAATTCCTGTTGTTTATAAGCCATCCAGTCTCTGGTAATTTGTTATAACAGTCTGAGTATATTAAGGGACAAAAGAAATACAAGACAGACAGAAAATAACTAATAAAATGGCTGTAGCAATTTCTTCCATATCAATAATGACTTTAAATGCAAGTGGATTAAACTTCTCAATTAACAGACATATGTAGATGAAATCATGAACAAAAAGCAAAATCTAATTATGTGCTGTTTATAAAACTCATTCTAGATTTAGTGACACACATCCGCTGAGGGTGAAAGAATGGAAACACATTTCAGGTAAACATGGTAAATGGGAACCAAAAGAGAGCAAGAGTGGCCATACTTAGGTCAGACCAAATAGACTTTAATGCAAAACTGTAAAGTGGAAATAATTAAAAGCTAAAGTCATTAAAACAGTATGGCACTAGCATAAAGACAGAATAAAGAGCCCCGGAATAAACTCATGCATATGCAATCATTGATCTTGGACAAGGATGCCAAGAACACAAGATGGAAAATGCATTAATCTCTTCAATAAATGGTGTTGAGAGAACTGAATATCTATATGCAAAAGAATGAAACTGGACCCTTACATTATATCATATGCAAAAATAAACTCAAAATAAATTACAAATGTAAGACTATATACCCCTAGAGGAAAACACAAGGAGAAAGCTTCATGGTATTGGTCTTGGCAATGATTTTTGGATATGACACCAAAAGCACAGATGACAAAAGGAAAAATAAGTAAATTGGACTGAATCAAATGAAAGCTCTGCACAGTGAAGGAAACAATCAACAGTAAAAAGGAAACTTATGGAATGAGAGAAAATATTTGCAAATTATATAACTCATGAGGGATTAGTATCAAAAATACTTTAAGAAATCCTACAACTCAATAGCAAAAAACAACCTAATTTTAAAGTTGGCAAAGGACATAAATAGACTTTTCTGCAAAAAAAAAAATACAAATAGCAACAGATATATAAAAAGATGCTCAACATCACTAACATCAGAGAAATGCAAATTGAAACCACAATGAGATATCACCTCATACCTATTAGGATGGCCATTATATAAGTAAGTAATAAGTAAACCAGGAAATAACGGGTGTTAATGAGAATGTGGAGAAACTGGAACCCTCAGGCAATGTTAGTAGGAATATAAAAGGGTCCGGCACTGTGGAGAACACTATGGAGATTGTTAAAAACATTAAATATAGAACTGTTATATGATGTAGCAATCCCACTTCTGAACATTTACCCCAAAATGATTGAAATCAGTATCTCCCAGAGACCAATGCACTCCCTGTCAAGTACAGCATTATTTATAAAGCCTAGTGGTAGAAACAACCCAGACAGCCACTGACTAATCAGAAGGCATAGGTAATATAGCATATACAGACAATGCAATATTATTCAGCCTTAAAAAGTAAGAAAATTCTGTCATTTACTACAACATGGATGAACCTTGAGGACATTATACTAATTGAAATAAACAAGTTCCAGAAAGATACATACTGCCTGGTTGCCAGGGGCTTGTGGGTGTGGGAAAGTGGGAGCTACAGTTTAATGGGCATCAAGTTTCAGTCACGTAAGATGAAAGGATGTAGTGTTCTGCTATACAATGCTGAGCTTCTAGTTACCAATACTGTAATATGCACTTAAAAATTTGTTAAGAGGCCTGACCAGGCAGTGGCACAGTGAATAGAGCATTGGACTGGGACAAAGAGGACCCAGGTTCAAGCCCCAAGATCACTGGCTTGAGCACAGGCTCATCAGCTTGAGCACGGGGTCGCTGGCTTGAGCATAAAATCATAAATGTTATGCCATGGTTGCTGGCTTGAGCCCAAAGGTTGCTGGTTTGAAACCCGAGGTCGCTGGCTGAAAGCTCAAGGTCGCTGGCTTGAGTTTATGGTCACTGACTTGAGCAAGGGGTCACTCAATCTGCTGGAGCCCCCCAGTCAAGGCACATACGGGAAAGCAATCAATGAACAACTAAAGTGGTACAACAGATAATTGATGCTTCTCATCTCTCTCCCTTTCTCTCTCTCCCAAATAAATAAATAAATAAATAGTTAAGAGTTTAGGTCTCCTGTGCATTTGCTACAACTTTTTAAAAATATGTTGTGTGATGGGCACACAACACAATCAACAGTAAAAAGATTAAAAGAAAAAAAAGACAATCAAATTAGGAAGGAATTATAAAATATATAATTTTGCTTCTAGACCTATAGCCAGCCAGACTCAAGAACATTTTTGGTTTTGTTTTTTAAAATATACTTTACAATTTTCCATAGTAACTCCCTCTATTATCCTTAGTATGTGTTCCTTTAAAGTTGTCCTAATTCTATTATATTACATTTTCTTCTTGTCCTAAATCAAAATGTTTTATTGGTACTTGTCCATGCCCTTAAGAATCTCCATGTGCCTTTTCTTCTCTGTACTATAACATCTACTAAATGGCTCTGAGACTTGATCATGCTATAAACTACTAAATTTCCTTGGTATTGACCAGCAGATTGATGATCTTTAAACTTCATCATGAAATAACCATTTTAGTCAGGAAGGTAGTTATCTCATTAGATTCTGTTCTCTTGGCTATATTTTTCACTTTGTTACCTAGCCCTTGCTTTTCAAAATGCCTGAAGGTAGCCTTAAATTACCTGTGCTATCCACATGTAGCTACTTATATTTAAATTTAAATTAATTAAAATTATATAACATTGAAAATTCAGTGTCCTAATCACACTAGCTACTTTTTAAGCACTCCATGGCCACATGTGGCTAATGGCTACTGTATTGAACAATGCAGATGTAGGACATCATTATCATTGCAGAATCTAGATTCTCCCATCACCCTCCAAAAGGCTCACCCCTAGTTGACATATTCGCAGAACAATTAGCCTCTAAATAAATTTCACTTGTCTCATCTGAAGAGAGAGAACAAGGTTTCTGACTCAAGAAAAAGGACTGACCCAGATTATCTTTGAGTTTCCTTACTAGTACGATAGCCTCATTTTTGTGAGTCCACTAAGACTTGACCCTTGGTCAGGAAGGTAACTCCATTAGAATAATGTTTCTCTGGAAAAAATCAAATTTGAATTACATCATCTCAACTCATAGCCTCTTTGCCAAGAATGTAACCTACTTAAGTATGGGAACTGCATTCCAAATTTACAAATTCGTTATTGGTTCCAATATAGCAGGTGGTACTTCAACTGTTTTTTTCACACCCCAGGAGACCTTGAAAACACTGTGATAAGAGAACCAGCCTCTCTATAAAGGGTCAAGCGTTCCTCTAAGGAGACATCTGGGAAGCAGAAAACTCATTTAAAAATGCAAACTGCATAGTCTTCTAAGTAATTAATTGGGGAACATAAGTTGTATTTGAACTAAGACAGAACTTTTGATTATACTTAATGTCTGGTGGATGATTAATGTATAAAGTGTTTGCTGTTTACTAAACAAGGGAT
The DNA here is from genome assembly GCF_036850995.1 of Saccopteryx leptura. Classification (NCBI taxonomy): domain Eukaryota; kingdom Metazoa; phylum Chordata; class Mammalia; order Chiroptera; family Emballonuridae; genus Saccopteryx; species Saccopteryx leptura. The sequence continues at coordinate 91,568,689 of NC_089506.1, read as the reverse complement.
TTGTCTTTTCTTTACCATCTGAAAAATCTTGTTTAAAACACTTAGTTTCAGATTTGTGATCATCTCTTTGGCACTTACTGGACTGTTAAATTGAATTCATTCTGTCCTTCCACGTTCCCCAGCCCACTCAGGAAGTATGAAAATGGGAACCGATGACCAAGGCCTGGACATGTTTCCACATCCATTGTGTTAACGGTTATTAATGCAAGTCAGCCCTGCACACAGATCTATCCCCTGGACCAAGATAAATGGTGAATAGTATACTCTGCAGTTTGGGCAACTTCCCTTCCATGTCTAATGCAAGTTTCCCACCTTGGGATACTTATTTACTTTCACGGCAAACCTTATTGAGATCATTATTTTATATCAGAAACCCAGATGTGTTTGAATGACAGTAATTCCCAGCACATGATATAATAGGAAAGATACTCAAACCCTCCTCCCTTAAGTAGCTGATTATGCTCTGAGTTTTCCTGAGCAGAGAAAATAAACTGGGGGAGGAGGGTTGAAGAATTCTCTCCATTCTTTCACTAACCTTCCTGGTCTTCAATTGTACAAACTCAACTTGGTGGTGTTATTCTTGGCTTCTTGACTCATGAAGAACCAGAAGTTTATAAGCAGATTCAGGAACCAGTGGATTTTTATCCTGGGATTCATCAACTCCCAGAAGATAAAAGCAAAATTGTATGAATACATGCATTTTTTCCCCTAGAAGTTAATAGCTTTTATGAGATTTCAGAATGAGTCCATGATCCAGAGGAGATTTTAAAAGTCCCAGTTTTGATAGACTTGGAATGTAGTTGTTGGGGAAGGGGGAATCCCCCCCCCCTCCATCTGGTTCTTCTGTCTAGTTTAAGAATTAAATTGACATGAGACAGATTAGCAGGAGAAAATCAAGTTTAATTTTGTACATACAGAGGTCTCATAAATATGGGACCTAAGAAGCATCCAAAGCCAGATGGTTTTTTTGTTTGTTTGTTTGTTTTTGTATTTTTTTTTTCTGAAGCTGGAAATGGGGAGAGACAGTCAGACAGACTCCCGCATGCGCCCGACTGGGATCCACCCGGCACGCCCACCAGGGGCGATGCTCTGCCCACCAGGGGTCTATGCTCTGCCCCTCTGGGGCATCGCTCTGCCCACCCAGAGCCACTCTAGCGCCTGGGGCAGAGGCCAAGGAGCCATCCCCAGCGCCCGGGCCATCTTTGCTCCAATGGAGCCTTGGCTGCGGGAAGGGAAGAGAAAGACAGAGAGGAAGGGGGGGGGGGTGGAGAAGCAAATGGGCGCTTCTCCTATGTGCCCTGGCCGGGAATCGAACCCGGGTCCCCCGCACGCTCTACCGCTGAGCCAACCGGCCAGGGCGTAAGCCAGATGTTTTTATAGTTTTTAAACAAGAAGCAATAAATTTGTGAAGAACTGACAGACAAAGTAACTTAGGCTTGGGTCCTTAGTAAAAATCTAAGCAGAGTTTGTTTACATGGTCTTCTTGGTTCTGGATTCTTTATCTCTGCTGATAAAGATATCTCAAATGTCAAAATGATCTGGAGATGTTTTCTCTGAATCTATGTACTCTAGTTGATCAATGTCACCCCATTAAAATTAATTATCTAAATAAAATTTTAAAAAAGATATCTCCTTACCTCCTGGTGCAGGGAGGGTACCTTCATATGGGAGATACATTTCCTGTTTTGGGGAACAGAGGATGATCAAACATCCTTTAAGCACTAGCTGTTTCTTAAGTAACTTTAATTCAAAATAATCAGTATGACAAAGTAACATATTTGGAATAGTCTGGCTTGAATCTCAGCACAAACAAATCCCCAGTGAAGTTACTGCTTCTGCCACTAGTGAGAGCAAGTAACTGGGCACAGCATTCCAAGTCCATCAAAATTGGGACTTTTTAATCTCCTCTGCATCATGGACTCATTCTGAAATCTCATAAAAGCTGTTAACTTCTAGGGAAAAAATGCATGTATTCATTCTTCTGTAAAAAGAAGCAGGACTTGGATGCTTAAGTAAAGAAACCCTCTCTCATCCCCAACATTTTTGTTAATTAAAATTTTAAATTTATTATGTTAACATGGATTCAAGTATCCCACTCAATATAACACCTTTACCCCCCAACAACGTGCCCCCCATTACCCCCTTTTGTCTTCTTCCCCAACTTTTAGAATAGTTGAGCTGTGATCAGTGAACATGAATGACAGACTTTACATGCTGAAAGATTGGTGATATGTCAGAAGGTTGGTTGTAATAACAGTCACTACTATTTGTTGCACATCTATGTGCCAATCAATCAATATACATTCTTTCATTTAATAACATTCTTCCATTTAATAGCAGTAATCCTTCAGATGGGTATGATTTACCCCATTATTGAATGAGAATACTGAGGCTCAATTTGGCTAAATAATGTGTTCAAGATTAAAAAGCTAACACATTTCAATACCAAAATTAGAGTCCAGGTGACTCTGATTCAAAAAGCTAGCTCATTAAGGTTATCCAGTGGGGAATGTCCTTCAATTCTCCTTTCATCCTGCCTAAAATCGAAGAGGTGGCACACCTCAGGATTCTTCAGGCAGAGAAAAATAAAGCTAATTTTAGAAGGCTAATGAGAAAGGATTAAAGAATTTCCTGTTACAGTCAACACAAGTGACTTTCATTACCAACAATGAAAAACCAGCTTGTAGGTTCGGCAAAGGAAGCAGCTTCAGCTTCCATTGTGATTCTCGGCTGGGTTGCCCCTTTAAGAAGCTTATCCCACATAGTCACACTCATAGATCCTCAAAAAAAACCTTAAGAAAAAACACCCAAAAGTGATCCCTAACTAGTTAGGAGTAAGACATATCCCTTCAGGAAAGAACTTTGAAGAGCTTTATCTGAATGCCAGTGAGTTTCAGCTCTCAAGAGGAAGCCATCTAGAGAAGTGATTTACACAATTTGTGAATTTTATTCCGTTCCAGAAAACTTTTATCGGCACCTGTTCTATGCAGGAATGTTGCCATGTGCCGGAGAAGAAGCAAGGATGTATAGAAAAAGGTTGCTTTACACCAGAGATTCACAGTTCATTGGGACAGACAGACACACACTCAATATGCATAGTCTGGCAGACATCAGTAAGCCGCAAAATTGATTTCCAACCAAAATGCAAGAGGAAAGCAAGATACAGAAAGAGTAATTCTAAGGAGCGGGTGGGTAGAGACCATTCTGAGAAAGGCTTATGGAGAATGTGGGCTCTTTGAGTAAACAAAGGCAAGTAAGACATTGTTGGGACTAACGTCCCAAAAGTATAAAAGAAGAGGGTGTGCATGCATCTGGGAAACAGGAATATCCTGGGCAGGGCAAGGAGGAGAGTGCATGTGGTGCATAAAGAATATAAAAAAGTAAAACTGTCATTGTTTGCAGATGACATGATACTGTATATAGAAAACCCTAAAGTCTCAGTCAAAAAACTACTGAGCCTGATAAATGAATTCAGCAAGGTGGCAAAACATAAAATTAATACTCAGATTTCAGAGGCATTTTTATACACCAACAGTGAACTGTCAGAAAGAGAAATTAAGGAAACAATCCCCTTCTCTATTGCAATAAAAAAATAAAGTTCCTAGGAGTAAATTTAACCAAGGGGATTAAAGACTTGTACTCGGAAAATTATAAAACATTGATAAAAGAAATCAAGGAAGATACAAACAAGTGGAAGCATATACTGTGCTCGTGGTTAGGAAGAATAAACATCATTAAAATGTCTGTATTACCCAAAGCAATTTATAAATTCAATGCAATACCGATTAAAATACCAATGACTTACTTCAAAGATATAGAACACATATTCCAAAAATTTATATGGAACCAAAAGAGAACACGAATAGCCTCAGCAATCTTGAAAAGGAAGAATAAAGTGGGGGGTATCACACTTCCAGATATCAAATTATACTACAAGGCCATTGTACTAAAAACAGCCTGGTACTGGCATAAGAACAGACATATAGATCAATGGAACAGAACAGAGAACCCAGAAATAAACCCACACCTTTATGGACAATTGATATTTGACAAAGAAGGTAAGAGCATACAATGGAGTAAAGACAGTCTCTTTAACAAATGGTGTTGGTAAAATTGGACAGCTACCTGCAAAAAATTGAAACTAGACCACCAACTTACACCATTCACAAAAATAAATTCAAAATGGATAAAAGACTTAAATGTAAGTCGTGAAACCATAAGCATCTTAGAAGAAAACATAGGCAGTAAGTTCACTGTATCACAGCAATATATTTGCTGATTTATCTCCACGGGCAAGTGAAATAAAAGACAGGATAAACAAATGGGACTATATCAAACTAAAAAGCTTTTGTACAGCTAAAGACAATATGAACAGAATAAAAAGACAAACCACACAATGGGAGAACATATTCGACAATGTGTCTGATAAGGGATTAATAACCAAAATTTATAAAGAACTTGTAAAACTTAACACCAGGAAGACAATCCAATAAAAAAAATAGGCAAAAGAAATGAATAGACATTTCTCCAAAGAGGACAAACAGATGGCCAATAGACAGATGAAAAAATGTTCAACATCACTAATCATTAGAGAAATGCAAGTTAAAACCACAATGAGATACCACTTCACACCAGTCAGAATGGTGCTCATTAACAAAAGAACACATGATAGGTGCTGGCTAGGATGTGCAGAAAAGGGAACCCTCCCTGCACTGCTGGTGGGAAATGCATACTGGTGCAGCCACTGTGGAAAACAGTATGGAGATTCCTCAAAAAATTATAAATGGATCTACCTTTTGACCCAGCCATTCCACTTTTAGGAATATATCCCAAGAACACCATATCACCAACTGAGAAAAAGAAATTCACCCCCCATGTTTATGGCAGGATTGTTCACAACAGCGAAGATCTGGAAACAGCCCAAGTGTCCGTCAGTGGACAAGTGGATTAAAAAGCAGTGGTACATATATACAATGGAATACTATGGGGTCATGGAAAAGAAGGAAATATATTACCTTTTGCAACAACATGGATGCACCTGGAAACTATTATGTTAAGTGAAATAAGCCAGGCAGAGAAAGAAAAATATCATATGACCTCAGTCATCTGAGGAACAGAATTGAGACAGAGGAGAGATCAAAGGGACCAGAGGAAAAGGGGACAGAGGGAGAGGGGTTGATAGGATGGGATAAACCTGAAGGGAAGGGGGGGGGGCGCTGTAGGGAGAGGGACAAGGGAGATGCTGAGGGGATTACAGGGGAGGGGGGTATGCATCCAGGACGACCCTAGAATCTATGTAAACACAATTAATTAAATTAAAAAAAGATTTAAAAACAAAAGAATATAAAGGGCGACTAGCCTGGGAAGGTGGCCGACAGCCGAGTGCGCATCTAGACACTTGCCACTCGCACTGGGGTCAAAGGAGGAGCAGCCTGAGGAACACCTAGAAGTGGGTTAGGCATGCAGAGCCCACCCACCGCATTAGAACCTTTATTTTTAGAAGATTGCAAGGTGATTCGTACACACATCACAATTTGAGAAATACTGCTGAGGACAATGGGAGCCACTAGGGAGAGGAGAACTCTGATCTGCACATGGCTTGGGAAATGCTACTTTGTGAAGCAGTAAGGAGGGCACACTAAACAGCCGTCTGATTGATGAGCACTTACTCAGTGTCCACATTCTTTATGAAAATATGAACAGCTGTTTTCTGGAATGATGATTATTAAATGATACCCCTGTAGTCATAGCTCTATCACATTTGACTTTGGGTAATTTGGCTATTAATTTTTTTAATGCAATTTATTCATCAGATGGGAAAATAAAGAAGGTAATCCTGGTTGCTGCCAAAAATCAACATTTTTTTTTTTTTACTTTAATTCACTATCTGGAATCTGTGTAATCATGCTGTTTGGTTTTTAGATGGTTCAAATTTTTTAATGCTATCTGAAATTGGATAGCCAATGACCTTGTAATGTGAGAATTAATCAGGCAGGTTCGGAGCCCAGAATGGTCTATAGCAACTCTTATACCCTCTTTCAATCCCCAAACACCCATTTTGAGATAGCCAGGATAATTTTCTTCATTTCCTGCCCAGACAGCTGTGGAATGTTGTAATTCATTGGTAGACAGCTGCAGCATTCCTCTTTAGAAAAGAATATATCTTGTCAAGGATATGGTTTTTCTCAAGTTTTTAGTTTATTTTTTTTAAACAGTGATGTATCCGCCAGCTGTAGAAATCACATAGCGTCACCAACCTTAAAGCAAGGCCACAGCTAACATGCATATCCCTGCCTGGAGGTCAGCACTATAAATACCCTCCTTAGGTTGCTTGTAATCTCCCCCGCTTCAGCAAACAGTCCAACCCACTCTTGTAAAATCCTCTGGACTTCTGAAAATAACTCCGTACTAGCTGAGTAAACTTTAACCCTTCCCACAAGCAGATAAGAAAATGCCACACGTCTAGAAGGTAAGCAGCAGCCAATTCTGAGCCTCAATTATCTCCTCTTTCCACATCCACAAAACTGCCTTGCTATCTTCTGATCTTTACTGTGAAACCATGGAGGGGAGAGGAAGAGCTAAAAAGGATAAAATCTCTCTTGTGTGCAGGCATGTGCATGCACAGTCAAATGAGGAAGACAGAAACAACCACATAAAAATAGAAAATTATCTCAGATGACTCTGAGGGAGACAGGACGTGGAAGACTTAAGGGAGCAGAGATGATGAGAGGGGGTAGGTGTGTCAGGTGAAGGCTACGAGGTTACAATACTTAGATAATTTAGAAAATGTTGGACATTAAGTCGAGGGAGGTTTGTCACTATGCCATGTCCTATAATTTAGAGACTGTAATCACAAACAGGACAAATATGAGGGAAGCTTTTCCACTTTTAAATGACTTCTTCTACTTTTATAATAACCTCTTATTTGGTACTATTTTAATTTTTTAAGGCACCTTAGAGTTGCCAAAATGGGTCCAGAGGCAATTAAAGCCTTTCAAGTTTCTTCTGTGAAATCGGTGCTTAATAGCTATGCGGGGAGTTTCTCCAAATAAAAATTCCATTTTTCCCCATTTCTATTTCAGTATCTCTAATAATCATTAAATTTTGACAAGTAGAGCTACTTCCTAACTTAGTAAAATCAGTCACAAACTCTATTCCCTGAGGAAGAGAGGAGACCCTTTTGTTCATTGGCACAGCCTGGAAGTCCATGAAAACCAGGCAGCAAAGGCCAACTGGTTTGATGCAGTCAACAAACCTCCTTTGGGACCTTTGAGGATCTACCACAGATTAGGCACTTTGCTAGGCAGAGGCTGCAAGAGGATAAATAAAGCATAAAACCTTGTCTCAGAAAGCTCGCATGTGGTTAGGGAGACAATCAAGGCAAGAGTAACTATAATACAGGTGTATCAGTATAAAAGGGGCAGCTACCCATCAGGGGTCAGGAAAAGCTTCCTTACCAGTGGGGGTGGGGGGAAATCCTTCCAAAAGTTGTTCTTAGAAGTTCATTTCTTTGGAATTTTAGAACTGAAAATTCACGGGCAGAGGTAACCAGCTCTGTGAGCTTGATTAAAGAATTTAAAGTTGGACTTATAATGGACATGCACTTACCCCAGCACCACATGCTAAATCCTGTCATCAAGATGACCCCTGTGGCATCCATAGAAAGCACTTGTGTACCAAGTAGGCAGTCTGTGGTTGGTTTATTGGGAAAGGACAGTTAGTCAGGGGTTCATCATCATCAAGTAGCTTAGAATAAACAAGGGCCCCAGAGCTGGACTGCCTGGATTTTGAATCTTGCTTTCCCAGTTTCTAGATATTTGACCTTCAAGTCAATCTCTCTCTGTGCCACAGTTTCCTCATCTGGAAAATGAGCTAGCACCTACTTTTTAGGATTATTATGAGGAGTAATTGAATTAGTACTTGTATAGTCTTTAGAATAGTGTGCAGCCCTCAATAAGTGCTTTGGAAGGATTGTGTTAAATAAAAGTTAATATTATGAGTCCCACCCCATTTGGTGTCTATTAAGACAAGGTAGATGAACTATAATTTATTCCAGGTAATAACTTCTTTTTCTACAGCAGCCTACTTCTCTACAAAAAAAAAAGATACACTCGGATTATATTTAAATAAAATAGCTCCATGGTCCCCTTCACCCCAATTATGGCATAATGAATAGGAACACTTCCCCAAGAGATTCTTGCCATGGTGAGGCCTATCATCTCCCCTCTGATATAAAATAGATATTCAGGAGATCCAAGATGGCAGCAGAGTAGGTGGACATCATACTCACCTCCTCCCAGGATCAAACTGGAATTACAACTAAAATATAGAACAGTCAACCTGAAAACCAACTAGAGAGTAGCTGCAGAAGAGTCATAACCAAGCAGTTACAGAAGAAACCACATTGAAACTGGTAGGAAGGGCAGAAATGAAAAAAACTGGCCCCACTTCCATGGGCAGTGATTGAGGTTTTAGAGGGATATCTCAGCTGCGGGGAATTTTCCCTGAGGAGCATGGTGTCTAAACCCCAAACCAGGGTCCCCAGCCCAGAGCACCAGATCCAGGAAAAGGCATTCACATAACATCTGGCTGTGAAAATCAGTGAGGATTCCATCTTCAAGGGAGGGACAGGAGTCCACTAGAGACATGGGTACACTCGTAAAGGGCCAATGCACAAAATCTCTGTCATAGATAATCACCATTGGCTCCAGCAGAGAGAAGGCAGAGCAGACTAGAGTCCTATGAGGAGAGACTACGGTTTGTGGCTCTAGGAAGATACTTGAAGGGACAACCTCCCAGATACCTGTGTTGAGTCATTCTCCTACATGACAGACACCAACTCTCTTGGATGGAGCACTTCCCTCTACATGGCATCAGCCTAGGGGAAAACAATAGCTCCAACTCTGGACTCCCCGTGGCCCCGCCCTGTGGAACATGTGTAGCTCCCTGGGGAAAACAATAGCTCCAACTCTGGACTCCCCGTGGCCCCGCCCTGTGGAACGTGTGCAGCTCCCTGGGGAAAACAATAGCTCCAACTCTGGACTCCCCGTGGCCCCGCCCTGTGGAACATGTGCAGCTCCCTGGGGAAAACAATAGCCCCAACTCTGGACTCCCCGTGGCCCCGCCCTGTGGAACATGTGCAGCTCCCTGGGGAATACAATAGCCCCAACTCTGGACTCCCCGTGGCCCCGCCCTGTGGAACATGTGCAGCTCCCTGGGGAAAACAATAGCTCCAACTCTGGACTCCCTACGGCTCCGCCCTGTGGAACATGTGCAGCTCCCTGGGGAAAACAATAGCTCCAACTCTGGATTCCCTACGGCCCCGCCCTGTGGAACGTGTGCAGCTCCCTGGGGAAAACAACAGCTCCGATTCTGGACTCCCCATGGCCCCGCCCTGTGGAACATGTGTAGCTCCCTGGGGAAAACAATAGCCCCAACTCTGGACTCCCCATGGCCCCGCCCTGTGGAACAAGTGCAGCTCCCTTGGCTGGGGCGTAGGGTGTGGAAAGACTCAAAGGAAGTCAGGAACCAAGCTGTGTGGCTATGAACTTCACTGGTGCTTCCTCCTCGTGTGAGAGCCGCTAGCCCAACTCTTCAGGCTCCCAGAGTCCCCAATCTCCTGACCCTGGTGGCTCCATCCTTCCAAGGTCCGAGAAGAATTCAGGGCAGACTGAATTATGTGCCTCTGGGTTGGGGGCCACTCCCCCACCCTCCCCCAAGCCTGACAAGCACCTCTCCCTCATGGGAGATCCACTAGCCCCATCCTCCTGACTCCAGGTGGCCCTGCCCAGCTGAGATCAGACTCCTGGCAGAATCTGGAACAGACTGAATTATGTGGCTCTAGAATGGGTGACATTTTCCATTTTCCTGCCACACACGTGAGCAGTGCAAAGCCCTCCCTTCACACAGCCAGATGTCATTCTGTTTGGGCCTGATAAACTCTGCTAGCCTCACCCTGATGACTCTCTGACACCCTTGCTCCTTCATAAAGGTATGCAGTCACCCAGAGGGGGGCAGCTAGACTTGGTATATCCTGGGACATTTCCTGAGTAGCCTAAGACCAAGCACTGGCACTGAGTTTGAACCTGCATCATTCTGGTGAACACCACTTACCAATAATACCTAGTGACTCACTGAAAACCATCTTCATATAACTCAACCACCACCAGATGGTCTTTCAGTGACTGAGCCTAACAGGCAGCCTCCAGGCAGAGGCAGCCAGAGGGGGTTCTCAAGGTGCCTTGGGACTTTTGCTGAATTGCCCCGGGGCCCAATGCTAGAGAAAGTTGACCTTGGTGCACAGCTGGGTCTTTCACAGTATGCCCAGGTCCAGCAGAGGCGGCCACAAACTGTGGGTCACTTTGTAGCAATCTGTGGGTCACCACAGATTGCTCAGGGCCAGTAACAGCCAGCATCTGACATTAGCCTGCCTCAGAGTCCCTCCCAAGAGGCCCCAGAACCAACATACCCAGTGGCCAGCTTCACACAACGTCAAAGTAGGATCCAGTTAGCTTTACAACTGGCATATCCAAAGGGAGATCTCAGCAGACCCTGCTGAGGCAAAAATCTACTTTTTGTGGTCAGCACCTGCACAGCAGCTTTGTATACTCTGGTTGGGGTTGATTCTCATGGGAGGGTTGGCCCAACACACTAATGGGGCCAATAGAAATCAAGACTCAGTTACAACAGAGAGTCCACATAAGACACACAAGGCATATTCCTATAGTACCCAGCTCAAGAGACTGCACCAATAAGACTAGACCACCTTCTTACACCATACACAAGAATAAACTCAAAATGGATTAAAGACTTCAATGATAGGCTCAAATACATAGGAATCCTAGAAGAAAACATAGCCAGTAAAATCTCAGATAGTTCTCATAGCAATATTTTTTCTAATATATCTCCTCTGGCAAGGGAAACAAAAGAAAAACAATAAAACTACATCAAACTAAAGGTTTTTTTATAACCTGGCCTGTGGTGACACAGTAGATAAAATGTTGACCTGGAATGCTGGGGTCACCAGTTAGAAACTTTGGGCTTACCCAGTCACAGCAGATAGGATAAGCAATCAATGAACAACTAAAGTGAAGCAACTATGCGTTGATAATTCTTGCTCCTTCCATCTCTTTCTCTCCTATCTCTATAAATCAATAAATAAAATCTTAAAAAAAAAGATTTTGCATAGCAAAAGAAACCATCAACAAAATGAAAAGACAATTCACTGAATGGTAAAACATTTTGTTAAGGATACATCTAATAAGGGGTTAACATCCAAAATCTACAAAGAACTTATAAAACCCAACACCAAAACGCAATCAATTCAATTAAAAAATGAGCAAAGGAGTTGTATAGACATTTCTCCAAAGGGACATACAGATGGCCAACAGTTATATGATAGGTTGCTCAACATTACTAATCATCAGGTAAATTCAAATTAAAACCACAATAAAATATCACCTCACAACTCTCGGTATGGCTGCCATAAATAAATCAACAAACAACAAGTGTGGGGGAGGATATAGGAAAAAGGGAACCCCCATGTTCTGTTGGTGGGAATGCAGACTGGTGCAGCCACTCTGGGAAGCTGTATGGCATTTCCTCACAAAATGAAAAATTTGAACTGCCTTATGACCCAGTGATTCCACTTCTGGGAATATACCATATTTCCCCATATATAAGACTCTCCCATGTATAAGATGCACCTTAATTTGGGGGCCCAAAATTTAAAAAAAAAATGTATTACATAAAGTTATTGAACTCAAGTTTTATTCATCATAAAATTCATACAACTCCTCATCACTGTCAAAAAAAGCATGAAAATACAAGTAAAAAAATCTGCAACCACTGTATAAGACACACCAGTTTTTAGACTCCAAATTTTTCAAAAAAAGTGTGCATCTTATACATAAGGAAAATGGTACTAGAAGAACCCCAAATCTCCTATTCAAAAAATATATATGCACCCCTATGTTTATTGCAGTGTTATTTACAATAGCCAAGATTTGGAAGCAGCCCAAGCGCCCATCAGTGGATGAGTGGGTAAAAAGCTGTGGTACATTTACACAGTGGAATACTACTCCTCCATAAAAAAGAAGGAAATCTTACCTTTTGTGACAGCAAGAGTGGACCTGGAGACTATTATGCTAAGTGAAGTAAACCAGTCAGAGAAAGACTAGAACCATAAGATTTTACTTACATGTGGAGGCTAATGAACAAAATAAAGTAACAAACAAAATAAAAAGTTTCATAGAGAGAAGAGACTAACAGCTGTCAGAGAAGAGGAATGTTGTGGGGGCGGTAAAAAGGGTAAAGGGATCAAGCAAAGAAGAACCTCATAGACACAGGTAACAGTACGGAGATTACCAGAGGGAAAGCAGGTGGGAGAGGCAGAGAAGGCTAAAGGGGGGATGAGTGGAAATAGAGTAAGACTTGACTTGGGGTGGTAAACACACAATACAATATACAGATGATATGTCACAGAATTGTACAATTGAAGCCTATATGATTGTATTGACCAATGTTATCCCAATAAATTCAATAAAAATTTTAAAATAAAAAATATATGTGGCCCTGGCCCGTTGGCTCAGTGGTAGAGCACTGGCCTGGCATGTGGATGTCCTGAGTTCAATTCCCAGTCAGGGCACATAGGAGAAACGCATATCTGCTTTTCCATCCCTCCTCCTCTCTCTTCTTTCTTTCCTCTCCTCTCCCCCGAAGCCAAGGCTCGATTAGAGACAGTTGACCCCAGGTGTTGAGGATGGCTCCATGGCCTCCACTTCAGGCACTAAAATGGCTCCAGTTGCACAGAACAAGGGCCGCAGATGGGCAGAGCATTGCCCCCTAGTCAGCTTGCCAGTGGATCCCTGTCAGGGTGCATGCAGGAGTCTGTCTCTGCCTCCCCTCCTCTCACTAAAAATAAATTTTTAAAAATTAAAAAATATATACATACAATAGCCTGACTAGGTGGTGGCACAGTGGTTAGAGCACCAGACTAGGACCCAGAGGACCCAGGTTTGAAACCCAAGGTCGCTGGCTTGAGTGGCTTGAGCACAGGCTCACCAGCTTGAGCATGGGGTTGCTGGCTTGAGCATAGTATCATAGACATGACCCCATGGTCACTGGCTTGAGCCCAAAGGTCGCTGGCTTGAGCAAGGGGTCACTTGCTCTGCTATAGCCCCCCCACCCCCTCTCCCAGTCCAGGCACATATGAGAAAGCAATCAATGAACAACTAAGGTGCCACAACGAAGAATTGATGTTCCTCATCTCTCTCCTTTCCTGTCTGTCCCTATCTCTCTCTCTCTCTCTCTCTCTCTCTGTCTCTCTCTCTCTGTCTCTCTCTCTCTCTCTCTGTCTCTATCACAACAACAAATATAAGGTCTACCGGAAAGTTCTGTCTGCTTTTGGAATAAAACAAAATACAAATTCTTCTGACTTAATTCATGTGGTACCCATCTTGAATATTTCCACACCAATCCTATCTTCAGAATATGGTCCGAAATGGTTTACTGAGCTGAATTAAGCCTTTCTGCGATCTCCAATGTTGTCAGAAAAGGATCTTGCTCCAACATGGTCTTAACAACATTGTCATCAATCAAAGATGGTCGCCCAGAACGTGGCTTATCAGAAAGGTCGAAATCACCTGTTTCGAATTTTTCGAACCATCTTCTGCATGTACTATCAGAAACTGTACCTTCACCAAACACTTTATAATAAATTTCTACATGCTTCTGTAGCATTTCTTCCTTGTTGAAATTTGTAAAAATACAGTGGCATAAATGAACTTTATCAGTAGCCACGGGTACACTATCGCTCCACACATAAGACTAACGTGAATCAACTTTGTTTTAGTTAATTTGCTACGTCAGTATGTATACATTAAGTGATAAAAATAGAAAGGCAAACACGCGTCAAATAAATATGTGCTTGCATGTCGAAACTTGTGATAGAAATGGACAGAACTTTCCGGTAGACCTTATATATACACATACATACATACAATAAAATCAATTATAACTGAAAGGTAAATTTTACTACTGATAAAATTTAAATTAATCCACAGTGGCATTGGAAAGGTGACAATAAACTTTTTGAGACCCTGTAGAGAATACACTATCCTTAAAAATAAATAAATAGCTGTATTGATGTGGGTTATTCCCTTTTACTAAATGGTTGATACAGCTCAAAGAACGCACATCCCCACTTTCTTTCTCTTCTTTTTTTCTTTCCCTCCTTCCCTCCCCTACCCTTTTTACTCTTTCCTTCTTTTTTCTTCCTTTTCTTCCTTCTTTCCTCCCCCCTTCCTTCCTTCCTTCTGTCTTTCTCTTTCCTTCTTTAAAAAAATAAATAAAAGAGATAGATAGATGAAAGATAGATAGATAGATAGATAGGTAGATAGATAGATAGATAGATTAAAAAAAAAGGTATTCAACCAAAAGTAAAAGGCAGCCTCATGTTAAGGGACTAGAGATCCCAAGCTCTGATAACAAATTAACACTGAAGTATACTCATATCCTTTTATTTATTTCTTCTCTGGAACTCAGTGTTGAATTTTATTACATTGATTGGCTTTATTTTTCTTTTTGGTTCTATATCTGATGTAAAATTAATTTTCAAAAATCTCTGCTTTCTCTATTGTTCTTGAGGAGCCACTGCGCCACTTCACCCACAGGTGTTGTAAGGTACCAAAAACTACAGAATTAATATTAATATTTTAAGAGACTTGGAGAACATTTTATTAATTTGGGTTAAGGTGTACAGAGAAATTGTGAGAATAGTCTCTGTACTGTGTGATTGGCATAGTCAGGATGGCCCTTGGCATTGTATTGTAAATGCAAAGGGGAGGAAAACATGGATCCCCAGACATTCCACCACACCTGTGGGGAAAGGGGTGAATGGCTAGCCAGGTGCAGGGAGAGAAAAGCCAAAATAAACTTTTTCTTATAACTATGAGCCATTTGCGGGCATTTGTCCCCACGGAAACTACCTCTCCTGTGTAAATGCATGTGGTTAATACGTGTGACTCTGGACAGAGAGATGGCGGATGAACACTAGAAAATATAGGAATGCCTTTTAATATGTAAAGAGACATCTTTCTACCATTGTGTTGATTTGCAAATTTTGTTTTTTCCAAAAGGATGTATGGCTTGCAAATTGAACATGGTCCTATCATGTTAAAGGACATATAACTATAACCAATAATGGTAAAGGGCTCCTAATTACAATTTTTGCTTCTGTACTTCCCACTTACAAAACTATAAAAACTAGGTAGAACAAAGAGCCGGCGCGCTCTCCCTCAGATTTCTGTTGGAGTTGCCGCCGCTTGGCCAAGCTAGACAATAAAGCTTTGGTGTGTAATTGATGGACCTTGTTCGTGTCTTCAATGTTTCAGGTCCCTCCAGATTGGGCTTAACATTCTTCACAAAAATTAGCAGGCAACCTTCCTTCGATAGGCCTCTTATTTTAAAAAAAATTACACTTAAACATACACCTTGTCCCTAGACTGACAGACTTCTACAAAACCAATTCGCCATCGCCTTGTCAGGGGTCTGTCCTGAAGCAGGGGGCGCGTGAGAACTCAAGCTGCACAGGGCGAGGAAACGCCAGGAAGCAAAACTGGCTGCCTCAGAGGTTTTCCACAGACAGTCCAAGTCCCAGAGGCATTTCTTTTCCAAAATTTTAATAATTTGTTGTTTTCTTAACTGTGACCATGAAAAAAAAAAAAAAGGAAAGGAAAGGACAAAAGCCTCCTTAGAAGGACGTTAGGATTACATTACCCTACTTTGTCAGGCAGCTTAATGAGTGTCCCACTGAGAGGGTCAGGGGCTGGCAAGTCTCTCCCAGCCTCGCTGCAGGTAGAAAGTCCAGTGATGTGCACTGAGCCCCCGACCTGCAAGTCAACACTTCCTGTTTCTCCAGACAGCCATTCTCAGGAGTACAGACTGACAATCATGTCAAACGGCGCTGGGACCTGACCGCCAGCTTCATTTTCAATTGTGAGTAAAATCAGGATTTGAAGACAGGTCTCTGAAGATCAGGAGCAATGACATGAACTTGGTCCCCTAATAAATCACAGCTGAAGTTAGTGTTCAGGAGAGCAAACGCTACAGGATGCAGCTGGCAAGAGGAATTCTATCACGTCTCACTCGTCCCCTTCTGCCTTGGTTCAAACTTTCAGAGAAGTTTAATCAGTTTCCAAAACTCCATCTTTATCCTTTGTTTAAAAGTATTTTGTTGTTGTTGTTGTTCTTTTGGGAAATCATCTTCCAGATGGCCTCAGGAGGGGGAATTATATATTTTATGTTTATTCTGAGGGCTGTGGGCTCTCACAGGAGCAGAGTTGAGAGCAAAAGTGTGTGGATCTAGGAATTCTAAGTGAAGAAAGAACAAAAATGACATTTCAAGCCGTTTTTGAAGAGTAAAAATTACCTATCTAGTCATTTTTGAAGTATTTTTAACATTTTATGTTTTCTATCTAGAAATGCTGAAAATAAATAATAATGCCAGAAAATGACGATTTATTTTCTGAATCCTGCTTCAGGGAAGCAGGTGATACTTAAGAAAGCATTACCAGTAAATAGCAAAACATCACAGAAATGTTGATGTTTTTACTTCTATGTTCTTAGCAATTTTTAAATGGGCCAATTGTATAAATTCAGCATTTAAACCTACAAAGTACAAATATTTTTTTTTCTGATTCTTAATGCAAAGATGTGTACTCACAAAGAAAAATCAATTTGTCAACCTCGCGTATACATGACATTTTTCATTTCCCCACTTGCTGAGGAGAAACGCAGGCCATGTGCACTGCTGAGCGAAGTCACATTGAAAGAATTGTGATGTTTTCTTTTTCATTTACCACTTTAGTCACAGCTAAAGTTTTTATTTCAAATGTCTTATGACTAAGCCTTTCCTACATATCTGAAATCAAACCAGTAAAATTATTTGCAAAGAAGCAAAATTTTCACCTACTCAAATCGCCCTTTTAAGCCTGCTGTCAAAATTATGCTTCCAATGGCATCAAAAGGCTGAACAGATAGAAAACCCAGGCTCCCGGGCAGCCTTTTACAAGTGTATCCAAGTGTTCACTACCCCTAAACCAATTTCTTTTAATGCTGGACTCGCACCTCCAGGACCTAGACCATTCTCGTTTCATGGCCATATTATTCTAACTGCTGAAATCAAAATAGTTCATTTAGTTTCATATTATAAAAGAATCATATATACCTTTGAAAGACATAGCTTGTCATTGATGGTCATGTCTTCCATATTTAGAGTATTTTCTTAGTTATGTTCTGCAGTTCCAAAAATGGGTTGGACGGCCTGCCCTACTAATTTGCAAACAAAACACCTTTTTCCTAAAGTAGCTTTATTATACCAAGTTAACCTATTGCTCAGTTTTCCTGATGTGGAGAGACAACAAATACCCCAACCCACTCTGACCGCAGATGTTTCATACTCGAGGAAATAGGAGTCTTTCTCAACATCTGGCCTAGTTAACTCCATGCCAGATCCTGCTGGTGACTTCATTTGTTTCTTGAAATAATAAGCCCTGCAGGATTGGTTGTTTTATCAGACTTTCTAATTGAAGAAACTGAAACTAGAGAAGTTTCAGAGGAGTTAAGGTCACTTAGCTATCAAGAATCAAAATTCATACTGTTTGCATCCAAAACCTGGATTCCAGGTACTGAGTCATCTTGCTTCTGTTTCTGGCCATAAGTAAAGTATGCTGGTCAAGATCTGAAAGCTAGATTCAATTCCCACCTCTGCTCCTTCCCAGATGGGGCACCTTGGAAAAGTATTTAGACACAGAGCGATGTGAGGCTAGAGATGTCCATGTCCCTTCAGATGTTTGTAAAGATGAGAAGGTATGTAGTGAACACTCTGCCCAGGGCTGCCATGGAGCCAGGTGTTCACTAAGCCAGGGGTAGTCACGCAGGGAACTAGAAATGAAACCTGTTTTATCATTCAATGCCAAGGATTAGAAACCGCTTTCTATTCAGCAGGCTAGTCATGTGGAGGAGGGCAGATGCAAAACCAGACGGACACCACCAGAGCCCACACTTTGACTATAGCTCTGTGAACCACTCGCTGATTATCTCTGTGGTGGATATGTAGTGACATGTCTACATTCTTCTTCTTCTTTTTCTTTGTTACATTAAAAGAATAGATAGCAAACATGTTTACTCATCTTCTAGAAAATTTGAGGATTAAGGCCTCCTTGCCCTCCAAGAAAGGGAAACAAGTTTATTGGTTGCTAAAAGTTTGGGTTCCAAAGGTGCTGAACCCACTCATGGGCCACCCACAACACAAGACCAGGAGGAAAACAGGGTTTCAGGAGAGCTGAAATCCTCTAGAGGGAGAAAGAGGGACTTCCCCAGAATAAAAGTAAGTCGGAGGAAGTGACTGGAAAGCAGGAGGTGACTAAGAGGAGCCATGGGGACTTGAGTCTCACCGCAAAAAGTCAGCTCCTCAAAGAAGCGCCCATTTGCTTCTCCACCCCTCCCCCTCTCCTTCCTCTCTATCTCTCTCTTCCCCTCCCGCAGCCAAGGCTCCATTGGAGCAAAGATGGCCCGGGCGCTGGGGATGGCTCCTTGGCCTCTGCCCCAGGCGCTAGAGTGGCTCTGGTCACGGCAGAGCGACGCCCTGGAGGGGCAGAGCATCACCCCCTGGTGGGCAGAGCATCGCCCCTGGTGGGCGTGCCGGGTGGATCCCGGTCGGGCGCATGCGGGAGTCTGTCTGGCTGTCTCTTCCCGTTTCCAGCTTCAGGAAAAAAAAAAAAAAAGTCAGCTCCTCAAAAGAAAACTCCAAAGTCCCTGAATGAAGGCCACTGAGTAAAAGTGGTTGAATGGTGGCTCTGACCCTCGCCTGCCTCGGATCAAATCCCCATTCCAGTACTTACTAGTTTTGTGACATACAACAAGTGATTTCACCTCCAAGCTACTCAACTGCTACCTCAGAATTTTTCTTTGTAAAATAAGAAAAACATTAGCATCTCCCTTTCAGAGGTTTGAGGGCTAAACAAATTGATAACCTGTTAAGCCATCAGAACAGTGGCTGGACCTTAGTATGTGCTCAGTTACTGTCAGTCCTCATTATTTACACAATATTTGAGAGCTCTGGAGGTGGGGGAGGGGAGGCTATGTCATCACAGGCCCACAGCAGAAGCCTTTGCCGTGCTTGAACCCACACCTTCGCTTGCACCAGCAGATTCTCTTGCTGGGGCTCAGAAATATTCATTCCAGAAGGATCCAACAGGAACTTATGGTCTCCTAGTGGGAACCCCTGACTGTGCTACAAAACTCGGCTCTGCCCCTTCCAAATCTCACAGGAAGAATGCTGTAATTCCAAGCTCAAGAAGCCTATTAACATCAGAATCCAACTGATCAACAACTGCCCCTTTTCTCTGCCTGCCTCCATTGATTTCTATTTTGCTCAGTTCCCTTATTTGTAAAATTTTAAAAAGCCATCCACCTCACAAGATTGTTATGAATATTGAATGAGATAACAAATAAAAAGCAGCTACCACAATGCCTGACACATAATGGGTCATTTAAAATATATATTCATTATCTTTCTTCTTTCTCTAAGCTAAAGACGGCACTTACTAAAACTGTTAAGGGAGTCATGATTTAAGGTTAAAAGCCTAATGAGAAGTGGGAATTACTTCTATCGTTAAGGCACTGCTGCCTATACAGCATCTATTGACTTATTTTTTTCCCCCAATTGCTTGTTTTTCATAATGTAAATAGGTCTGAAGCAATGACTTCAACATAAGAATATAAGAAGGATAATAACAGTAATGGTCATTCATGATCTCTAGCCAGATATATAAGAAAATTGGCTTCTGTTTAATAGAAACATCTCTGGTTTTCTCTTTTGGTCCCTAGGAAACGAAATCATCATTTAGTACCACGTGTTAAAAAGGGATTTGCTCTTTTGTAGCATTAAATTCATTAGCGCTCATGCCACACAGGGAGGCGCTCTGCAGGTCCTTTTCACTGTTATGTGAGCACCTATGCGGTGCTACCCAAAGTAGAGGAGATAAAGGCACTTTGCGCAAGAAGAGAGAAAAAGCACTAGCATAAAAATTAATCAGATTAAATGCATTACTGGGTAGAGACCTACAATTGGTTTGCTCCTCCCACTGTGTGACATGATGAAGCTAATGAGGGACACTACTGGAGACGGCCCACGGGTGAAAGACCAATGTATTGGAAACAACTGGCTTACTTGATGTTCACCTAACTCTCGGCAGGACAGCTAATTTCTCACACCAATCAGCCCATCGCTAGAAATGCTGAGGAGGGAAAATATCCCCGCTGCTCACTTTCCTGTCTTTCCTGGATTCTAAACCTGCACACAGAAATAATTGCAAGCACAGCCATCTGGGGGATTTGATGAATCTTGCCTACCACCTCCCTTTGTTCCCTCAATCCTGGAGGGATGCTCCAAGCAGACAGGAAATGTGACCCAGAAGTGTGGCAGCATATTTGTGGCTTGTTTCAGGAAGATGAGTGTCTCTCAGTATCCTCCTGTTGAACTCACACATTCCATCTTTGAAGGGAGTTTGAAACAGTCCTGGTTTATTCAGAGCCCTTTGTTCTTGGGACCAGTTTAGGAAACAGCCCTCAGGGACAAAAATGCAGGAAACTGCTTGGATTTCAGCACTGTGCTCTGCATATAGATCTTCAAGGGTCAGGATATGCCACTGATATTTTTCCATCATGGCTTCTTTTTTTTTTTTTTTTTCAAACTATAAGAGAAAGCTTATTTAGAAAGTCAGAGAGGTAGAAGAGGTGAGTGGTAGAAGAAATGGGCTCAGGGGGGAAAAAAAGAAAGAAATAGGCTCAGGAAACAACAATTTACAGAGGGAAAAGAAGGGGCCCTGGGAGCTTAGGAGAGAGAAGGGTAAAGGTGAGATTCCTGAGGGGAGTGGCCGGGGTGGGAAAGGCACAGGTGTGCTCCTGAGAGGGGCAGCTTCTCAGGCATGGTTCCGTGTTACCAACCAGTAACATCAGTCCTAATCTGGGTTACACTTCAAGAATCTATCTCAGAGGTCACATGCTGGTTAATAGAGTGAATATGACATATGCACATAGCCTTCAAAATAGTTCTAACTTTTTCCCTTTCAGTGCAAAATGTTATTGAAAGCATTCCTAAGGAAATAAATAGGAAATACTTGGATATTTCACACAAATATCTGTATGTAGTTGGACTTCTCCTAAATGAACCCAGATGTAGAAAATGTATCTGTATTAACCAATAGTCACAAGCACTCATTTACTTTCTTACTGGGATAGGATTTCAGGCTAGGCAGGGCAGGGATGGTTAAAGCAGAGGGTGTGGGATTCAAACTGACACCAAGAAGCACAAACCTGTTCAGGGCTGCTACTAGCCAATAAGGAAAATGTGGATGCAGCCTTGAGCAGATGCAGCTTTGGAGGCCCACAGTCTGTTGAGCAGAAGGGAGGGGGTCTGAATTTCAGACCCACCTGTGATCTCAGCTGGGAGCTACAGGTGTCACAGACAGCACAGTCAGAGAGAGCCATAGCCCTTTGTGTGCCCGGGCTTTGTTGCTTGTTAACAGGGACTGTCCTTCGGTGATTCTTTAAAAAGGTGGTCCCTGCCTCGTCCTTGTGGTTATTCAAGTGGAAGTGAAGCGTTCTCCCATCCATGGCATAAAAATCACGCAAAAAATAATCAGAGTATGGTCCACCAACCTTGCGTCCTTGACTAAGGGAGATTTGCATGTTGAGGGAATGCTCACTTGGCTCCTTGGATCAGTGGCAAAGCAGCCTCTACTCTGCTGCCAGAGTCATGCTCTAGGATCTTTATCACTGACATGAAAAGCTCTAGCGCCTCAAATACCCCAATACACAAGCGGTCTGTGTGGGAGTCACTATACTTCATAAACAAATGTAACAAATTATACTTTACAGGAATGGCTTTAGTTCATAGTCAAATGTAACATATGCATGGTTCTATTTTTTTCAATACATAGGGTATATTTCCTCTTTTCCAATGAAAATTCCAACACATTAGCCTTCCTAAACAAAACAAACAGAAAGGTCGTAATTAGGGAAGAAATGAGAACCCACCCAAACAATTTCTTTGGACTCAGCTCTTTATCTCCTCAGTTTCTCTTTTCCCCGCCCTCCCATAGTCTGTTGTTGCCAGAAAGCAAACATAAATGCTGAAGTAAGAACAAAAGGAAAACAGAAACATATATTTATGTAAACTTGTATTGATTCAACTAGGAGGAAACCCCACAGCTTTCAAGGCCTGAGTCACAAATCGTTGTGATCAGAAACACTGGTGTGCTGGGAATAGGCAAGCCCCTTTCGCTGGTTATCATTGGCTCAGGCCTGTTGCAGAACTCGAGTTCAGCTGAATAACATTCAATATAGTTATAAGCCTCCATTTATTAGGCGGTGTTTACAAAAAGGGAGGACACAGTGGCCGTGAGTCCAGGCTTGTCTATTCAGCTCCATGCATGGTCACCGACAGATCTACGTTTGGGAAAATCAGAGGGGGTGTCACATCACCTTTCCAAACACAAGAAAACTCTGTTCTTCCCAAGATGACCCGAAATGTTCTAATTATTGGTTATTCCCTCTGGTTGGTGATGAGGCCAACAAGCGCATAGAGTTCAGTGAACCCACAAGCACACAGCTGTTATCTTTGACTTGTGGCCAAAACAAAAATTGGAACAGAACATACCCAGACAAGTGGAAAGGCTTCTGTTTCAAGCAGCTATTTTCTAAACCAGAGCAACAGCTTTGAAATGAAGGAGAAATGAATCCTTTTCTAGAAGGTCTGACCGTCTTGCAGACAAGATGCTAACATAGATTACCCACGCGGGCTGCACTAGTCTCCCAAAGGAGGAGGCAACCTCTGTGCCTTGACGCTGTCCTCAATACACCTGTTCTGTTCACTCGTCTTTGTGTTTCGGAAACAGCTTTCTACATTCTGGAATGGTGCCTATGTTTATTTAGTTATTTCATGATATAAAATATCAACAAAGAGCAACCCGCTGGGCTGGAAGCTTCCACACACAGGTCAGCGGCCTCCTTGGGCAATAGCATCAGAGGCTCTTCTCAGTCAGTAGGAGGCCAGAAAGGAACAGTAGTTTCACTTTGGGCTTGAGTCAGTGATTCTGCCCTTTGGATTTCTACTAAGAAATGACATTAACAAATACCTCACTTTTATAGGAAGCAAGAGGACTGGTAAGAAATAGCTGGTAGGAGAAGCAGGGGAAAAAATCACCCTTCCTGTTCCTTACGCAAACACTGTGTGCCTGTGCTAATCTGGCAATCCATCTTACAATCACCGAACAGCACCGAGCAAGGAAGCAATTGCACTGCAATAGTGCTCCTCAGAGCTTTTCATAGCTTGATGCCTATTGAGGCTGCTTATATTGTACCAGCAGGTGGGTATAAAATAGCAGAGTCCAAGCCTACAGAAGCAGTGTCCCAGGGTAGAAGAGGAGATGATTTTTTTTCCGGTAGAGTGAATATGCATATCAATGTACCTGAATGGAGAGCTGGGTCCTGGTGAGCTGTCATCAGCGGCAAATCCGTCTGTACTTCCATCTCAAGTGGTCTGTTGCAGCGATAACAAGGCTTATGTAGCAAGGGTTTGAAAAGCCTGCTTCTCTGGATTCCGGTGGGGTTACAGACCACGTCTGCAGTGCAGACAGCCCTGAGCCTGCTACCAACTTTCTTTCATGCCCAAATTCTCCCTGAACTCTTCACTTGCAGCAATGGTAAAATCTCGCGGTCTCAGAGGCTTCTCAGTGCCACACATGCAGACATGGTAAGAACTACAAGGCATTGTGGACTGCTCTAAAATACTCTATCGTTAAGGCAGTCACCTGCATAATTGGTGTCAACTTCATACTCAATGGACAGGGATAGTTATCAGAAGCCCACTGAACAAATGAATGGGATGTTTCAAACCTATGAGCATCAGGCTTCTCCCAAAATAACAAGAAGTGACAGCTGAAGTCATGCTTAACAGAATTGGTTTTAAAATGTGAAATGGGTTTTTAAAGCAGCAATGCCTTCTATTGGGTGTGAATGAGGCTTGGTATGAAACAGCAAAGGAGGGGAATCCCTGTTAGAGCTGGGACTCTGCCTTTGTTCTCCGTGTATGACAACTGCACAGTTCTGAATCGTGCTCGAAAGGACCAAGTTGTGTGGGCAGCAGAGGGGTGGGTGGCCAAGACTGTGTGAAACAGCACTCTAAATAGAGTTTCAGTGAACATCACAAGCTGCACATTAGGACTAATCGTTGTAACAGTTCCCGAGCTGTTTTTATCCAGCTCTTTGTTACCTGACGTGACCAAGGAAAATTATGCCTGCTACCTTCCTTCCCTCCCCTCACAGTCTGTTTCCTGCTGCTGATTGTCTGGTTTCTTACCCTTTCTCCACCTGATTCATGACTTTCTTATAACTCTCTAACACTGGAGTCAGCAAACATTTTCTGCAGAAGTCCAGATAGTAAATAGGGTAAAAGTTTACCAACCGTACAGTCTCTGTCACGACTCCTTAAGTCTGCATTTGCAGCAGGAAGCCAGCCACAAGCAATACACAAATAAATGGGGTGGCTGAGTTTCAATAAATCTTTATTTACAAAAAGAGGTTAGGGGATAAATTTAGCCTACAGCCACAGTTTGCAGATGCAGATTTCTTCTCTAAGATTATTGATAGGGTCACAATATAGTATACAATCAATTATATATATAGATATGTAATTATACACACACATATATATACATATATGATTACTAGTGCACCATATATAACCTATTTCCTAGATTTTCTTTAGTACCCCCACCCAGGAATGCAGGAGGACTACAGAAGCAGGATGTTCCCATATCCCTGAGGAGATGACTGGCACCCAAGAAGCAATAAAGATCGCGATTAGATCAGAACGCCATGGAAAAGAAACTACGATTCCGGGAATCGGCGGCCATCCTGCTTGATGACTCTTACAATGGCGGGAACCAGCTATCCTGCTTTATGACTAACTGCATGCCCTCCCCCACTGTACTGACCTCACTTGAAAAAGTATATAATCAGCCCTTGCAACTGAGATTGTAAGGCAGGCTTTGGGCTAGGATATGCCCCCTGTCTTCTCACGTTGCTGGCAGCCTTGATTAAAGACACCTGTTTCCCTCTCAGACCCAGTCTCTGCTTACTGGCTATCGCAGTGGCAGGTGACTCAAATCCCAGATTGGTTGTAGACCCAAATGGGACCCTATGCAGGATTCTGGTAAGTCCCAGGGATTTTATGGAACGTCCCTGGTGGGGGTCCCATCAGTTGCCCAGACTAGGGTCCCCTGGAGGATCTGACTACAGTATGCACTTCCCAAGCAGCTACCAAGTGTGTATTCATTTGGGGAGGTTCTGCTTATTTCATCCTCTAGTGCTTCCTGTCATGAAACACCCTGACTTTGGGCAGGTGTCTTTCTGGTCTGCTTGCTCACTCAAATGCCAGGTTCTGGTATCACATAACAGGTTAGAGGTTCCTCTCTGGTTTGTCTGAGTCTGGTTTCTGTTTCAGTTTATGTCAGATATTAACAGAATGAGTAACTCACCATCCATTCCTAAGGATAGCCCTCTAGGGAGAATTTTGGCTGATTGGTCGACCTATGTTTACCAGCCTATGATGAAGTAAGGAATGGTGTTTTTCTGTAATTCTGTTTGGCCAATGTATATACTTGACTCCAGCGAGAGTCGGCCACCCAATGGATCTTTAAATTATTATACTATATATCAGCTTGAATTGTTGTGTCAATGTTCAGAGAAATGGGACGAAATACCATATGTACAGGCTCTATGGCATTGCATAATCACGATGCTAGTAAAAAGGGTAATAAGTTTATGGTGAATAGGAAAGTAGAGCCCCTCCCAGGAAGTAAGTCTCGGGAGGATTTGGAACTCGAAGATCGGGAAGTTACCCTGGCTGCGAGTGCGGGGCGGGCCATGCCACCAGCTCTGCCACCACCAGTGGTGCTGCCACCCCCTCTGCCTGCACTCCCAGAGGAGAAAGGGCCAGCTTCCCCATATTCCAAGAAAGAAGCGTTAGGAGGGAACTTGACTTGGTGCCGGACTGGCTCTGCTGGCAGCAGGGCAATATCCTTTAAGACAGCTGCCTAGAGCAGGACTCCCCAAACCTTTTACACAAGGGGCCAGTTCACTGTCCCTCAGACCATTGGAGGGCCGGACTATAAAAAAAAACTATGAACAAATCCCTATGCACACCGCACATATCTTATTTTAAAGTAAAAAAAAACAAAACGGGAACAAATACAATATTTAAAATAAAGAACAAGTAAATTTAAATCAACAAACTGACCAGTATTTCAATGGGAACTATGCTCCTCTCACTGACCACCAATGAAAGAGGTGCCCCTTCCAGAAGTGCAGCAGGGGCCGGATAAATGGCCTCAGGGGGCCGCAGGCCGTAGTTTGGGGACCCCTGGCCTAGAGGAATCGACCAGAACGGGACTCCTGCTGAACATTATTGAGCTCATACCCCTTTTTCTACATCTGACCTTCTTAACTGGAAGAGTTCTAATCCCTCCTATCAGGATGACCCAGGAAAGGTGACTGATCTAATTACTTCTATTTTGCCCCTCACCTTCCTAATTGGGCAGACATTCAGGCCCTTCTGAATATCTTACTAACAGGAGATGAACAACACCTTGTGTTAGACAAGGCCAGAGAGGAAGCCGGTAGAAGACATCAGGAAAACCCTAACACCCCTATTCCTGAGGCTGCTGTCCCTTTGACTGAGCCTAATTGGGACTTCCATGGAGGAGATTTTCCCGATTGGAGCACTATAAACAGTGCATCCTAGAAGGCCTGAGGAAGGTAGCCCCTAAGCAGAAAAGTCTGAATATGGTTCAGGCGGTTCAGCAGAGGACAACAGAAGACCCTCTGAGTTCCTTGAAAGAATCTATCAGGCTTACAGGAAATATACTGATATTGACCCGATAGCACCAGAAAATACTCGCATGGTAAACATGACTTTCATTTCGCAGAGCGCTCCTGATATAAGGAGCAAGCTACAGAGGCTGGATGGCAGTCCGGGTATGAATCCATCCCAGTTAGTGGACATCGCCTTTACGGTATTTAATGCCAGGGAGTATGAGAAAGCTCAGACTGCAACCGTTTTCCTGAGTGAGGGGTCAGGAAAAGGAAAAGGGAAGGACTGGATTTCCGAACAAAAGCCTAGTCCTAATGTCAACAGGGGTCAATGTGGAAGAGTTCTAATCCCTCCTATCAGGATGATCCAGGAAAGGTGACTGATCTAATTACTTCTGTTTTGCCCCTCACCTTCCTAATTGGGTGGACATTTAGGAAGACAGAAAGGGCACGGGAAGAATGAATGTCCGAATAAGGGCAAGGGTCATCCCAAATGAAGGGACGAAGCCCAAGTTTGTTTAGAAAAAAGAACTGATTCGGATTGAGGAGGCCCAGGGGTTCCAATTTTGCAACAGTCCTTCCAAGTCCCCCCCTAGGAACCTGGGTACAAGTAACAGTGGGGGGTAAAACAGTAGGTTTTTTACTAGATACTACATATTCTGTTGTAGGAACTACATATTCTGTTGTAAACACCCCTCTGACCAAGACGCATAAGCAAGCTGTGCTGTCACTGAGGTATCAGGGCAACCCGAGTCCCAACCTTTTTAGAGCCCCTTGAATGCCTAACTGGGGATGCCGTATTAAATCATAAATTTCTGTACATCTCAGAGTGCCCACCCCCCTTCTTAGGGCAGGATGTATTGGCCCAACTGAGAGCACAGATTACCTTTGTTCCTGAGCGACAGCATTTAGAACTTCCGATTCTGCCTGATCACGTCCGGCAACTTGTGGTAAAGCCTTGGGAGATTGAAGAAAGACCTACAGAAAACTGGCCAGAAGACATTCATTGACAGATAGATCCCTGAGTCTGTGCCTCAAGGCCTCCAAGCAAAGCTAAGAGAGCCACACCTGTAATAGTAGAACTAAAATATAGGTTAGAGTCCCCAACCAGAAACAATATCTCCTTAAATGAGAGGCCTGTTCTCCAGCAATTTCTAGAATATGGGTTAATCTGACTGCAAATCTGGCTATAACACCCCAACCTTGCTGGTGAAGAAACCCAGTTCCCGAGAGTATTGGTTTGTGCAGGAGCTATTAACGAAATAGTCCAGAACATTCACCCCACAGTGCCAAACCCATACACTTTGGTCAACAGTAGCCCTGGAGACAGCACTTGGTTTTCCCCCTTAGGTTTAAAGTAGGTGTGGCCAGTGCTCGCTTTGGCAGCACATATACTGAAGCAGGCGTGGCCAACAGTTTTTGCCCCGGGCCAGATTAGAAAGAAAACTTTTTTCACGGGCTGGATGAAATATTAAAATTAAAAAATGTTAAATACAAAAACGATTTGTTTAAGTAAACAAAATTTTATTATATAATTTGTTTATGAATAAATGTAAGTAATTTAGTACAACAAATTAACCAAAAAACAAATGTGACATGTTGAGGTGCCTTGCATCGCCTATTCTTATTATTTTTTTTGATTAATTTTAATGGGGTGACATTGATAAAATTGTCTTCTGTCACCTTCTAACTGGTTTTCTTTGTGCCCCTCCCCTCCCCCCACCCCCTCCCTCTCCTCCCCCCCACCCTGCAACCCCCACACTGTTGTCCATGTCTCTGAGTCTCATTTTATGTCCCACCTATGTATGGAATCATATAGTTCTTAGTTTTTTCTGATTTACTTATTTTGCTCAGTATAATGTTATCAAGGTCCATCCATGTTGTTGTAAAAGATCTGATGTCATCATTTCTTATGGCTGAGTAGTATTCCATAGTATATATATACCAAAGCTTTTTAATCCACTTGTCCTCTGACGGACACTTGGGCTGTTTCCAGATCTTTGCTATTGTGAACAATGCTGCCATAAACATGGGGGTGCATTTCTTCTTTTCAAACAGTGCTATGGTGTTCTTGGGGTAACATCGCCTATTATTTTTTTAATATCTGGCTCTATACTTGTAGTAGCTATTCTTAACACAGCCTTCAAATGTAAATCATTCAATCTTGACCTTGTTGTACTTTTATTTAGATTTACTAAAGAAAAAGTTTGTTCACAAATATAAGTTGAGCTGAAGATTATTAAATATTCCTTGGCAAGTTTTTTTAAATTTCCATATTTTCCATTATTCAATTGCTTATAAAAATTGCACAGATGAGTACAAAAGTTGTAAATATTTATAATGGAATTTTTTTAAAAAATAAAGAAGTATAGCGAATCCATTCGACCCATTATTGGAAGTTAACCCTAGATTAGTCACATGCAGAATTCTTTTCCGCGTATCACTATCTTCTTAAATATCTCGATTTCCAATAATCAAAGACACTTCCACTTCTGAGTAGCTGAGATTTTAACTTTCATTGTTGTACAATGGTTAGATATCGTAGTTTATGTATAGCGATTTAAAAGTACCACTTATTTCATTTTCACAGTGCATCGTGAGAAGAATATTAAAAATTTAATTGCGGGCCACAAACACTCATTAAGTGGGCCGGATCCAGCCCGCGGGCCGTATGTTGGCCGTGCCTGGTTTAAAGGCTGTGTTTTTCTGCATCCCAGTTGCTACTGAGTCTCAGCCACTATTTGCCTTTGAGTGGCACGATCCGAAATCGCAGGTTAATACTCAGCACTGCTGGACAGAAAAGGCACAGAAGTCACCAAATATATATTTACTCAAAAAAATCAATCCCCACTTTGGACTGCCTAAGTCCATCCAGAGCAATAACAGACCAGCTTTTATTTCAGGAATAACCCAACAAACAAGCAAAACATTAGGCATAGAATGGAAGCTACACGGTGCCTGGCGCCCTCAATCTTCTAGCAAAGTCAAGAAAATGAATCAAACCCTCAAGAAAACTATTGCCAAGATCTGTCAGGAAGCTCATCTGCACTGGGATCAAGCTTTACGTATTGCCCTGCTGTGTGGGTGAGGGTTGCTCTCCGAAGCAGGATTTACTTGAGTCCCTTTGAAATTGTTTTTCAGTGGCCTTTCCAAGCTTCTTTAGGGTTAGGAGACGCCTTTCTAGATCAGAATGTTAAGATAGGGTCTAATCTGAAAAATGTTCAACAGGTATTGCCTACTATACGTTCTTTTGCTAGAGAAAGATTTTTCCCTTACAGGTCCTCTTCATCCACATAAGTCAGGAGACCAGGTCCTCCTCGGTCCAGTCCGAGAAGACTTCTTCCCCAGAGGATCAACTAGAAGAAGAGTGGACTGGTCTGTGGGACATACTCCTCGCCACCTCAACTGCAGCAAAACTAGCGGGAGTCCGACCATGGGGACATCACACCAGGATCAAGAAGGTGCCAGAGGAGGCCTGGCACGCCAAAGGAACTGGAGACCTCAAACTGACGTTGCAAAAGCTCTGATTATATATTTCACTGGTTACTTTTCTTGTGCTGTTACTAATGATTTAATTCCCTTTCAGCGAGATGAAAATGTTTGGGTTTATTTAGCCAAGCATGTTCTGAATATTTCTGATTTCTGCCTGGCAGGAGGAACTTATGTAGAACAGACGCTTACATCATGCCTTATAGGTGTCTGTACTTCCTTAGAAAGCCTACGGAACTACACTGTGTTCCGGAATATTGATAAACCTATGACTTACCCAGGGATCTATGACTGGGGGCCTGTGACTTCAACAAAGGACAAAGATATGTTCTCTCTCCAAGTGGCCAATACAGCTCCTACTAACGACTGTGTGATTTTTACAGGCTGCACCAAGGACTGTGTCAGTTTACAAAATGATCACACTTGTAATATGTCCACTTCCATATTATATAGCAATGTACATATCAAGTTACCTGCAGGCTGGTTTCTGGCTTATGGACAGGTTGTTTACTTATATGTCCCTGCTGACGGCTCTGGTGGTCCTTGTTCATTAGGCAGGCTCACTGTTTTTATGCCACAGAAAGAACATGTGACCAGAATCCAACAAGACCTTCCTCTTACACCTGATTGCCGAGATGATCTACATCTATTTAGTCCTGCAGAGTACACCTCCCTAACTATAATTGTCATGCCAGCCCTGGTTACTGTCCTGAATGGAGAAATTAGTCGATTAGCCTGTGCTATGATTAAGGCCCTCAACGCTACTTCCCGGGCCATTTCAGCAATCAGCCAGGAATTAGGACAAGTAAGAGAGGCAGTACTAGAAAACCGGGCTGCCATTGACTATTTACTACTTCGTCATAACCATGGTTGTGAAGAATTTAGAGGACTTTGCTGTTTTAATCTCACTGATAGTTCTCAGCTTATAGAAAAGAAAGTGCAAATTATTCACCAGGAAGTTTCTAAAATCATGCAACGAGAAGGATTTTTTGGGCTGGATCTTTCTAAGCTTACCTCTTGGCTACCCAGCCTACCAGGATTAAGAGAAACTTTCCTTATTTTCCTTTTGTTTATCTGTTTAGGCATTTTTGTTTGTTGCTGTGTCCATTGTTCTCTCGCCTGTCGCACTTTCCTTCTTAGAGTCCCCTGAAGGAGATTTATTCCTAGCCCTTTTAATGTTTGCCATCACTTGCAAGAAAGTTATGAATTATCCCAAGCTAAGCACACCTTATAGATGTAAGGAAAAGTACTAACAGTAGGGAATGATAGGGTATCAATGTAGTATACAATCAATTATATATATATATATATATATATATATATATATATATATATATATATATGATTGCTAGTACACCATATGTAACCTATTTCCTAGGTTGTCTTTAGCACCCTCACCCAGGAATGCAGGAGAACCACTGAAGCCGAATGTTCCCTGAGAAGAATTACTGCAGCAGGATGATCTCATTCCCCCTGAGGACATGACTGGTGCCCAAGAAGCAATAAAGATCGCGATTAGATCAGAAAGCCATGAAGAAGA
This sequence comes from Saccopteryx leptura, assembly GCF_036850995.1. Classification (NCBI taxonomy): domain Eukaryota; kingdom Metazoa; phylum Chordata; class Mammalia; order Chiroptera; family Emballonuridae; genus Saccopteryx; species Saccopteryx leptura. Next base: position 91,536,723 of record NC_089506.1, on the reverse strand, counting down.
AATTACGAGTCCAGGATTCCTGTTGATGACTCTTACAATGATGAGAACCAGCTATCCTGCTTTTTTGACTAACTGCATGCCCCCCATTGTACCAACTGTCACCTGAAACACTGTATAATCAGCCCTTGCAACCGAGATTGTAAGGCAGGCTTTGGGCTAGGATATGCCCCCTGTCTTCTCAGGTTGCTGCAGCCGTGATTAAAAATACCTGTTTCCTTCTCAGACCCAGTCTCTGCTTATTGGCTATCGCAGTGGGGTAACCTGAACCACCAACCGGTTATAGTCTGGTGATTCTATGTCTTTTAATTTATTCATTTTAGAGAGGAGAGAGAGAGAGAGAGAGAGAGAAAGGGGGGAGGAGCAGGAAGCATCAACTCCCATATGTGCCTTGACCAGACAAGTGCAGGTTTCGAACCGGCGACCTCAGGATACTATGTCTTGAACAAAATCAAGCCTGGAAATTGCTGTGAATTTTCAGTTCTCTTCCCACATTTTGATAACTTCTGTGGTAGACTGTTAAAGTAATGCACTCCCTGCCCCTATTTGTTCATGTCTTTCCCTCTCCGTGGCCGTTGGTGGTTTCCTCCCACACTATTAAAGGAAATGAGTCCCTCCCAAATTCATGTGTTCAAGTCCCCACTCCCAGTACCTCAGAATGTAACCGTATTTACATTAAAAAGAGACTGCCAGGTGGAATTCTAATCCCTATAACTCCTGTCATTATAAGAAGAGGAAGAGACACCAGAGATCATGCATAAAAAAGAGACCAGATGAAGAAAGCAAACTGTTGCCAGTGGGAATGGTGTTCTTTTACAGTCGCTGAAAAAGCATTTTACAGGACTTATGTGTGGAGGGAATGAGGCTTTTGCAGTATGATTTATTCAGGATTAAAATAGAAAGTTGCCCATAGGTATCCAGTGTGTCATCTCTATCCATTCCACAAGGAAAAAGCCCAATCTTGTCTTTATCAAGCCCAATATCAAGATCAGAGTCCAGATATTCTGTGCTATGATTCATCCCAATAAGTCCTCATCTGGCTAACACGTTCTGTCTTCCTGGATGTGTCCTGGTTGGCTCTATCTATGTCCAAGCTTGATCCACATGGCTGCCAGCAGCTTGCCAGCCAGTGGGGCCTTTTAGGACTGCACAGCTGCTTGGAAAGCTTGTGAAATGGTGAACACACATTTGCAACCAAGAGGAGGCAGAGAGCAAGCTTTCTTTGTTAAACCTGTATTTATATTTGTGGGCTGAAAGGACTAGCTTTTCTTTAAACCAGCCAATTAGTTTCTTAATCTTTCATGGGCTTGAGCTGGTTCCTGCCATGAACCAATCACATCCTTCTTTTAGGCTAGACCAGAGGTCTCTATGGACACCATGTTAGTTTCCACTGCCCATGTCTCAAAGAGGAAGCAGTGAAGCACCGCCCCCTTCCAGGTGTGGGTATGGATCATTGGACCCTGGGGAGCTGGAAAACCCAGTTCTTCCTTCCTCCATGGAGGAGGGAGGGAGTGTTAATCCCCTTAGCTGGGGGATCCCCTGGGGTGTCCAGAATTTAAGTACTTCCTAGTAAATGGAATACCATAACTTCTTACTAAAGCAGGTTTTCCAGTTTTATTAGATTTAATGTCTGATTCCTTATGCTCCCTTTCCTTATTAATATTTAGCTACTACCTAAGTTAACAAAACCTGCCAACACCTTGATCCTGAACTTCCAGCCTCCAGGACTGTGAGAAAATAAATTTCTGTTGCGTATCCACCCAGTCCGTGGTATTTTGCAGCAGTAGCCCTAGCAAACTAATATACTGGGCCAAATATGTGACTTGTTTTGGCCAGTGGGGCAACAGCAAATATGACACAAGGGGAGATTTAAAAAGTATCTCTTGCTATTCTTGAGACCTTTGCCAGAAACCTTGTGGACAATCTGGCCTAATCTTCTCACTGATAAGAAACATGTGGCCAGCCATCTCAGCACCCCAGCTGACAAGCTGAACCCCAGAGGCAGTTGCCTAGCTGACTGTTAGCTGGTCACAAATACACAAGAGAACCCCACTGAGCTTAGCAGAAGAACCAAAGGGCTGAGAGAGTCCAAACTACCGATTCTCAGGAAATTACTGTTCTTTTAAGCTGCTAAATTCAGGGGTAATTTGTTACACACAATAAATAACAACTATATCTCCAAACTATTTTTCATGTCTTCTCCACCCCAGCACTCAGACCTTCTCGTCTCCTGTTTAATTGGGCCACTTCAAAGCTGCGCTTCACTTGATTAAGGCTTTTTCTACCCTCAGCCCAGTGCTTTATCCGCTCAGGACACAATGCTCTACCAGGTGGGTGTGTTTGGTTTCTATTGCTGTGATGAAGTACTACAAACTTAGCAGCTCTCAGCACCACACATTCATTACCTCACAGTTTTGTAGGTCAGACGTTTGACATGGGTCCCCAGTTAGCATTAAGGTGTGAGCAGGGCTGTGTTACTTTATTGGAACTTCTGGGGGAGAATCTAGTTTTTTTCTCATTCATGTTGTTGGCAGAATGAGTTCCTTGCCACTGTTAAGACTGACATCTCTGTTTCCTTGCTGGCCTAAGGGCCATCCTCAGCTTCTAAAGGCCACCCATGTATCTTAGCTCATGGTTCCCTTCCTTCATCTCCAACACCAGCGAAGGTGGATCAAATCCCTCTTGTATTTAGAATCTCACCTGTATCTTCATCTGTCATATTTTTCTGACTGCAGTGGGGAAATGTCTTGCTTTTAAGTATTCATGCGATTAGATTGGGTCTACCCTGACAACCCAAAATAATCTCCCATCTCAAGGTCCATACTTTTATCATGCCTGCAAAGTCCCTCTTGCCATAATAACAATCTGTATCTACAGATTCCAGGGATGAGGATGTAGACGTGTTGGGGGTAGAAGGATTTGTTATTCTGCCTACTACAGATGGCAGCTTGTAACAATGAAATCAGAGGCTGCAGTTTGTAGCAGCTCTTCGTTAGAATGAGAACTTTTTTGAAGGCTAACTTCACACTCTCAGTGTGGCCCACTGGTCACCAGAACCGGCCCTTCTACATGGTCTGGCATCACTGCTCTTATTTAGCGTAATCTTCACTCGTATCAATATGTGCCCCTCAATCTACACAGCTCTTCTTCACACTTAGTTGTAAATTAGGGCATGTGTACTATGATTCCCTGAATATGTGGTTTTCAAGAATGGTGTCTGAAATCCCTTTGTCACTGTCTTTGGGCAAATGACCTCTAGCAGGCAGTTGTTTTTCTATCCCAACTGCTTCAAGCTTGAAGAAGTGCTAAATTTACACTTAAGATTGTGTATAGAAAAAATACCGTGTTATAACCAATGTCATAAGTTCCTACTCCTGTCTACTTCGAATTTTGCAAATTGGTTTATTGTAATCCTTTAAAGCTACCAGGACCCATTTTATTTCAGTTAGGATGACTTCAGCTGCAAGTTAAAGGGATCCTGATTTAAACTGGCAAATACAATATGAAAAATTACTATTTCACATTATGGGAAGCACAGACAGAGATCGGACTTCAGGGTTAGTTAATTTTTCTATGGCTCAGAAAAATAATCAAGGTCCAAATTTTGTTCCTCCTATATCCACCCTGCCATTTTTGGTGTCATCAAGCTGGTAGCCAGGAGTCTGCTGCTCCTCCTGGCATCACATCCAATTAAAGCAACATCCAGAGGAAAAAGGGAAACTGTCTCTTCCTGTGCCTCTTTGTTGTGAGTAAACATTTTCCTACCAGTTCCCCAGTAGATATCCTCTATGGTTCCATTGACAGAACTGACCTAATTTTAAAACAAGACAAGGGGGCCCTGGCCGGTTGGCTCAGCAGTAGAGTGTCGGCCTGGCGTGCGGGGGACCTGGGTTCGATTCCCGGCCAGGGCATATAGGAGAAGTGCCCATTTGCTTCTCCACCCCCGCCCCCCTCTTCCTCTGTCTCTCTCTTCCCCTCCCGCAGCCAAGGCTCCATTGGAGCAAAGATGGCCCAGGTGCTGGGGATGGCTCCCTGGCCTCTGCCCCAGGCGCTAGAGTGGCTCTGGTCCGCGGCAGAGCGACGCCCCGGAGGGGCAGAGCGTCGCCCCCTGGTGGGCGTGCCGGGTGGATCCCGGTCGGGCGCATGCGGGAGTCTGTCTGACTGTCTCTCCCCGTTTCCAGCTTCAGAAAGAAAAAGAAAAAAAAAAAAACAAGACAAGGGAAGGAGGACAGGTCAATTCACCCAGCCCTCCCTTGATCACCGTTTTAAAATAGCAACTGTTCCCCGCACTGTCTCCCGACATTTCCTTTTGCCTACCACCCTACCCCAGCCTTGTTTTCTTCCTTAGCTTTTATCACTATATGTTTTGTATTGTTATTTTCACATTTTCATTCCACACACACTATAATGTCAACTACGCTGTGTTAAGGATTTGAAACTACTTTATTTACCTAAAACAATGACTGGCACATAATAGAATTCTCCCAATATTTCCTAAGTAAATGAATAAAGGACACCCTTTGAGCTAGAGGTGAGATTCCCTTGCCAACCAACATCATTTTTTAAAATTGATTTTAGAAAGAGGAAGAGAGAGAGAGAAACATTGATTTGTTGTTTCACTTGTCTGGGCATTCATTGGTTGATTCTTATATGTGCCCCGAGGACCAAACTTGACATCTTGGCATGTTGAGATGATGAGCTGAGCTATTGGCCAGACAATGTCTTCATTCTTAATCCAATTGCCCCATCACCACCACCACCACCACCATCACCAGTATTGGCCTAAAATTACTTTGAGAAGATAGAGACTTAGTGTTACTGAATCTTAGGTTTACTGGCTCAGGTAATCTTCCAAGGAGTCTTGGACCAAGGACCAAACTTTTAGAAACCTTTTTTCACAGATCCATTCATCCTATCATCCTATACAAACCCATTTGTACATATAAAAATCTATTTTTTTGTATCTACCTAACTGTATGTATATTAAAGTCCACAAATTTATACTGATATCTCTGATTTCAAGCCAGCACCACAAGTTACACGTTAGCCTTCCTTTTTTCCTTATTTGTAATATATTTCTCCAACAGTGTGTAACCTAGCTTCCTATCTGCTTTATTATTAATCCTACTGTATTTATTGCATAAGTGAATATACACTGCTCACAAAAATTAGGGGATCAGGGAACGAGCAGATACTCTAGTACTTTCAGCCTTTTGTATAGAGCATTTTCACCAACAAAATAAAAGTTGGTTTTGCATCTTATTTGCATAATTCAACACCTTTCTTTGACTTGTAGTTTGCTTTCTCGATGTTCTTGTTTAATTAAAAAAAAATCAAATGCTTTTTTTTATTGCTTCATATTCATTTTGAAATATCCCCTAATTTTTGTGAGCAGTATATAATCTCTGTTCACTCTACTATATATATATATATATAAAGTGTTTCAAGATTTCTAACTCATGTCCCTATGAGAAACACATTTAATAGGTAGATTACAACATTTGTAGTTATTTTTGTCTTCAGTCTTACAGCATTCAGCCAAAATACTGTTTTACAAAGTTTACTTAGGTTCACTTTTTTGTAACAATAGGATTCTTCGTTCTGAAGATTTCAAACATAAGTGTGTTTCTCTTCACAGTCCTGGGACCACTTTATTCATATGCAAATGACCATAAAGCACCGGGTTTTAACATCCTGACCCCTTTTCTTAGAGGGCAGGCACGTTCAAACATCCTTTTAAGGTTCTACTTATAAATCCTTAGCCTAAATAAGTGTCAAATATATATGGTGGCAGAGCTTCAGATGTCTTCTTTACCAGATTAAACTTCTTAATTAAAGAAGGAAAATGAGCTTGACTCTGGTGTATATTTTATTTATGCTTTATTATTTTTCTATACAATACTTTGGATGCCTAAGATGATGATTGTAAATTTCTTTTTATTATTCTAAATTTCTATTATCCCCTTAAGTGGTATATTGAATTGCTATAGTTCACAACCTCCAGCCATAAAATACAAAGCAATAAAATCTTCTAATTAATGCACACATATGCAAAATTTGTAATTAAATGCAAAGCTGTAATTGGACCCAATGCCCCATCTAACGCAAAACAGCAATAGAAAAGAAGAGCTGGAATGCTCAACATTGAGCTGAATAGTTATTTACAGTAATTTAAAGAAAAATAACATTATTCTAGATTTTGGGGAGAAGAAATACCCATAACACCAGGAAGGAGAAAATCTCTCTCAATTTATCATTGCACAGGAGGAAAAGGTCTACTATAATCGTGGCATGCTAAGGTAGGGGCAGACTAGCAATTTATGAGTGTTGTAGTAAGGAAATAGCTCATCTGTTGACTACAAGCTGCCCACATGAATATTCCTACGTACAGCCCACACACACACCTCCATTATCATTATTGGGAACCTTCAACTCCTACTTTCTTTTGAGTTTTTGTTCTACACTTTTCTATATAAATACAGAGGTAGCAAAAGTAGGATTACATTTGTTCATCTGGAAAATAATACAATAATTAATAAACAATAATACAAGAATAAGCTGTGTGCATCGTGTACTCAGAACTATAAACCTATTTTGCCAAGGCCTGCATTATTTTGCCACTGGCTGCAAAGGCAGTTCCAACTTCACCTACAAGTATCTCAAATGACAGCATCAAATGACCCACAAATATACTCTTCATAAATAACTTGTTTCCAAATTCCAAAAAGAAATTAACAATAATAATTTAAGAGTTCTGAATTTTACATGAAATGGAAAAAAAAATCTGCATTATTGTATTATATTAATTTTAGGAGGTAAATAACCAAAGTCTTCTGATTGGACACTGTTTCATCATTCACATAGTTACCTAAATCAGAGCCTAGAAATCATCAATCATTCCCACTTTCTCTCTGTGCTGGGACACACGAATCCATCAGTAAGTCCTAGAAGGTCTATCCCCAAAATGCAGCATAGATTTCTCTACACCTCTACTCTCCACTGCCACAGCCCTTTCCAGCCCCTACCATTGACTAGCCGGACCACTGCGGTTCTCTCCTAACTCTTCCTCCAATAGCATTGCTTCCACCTCGAATCTACTCTTCGTACTGCAGCCAAAGTGAGTGATCTTTCACAAATATAAACTGATTGTATTACTCCTTCATTTAAAGAATGATAAATGCTTCCCTGTGTTTTATGTGTGGATGAAAGACTCCGCTGCCCCGGCCCCTTCTGGGGACTCATCTTTCCCTACCCTCAGGTAACTCTCTGAACGCAGGTCTGTAACCATCTTTTGGTCCCTGGAACATTACCATTCTGCTCCACCTTTTGCCCATCCTTCTCACTTGCACCTGGTTAATTCCTATCTATCCTTTATATCTCAACTCAAATGTCACTTCCTCTAAAAAATCCTCCTTAACCCCACCTAACAAGGAAGGGTCCTCTTATTTATTTTTAAAACACAATAGACTTTTTTTTCATAGCACTAATCATAATTGACTTTCTACATTTATTTGGAAAATTATTTAATTACTGTATTTCTACCCCCACTGAACTATAAAGAAGTATGTCTATTTGGGTTCCTTGTAGTGTCCTTAGCACCAAGTAGAATAAATGCCTGGCACTTAAGTGATTAATAAATATCTTTTAAATGAATAGTGGATAGAAAAGAAATAGCCCAGCCTGCCCTGAGGTGGCGCAGTGGATAAAGCATTGATCTGGAATGCTGAGTCCGCCAGTTAGAAACTCCGCATGTGCCCAGTCAAGGCTCATACTACTCCTCCCCACTTTCTCTCTCTTTTTTGTTTTGTTTTGTTTTGTATTTCTCTGAAGTGAGAAGCAGGGAGAAAGACAGATAGACTCCTGCATGTGCCCAACTGGCATCCACCCGGCATGCCCACCAGGGGGCGATACTCTGCCCATCTGGGGCATTGCTCTGTTGCAACCAGAGCCATTCTAGTGCCTGAGGCAGAGGCCATGGAGCCATCCTCAGTGCCTGGCCAATTTTGCTCCAATGGAGCCTTGGCTGCAGTAGGGGAAGAGAGAGACAGAAATAAAGGAGAGAGGGAAAGATGGAGAAGCAGATGGGCGCTTCTCCTGCGTGCCCTGGCCGGGAATCGAACCCTAGACTTCCACACGCCAGGCTGACGCTCTACCACTGAACCAACTGGCCAAGGCCTTCTCTCTCTTTTTCTCTCTCTCTTCTTTCTCAAAATCAATAAAGAAAAATCTTTTTTAAAAAAAGAAAAGAAAAAAATAGCCTGGATAAATGGAAATTTCACTTTTGTCTTTTTTATCAAGCATCAGCAGCAGGTGGAATAAAAATCCTGTCAGTGCACGTGAATCTCCTACTGCGATCCCTTAAGTTCCGCTGAGCTCAAGACAGATGGAAACTCTGCAGCAGCCTCAGGAACGGCCCTCAGATCTGACCTGCATACAAAGCAGAGAGCAGCAGAGCACTCCAGGACAGAGAGCCAGCAGCCTGTTGACATCCATAAAAATACAAGACTAGCTCTGGCTTTGACCCTCTTAGGTCCAGTAAAACATGGTAAAGATGTGGAGCAGGGATACGCTAATATCTTGGAATGATTCCAGAAAATTTGAATACAGGACCATTTATCAGCCTCTCTGTATTACCTGCTGGTGCACTATCATCTTTTCAATCTCAAAGAGCAGGAGACTAAATGTTTCAACATTGATTTTTTTCTTCTTTCTGCCATTTCCAGGTGACATATTTTAGTGAGATAAAAAATAAGGGTAATGCTTTCTGACCCTTTCTTTTCTGGCTTCTATAAAAATATTACATTTTAACCATGTGAAACATAGAGGCAAGAGGGTGACCCACCGAAAAAGGAGACACACCATCTTCAGGAAAGAGTCAAGGGGTCACACACAAGGGTATGCAGCAAATTCTTGCCTGCTCTAGAATGGAGCAAAATTCAGGGACCTGATCCCAGAGGGGTGGTTGAGCACCAGAGGGATCTCCAGGTGGTAGTTCTAGGCATGATGTAGCGCCTGAGGCATGCACTATGAAAGATACTAGAAGCAGGTCTTAACGCTAAGGAAATGGTTTGTGGAAACCAGGCAGTAGAATGAAAGCCCATGGCCAAGCAGATAGTTTGTGAATAGAGAGAGGAAAGCAATCTAGAAATAAAGAGGAAAGAAAGCCCACCAGGCCAACTCTCTTCCTCTCTCATTACAATCAATTGTCCTTGACTCTTACTGATATTCTATATCAGTAGTCTTGTAATGGATCATTTTCTGATCTTTGCTCTTTGGATGAACCTACCAGAAAAAAAACCCAACCCTGAATCAATTCAACCACTTACCTTTCCATTCACATATTTGGTCTGGTGAGTATGTTCCCCAGGAGAAAGGTCTCCCAACTATGCAGAATAGCATGATTACTAATGAATGACCCCCTCACCCCCATGGGCTCCCATTGTGCCCAGTCACTTTTCCCAATATCCCACTTAAAACGTTAACACCTGAGCCCTGGATGGTTGGCTCAGCGGTAGAGTGTTGGCCCGGCATGTGGAAGTCCCATGTTCTTTCCCAGCCAGGGCACACAAAAGAAGCACCCATCTGCTTCTCTACCCTTCCCTCTCTCCTTTCTCTCTATCTCTCTCTTCCCTTCTGTAGCCAAGGCTCCACTGGAGCAAAGTTGGCCTGGGTGCTGAGGATGGCTCCTTGGCCTCTGCCTCAGGCACTAGAATGGCTCTGGTTGCAATGGAGCAATGGTCCAGATAGGCAGAGCATTGCCCCCTGGTGGGCATGCCAGGTGGATCCTGGTCAGGCACATGCAGGAGTCTGTCTCTCTGCCTCCCCGTTTCTCACTTCAGAAAAATACAAAAATAATGTTAACACCTGAGTGGGCTCTTTTGAACCAGCTCCTCTCCCATCTAATCCCATCCCCACCTTGACTCACAGCCAACTGCATCTTCTATTTTATAGAAAAAATGAAATCCATTGAGCAACAAATACCTCAACCTCTGGCCACTACCATAGGAACTAAACAGATTCCTAAATCTTTGCTTTTTTCTTTCCACCTCAGAAGATGTGGTGGCTCTTCTGCTCCATAAGGCTAAGCTCTCCACATGCACAGAGGATCATATCCTCATCCTCTCCAAGACCTTAGAGAACTCACTCCATCAATTACAACCTCCCTTCCCTTCCTCTGTCTTCAATTTCTCCCTTGCTACTTATTCTTAGCAAGTAAATCTCTCCTTGTTTAAAGTAATTATCACTTTAACTCTCTCTTTCCTCACGTTCACAGGAGACTTCGAAGGCTCTCTTATACTCTAATATTTCTACTTTGTCACCTTCTCCTCACCTGGTACAACTGAAATAGCTCTCACCAAATTAACAACAACCCAGTGGGTACTTTTCCATCTTTATTTCACTCATTGCATTGACATTCCTAGCCACTTTCTCTTTTCTTGGCTTTTGTGACACTAATCCCTTCTCTCTTCATTCCCTCATAATCTCCTCTGCTGACTTCTCTTCTTCCACTCCCTTTCTCTTCTTATAGACACATATTACTTATAAAATCTCCTCTACAGCAGCTATTGCCAAACACTTATAAACAGAAGACTTTCAAATAGCAACCCTGAGCTTCTCACTGCCAGACTATCCTTTCCAAGAGTCTACAAAGAGTTTCTGTTGGAACATCCCAGAACAATCTCTAACTGATCACGTCCCAACTTGAATGAATGTGCTTCCTCACAAAAATGTTGTTAACATATCTTTTCCTTAATAGCTGCTCAGTTCACCCCTAGAAACCTAAACCAAGAGCCTGAAAATCCATCTAGATTGTTGCTTTTCTTTCCTTGTACACCCACCAAATTAGTCACCAAATAATAGTGATTCTTCCTCTTAAATATTTCCTTGTTTGTTTGTTTGTTTGTTTATTCTTTTTCCAAGTGACAGGTGAGGAGATAGAAAGACAAACTCCCTCATGCACCCTGAGCAGGATCTACCCAGAAACTCCTGGCTGGGGCCAGTGCTCTGCCTATCTGGGACCATGCTTGCACCTGAGCTATTTTTAGCACCTGAGGTGAATTCTCCATGGAGCCATCCTCAGCACCTGGGGCCAATGTGCTCGAACCAATTAAGCTATGGCTGCAGAAGAGGAAGAGAGGAACAAAGAGAAGGGGGCGGGAGGGAGGTGGAGAAACAGATGGTTACCTCTCCCGTGTGCCGACTGGGAATTGAACCAGGAACATCCACATATTGGGCCAATGCTCTACCACTGAGCCAACTGGCCAGTGCCAAATATTTCTTAATAGCTCTACTCATTTCTGTCTTCACTTTTACTGCTATGGTTAGGCTCTCATTGTTACTTTACTGAAATGTATCACTGGACTCCTAGTTTATCTCATTGTCTCTACTCTGCTCCCCCTTCAATATATCCTCCAGAGTTCTCTGCTTTTATTCCTTTAAAGACATACTATAGGGAAAATAACATAACTTCCTCGTGTGTCATACAAATGACTCACTATCTAAAGAACACGATTACTTTCTTGAATAATAAGTATATTATTTGCATATTAATAATAGTTACTACATAAGGTTTGGGGGATGTCTAAATGAGTTAATAATTTTTAAATGTTTAGAAGAGTGTCTCATACAAAAAGAGTGCTCAGAAAATTAGATAGCATCCTAGTAAGAATTCAATAGGTGTTCAATAAATAAACAAATGGAACTGAGCTACTCAGCAGAGGGTTTGGCGATTTGCGTCTGTGCTAGGCAGGGACAGAGAAAGCAGTACCTCACAGTGGGCTTCAGATCCCAAGCTCACAGGAATACCTGCTACTATGATGCTAGCTAGAGCCGTCAGTGGTTCTAAGACCACGTTCCTGGTATTTGCAACCCACATCTGAGTAGGCAGAGCCGTTCAGGATAAAAAGCACATTAACTGTGAGACCTCTTTACGTGTTTATTTTTATCTCTGTTGGGAATGATTCATTTGCATGCTCCTTTCTGCTTTTTCACTTGTTTGAAATCTTGGAGTATAGACACTGACAGGGTATGGATGGTATTGCACAATGGAAACTCAAGTTGTAACTGATGTTCTCTGGGTAATTGATGATGAGATGGTGGTAGAGGCAGATTAAGGTCAGTTGAGATATGATGGAAATATAATTCATGTTCCCCCAAATCTTTCACTGGGGCAGGATCCAGCCACAGCTTTCAACACAACCACAAACCACTGCCAATAATGGAGAAGTGTATTTTACTTCAGTCAGTAATGCCACAAAAATACATATTGTGAAAATAGAAATGTTATTATATTTTAGACAATTTTTTGTCTCCTTACTTTTTCCTGTTCTAGGATTCAGAAAGGATCATGTCATACAATTAATAATCTACCTAAACATATAAAACAAATAATAAATGTTTAGTGTAAGTACACCAGAAGCCTAGCTCAGAGGAAATATAATAAATGGTCATCACTGATGTTATTATTATCATCATTTTGATCACCATCTCCCCCAGTCTACTGAGGATCAAACCAGAAAACAGAGCCAACCATTAGTGTTATCTTCTGTTTGGGGATAGAGCTACAGATACAGATAAAAGGATTTTTGCATTTATCACAGCATCATGTTTACTTAGGAGCCCTGAGAGAGAAGGAAGGTTATATAATTACTGTATCCTAATTTTACACACAGGAAAGTGGACAATGAAAGAAGCAGATCAACTTCCCCCATGCAAGTCAATGGAAGATGTGGGCCTGTAATTCTGCCTTTCGAATTCCTAGCTTCTTTCCCTTTGAGGCTGAGGGTAAAGGATGGTTGGGGGACAGAGATACAAGGGAGGTGAGGGGATGAGAGAGAGTACTTTAGGAAGCTATTTTCCAGGTTATCTGTGTCCCTCAAAGTATGCAAGGTATAGATAGAGCTGTCAAACAATTGATTTTCTTAGTGGGTGTGGCTTAGATAATCTATCTCTTTACTTGGTTTTCACTGCCCTAAATTAATTGTAAATAGGCATTAGCATACATTTATGATTTGTTATCAATTGCACCAGCATAAAAAGTCAGAACACAACACCGTATTCTACAAAGGCTCAAATTTTTCTTTGTATTTATAATACTTGTTGTTAAAGAGAAGTGAGATTCTGACAAGCATGAGTTGATTTCCCATTACATTTCCTGGCTTCTTGGCTCAATAAGCTAGACTTTCAACATTGCCAAACATACGTTGACTGCCCCGGATCACTCAAGGTAGGCGGGAGGCCCTTAGGAGACCATATGTTAGGCATCTGACATATGTTAAAAAAAATAAAAATTTTAAAAAGCTGGTCATATTTCTGAAATGGATTTTCATAATGTAGCTTGGGCAGTGCTAGAATTAGCCATGTAGCTTATCATGTTTAATTCATGCTTAATTATATTTGAATCTGTGAACTTTTCCACGAAGTCTTGTCAATTGCATTCTTAATGTAGTAGTCATCCTTGCTGAAGTTTTCTGTGCTTTAAACACAAATGCCAGCACTTTGTGAAATTTCACAATTGTACTATTCACTGTCATTTTTCATCTAGACACAAATCAACATAATTTGATGGCAGCTGTACAATTAAGAAACTACTGTCCAGTAGACAACACCCACATTAACCTCATGCTAAGTATCATTATAATGAAGTCAGGAAGAAGTCAGGAAATTCCTAACCAGCCTGAACCTAACAGAACACGAAGTCATTTAACTTAAAAGTGTTAGCCCTGGGGCCCTGGCTGGTTGGCTCAGTGGTAGAGTGTAGGCCTGGCATGTGGGGGACCCAGGTTTGATTCCCGGCCAGGGCACATGGGAGAAGCGCCCATTTGCTTCTCCACCCCCCCCCCTTCCTCTCTGTCTCTTTCTTCCCCTCCCGCAGCCAAGGCTCCATTGGAGCAAAGATGGCCCGGGCGCTGGGGATGGCTCCTTGGCCTCTGCCCCAGGCGCTAGAGTGGCTCTGGTCGCGACAGAGCGAACCCCCCCCCCCCGAGGGGCAGAGCATCGCCCCCTGGTGGGCAGAGCGTCGCCCCTGGTGGGCGTTCCGGGTGGATCCCGGTCGGGCGCATGCGGGAGTCTGTCTGTCTCTCCCCGTTTCCAGCTTCAGAAAAATACAAAGAAAAAAAAAAGTGTTAGCACTGGGCTTTTCTCCTCTGGCAATACTGCTCCCATAGAGCTGAGATCAGTCTAGGGAATGACTCGCCTCCATGGTTGCCTTTTGCACAGAGCCGACAAAACTACCAGTTTCCCCAGCATTTCATATTCACTCAGCTGTTCCCTCTAAGTACCATATGATTATCTCCCTGTTTAAATCAGGTTCTATGAAGCCCCACATCAGAAAATCATAGTGTCACAGTGGAAAGAAACTTTGCAGATTATTTAATCTCTCACATTAATTTTGCAGATGAGAAGTTCAACCCAGACTTTTCTTTTCTTTTTTCTTTTCTTTCCTTTTCTTTTTTAATATCACAGCTATCCAGCAGTAGACTGGAGCTGGAACTCAGGTTTCCTGACACACACCAGGAAACAGCTTCTGCATGCACTAGAACACATCTCAGGAAAGACAGCAAAACTTTGCAAGTAAAGCCGGAAACTCTGCTCCAGACTGAGAAATGGAACGCCAAGATCTCAAGCTCTGTGTCCCTCTCCACGCAGAGAGACCATCCTATCGGTTTGGCTTTACGCCTGAGACCCTCACCATTAGAAGGTGCTTCTTTTCATTTAAACCATTGGGTTCCTCACTAAAATGGAAATAATATATTATACAGCAGAGCCTATAACCTGAAGTGGACCCAGCAATCCTTTGCATAGATTTCCAGTCAGCATCAGCTCCTGAATGAATGGGACAAGAAACAGATTTATTTGATGAAGGTTTATTTTGATGAACCAATATATCTGATGCAATGGGAAGAGGGAGAAGGCATTGGGCACGCAGGGGACCACGAGGAATCTGAAGGTGTGGTTACTACACAAGCTTCAGTGGGACAGTCGTAAGTGACTATAAGGTTGGGGAATGGAGGGAAAGAGACTCTGACCAAAGGCATTGAAGTGAGTGACTGAAACCCACACACTAGAACCCAGGAATAATGACCAATGACCAAGATTTCCTTCTTTGGAGAAAAAGTATATCTCCACGTAGCATTTTTCTTTTCCATCCTTTCTTACTCAGAAAAGAGAAGAAAATTTCTGCATTCATCTTAAGCATTTTTGCCTAAGGTTTTTTTTCTGGGCATGTATTACCTGCATGTAGTCAATTCCTTAGCCAGAAAATTCATGGTTTTCGAAAATCCTCTGAGTTCAGACAGCAGGGATGAAGCTCCCAAAGGAACCCTCCTGCTCCCTTTTTCTCTTTTTCTGTAAAACGTCTTCAAGGAGGCCTTGGTTCTTGTTGAAGTTCACAAAATGCAGGGAAAGAGCTTCAGCTACTACCTAGCAACCCCTCTGCATCTCTCCCCTTTTCTCCACCTTCACAGTTTATACACACTGGGCTGGACAAAGTGACTCTGGTGACATTTAGGGGCTCTGGGCTCAGTGTCTCACCTTGCTTTAAAAAGGTGAAAATATAATGGTGTAGGCAATTCCTATTGAGAGGTAATCCCCTCTGGGGATAAGATGTCATATGGACAGGTCACTTTCTGGGGTGTCCAAGTCAGTCTACTACCAGGGAGGCACTGTACTTGTCAATGAGAGTATAGAGGAAAATCCAGAAACAAAGATCCTACTCTCAAGAGATTCCAATCCACTGGAGAAGAGAGGGCATCTGTGTAGAGAGACAGCCAACAAAATATATCAAGATAAGTCAGTAAGAGGGAAAGAGAGAAGAAGGGAATGCAGGAGAGACATGAGTGAGAAGGGAAGGAGTGAATGGATCAAAGAGAAGGCATAGGATTTGTATCTTTCTGTAAATGATAACATTTAAGTGAGCATTTTCTTCCCAGCATAGCGCTATGACTCATATATATTACCTCATTTGATGGTATTTGTGACTTGACATCTCCAGGAAAACATGGCAATAATTAGTAAATGTCCCCAAAGGCTTACCTCTAGGAAAAGTAACAGAGCAAAGATATACCACTATGATGGCCAAGCAAAGCCTGTGCTTAGATAATAGTGAGTCGATGACAGAACTCTGCCTTATAACTCCTTCCTCTAGGAACGTTACCTGCCATCTCATCAGCATGGCTCTGAGTGTCCCCTGATAGCTGGCACAATACCTTGTTCATTTGTTGGCTTGCCTTGGATTATAACTTCTTGCATCCTGAGTAACTCTGCATTTTTGTAATTAGTGAGTGACCAAATTCTTACCCTTCAATTTGTCAGCAATTCAAGTTTCCAAAGTGCTTAACCGAACAAGGCCCACTGTGGACCTTTGGCTGGTTTATATGAAACATATAGAGCCGTTAAAACTCCCCCTGTTTCCTTCGCATGCCCAGGAGTGTGTCCAAGTGCAAAGTCACCCGGGAGTATAAAGAGCACACGTGGAATAGAGAGATTAGTGAGGACAAGGGGACAACAGCATTTGTCATGCTGAAGACATTTTCACCCGGAGCAGGCCAAACCTTTGACTGCCAACTTTAAAAACGCTGGCCACAGCACACCCTTGGTTTGCCAGGAGAAGAGATTCTATTGTAGAGCTCTCTCTAGGCTCCGGGAAATAATTATTAACTGTGGCTTCCACAAGCTAGGATTATGCCAGGTGGGAAAAAATCCATTGACTTTAATCTGCTTGATCTAAAATGTCAAATTGGGCCTGAACGCTTCCTGGTGTTCTCAGCACCGCCAGGAGGGCCAAGCTCTCGACGCCTGAGACCTTCTGTTCTCAAGTCGGCATTTTCTTCTACGTTTCCCCATTAATTAGAAGTCTTTGCAAGGGAGAGAATAATTGTTCTGCTATTATGCACGATCGACAGACCATTTTCAAGCTATACGGAGAATTCAGTGATTACACCTCAGTTTGCATGCCTTTTGGTAACTCGCTTAGCCTTTTGCACTGGCAAAGGCAAATCCTGTGGTTCTGAGATTGGAAAAATATTAGGCCTCCTTTCAACTTGAATCTCTGTGCCTACAGAGCTCTGAAGAAGGACACCAATGATGAGTCCTCCTCCTGGGTCCAAAGCAGAAGAGAACTCACTTCCATGAAAGAGACAGAACAAGTCCTTCAGAGGCTTATAGAAAACAGGCCTGAGCAACAGCCGGCCAACTTAGAAAGCTAGGCACAGCCACACTGGCGATGAGGACTCTCTGGGGTGAGGTAGGCTGGCTTGCACAAAGCCAGAGGAGCAGGGGACATCAGCCCCTCCAGATGGGGACTCAGGGTGGCACTGGGCGCCGCTGTCTCCGGGCTGGGTGTGGCTCGTCACTGCCGGTCATTTGCCATCAGGAGTGTGACTGTCCTGGGTAGGAGGTTACTAAACCAACAAAAAACACACAAATTCATTACCTCAGCCTGTCACTTAGCTCTATCAACATTTTTATTTACTCAGAAAGATTATTTTCCGAGAGTAAAGAGGATCTGTGTAACTAGGCTCTCGAGGAAGTGCAGAAATTGTGTAATGAAGAATCTGACTCCGTGTGATGTCCGACCTCGGGCAGTTTCCAGGGCCCGCCGCTGGCCCTGGCCCTGCTCCACATCTGAGAGGACTAAGTCAACGGTGATCCCTCTTTGGGCGCCGGCCGCAAGTGCAAGCCACACAAGCCACAGTCCCAGCCTCAGAAACCTTACCCTGGCCACAGCCTTCTGACCACCATAAAACCATTCTCTGTTTTCTCAAGTTTGGAGCCTGCTTTTTTCTCCGCAGATAACTTCATTATGTGAGCAATAAACCCTTTCACACCCTCACCTGTAATGTCATGACAATCAAATTGCAGGCAACCCCACCTCCGTGGATCAACCACCATACATTGTTTAAAATGCCTAAGAACAAAATTCTTTTTAAAACTTGACCTGGGAGATTTTTCAGGTATGTTTTGAAACGTAGAAAACAATCTGCAGAACAAGATAGACTGTATTTCATTTATATAAAATTTTATAAATCTAATGAACTAAAAACTGTTAGGCCAGGTCATTCCTGGGTAGGGGAGTGGAGAAGAGAAAGGGTAAAAAGGTTATCTTCTTGTTTTCATCTTTGTACTTCTGTAAGGCTTAAATCATTTACCATAGGTACATTATTACATTGGTTGTCTAAGGTGCTACCAAACATTAATGAAATAAAACAAAATATAAAGTTTAAAGTAATTTTTAAAATTAATTTATGAATAGTTTTACTCAACAGACAAACCTTTTTTGGGGGGGGGTCCCCCACATAGATGGGGAATGAGGAAATGGGCATGCTCCGTTGCCAACGAGCCATGGAGAAAATTGATACATAAATGACTAAATCCTTTGACTTAATAATTTCATTTCCAGTAATCAATCCTAAGGAAAAAATTAGCACTATGCAAAGTCAGCTATATAAAAGAACCCCTATCACTGTGTTTTTAAA
This sequence comes from Saccopteryx leptura, assembly GCF_036850995.1. Classification (NCBI taxonomy): domain Eukaryota; kingdom Metazoa; phylum Chordata; class Mammalia; order Chiroptera; family Emballonuridae; genus Saccopteryx; species Saccopteryx leptura. The sequence continues at coordinate 91,518,253 of NC_089506.1, read as the reverse complement.
GTGAATTTTTATTTCTATCAATGGACTAGATGTACATAGTAAACAGCAAGTAAGTTATAAGGCTTATTCTCAATATCCCTTGAGCCTGTTTCTTTCTTTTTCGTTTTTGTTTTTGTTTTTTTGTTTTTGTATTTTTCCAAAGTGAGAAGTGGTGGGGAGGCAGACAGACAGACTTCCACATGCACCGGACCAGGATCCACCTGGCATGCCCACTAGGGGGTGATGCTCGGTCCCTCTGGGGCGTTGTTCTGCTGCAATCAGAGTCATTCTAGCACCTGAGACAGAGGCCATGAAGCCGTCCTCAGTGCCCGAGCCAACTCTGCTCCAGTGGAGCCTTGGCTGTGGGAGGGGAAGAGAGAGATAGAGAGAAAGGAGAGGAGAAAGGGTGGAGAAGCAGATGGGCGCTTCTCCTGTGTGCCCTGGCCGGGAATCGAACCTGGGACTTCCACACGCGGGGCCAACACTTTACCACTGAACCAACTGGCAAGGGCCTTGAGCCTATTTCTTAAGTTCCACCTCTTTTCTCTCTTTGATGGGTTTCTTCTGATGTGTAACTGTATATTTTCATTTTTTAATTACAGTTGAGATAATTTCATATTTTAAAATAGTGTGCTTATCCTGCTACTTCCTGATTTATCAGTTTTAGACATAAAATATTGATCTTGTTATGGCAGCTGAGACTTCAGCTCTCCTACACCATCAGCCCCATTCATCCTTACCTCTCAACCCTTCTCCCTCCCCATGTTGATATAGCACAATCTTTACTTACTTTTTTTTTGTATTTTTCTTAAATGAGAAATGGGGAGACAGAGAGACTGCATACACTCGAATGGGATCCACCCGGCATGCCAACTAGGGGGCGATGCTCTGCCCATCTGGGGTGTTACTCCTTTGCAACCAGAGCCATTCTAGCACCTAAGGTGGAGGCCATGAAGCCATCCTCAAACTGGGACCAACTTTGCTCCAATGGAGCCTTGGCTGCAGGAGAGGAAGAGAGAGACAGAGAGAAAGGAGAGGAGGAAGGGTGAAGAAGCAGATGGGCGTTTCTCTTATGTGCCCTGGCTGGGAATCAAACCCTGGACTTCAACATGCCAGGCCAATGCTCTACCACTGAGCCAAATGGCCAGGGCCAATCTTTACTTTCTATTATTATAACCATGCAAATATTACATTGAGTCAACAAATGTGCTACAATTACTTTTTCTTTCTTGCACAATATTATTCCTAAAGTATAATTGCTTCTTCTTTTCTATGTAAATCTGTCTAATATTTTCCCAATGTTTCCTGATGTTTAACTAGATCAAATAAGCAGCCTCTTCTTTCAAGAACACACTAGGGCTTTCTTTCATTTCTCGTGTTAGATCGAAAAACATTGTTCTTGGTTTTACTCTTTCTTTGTTTCCCTTCTACTTTGCTTGAATGCACCTTCCAGCACCCTTCCAAGATGAAAATAAGAAAGGTCCTTTTGATAACTAGATTTGAGTATTGGTCCCAGATGGAGTTTGCCAGGTGGATCCTGGTCAGGGTGCATGAGGGAGTCTGTATCACTATCGCCCTCCTCTCACTTAAAAAAAAATCAAGGAAAGAAAGAAAGAAAGGTCCTTTTGGTCTTGGCTGGGTTGCTCAGTGGATAGAGCATCATCCTGGTGTGTAGAGGTCATGAGTTCCATCCTCGGCCAGGAGGACTTGATGCCTCTCTCTCTCTCTCTCTCTCTCTCTCTCTCTCTCTCTCTTTCACCTCCTTCAATGGAAAGATCCTTTTTTCTTTCAAGTATTAGTGTGTCTAGAAAATCTTTCATTATTTCTCTTAAAATTTTCCATTTTTGTTTTTTCTGTCTTTCTTACTAGTGTGAAGTTAGATTTTCTAGACTGACCTAATTTTCTTTTCCTTCTCCTATTTTCTGCCTCATTTCATTCTATTTTGTTCTATTTTCTAAGATTTATTTTCCTCAACTATTTTCCTCAACTTTTTCATCCAATCATTTTACTGAGTTGTGTATTCAACTATCATATTTCTAATTCTAAGGGCTTTTTCTAATCCCTTAATTTTTTTTTATAACTTCTTGTACTTATTTTACAGATGTAGTATCTTTTATGGCTCTGAAGATATTAAATATAGATTTTTGTTCATTTTTTTAGCATTGTCTTTGTATTTATGAATCCTTTATTATTTGTTTGTCTGTTTTTTCTTTAATAAAGCTGAATGAATTCTTCAAATATATAGTGAGGCTGGCAATTCCAAAGTTGCGGAATAGAAACTCAGTGTTTATGAGTGTGACTTTCCACCAGTGAAAATGTGGTATATGTTAGCATGACCTGTCGACCTGTGACCTAAATAAGACGATGTTTAGCTCTGAAGTAAACAAGGCTTTTGGTGAGAGATAAGTGTCAGTATCTGAGAATTTCTAATTCCCCATTGGATGCCAGGGAATTTCGTGAGGAGGTATCATACAACTGACTGTTAAGATTCTAGAAAAGTAGGGCAGAGGGAGACCACTAAGAATTCCAAAGATTAGTACATTTTAATGGCCCTGCTCTCCGCTCCATGCCCCACCCACCGGCTCCTCCCACCTTCCATGGTGCCGGGGCAAGTACTGTGATACCTGTGTTACTATAAAAGGGAGGCCAGACAAATTGACAGAGGGGCAGGTGAAGTACACAGCCTGGAGGAACTGTTATGTTAGGGGGATGGAGTGCTGGGGCTAAGGCCTTCTGCAAGAGCAGTGTAGTTTATTGACACTTAAGGTTTCCTAAAGATGAATCCTTCTCTTAGGACTAACTCTGGTCAACATAAGGAGATAAAATGTTGTAAGCTGGATAAAAAGTACCAGGCAGCAGCCTCCGTAGAGTTATATTGCTAAAATAAATTTTCCTGCTAGCTGGTCTGAAGCTCACTGTTTCTGTGTATTGGACTTTAGCCTGTTTTTGTAGTCACACATTTCTATACAGACACTTATTACCGTCTGCAAAGATCTGATTATGAAGAGTAGCCATAGAAAAGAAATTATGCAAAGAAAAGATCTTGCATTCTTAATAAATATACTTGTTAACAAATATGCAGCAAAGACACAACAAGCTAAGAGCCACTACCTTAGAAACGACTACTTCTTATTTGAAGAAATGAACCATATCATTTGGTGAACCTAGGTGAATGATATCCTGCAACCCAAGCAGATGAAAACATGAAGTCCTTACCTCGTGCCACCACTGGGAGAAAATGAAAAGTCTCTCTGCCCTCTTTCTAAACTCTTGGTTCAGATAAGGATCATGTCAGGATCGAGGAGAAATTCACATCTACAGCCGTCTTGGTACCTTGTTCAAAAAGGTCAGGAGAAGCATCCAGAAGGTAAGGTCAGAGATAGCTTTGGCATGATGTGGAGAATTTGGGGCTCTTATTACTTGTCTCTCCCACCTTAAGGATAGTGATTTCTTGCTATGGATAACTGAAATGCTACTTCACCGAACTTTTCTGTGTATGTGAAAAGTTTTATAATATATAACCCCAGGGAGGTAGGATTAGTATGAATGCCAATGGACACTACCTAACAATGCAAATATTTATTAGCTATAGCACCACATATTTACCCATGCTTATATCCACCCATGTCTACCAATGCCTGTATATTATAGTTACCAGAATATTTAAATTATCCTATGAACAGTCCTCTAATCCTCAAGACTATAAATAGGTACCCCTACAGTATGCTGACATGGATACTTAGTCTTAGCACTATTATAATTACCTATTGCTATATCTATCTCCCTTCCAGACTCTTGGTTAAGAAGGCGTGGATGGGGCATCATCAACCATTATCTACCCTTCCCGGTGCCTAGCGCAGAGCTGGGTACATAACAGAAGCTCAAAAAATATGTGCTGTATGAAGGACTGGCTTACAACGTCTTTATTAAAAGATCACAAAACTTGCTTCACTTCTCACTTAGCTTCTAAATAATCTAAGGGTATATATAGCAGTATAAGAGAAGAGATCAAGTGGATAAGAATCAAATTGTCAAATAAATTTAACTTTTTTTATGTACCTAATCCTACTTTTTGGAACTTAAATATTGAAAACCACAAGTCCACCTATTTAAATGTTTTGAAAGAAATGTAAATCGATACAATTACCTTAGCAATCAGTTTAGCACTGTCTTTTAAAGTTTAATGAACACAGTCTACAATTCAGCAATACCATTCTTACACTTTGAGGAACTCTTGCACACAAAGGGACATCCATAGAAGTGTTTATTGAGGCTTTGTTTCTAACACCTGAGAAATAAAAACACCTAAGTGTCAATTAACAAGAGAAGGAGAAATAATGGAATGGTGAGTGAGCTGAAGTGGATTAAAGCTATACCCAACAACAAGGGTGAATCTTAAAACATGTAATAGTTAATATTACATGTCAGTTTGCCTAAGCTAAGGTGCCCAGTTGTTTGGTCTAGAGGTTGCTGTGGAGGTTTTCTGATGTGATTTAAAATTTATAACCAACAGACTTTAAGTAAAGCAGATACCCTTCATGATGCAGGTGGGCATCACCCAATCAGTTGAAGGACTTAAAAGCAAAGATTAAGGCTTCCTGAAGAAGGAATTCTGAGACTACAATATAGAAAACCTGTCTAAGTTTTCATTTCCTGCTTGTTAGCATGGTCTACAGATTTCAGACTTGCCAGTCCCTAATCTCATGAATCAATTCCTTAAATAGATATATATAGTATATATATACACTATATATATACTATATATATTATATATATAAGATATATAAAGATATATATTTATATATAAATTATATATAGTATATATATTTCCTTAAATATACAGTATATTCCTTATATACAATTATATATAATTCCTTAAATATATATATATTCTATTGTATCTGCATCTGTGGAAAAACATGACAAATACAGAACATAAATATCAGTGCTAATTATATATGAAACTCCATGCAGTGGTACTAAGGTACTGTATTTATAAAGCTCAACGAGAAGGAATACTAATCTTCTCAATAATGTTTTGGGAGGTATACACATGTGGAAAAACTATTTTTAAAAAGTAAAGGATAAGCCACACATACTTGACTTCACAGTGCCTCTGGGTAGGAAGTGGTGTTGGGGGGAGTTTGGGCTTCCTTTTATGGGGTCTTAATAATATTCTAGTATTAAGGGTGGCGTGTATATGAGTATTAACTTTGTATTTTATGTGTCTATTAAATGTATTTTTTTATAAAGCAAATATTTTATGATGAACACTTTTTTAAATCACAAAGCTCATAGGCACCTACAGCTACATAAAAGAACATTGTGCTGGGCTCTTTTTGCTGGCTTAGCTACTGTTCTTAACATAAAATATTACTTCTTGGAAGCCTCTGTCTGTTCCTTTTGCTTTAGTAACACTCTTTTCTTTTTTATCCCTGTCTCACTGGTACTTTTCACAGCTTCTAATCCATTAAGCACTCTGACATATGGATTTGAATGCCCTCCGTAATACACTCTGCTGGACTCAAATTCTCCAGGCCAGATTTTCCAACTCTGTTTCCTATTGAGTAGCTTTTCTTGTCATCTTTATTTTTCTTCCCCCTCATCTGGTGTACCATCAGCTCTGTTATGCTCATTTTGACCAGACTCTGAACTCTGTCCTGAGAGAGAACAGTCTCCCCTGTTGCCTCCATGGGCTTTGATTACTTCTCCTTATAACCCTGTTCTTCGGGTAAGTAATTCTTTGTGGTCAAAAGTTTGCACCTGCTCTTCTAAATTTCTTTCCTTTAATTCTCTCTTTGACCTTCTCTAATCCGGCTATTACCCATTTCATTCCACTGAAACATAAAGCTACCAATTGCTTCCTCCTGGGGGGCTTAAGCCTTCTGGCCTTCCTGCCAGCCTCAGCCCCCTGAACTCACAGCTACCTTTGATCTTATGGAACAGTCTCTCCTTGGGTCAGTTGTTAACTCCCACAAGTCCCTGGCAGAATGAGTCCTTGCCTGCATTGTGGAGGAGTCAGTGCACAGCTGGCTACCCAGGCTATTGTGCATAGGGTAAGGTCATTCCCAGCAAGAAGAGGGAAGCCTGGTGAGGAGAATCAGTGTCTCATCTGAAAGCCTGAGACAGGACTGTGCTCAAGCCAGCGACCTCAGGGTCTCGAACCTGGGTCCTCCGTATCCCAGTCCGATGCTCTATCTACTGCACCACAGCCTGGTCAGGCTCTAAACTTTTTTATTTGATTGGGTTTTTTTAGATTTAGAAAGAACTAGAAAAACTTGTTTCTTCTCTGAAATGATGTGTTTTAGAAAACAATCTTCCTTTATGACCCATATTGTAATTTATTATATCTTAAGATATATCATCTATAATATAATTGTTTAAATTTGTTTATTTGTGATAATCTGCACTTAGGCATCCAAGATAGCCTCTTATAATACATTTCCAATTACCATTGTTGATTTATCTCTATAATTTCATATACTTTAGCTAAATAGGACTTTTTTCTCCCTGATGCTTTTACTTTCCCTCCTCCATATCTTTGCTCCTGAAGCTTTCTGGTATTTGTTTGTTTGTTTGTTTGTTTGTTTTTTCCTGAGTTAAGGACTCCTTGCTCTTTTATTTTCATTGGTCAAAATTCCTGTCAATATTTGATGAGCAGCAGTACTCAGTTTGTACCCTCTCTGATCTTACTTTGTATTGTTTTATGTATTTACTATATTATTTTTTTATTTTTTATTTGGAGATAATTTCAAATGCACAGAAAATTTCAAAAATAATACAGAGCATAATAGCCTTTACACAGGCACACAACTTTTGACATTTGCAATATTTGTTGTATCTCCTTCTTTCTCTGCAAGTGTGCATTATGTATAATAGTTCCCTCCTAAAGTTCTTTAGAATAGGTTTCAGTGATCATAACTTTTTATCCCTCAACAATTCAGTATGTGTTTCCTAAGAATAAAGCTATGATTTTATGTAACTATGGTATAGTTACCAAATTCAAGAAATTTAATATCAATATAATGTTTTATCTACGCCATCTATATTCCAATTTATTAAATTGTTCTAATAAAGTCCTTTATAACTTTTTTTTTTACATCTAGTGCAGGATCTAGTCTAAGAGTACTTGTTGTATTTAGATTACAGTTTATCTAAGTCTTATCATTAGTGGTCATTTATTACTGCAACTATAAGCTATCTGAAGGTAGTCATATTAAGAACATATTAAAATCCTGCTCTTTATCACACTCTTCCCCCATATTTAGCATCCATTGATGATTCTCACCCAAATAAATCTCTATTATGATCATTGAAAATGGTGAGTTTCTAATTTCATTACTTCATACACATTTATTTGTCTAAATTATCCTTTAAGAAGGAGTCCTCCCTTTTCTAATTTAATTTACTACTTAATTATCAGCATAGACTTGTGGATTCCTATTTTATTCAATGGGTTACTGTCCTTATGTATATTGTTGCTTAAATTATACCACATATGGCCAGTGAGAGCCTCCTAAAGCTGGTTTCTGTATGCTTTTGATTTGTCCATGATTTTTTTTAATCCCTTCATTACTTATTGGCATAACAAGATTGTCTAGGATCATCTTGTACCTTCCCTGTCCCAGCCCTGCAATCCGTCCACCACTTATTCACGTCACAAACATTACTTTAGTACCTGCCATATACCACACACTCTCCTAGGCACTGAGAAAAACTAGACATTGTCCTTCTCCTAATGGAACTTAAAGTTAACTAGATGCTTTGGACATTAATCCATTAGTCTTTCTCCTCCTCCATATCTCTCAATCATTCATCCTAGCCCTATATGGTGAAGTACATGGATTTCTCACAAGTTGAATCACATATTTACTGAGTGAGTTTTAAGTTAGTTTCTGGTTATCTCCAAATTTTTTCCATGTCTAAATCAAGGGCAGGGTGATCCTGCAGACCTATAAGAAGTAACTTTGTCTTTAAAGTTGTCTTCAACCAGCAGGGAAGGTTGTTGCAGGAAGCTCCATCCTGGGATGGATGGGAGCACCTCAATGTCTCATATTCAGCAGCTATAGTATGGACTTTCTGGGTGCAAAGCCAGTGAGAGGACTCACATAGCATTGGCTGTGAGGAACACAGGGCATTGGATCCACACTTTAAGGAGGAGTCAGCATGCCCAAGTCAGAGGTCTGGGTTAATCAAGAACAGCATTGTTGATGGCCCTGGCCAGTTGGCTCAGCAGTAGAGCATCGGCCTGGCATGTGGAAGTGCCAGGTTCAATTCCCAGCCAGGGCACACAGAAAAAGCACCCATCTGCTTCTCCACCTTTCCCCCTCTCCTTTCTCTCTATCTCTCTCTTCCCGTCCTGCAGCCAAGGCTCCATTGGAGCAAAGTTGGCCCGGGCGCTGAGGATGGCTCCATGGCCTCTGCCTTAGGCACTAGAATGGCTCTAGTTGCAACAGAACAACACCCCCAGATGGGCAGAGCATCACCCCCTAGTGAGCATGCTGAGTGCATCCCAGTCAGGCTCATGCAGGAGTCTGTCTCTCTGCCTCTCCACTTCTCACTTCAGAAAAAATTTTTAAAAAGAATAGCATTGTTGAAAATCCACAACTTCTCCAGTCCCATATTATGTGATTCTCCCTCTGGCTTCTTGGCTTTAGCCGTAATGACTTCCTTTCCATTCCTTGGAAAAGCCAAGCTGCATCTCACCACAGGGTCTCTGTCCTCCTCTACACTCTTTTCTAACCTTCCAGATGAAAGAAACCATCTCGGACCATCCCACTGAGACCATACCTCACCCTGTTAGTTTCCTAAATATAACACTTAGGGTTTGTGATACAGAACCTTGAAGAACATGGTGGAGAGCTTAGATTTTTATTCAAGGGCAATAGATTCAGAAGACAAGCCATTATGACATTTAAGATAACTGACTACAGATGTACCCTCTGACTTGAGCTAAGAAACGTGACAACCCAGATGAAAATATGGTAGACTTATTTGCAGTAGACTTACTTAAAATCTGAAAAACTAGAAATAAACAAACGACTGCACACAGATTCAAAATAAATGAAATGTCCTATGGTGCGGCTTTAAGCAGAAACTCCTGTCTTATTTAGGGATGCAGCTTCCTGCTTTGGTCATGCTGTTTGAAAGTATTAGTGTGACTGTTAGGTACACCTCAGGGACTTTTGAGAATATAATTTACAACATTTAATATAGATGAAATGTGAATGTTTTTCATGCCTAGTTGTGCAAAGCTGAATGCATAAGGACAGATGACTGAAAAAGGTGGTGTTAGTAATGCTTTATTTTGGAGACCTTTTTCCCCATAAATCTACAAACTTTATCTGGAAAGTGGTAGGAAGCAGAAAAATGTCCCGGAAAAAAAAGGTATTCTACAAGCTTTTAAGCATATGAATTTTTGGAATTTAAGGCCTTGAAAAAAATGCAATCAATTGTTCTAGAAACTGGACAGTAAAATAATCAAAATTCTATTGCTTCATTCACTAACAGATAAAAGTCAAGATTGGAGATACTTGCTCTCTGAAAACTAGATATGAAGAAAAGATTGACATAAGGTATTTTTTTGTTTTTCCAAAGTTAGAAGCGGGTTGGGGAATCAGACAGACTCTTGCATGAGTCCGACTGGGATCCACCAGGCATGCCCACCAGGGGGCAATGTTCTGCCCATCTGGGGTGTTGCTCTGTTGTGGTGGGAGCTATTCTAGCGCCTGAGGCAGAGGCCATGGAGCCATCCTCAGCACCCGGGCCAACTCTGCTCCAATGGAGCCTTGGCTGTGGGAGGGAAAGAGAGAGATAGAGAGAGAGGAGAGGGGAAAGGATGGAGAAGCAGATGGGCGCTTCTCCTGTGTACCCTGGCCAGGAATTGAACCCAGCACTTCCACACAACAGGTTGACGCTCTGCCTCTGAGCCAACAGGCCAGGGTTGACATAAGGTTTCTAAAAGGTTTTTTCTGATTATAAAAGTCACACATTAAAAACTGAATATGTTAAATTGCAAAAATAATGATATGAAGTAAATTTGCTATAATCCCATTATTCAATTATGCTAACAACTATTGTTATTTTGATATGTGAATGAGAGAATTGGGGTCAAACTGTAAGGAGAATTCTATATTCTGACTTTTATAATCATTTTCTATTCTCAGCACTTTTCCTTATCATTAAATAATCTTTAAAGCCATGATTTTTAGTTCCTACATGTTATCTTGGCATACACATACCCCTGATATATTCAACAAACACCTGGTTTGGGAAAATGTAGGTTGTTTACCAATTTTTAGTCAAAATGAATAATGTTGTGGATATTGGTTTAAAAAATGTCAGATTGACTGCACACACTTTAGCCCTCTGCTTCCCCAAATCCTGTTAAAATATCAGTAAAAGGGCATTAATCCACAAGGCAAAAGAGAGTATAAGGGGAGAGTTCAACAAATTAAAGATTTAAATACATTTTTGGAAGCTAGAAAGAGGATAGAGGAGACTCACCGGCTTAGAAGACATAAAGACGGTCTGAGGCCTGCAGAGAAGGTGCCAACGAGAAGCCAAAATTATCTTGCTGTTTCTTCCGTGTAGATACACTTTCTGAAACACCTCTCTCTCAGGCAATACCCAGACAAGAATGACAACTCATTTCTAACCTTGATCAAGCTAAGAATTAATAAGTTCTCAAAGGGCCACTTGCAGAGAATACTAGATCACGTAGAACCCTCAGTCAGCAGAGAGAGTGTATGGCTTGGCACTGGTTATTTGGGGAGGACCCTTTAATGTGAAGCAAGCGCATCCTGTATTGTGACCTTCCCCTTTACCAATTCTTACTCCCCATCCCTCGGTCCAGTTTCTCAGGGGTTCTTATTTTGAGTCATAAAGCAAAAATTTTTAGGGTATTTATACATTTGTTCCTGTCTACTACTCACTGATATTCCATTTCACTAGATTGCACTTCTAAGCCCACTGCCCTTTTTCTTGCATGAAATGTAGAACATATTTTATAATATATTATATTTATAGATAATAAATCTCATTTATCCAGTACATATATTGACAATCTTTAAACATGTAATTTATTGAGTCATGATAGGAACTAGAAGTCTATTTATGTGACTTTGAAAGTAGCCCAGCATGTGCCACTGAGCTTAATAAAAGCTTCCGATGATAGAATAAATGGTTCTGATCATGTTCAAATCTGAGTGCATGGTTTTTGACACTTTTCCTTGCTGTAGGTAACACCACGCTTGAAGGCTTTCCACCACCTGCTATCATAGCTCTGCTATTACTGCATTTATCACTTCGCACTGTAACTTTTTGTCCCCAGAACTGTCTCATACACTAGCCTATGAGATCACAGAGGTCAGAAGCTGTATTTTCATCTCTTCATCACGTATTTTTGAGCGCCTGCTACCTATCTCACAGTGTGAAAGGGACAGGAAATACAATGATGAGCAAGGTGAACATGGTTTATTTGGGCAAATACAGTGTGGTCTGAACCCCAGATTGGTACATTAGTTAGCTGTGGCCACAGTAACACAACTCAACAGCTTACAACAACAGGCATGTATTCTCCTGCCACGGGCCTGCGGGTTCTCAATAGTTCCTGCTTCAGGCTGCAGGTGGGCTGAGCTTTTCTCCTTATTGCATTGGGTTCAAGGGTAAGACACTTGTGTTCATTCTGGGGCACAGGCTTCTCAGAGAATGCTCTCGTCACGGTGGATCACGGCTCACAAAATGTCAAATACACTAAATCCTCTGCTCTGTAACATCCATTAACTTTTTTCATTGACCAAACCAAATCACCTAACCAGGCGCAACATCAGTGTAGCAGGAAAGTAGCCATGTGGGAAGGCACTGCAAAGGTACATGCGACAGTGGATACTTAAAGTAACGTGGGCATCAGGAATTGCAAAATATTCAATCCACTAGATTCGGTTTTCGTTACAGCTATTTATCCCATATTTTTGCTCCACTTTAATCACTCATCAAGCTTATAAATAACTTACTACTCTTCTGTAAGTTCGTAAAGGCAGAGATCTTGCCTGTTTTACCCACTCATTATTCACCAAATTATTCTATATACATAGTAAATACTCGATGTATTAGTATTGCATTAAATCAAATGAGGAAGTGTCACCATAGGGAAATTCGAGGTTTGTAACATTACCTCACGTAGAACTGAGGGTTCTACGTAATCTAGCATTCTCTGCAAGTGGCCCTTTGAGAACTTATTAATTCTTAACTTGATCAAAGTTAGAAATGAGTTGTCATTCTTGTCTGGGTATTGCCTGAGAAAGAGGTGTTTCAGAAAGTGTATCTACACGGGAGAAACAGCAAGATAATTTTGGCTGACTAGTATACAGGTGAACGTTCTCAACTCTATGCTTGTGCATCACCCAGACCAATTTAAACAGAAACTTCTGGTTTTGTTCTCTGAAAGCGGAGACTGGGCATGTTTCAGATGCAGACCAGGCGATTCTAATAGGTGGCCAGGGATAAGAGTCACTGATCTGGGGCACACTAACTTGGACTTGGGCAGTCAGAGGAGAGTTTGAGAAGGAAGTGGTGGTTTAAACAAAGACTGTTCATGAACTGATAAAGTAGGTTTGGGCCCAGTGTGGGGTTGGGTGGGGAAGAGGGTGTTGGGGGATGTTCAGGGGTTGGGGGGTGGCTGGGAGCGGAGATTTTTAACAGAGGGGGTTGTATGTGCCACTGGGGTAAGAAAGCTGTTTCCCTTGTTGTCTGGCTCAGGGTGAGGTGAGGGTGGTGGAGCCTAACAAAAGTATTCTGGGAAGAATTTTAGATTAAATGACCAGAAGAGCGTAGCATTTAGGGGGCAAGCTTCCCCAACCAGGAAGCAGACCGGTTTCTCGGGAGGGGCTATCTTCTGAATAACTTCGCTTGGCTGCTCGCCAGGGTGAGAGTCCCGTTTGGTGAAGCTCCTACCCGCGACTGTTTCCGGGGCTGCTGTTATACGCTGATGTCTCCCCAGCTCTCCTTCATTTATGGAACTCTCCAGGCAGCCTTGTCATTTCTAAGATGTGGCCACCGTGCCTCCCACGGTTTTGTTCATGAGGACTGCTGAGCTAGATTGTAATAGCAAGCCAGCAAGTGGTTTTGTTTTTCCAGGTATCAATATAAGAAATAATAATACCAGGAACATTTCTGCTTTTTAAAAAAATTTCTCTTCATGATAGACTTTATGTAGTTCCATGTTCTCCCTGCACAGATCCCTAAGATGAATCCATTTTTGATTTTTTTATCAATAAAAACGTGTTGCTCTTGCCAAAATGAAGTACTTTCTTGCCTTCGATAATGAGAACTATTTATCCATTGTGTTTTATTGCTTGTCTTAATGGGAAGCTTAGAGCTAAAATTGCAGAATCCAATATTTGCCCAGATTTGGGGTGTGATTCTCTTCCCAACGATCAAATTTTAATTCTTTGCTTTTATCTTTAGCAATTCCACTCGACATGGGTCTTCAGTGATAATCTACCTGAAATGCTTTTGAGAAGCAAGAAGAACACAGATAACCAGGTAAAGCTCCCAGCACTCTAACTAGGTGCTGTAGCAGATAAGACTCATTCACTGGCCGGGGATTTTTGATTATTAAATATTTAAAGAAGTATGTGAATAAGAGGCTTATACTATAATTTTTTAGGCTTCAAATTATTTCGACAGTTTAAGTTAAAGATGTATTTTCCATGCATTCTAACTTAACATCAAAGTTAAAACCACTTTTTAAATTAAAATTCTTCCAACTATGTACAGAATATTTTTTTCTGGAAAGACATATATGTTTGGATACATAAACAAAGGTAGCAATAGTTAGTATTACCAGTATACCATTGTAAATTTTGGCAGACATGAAATGTTTCCTTGTAGCGGTTCCAATTGGAAGGTATATGGGCACTAACATTGAAGTAGTAAATGTGTAAATAATTGCAGCCTGCTGCCTTTTGCAGCTTTCCAGAGAAAATAGTATCAATTGAAATTAAGTAATTTTGAGCCCTGTCATTTTGAAACAGAGAAGAATATCTAAGAAGACTTAGTACCCCACCCCAAGGAAGTAATGAATACAGGATTCAATAAATGAACAAAGGGAGGCTTTCCAAAAAAATTAGGCCACTGTAGACCCCAACACCAGAGTTGAACTCTAATCGATACTTCCTTCTAATAAAAAGGGTAATTTTTTTAAAAAACCCTCAAAATATTTCTTGCCACAGTTCTACCTTCTGAATCCAATTAGCAATCTGCTTACTTCATTTTATTAACATCTGTTAATCTTGAAAAACCTATTACTGCCATTCTATTGATCCTTTCTGGTCTGTATTTATACGGGGGAATGTTTATTATTTCTGTTTACTAATGTGAAACAAAAAGATTTCAGGCAAGACACATAACATAGAAAATTCATTAACTTCCACCTAAATAAGAAGAGCAGGTGCATCTAGGTTGCATTGGTAAAAAGTGCTGTGTTATGAACCAGTCAATATAAAAATGCTAATTGTAATGGGCTTTTGTCAAAATTATACTTTATCTTAAATTTGGTTTCTGGTTTATGTCATTTTCCATAAAGTAATTCTGAAAACTTGAAGCTTATTGTATTCAGTTCCTGCTACTGGGAGGCTGACATGATTTAAATAACATTCTATACTGGGTATTCGAATATCAGCCTCACTATTCCTGTTGGTAAAGGGGGACTGATCTTCACTAAGTCAACCTCATCTGCCCCAGACTTCCAGTAACCTAGCTCAAAATATCAGTGAGTTAAGATTGGCAGGTCTTGACCTGAGCCATATTTACAGAAACACCACAAACATTTGTCTCCAGAGGCAACAGCCTTTACAACTGCCTGCAGAAATTTTTATAACGCCTTGTAGAGCGCCTTGATCATTTTGTTCAACAGGTGCTGCATTTCCCAAATGGGAGAAGAATGAAAGTTCAATTGTTTTTTTGTTGTTGTTTTTTTAATTTGATTACAAGTCTCCAGTGAACTGTTCTGTGCTTGTTCCTTATACCCCAGTTTCTATTCCTTGGGACAAACACAGGAACTGCAGGAGTCAGATCAATCACATGTTCAGAAGCTGGAAAGTGTCAGAGCCTCCCGCTTCTGTGGCTGTAGAAAAATCCTGCCTGATTGTCCTCCTAAGCAGTATTGTATCAGACAATTGCATATAACATAAGCTTGTGCTAAGCACTGCTTTCTCATTCCCTAATCAATCTCAATCAATCTCTTTCTCTTCCCTCCCTGGCTCCCTCTCTTCTTATTCTATTTATAACTATCTGCTTCACATATACCTTTTTAGAAAATTTTGGCTAGATAACTCACACCCTTTGGGGAAAATAAAACTGCACAATGCCAGGTTCTAAACTAACACATTTACAGAAGGGAATCTAATAATTTTTTATAGTTATTTTTCTCAGCATGGTATGGGAATGCATTCAGTAGTTTAATTTTCTTTCCCTTCTCATTGCCAGAATTATTTATTGCTGAAAATTGAGGAGTTGTAGTATACTCCTTTTTCTTTTGATTGGTTTAAAAATTCAGTTTGATAGGAATCTTAAAGAAAGAAAGTCCCACAGACTTTAAACGTGGTTTGGGAAGGCAGCAGAGGGATTTGAAGAGAACAGATCTGATGAAAAAGAAAAATGTTTTAGCATTTTCCACTGACCAGAGTGGAATCCGTGAAAAACAGGAAATCTCAGAAGAAAACTGCAACAAAGTCAAGAGGGTTTATAAAAAAGAAAGAAAGAAAGAAACATAGCTATTTTGAGAATTGTGTTGGAAAGGGTAAGGTGATGTTTTTTATCTGAAACAATAATGAAAGACCAGAATTACAGATTTGAGACACTATGGGAATCAAATGTTTCCATCACAGAAAAACTAGACTTCCATCCCTGGCTAAACATTTTGAAAAGATGTGGAATATGGAACTGATAAATGGAGTTGATTGTCATAATTTATGGAAAAAATAATGCATAATAAAGGGTCAGGGTGATTAAGAGCAGTTCCCACAAACTAATCTGAACGACTTGTTAGAGCTGAAGATTTCCTAGGCTATGACTCTCTATAGACATGAAATGAGCAGATGAAGGCACAATCTATTCATTGTTACTCTCTGTGGAGATTGTTCTGCAATCATTTCTGCAGCCATCATTACTGTCAACAGCCAGAGTGAACATGAGCAAACAGTATGATGCACTGGGGAGAACACAGGGAACGGAGGGGAGGCTGTGCTCTCTTCTTAGCTCTTGCACTAACCAACCATTTGATGGGCTATATAGAGAAGCCCCATAACTCCCTGTCTCTTAGTTTCATCAGCTTTCAAATAGGAATAACACAGTCATTTACCTACTACCCCATTGGATTATTATGAATATCAAATGAGGTGAAAGAGGTAAAGAACTTTAGAAAAGATCTGAAGCACTTACAATGTAAGGCGTTGATAGTGTTTGTCCATTGGTCGTGCCAGAGATCATTCTTGCCTCTGCTCGAGGCTCAGCTTTCATAGCGATGTATGCCCTGGATATTAATTATTGTTTTCCAAACTTCATCTTAACCTATTTCTGCTTAAAAAATAGTAGATGAGGCCCTGGCCGGTTGGCTCAGTGGTAGAGCGTTGGCCTGGCGTGCAGAAGTCCCGGGTTCGATTCCCGGCCAGGGCATACAGGAGAAGCACCCATCTGCTTCTCTACCCCTCCCTCCTCCTTCCTCTCTGTCTCTCTCTTCCCCTCCCGCAGCAAGGCTCCATTGGAGCAAAGATGGCCCGGGTGCTGGGGATGGCTCCTTGGCCTCTGCCCCAGGTGCTGGAGTGGCTCTGGTCGCAACAGAGCGATGCCCCGGAGGGGCAGAGCATCGCCCCCTGGTGGGCAGAGTGTCGCCTCCTGGTGGGCGTGCTGGGTGGATCCCGGTCGGGCGCATGCGGGAGTCTGTCTGACTGTCTCTCCCCGTTTCCAGCTTCAGAAAAATACAAAAAAAAAAAAAAATAGTAGATGAGATGGTGTTTGTAAAGACTTGTCTTTTGTTCTTATTTTGCTCTA
Organism: Saccopteryx leptura; assembly: GCF_036850995.1. NCBI lineage: Eukaryota > Metazoa > Chordata > Mammalia > Chiroptera > Emballonuridae > Saccopteryx > Saccopteryx leptura. The sequence goes on along the minus strand of NC_089506.1, from coordinate 91,501,222 downwards.
AATGGAAAAAGTTCTATTGTGGAGACTTATTTTTACAGAGGCAAGTCTTAAATCCCCTCCTTAAATAGTTCAGTGGTGATAGCAACAACAAGGTTAACACTAACTGTATTGAGAAAGGCCTGGATTTTTCTTACAGTTATGTCAAACACATACTGCAATCTGAAAAAGAGCATACTTCCTGGGAAATGCTAACTGACATCAGAAAGGCTCACAAAGAGAGGGACAACCTTGGTGTGGTCCCCAAGGATTTGGGACATTGAATGTAGAGGTTGGAAATTTGGTGGTCAATACATCCAGAGGTAATCAGGCTCAGGGACGTAGCTCAAACCAACCCAGCTCACAGTGTGATGTTAAGAATTCAGAATGCGAATGTATTCATTTATAATCAAAGCTATTACTCTTCATTGGTAGATCTGGATAGGGCAGTACTCACCAGAAGTTTGCTTGATGGATATGAAATCAGAAGTTCATTGCCTCAACTAAATGGCTCTGTGGTCGTGTTACCAGAGTTGTGTGGGACACCTGTGTGGCTCAGGGTTCAGAAAACCCAGTCTTCTGAACAGCGCTGTAGATGGCAAGCTCATTTATGCCCCCTCTGACCCACCCTATTGTTGACCAATCAGCTCTTAATGACATTCTTTTCTTTTTTCATATGAATATATATATTTTAAACTATAAGAGAAAGTTTATTTAGAAAGTTGCAGAGGTAGTAAAAGTGAGCAGTAGAAGAAATGGGCTCAGGAAACAAGTTACAGAGGCAAAAGAAGGGCCCTTGGAGCTCAGGAGAGAGAAAGGGGAAGGGAACGCACCCGGGTGGGCCTGGAGGAAGCCAACAGGGCAGAGAGAGCAGTCTTGCCATATGAGTACTTTCCTTCAACTTGAGCCTGGGAGGCTTTTTGCCTCATCAAGGCATGTATCTTTGTTCTGCTACATTAAATGTTGGTTTCATAGAAACGCTGGGAGGTGATCTTTCCATGTTCTTGGGCTGTACCTCACGTGGCTCCAGATAACATATCACCAACGATTCTTTCTCACGTTTCCCTGAACTTGTTCCACACTCACACCTCTGAGTCTCTGAGCATGCTTTGTTCTGGAATGCCCACCATACCCAATAAACTCCTATGAAACTTTCAGCACGACTTTAAAAGTCCGTTCCTCTGTGCCCACTGGGTAGGCACAGACTAGTGTTCACTGAAAGAGTTTCATCACCCAAGTCAGTTCCACTGTAGGGCTTAAGTCACTGTGCTGGCATAGACCTTCCTTCCAAAGGAGAAACATAGGGAAAGACATCCTCCTCATTTTGCAGGAGTGACAACATAGAAATCGATCTTTCAGGAACCATTTTAGTTTCATAGGTCTGTATTAGCTATGGGGCCTCCTTTTGGCTAGGAGAACTGTATTTCATCAAACAGACAAAAATGTTTACGTTATCAAATAAAGTTTTGTTGCTAATTACTCTAATATTTTAAGATTCAAGAAACAGCCCCAGTGGGCTACATTTGTAACTGCAGCTGATAATTATTGAGTGCTTACTAAATTCTAGGTCAAATGTTAAGCATTTTGCATGATTATTTCATTAATTCTTGCAGTGACTTTATGATTGTAGGTGGATGGATGATCCCTGATTTACTGACAGGGAGACTAACAGTAAGGACAGCAGATGGAGGTCTGCAGCAGGACTGAACTGCTGGTGAAATCTGAAACTGTGGTGACAAGGAAGCATACCATTATCTAAAGCTTTTGTATCCCCGTGGGGCTTGTCCCTATGCCTGCAAGATGGATCTAGGTGTTCCAAAATGGCTAAGCAAGATGTGGACAATGAAAAGATTAGGAATTGTGCGAACCTGGACTTCGCTGATAAAGGCATTGTGCCAAATGCCCCTGGGTCAGCTGTGATTCCCAACAGGCCACTTTCTCAGCTGCCACAGAACCGCAGACGCAGCCCCGGATCTACTGATCCATGCTCTGAGCTATCCAGGAGAATGTCACACAGCTGGGGAGTATTAAGATTTGAACTACCAAAAGTGTTTGTGCTGCACAAAGAGATAATTTATAAACAATAATCCCATATTTTTGAGGAACTCTAGTTTTCTCATCATTTCCAGTATATTAGGCATTTGCTGGTTGCGTATACATACTTACTTTTTTTTTTAACTTCCAGGCCTATGTGGTGATATAATTGTACCCCTGAGAGCCCCAAAGAGAAAAACTTCTGCCTCACCCAGTACTCATACGGTTAGACATAGCAATTATTTTTTCTAGAAAACCAACAAAAGGATTCCATCAGAAATGGACCACAACCCCTGAATGTATTACCGTATCTTCAGCTACACTATTTACTCAACCAGAGGAAGCTTCTGTAATGAACTATAGCAGGGGTCCCCAAACTATGGCCTGCGGGCCGCATGCGGCCCCCGAGGCTATTTATCCGGCCCCCACTGCACTTCCAGAAGGGGCACCTCTTTCATTGGTGGTCAGTGAGAGGAGTACATTGACCATCTCATTAGCCAAAAGCAAGCCCATAGTTCCCATTGAAATACTGGTAGGTTTGTTGATTTAAATTTACTTGTTCTTTATTTTAAATATTGTGTTTGTTCCCGATTTGTTTTTTTACTTTAAAATAAGATATGTGCAGTGTGCATAGGGATTTGTTCATAGTTTTTTTTATAGTCCGGCCCTCCAACGGTCTGAGGGACAGTGAACTGGCCCCTGTGTAAAAAGTTTGAGGACCCCTGAACTATAGAAATGGTCCCTGAAAGTATAGTCTTCAGAGGAAGCTTTGTATAGGCAGGTCATTGCCAGCTCCCACTGGGACTCCACAGCTACAGTGTGTAAACACAACTGTTGCTCACAGTGTCCTGTTCATTCAAAATCGTGTGTGGCACCTACCCTGTGCTGAGCACTTTGCTATCAACCCTCATGCTTTATATGTTTTATAAATGTATCCAAGCACTGAAAATCATCTGGTCAGCAAAAAAATTTTAGATCCATACTTAATATGTATATGAAATATCACTCCAGCGAGTACTCTGTTGTGCGGTTTGGACAGGGGAGATATGCCTTTTAGAATCAGAAAGCACTCAACCTTTGAAACTGGTTGTTATGTCTCCCTTCCTCATCTGTCTTTCCCCAGATCTATTTCCAAGTCACCTTCTCCCATCCCCTACGTACGTACACCTACTTAATCAAAACAGATCTGTAGAGCGGCTGTGCGTGTGGCTACTCCATCATTAAGATCTATCACTTTGCAGCACCTTATGGTTATAATAGGATCCCCTTCCCCCTTTGATTAATGCTTGTTCAACAACCCTCAAACTTGCCTACCCAAGAAACTCTTTCCTGGGGGAGGAAATAAAATTACCCCTTCTTTTCCAGCGATCAAGCAGAGAAAATGAGATTGCCCGGCACATTACAGCTTCTGTGCCGCCGAGCCACGTGCTCCCTCTTGAGAAAGGATGGAAAATGAGCTGCCAGCTCCAAGTTCCTAAAGAGTGTCACAATTACAAGTTCTCATTGGTGCTCCTGGTGACAGTACTTCTGACCTAAGACAACTGAGACACACAGATGTACTCCTGAGTCTGCTCATTAGCCTAATGAGGATGGAGTCAGGCAAAGAGTTAATTTGACTAATTTAATCAGCATGCCCTTCGATGTGTCTACTGGGAGAACACCAAAGTGACGGAGACAAACAGCGAAACACACAGAGGAGCAGAATTTACTGAGCTGTGCCTGTGATTAGGCAGAGCCACTGTTTGAAAACATAATAGAATTAAAGCTGCAAAGAACCTTAATGATTGCTTAACCCAGGCACATCATTTTATAAGGACTAATTAGGTTAAGAAATCATTTTTTAAAAATTATTGTAAAATGAGATGTACACGGGAAAACATTTTATAAACTGTAAACGGCTATGTGTGCACATACATAAAATGTTTTCTCAAAACAACATGGAAGGAGAATTTAAACAATAGTTACATTGTTATATATTTTCATAGAACAAATACTATAAGTTTCTCACCCCCAACAAAAATTCTGATTTTTTTGCCTTGTGGACATACTTCAAACTAGTCATCTGATGAGAATATAGTTTGAAATTATTTTAAGAATATTTTCTATTGATGAGAGAGAGAGAGAGAGAGAGAGAGAGAGGAAGGGAGGGGAGGAAAGGAGAGAGAGGAGCATCAACTTGTTTTTACCAAATTTGTCCTGCTCTTGAAAATTCTAGAAAAATAAAGCATGGATGAGTATTATTTATGATAAATATAAATGTTAGTTTTACCAGATTAGAACTTTCATTTAATACTTGGTGTGGATGATGTATGGTTTCGATCAATGGTTTCAATTTCTTTAAAGTTCCCCCTTAAAATGAGCACCATAAAATGTCTTATTTAATGTTGGCAGAACGTCTGACAACGTGCCTTGATCTTACAATTAGAGATTAAGCCACAATTACTCATCAGATTCAGTAATTCTAAGAGAGTTGATTGAGGGTTTTTTCCTGGACAATGAAATGTCATTTGCATTGATTATTTCATTATATTAATTTTCTCATCAGTTTTTCTCCCCCACCCCCATTTGAACATTATTAAGGAAGTTTTTTTCTATAGGCTTAGGCCTACGGGGATAAAAAAAAATAAAATGAATGGGTTTTCTTTTTTTTTTTTTCTTTTTTTTTTAATATTTTATTTATTGATTTTTTTAGAGAGAGAGGAGTGAGAGAGAGAGAGAGAGAGAAGGGGGAGGAGCAGGAAGCATCAACTCCCATATGTGCCTTGACCAGGCAAGCCCAAGGTTTCGAACCGGCAACCTCAGTGTTCCAGGTCGACGCTTTCTCCCACTGCGCCACCACAGGTCAGGCCGGTTTTCTTAAACAAAGAAAAGGTAGAAATACTTTATGTGGATACTAAGCCACAGAGCCTATAAATTGGTCCTGCACTCTTTTTTCTTCGATTATAATCTGTGGAATTAAAATAAGATGGAGAAATTTATATTTTGTGGGTGAGTCTTAAAAAATTGACCTTTTGTAACATCCTTTCTATTTAAATGTTCTTGTTACTATCTTATCCATCAGGCAAGGCGACACATGAGGATGCCTTCTGTAAGTGTTCTTAAAAATCATTTTTCTCTATTTAATTATTGGAGAGCTTATGTATATACTGGGTATAATGTTTATGCTCTTGGAGGAGAGATGGACATTAAATAAATAAATAAATAAACATGACTATAAAATTTAAGTGCAATATAGGAAAAGAATTGTGTTCTATTCTTTAGAGAGAGAGAGGGCTAACTTAATTTACACATATTTGAGTATGGTCGGGGATGGCCACTCTGAGAGATGTAAAGAATTGATTCCAGTTTAGATGATGGAGCAGGCAAAGGTAGCAGCATAGGCAAACTATCCTGAGGCGGAAAGACTTTGGTGGTTTCAAGTTACACTGAGTGAAGGAGAAAGTGGTACAAGATGAGGCTGGGGGGGAGGCCAGGGTCCAGACTGAAGCAGCTGAGGAGCAAATGGGGACTTAATCTAGGATGGTGGCAGATTGAATGTAGGACTTAATTCCTCTGCTTCCTCCCAAAACCCATTATAAACTGACAAACAGAAATACTGTTTTTTATAAAAGGCATAAACCTCCAAGAACCCAGGGAGAGGCAGAGGAGACCTTGGCTTCAAAACTATTGAGTCTGCAAAATGTGGCAATTGATTTATCAAATCTAAAGAAGTTTGATGTGAGGAAAGCTAAGCAGTTGCCCAATTTGTCAATTTACCTCTAGAAGTAGGGTACAAGTGAGGCTATAAACAGGATTGGTGGAAAGTTCTTTCAAAGAGCACTTAGACTCTGGACTAGTTAGGAAGGGATTCAGTACAGAGAACTAGCTGCTTATAAAACTGTTGGAGAAACAAGAGAAGTGCAGGTCACAGCAAGTTAAGTTACTTTTTAGACTTTCTGTCAGTTTTTAGAGAATCAAGAAGTTTGAAGGAACTTTAGAAAACTTCCAAAAATAATCATAGCTATCTGAAACATCATAGCTGCTGATTTGCAAGAAAATACACTGCCTTAAAATCTCTTATTTGCTGAAGTCCACAAAATTGCCAACAGCTGCAATAATATGGTATCTACCTCTTATGCCTGACGATCTTATAAGCTTGTCACTCAGTAAATCCAGAACTTGACCAGCAAGTAATTCTAGGAATTTAGTCTCTGGGCTTCCAGCTCCTGCAATACAAGCTAGAGCTTAGAAGAGTCGTGATGGCAGAAGGAGCAGAAGGTGTGTTGGAGCTGAGTTGTCATCTATCAGTTCAGCTAAGAGCCACTTCCAGATCCCATTCTCCACTTGTGCAATTGGGCAAGCACCCTTGCCTCTTATAGGCAGAAGATGAGGTGGAGGACAGCTGGTCTCTAGAGTTGAACACCAGAATCAGCGATGGCTGAGAGAGAGTTCTTAAAACAGATAGTTTAAGGGAAAATATGAATATATAAAATATTGAGACATCTCCCCCCAGACTTCTTCCATTCTTACTACAGATTTAAAATCCCTGGACCAAGGACTAAAAGAGCCTTCCCTAGAAAACCTGACCAGCACAAGAAAAAAGACCTGAGATATTGACATCAGGGGTCACACACATCTACAAAGTCCCTGTCAGTTTACTTTGAACAGAAGTCCCACGGTGGCAAGCCCACAGCATAAATTTTGAGATGGCTATTTAATGTCCCACATAACATATAAGATTAGGATCACCAACAAATATGAAAATCAGAGCCCAAAGAAGAAAGAAAAAAAAAAGGAAAACAGGCTACAAAAGAAAAATAAAATGTAAAATAATAATAATAATAGTAAAACTATGATTATTCTCAAAGAGAAAAGAGAATATATTAAAACAAGAACAGAAAGCTATTTCAGGGGGCAGAAGAATTAAAATATGATAGCAGCCTGACCAGGAGGTGGCGCAGTGGATAGAGTGTCGGACTGGGATGCAGAGGACCCAGGTTTGAGACCCCGAGGTCGCCAGCTTGAGTGCGGGCTCATCTGGTTTGAGCAAAAGCTCACCAACTTGGACCCAAGGTCGCTGGCTCAAGCAGGGGGTCACTCAGTCTGCTGAAGGCCTGCGGTCAGGGCGTATGTGAGAGAGCAATCAATGAACAACTAAGTGTCACAATGTGCAACGAAAGCCTGATGATTGATGCTTCTCATCTCTCCGTTCGTGTCTGTCCCTGTCTATCCATCTCTCTGTCTCTGGAAAAAAAGAAAAAAGAAATTTAAAAAAATGATAGCAGAACCAAAAGCCTTAATAAAAACTTGAGGAAATTGTTAAAAATATATCCCAGAAATTAGAGTAAAAAGACAAAAAGTTAAAAAAAAAAAAAAAAACACAGGAGGAAAGCCTGACCATGCAGTGGCACAGTGAATAGAGCATCGGCCTGGGATGTTAAGGACCCAGGTTTAAGACCCCGAGGTCACTGGCTTGAGCGCGGGTTTACCAGCTTGAAGAGTCACCGACTTTAGCATGGGATCATAGACATGACCCCATGGTCGCTGGCTTGAGCCCTAAGGCTTGAGCAAGGGGTCTCTCGGTCTGCTGCAGCCCCCTGATCAAGGCACACATGAGAAAGCAATCAATGAACAACAAAGATGTTGCAACAAAGAATTGATGCTTCTCATCTCTCTCCCTTCCTGTCTATCTCTCTCTCTCTATCTCACTAAAAAAAATAAAAATAAATAAACAGGAGGAAAAGATAATGGATGGTTCAAAAAATAAATGCTCCAAAAATAAAGAACTGAAGAAATTACAAAAGGAGAAAAAGAAATTATAGTGAGAATAATTCAAGATAAGTTTCCAGAAGTGAAGGACAGTGTGCTCAACCCAACAAATAAATATGGACCAAGACACATTAAAACACAAGGGACAAAATTTTACAAACTTTTAAAGAGGAAATAAACTCACGATTTATATCAGGAATTGGCAAACTGTTTCTTTAAAAAGCCAGATCATAAAGGTTTTATATTTTTTTAGTCCATGCAATCTGTGTCAAAACTACCCAATTCTGCTAATGTAGTATGAAAGCAGTCCTGGACAATATGCAAAAGAATGCACATGGCTGTGTTTCAATAAAACTTTATTAACAAAACAGGCAGTGTGCTGGATTTGATCCATGGGCTATAGCTTGCCAACCCCTGATTTGTATATATATATGAATGAAAATTGACCCTGACTTGTAATAAATAGACTGAAGAATAGATGACAATTGTTTGTTTTTAGTAAAATTCTGAAGAAATGTTATTTTTAATCTAGAATTCTATTCCCAGTTAAATTATCAAATAAAGGTGACTGGTGAATAAGATTTGAAAAACTTTACCTCCCATCAACCCTTTCTCTGGAACCTGACTGTGGACTTCACCAAAATGAGAAAGAAAATCAACATCCAAGTTAAAAAAAAAAAAAAGATTATTATTAACTCCAAAGGGAACAAAAAATTGTGCAGGAAAAATTAATCATTAATCACTGTATGACTCAACTCTGATACTGGTCTAGGAGTCATAATAAACATTATATCGATCTAATCAGATTTATAAGAGAACTACATTGACAAGATGGAGGGAAAGAATGGCAGTGTGTGGTACAGAGGGGTTTCTGTGGAAAAGAGAGCTAAAACTTTGTCTCCCAAAATAGGAATCAAAACATAATAGGTAAAACCTAAATTATAAAACTAAGTGCTATAAACATGTAGAGTTTTAGAAGCAAATATCAAAAAAAAAATCATCTACAAAAATTGAATATGGTTGTTTCTGGGATATGAGGTGGTGAAAATCATTTAAAAAGCCTTATAGAACAATTTGATTCTTTTAAACTATAGGCATGTATAAACTTTGACTTAAAAAATAACTTGAGTAATTAATCGTTTTCCGTCAACAAGAAAATAAGCAAATGGCACATTTAACCAATGAACTTTGTGTAGCTCTTAAAAGAATCAAATGACAATTTTATGCTTTAAGATGAATAAAGCTCAATAATTATGCTGAGCAAAAAAATCAAAGCAAAGAAAACATTTACAGAATATGATAGACTTATAAAAAGTTTATCGATGTTTAAAAATTTTTAGATATAGAGGAAGAAAGAGAGACAGAGACGGAGAGAGAGAGAGAAGCTTTCGTTTGTTGTTCCACTTAGTTGTGCATTCTTAGTTATGCATTCACTGGTGGCTTGCTGTGTGTACCCTGACCAGGAAACGAACCTGCAACCTTGGTGTTTAGAGATGATGCTCTGACTGAGCTAACCAGCCAGGGCCGAAAAAAAGTTTAAAAACATAAAAAGCAGTACTATATTTTATTTATACACACACATGTGTATGTGCTGCAGAAAATGTACAACTGATTCAGAATGTGGTCACCTCTTGGAGGAAGGACAATGAGATCAGAGAGGGGTCTAGGAAGTTCTTCCACTCTAGAATGTTTTATTTCTCTAAAACTTTCCCCAAATAAGTGAGGTGAACCAGTGTAGTTAGACAAAGCAGAAAGAAGTTAAAGACAGAAGAGAAGGATAAGCACAATAAGCGATAATAACTTTAAAATCAGAGATCTGTTCCACTTTCTGACAACCCTTCATCCTTGTATATATGCTTTTTCTTACACTTCTGTTTTGTTTTTGTTGTTTTGTGTGTTGTGTGTTGTTTTTTCCCTCAGCATTTCAACATGTCCCTGTGGTGAGTATGTCTCCCGCACTCACAGTCCTCCTTGCTCACTCTTCCTGAGAGGGTTTGAGGGTTTGTCATACAGGAGGTCTCCATTTTTTTACCTCCACCAGATTTTTCTTTAAAAGATTTTGTTTGTTTGTTTGTTTGTTTTTAGTAAGAAAGCTTCAGTAAGAGTAATTCTGAGTAAAATATGGTGTTATACATTAAAATTGTTTCCTACTGCCTGACCTGTGGTGGCGCAGTGGATAAAGCGTCGACCTGGAACACTGAGGTCGCCGGTTCAAAACCATTGCCTGGTCAAGGCATATAAGGGAGTTGATGCTTCCTCTCTCTCTCTCTCTCTCTCTCTCTCTCCTCTCTAAAAATTAATAAAATAAAAATTAAAAATTATAAAATTGTTTCCTACCTCAGCCTACCACACAGTCCTGTCTTTGGAGAGGAGGAGCTACAAAGCATTGTGAGATTTGTGGCTCTGTTTTTGTCATTAAACATAACCGGAAATCAGGGAGTAGTTGGTTTAGTCCTGCAACAATGTCCTCAGGAGCCGGATTCCGTCCACACGGGTGTCCTGAGAACGCGGACTCTCGTTAGGGATTTGCCCTCGCACAGTTCTGTGGGGAGTGCCACAGTCTCATTATCTGCTTGAAGAAAAAGGTGTTTTCTCCTGTGCATCTGTTTTTAATTACTGAGGGAATCTTTCTTAGTAACTAAAGCAGACATTCTGTTAGCTTACAGTCACCAGGGTTGGGTCACATGCTCATGCAGTAAGTGCACAAGGGACAGATAAACGAGAATCTGGAATTTTCAGCCTCTAAAGGGGGGTGGGTCGGTTCTGCCTGCAAGCAAGTGGGGATTTGTCATGGCCGTTGGCTAGGCGATCAGCAGTGCTCAGCATTCACCGGGGGTCCGGTGACATCCACTAAGGGCACATTAGTGCCCAGTGGACGGAGCCACACCAGGTATAAGTGGCAGCACTGCCCATAAGGAGAGGCGGTTTCAAACGGAAGCCCCAGTGGTGCCCCCTGGACACAGTGGCACCTAACAGGTGTTGCCGAGTCCAGCACAGGGAGGGACCACAGCTGCACTGTTCAGTGTGGTGACCATCATCCACATGCGGCTCTTTAGATTAAAATTAAATAAAATTTAAAATTCAGTTCCTCAATCATACTAGCCACATTTTCAAGTGTGCAATAGCCCACTTGCTACAGCTAGTTGCTACAGCTAGTTGCTACTGTATTGGACATTGCAGATCAAGAACATTTTCACCTTTATGGAAAGTTTATTGGACAGTGCAAGGCTAGAGCAATGCAAGGACTACTTAAATGACAAATCCACATATGTAAGAATAAGATGAAGTGATAGTTTGTCTGCTGGTATCTCCAGGGAAGCCTGGAGCCATGCTACAGACCTGTGGCCCAGATAGGGATGAAATATAACAGCTAAAGATTTATAATACACTGCTTAAAGCCCAAAAGTTTCCTGGAGGCACTGGGTACCAGCTTGCCTGCATTGTTTAGTGAAAATGTATAGATTGATGGTCCCCACCTGGTTTACCTGGTCATGCAGCCAGATGTTGGGTGTGTGATCAGTGAGGCATAAAAGACCTCCATGCACACTTGTGTCTCATCTTCCCTGAGACAGGTATCTTGTCCTAATGTTGACGGATCATGAGACAGAGAGGAAGCATATTCTGTGCAACGGAGAGAGGTCCCTGGAGCCTGTGCCCGGGTGCCCTAGGCCTCTGTAATGTTGCTTTGCACTTTCTAGCTCCTGGTGCTGTGTATCCTTCCCTTGTAATAAATCTTATTGAGTATACCTTGTTAGAGTCCTGCCAGTACTTTCGATGATCTGATCCTGGGTAATTGCTGCACCCCCTGGTGGCCAATCAGACTTGGTCATTAACACATACAAAATACCCTCTGGATGCTGCTAGAAATAACTAGCTTGAACTTTACAGGGCTCTGGAGGTCCCAAACTAGCAAGTATAAGTAAAAAACACCATGATATGTATGATTTTGTCGTTCTTCGTTCCTACCTGTCGAAAGGAAGTTAATAAACAAAGTGATATAGTTTGGCACAAACATAAGTCAAAAAGATTATTTGTGTTCAAGTCCCTGGGAAGATAATTTTATTCCCTAGACCTCAATTTTCTCTTCTGTAAAATGGAAAATATTGCAGAAGTGACATCATAGGATTGCTTGAGGGTTGATTTATACAATACATATAATAAGTAAGTGCAATGCTGAGCACATAGTAAGAACCCAATAAATATGAGTTTCTATTATTATTCTCCCCAAATAAAGATATCTATTAAGTATAAACATTTATAACAAACTGAGTGATGCATCACCTAAGAGATCTCATTATCTGTCTTAGACTTCATCTTATGCAGCAGGATTGTCTCAGTTACTTTCCAATTTTACATCTATTTTATTTTCCTTTCAATGATATTTTATGTAAACATACACTGTCTCTGAGTCGAGTACTACATCTTCTAACCCCACATAGAGTAATATTTTTGTATGCCCTATTGATGAGTTTAGCTTTTATTTAAAAATTCTATATTTTTATTCCCTGCCTGGCACTTCCTCAGTGAAAAAATTATGAATGAAATTGTTAGGCCACTAACTCAAATTTCTTCCCCTGGTGGTTAATCATGGTTTCTAATCCCAATGGTAAAAATATATATATATATATCTTTCTGGAAGTCTTCTGATATTAATCCTCTCTCTTTATAGGGAAGTTTGAAAGCTAGTTAATGATAGAACTGGGACTCACATCCAATCAGACCCATATAAATGTTGACGTTGTGAGAAAATATAGAGGATACGGTACACTTTTACAGGGGATATCATTTGTAATGGAAATAAGAGATTGTAAAAAGACAAAAAAAATTATAAAAAAATGTATAGAACAATGCTGCAAGAGAGAAAACAAATTATACCATATTCTTCCTGCCATTAAAGAACTTGAACCCTTTGTTGGACTTGTCCTAGTCAAGGTTCTTTAAATCATGTGAAACAGAAACCCATTCAAGATAACTCAAATAAAAAGGGTGATTTATTGTCAGGCAATCTCAAAGAAGAAAAAGAAATATGGATGAGTCTCATGTAAACTAGAATTGGAAAGCAGAATAGTGTAAGGAGTTGAGACAGGCACTTAATCTCTCCCACTCAGGATGACAAGTCTCTAATCTCTCCCTTCCCTCTTTGCTCTGAAGTCCTTTCTGCCTTACCTGGTTTGCTCTCATTATGTATCTAAGCATGACTCAGCACAGCCTGACTCTTAATGCTTGGGCCCATTACTTCGTCGTGACCAGCATGGTGACTCTTTTCTGTCAGGCAGCATCCTCACTACCAGTATCATCCATCTGCAATCTTTGCCTTTGGCTCAGAAATTCATCTGCTGGTGATCAGCTTGGCTGGAGGTCTGTGAGCACCTGGAGTCCAAAGCTGAACTTCTGGGGCTACAAGGAAATGAATACCTCCAAATATATTCTTCATCTATATACATACATGTATAAAAGTTTAAGAACCATGCAAAGGTAGTCATTTAGGGCTATTCTAGAGGTGTCATGTGAGGTGTGTACCAGATATATAGCAAAAACAGAAGTGCTTCATCAGTGCTATGGCGGTCGATAATTGTAAGGACCAACACTCCAGGAAGTATGCATAGAAGAGCTGAATGTAAAGTGGTATCTTGAAGAATGGGTACGGTGTGACTATGTGGAAAGAAAATTAAAGGGTGTTTTATTCAGGCAAAAGGGCATGAAGGTAGGAAACATTAAGGTGCATTCAAGGAGTAGAGTATTTGAGCTGGAGCAGAGTTTTCATACACAGGTGCAATAAAAGGTAAGGTTGTGAGCTAACTGAGGACAGTCCTGCAGTCCATATTATAGTGAATAGATTTGGTTCTAGAGGCAAATTTGGATAAGACTTGGTTTTAAAATACTCTGTGTAAAGTCAGTGGTCACGGCCACCATCAAAGCTGCCTGACCAATGCAGGTTCACATTTGATTCGGTAAGGAATCAACAGAGCTAAAAACTGGTGGTCCATTTCCCTTTACTCTAGACTTGCACTCAGCAAGTGAGTAAAAACAAACACACTGGGCTCCAAAACCCACTCATTCAGCACTCATAGAGCTACTGACTCATTCAAGTTTTCCGAGAATCAAAGGCTACCATCTCTATGCCTCCATTTTGGCTACCTCCTCTCCCTCATGTGGCCTCTCTCTCTCCTCCTTGGAACAACGTGATATCCCTCAAGTGGCCTCCTAGCTCCACCTTTTAAAACCTTTTAGTATGAAAGACCCTCCTCCAGCACACATTGGTATAACCAAGCCCCTACCCAAGCAAGAAGGTAATGAGCCACCCCACGTGGGCAACGGCCATCTTTAACAGAGTGAGCAAAACATATTTTTTCTGCCCAACAACCCACCCCTTTGCTCACTCTGCAATCCACAATCCACACTACTGGCATTCCTGTGCAAGGAAATTAGACACATTAAACAAATTGCAACAACATGACAAATCATACAATTTCAATAATTAGAAAGATGCACTTCACCAGTCTCTGAGCACTTTGCCCAAAGTGCAGAATGTCCTCAGAGCTTCTTTCCAACCATATGAAAAGCTTTCTGGTGCAGGAGGGCCTCCAGCAGAGCTGCCCCCTGCCCCCATCAGGGTATTTCACATTGTCCAAAATTTGTAAGTCCATCCAACAAAGGAACCAGTGCCCTCTCTGGTCGCAGTCCAGGAATCAGTCCATGCAATGCGGCCTCAGCCATCCCCCTCATTCCTGCTGTCCTGGTAGGTTTTACGCTGTCCCAAGGAGGAGCGCATGGCAATGGTGGCCAGTATTTCCACCCTTTTGTCCCAAAATCGCAGCAAACCAACCAGCGGCTTAGCAGGCACCCCCGCCATTCCAGCGGCTGCTCAGCGATGCAAGCCTGGCTCCCAGGCTGTCCATTTGTCCTCCTGCTGCCACCGCCATGGCCATTTACCTTCTGCAGTCTGCGGATCGCAACTCCAGCCTGATTCTCCTCATCCTCTGAAGAGGAGCTGGAAACACCAGCTCCCACTGCCAGCCTAGAGCCCCGGGCCACCACCATGGGCCTTGCCACCCCAACCCTGGCTTCCCGCCACTGCTGGCTCTCCACAACATGCAGGGCAATATGCACCTCACACACCTGTGATTCCTTCTCCAGCACTTGCTCCTTTTCCAGGGCTGGCATCTCTTTCTCCCACCCTTGCTCCAGCTCCTTCCGCTGCTCAGTTTGCAGGTCCCGGGCAGCCTCTTCCACAGAGCTCTTGGTTTCCTCACACATGGTGTAAAGTCAGCCAGCCTATGGCCCCCAAAAGGACAGTCAGGGGGAACCACAACAGCAGCCAGTTCTCTTATTTCACTGCTCAAGGGTGGTGGAGGCTCCATACTGAACTGATCTGAATCCTGCTACAGTCTATGCCAAATGTATGACCAGTAGTCACAGCCACCATCACAGTGGCCTAGCTCTTGCAGGTTTGCACTTGATGGGCACAGACAGTAATGAAACAATTGAGCCAAAAACTGGTGGTCCATTTTCCTTTAATCCTAGCGAGCACCCAGCAAGCAAGTAAATACACACGGTGAGAAACAGTTCCCTTTCTATTTAGCGCTCCCAAAGCCACTGACGCATCTGAGTTTTCCTAGAATCAAAGGTTCCCATCTCTTTACCTCCATTCTGGCTGCCTCCTCTCCCCCACGTGGCCTCTCTCTCTCCCCTGGAACAACATAATCTCCCTAAAATGGCCTCCTAGCTCCACCTTTTAAAACCTTTAGTGTTTTGGGGTGAAAGACCCTCCTCCACTACACATTAGCATAACCAAGCCCCTACCCAAGCAAGAAGGTAATCAGCTGCCCCATGTGGACAGCGGCCATTTTTAACAGAGTGAGCAAAATATATATTTTCTGCCTGACACTGTTTGGCATATATGGGGAATGTTTTGGTATTGGAGCTATTTGAAGATGGGTTTGGGTGGTCCAAGTTTGGAATAAAGAGGAAAGGTAATATAGCATATTCTACTTCTAAGGCCTCATCCTTAGGAAATTACAAAAGATACAGACCAAGATTTATGAACCAATATATTCATGGCAGCGGTACAAATAGCACAAAAACCTGGAAATGATTTAAATACCTAACAGCATGAGGTTCATTAATAACTTATGTATATCCAGATGTCATGTAATTAAAATGAATGCTTTCAAAGAATATTTAGTGACATTGGGGGAGGGGCGGTAGAGCTTTTCATTGTATATTAAATGTAAAATTCAAGGACAGGGCTGATGTTTATATGTATGGTATTGCCTAAAACTTACACATCAAATCTTTCTTTCAAAATTTTTGTAATTCATTCTCTACTTCTTAAACAGAGAATATTAATATTATTGTTTACATTGTTGACAGATTTATTCTAGCAAGCAAATATTGACATCTACTATATATGTTCAGGTCAATGCTAAATTGCTATAACAAAAAGATACCAAAAGTACAATGGCTTCAATAAGACAATGAAACAGAATTATTTCTCTCTTAAGTAATCCTCTGGCTGGTGTAGGCTTGTTGAGTAGCTCCACTTTGAAAGGTCACTCAGGGAACCTGGTTTCTTTTATCTTGGTTCTCCATCTTCCTCTGAGTTGTTGTTTTTTCCTGCATAATCAAAGCTTTGTTGGAGCTGTGCCCCTGTTCTAGCCTACAGGAAGGAAGAGAGCAATGAGGTCAATAAACTTTGTTTTTAAGGATGTGGAGCAAAAGTTGCTCACATTACCTCTGTTCATTTTCCATTATCCAAAATGTAGTCACATGGTCACACCAGCTGTAAGGGAAACTAGAAAGTAGAGGAGGAGTGGTGTGCTCTGTGACTTAAAGGAAGGTGAGAAGGGTTAGTTGAGGACAATAATCTCTCCCAAATCTGCTCTAACACAGTATGCCCTCAGGGGTCCTTTATTAACTGTTCCCCCCAAACTAAAGGTTTTAGTCCTTATTTCAGTAGTGGAAACTCTGTGACTCAGTATACCAGCAAACACAGTTTTGTGTGCATGCTCCTTGCCCTTGTGTGGGTGTTGGGCAACAAGTATGTTAGGCTTGCTCGCCTTGTACTTTGCCTGATTGGTGCATTGGCGTGGGGCAGCGCCTTGTGTGTGTAGTCTATGGAAGGCTGCTGGTGCTTGCCCTCAGGGCGGCAGATTGGAAATTGCAGATTGTCTGCCTGCTTGGGAGGGGCCATTGTTTGCCTGAGAAGGGATGTTGTCCCCCCCAAAAAAAACTGCCTGTTTTGCTTGAGAGTCCAGAGAGAGAGGGAAGCACTTTTCTCTGACTGCTTGCTCATCCACAGTTGCGAGACTTTAATAAACAGAATGGCCCACCATTTTCTGGCTCCGCAATTCCTTTACCATCTGCCCAAATCCAGCTGGAACCTGCATGACCACGGCCACCAGCCTTACAGCAGGTTTCTAGCAACCTTATGAATGAGTGATGTCCACAGTGTCCTGTTCTCAAGAGCCCTGCTCAGCTCCTGTAGACTGAAGGCTATGACTTCTTTCATGGAATCAATCTGTCTCGAATTTAGTCTTCTTCTTTTCCTGCTGCCTTCTATTTCTCCCAGCATTGCTGTCTTTTCCAGAGAACCCTGCCTTTTCATGATGTGCCTTAGGTATGAAAGCCTCAGTTCTGTCATTTTTGTTGCCAGAGATGTTTCAGGTTTAATTGTTTTAGAATCTACTTGTTTGTTTTCTGGTGGTCCAGAGTATTCGTAGAGTTCTCCCTTAATGCCGTATTTCAAATGATCTTTTTTTTATTTTATTTTACTATCAGCTTCTTCACTGTCCAATTTCCACATTTGTACATAGTAATTGGGAGTTAGCATTGGTCTCTAATGACACATCATTGCTCTTGGTGAACTTCCTTAATTCTTCCATTGTTGCCTTTCTGAGAATCAGCTTCCTCGTGATTTCTTGGCTGCTGTCTCCATCTGACTTTATGACTAATACAAATCTGTAACAATTTTAGTGTCTTCATTGTCAATGTTAAAGTTGTATGTGGTCATGATTTTTGTCTTCCTGGTGTTCAAGTGCAGTCCTGCTCTGGTACTTTCTTCTTTGACTTTCATCAGAAGGCTACTTCAGCCAGTAAGATGATAGTGTCATCTGCATTTCTTAAGTTATTGATAGTTCTTCCACCAATTTTCACTCCTCTGAGTTAGTCTAGTCTTTTGTATGATGTGTTCTGTATACAGATTAAATAAATAGGAAGATAAAATGCACCTTGTCTGACACCTTTTGCCTTTAGAAAATCATTCTGTCTCTCTGTATTCTGTCCTGACAGTGGTTTTCTGTCCATAATACACGTTCTGCATAAAAACACTTAAACGCAGAGGTTGCTGAGTAGAGAAACTAGATAATCTGATATAGCTAGTATAAATCTCATACCACAACCAGTGGGGAAAAGTAACCATATTCCTCTATTAACTTTACACTGATTTAAGGCTAACTTTAGCCTGACCTGTGGTGGCACAGTGGATAGTGTTGACCTAGAATGTTGAGGTTGCCGTTTCAAAACCCTGGGTTTCCCTGGTCAAGGCAAATGGAAATTGATACTTTCTGCTCCTTCCCCTCTTTTCTCTCTCTCTCTCTCTCTTCTCTAAAATGAATGAATAAATAAATAGATTAATTAATTAATTAATTAAATTTAACTCTAGCTCTGGTCAGATAGCTCGGTTGGTTAAGAGCATCGTTCTGAAGCACAGAGGTTGCTGGTTCGCTCCCCGTTTGGGACACATACAGGAACAGATTGATGTTCCTGCCTCTCCCTCTCGCTTCATCTCCCTCTCCCTCCCTCCATGCCTCTCTCACTAAAATCAGTAAATATTAAAAACAAAATCTAACTCTAACCCCATGCCATTTGGCTGGCAAGACATTCCCTCTTGGGTCTCACTGGACTCCTCTCAGGGTGTGTCAAGGTCTTGTGCTGAGCCCGCAGCATCTGTCAGTGCAGGGGAGATGGCCGTTTCCTCCACCCCCTACTGCAGAGAGCACAGGGGGCCTTCTGAAACCACAGGTACAGGGCACCGGCCTTACCTCTGGGTTCTCCTGCCATCCAGTTCCTCCCCCACCTAGCCCAGCCAGGACGCAGGTCCCAGGACCCCTGCAGACAGGGCCTCCGGATCTGTTTTGACCTGTTTTGTGTAAACCTTTCTCCTCTCCTTCAGTGAAGTTCGAGAAAATGTTGTGAAAGCCTGAAGTCCAGGCTCACATTACAAATGACACAAAACACTTTAGCCCTGAATCAGGTTTCTGCTCTCCATGCCGCAGAATGTCCACCTGCTAGAAGCAGCAGAAGGGGGGGAACTACAGCAAACAAACCACCAGCAGCACCTGGAAGAACCCCTCTCCCTGCGCTCGCTGGGACTGTGAAACACAGCCAATGTGCTTTCACCACGCGAACCATCCATTTTGAATTCACGGAGCTCTTTCTTTTCTGCTTGGTTCCCGGGTTTTGGTCAGAATGTGAAGAGTTTGTAAGGTTAGATAACCTGTCCCTCAGTGATGGGTCTGTGTCTGAGTTTCTCAAAGATTAAAAAAAGAAAAAGAAAAAGACTGGCAAGGGGAAACCATGAAAGAGGAATAGCTTACATTTTTAACTGCTGCACCCATGAAGTTTACCCAGGGTTTAAAAATAAGGAGCCGGAAGCTGTGGAAAGCTCGGAGGGCAGCCATTTATCACCAGACCCAGGCCCGCAGAGGGAGCGGCAGCAGCCCTGGAGCCCTGAGCAGGACAGATAAGAGAAAAAGAGGGGGAAATATAAATTCCACCCAAATCACAACCAGGGCAAGTAAATGGGTTTCTTTCTTTCTTTAGGCAGCTTCCCCCTCACCCACTCCCGAGAGAATAAAACTCTTTCTAAATCAGTTTTTTTGAGAATCAAATCTCTTATTCCTCAGTTCTTTGCCTGACTTCCCCAACATCAACATTTCAAATTTTTAGAAATACTTGACATTTTTCCTGTCAATTTAACACCAGCCAGCGATATTTTTTTTTATTTAAGAAAAACTCATTTTACCACAGTGAAAACATGACAAAAAGCGGCAGGCAACCACGTCTCTGCTAAGGGTGCAGGCGGCCCCGCGCAGAGGGCGGGCTGGGAGGGCCTCGGAAGTTCAGCAAGCAAGGCGGGCGTCTTCATGTTTTATGTCACGGAAAACTTTCTCCCCAGCTTTACTTGGTCACGGAGATGAACAAGTGTATGTAGCAGGCACTTTCCAAGATGCTGTGGTCAACGTCTTTATTAATGATCTTGCAGAGACAGCAACTGCTACTTAAATGAAGTTTACAGATAATGCTAAATTAAGAGCTGTTGCTAATACCAGTAGGGACAACACAGTAATAAATAAACCTGTGATGGTTAAAAATACAGGGAAGAAAAATGGGGGAAAGGTAGAAAACATCTGAAAGCTTATGGAATATGTACATTTTGTGATCTTATGTGAAAGCTACCACGCCTCTCCCAGAAGACCTAATTTAGGGTAAATATGAAGACACTGTTTTGAGGAGAGAAGAAATTCCATGTCTTTTTCTCACACCTCTAATGGAGCTCAACTCAGCAGTAATGAAATTGAGTATGGCATTATTTCAGCAATATCAGGACATATTTTTCCCAGCCACAAAAGCTATTAGAGCTAAGCAGTAAGTGCAAAAAAAAAAAAATTAAAAATTCTTCCGGAACCATCCATTTTGTGGGGAAGAGGAGAAGAAGGAGAAGGACTGTGAGGTAGTTTAAGAGAAATTGTTAGCACATCCTTGAGCAAACAGCAGGGAAAGCAGGGATCTGGACCAAGAAACCAACAAGGACCCTGGGAATGTGTTACCAGCAAGAAGGAAGACTCAGGATTTCCAGAACACCTCGTACCAGTCCTGGAAAAGACGAGCAGAAAAGACTGTATTTGTATAAGAAAATGTGTGGAAAAGATCTCTGATGCATTTTCCTGGTGACCTCTAAGAATGAGCTCCCTGTGAAACAGCAGGTTGGTGGTTACCAGAGGCAGGAGCTGGGGGAGACGGGGAGGTGGAAAAGGGTACGAACTCCCAGTTATAAGGTTAGTAAGTTCTGGAGCAGGGGTCGGGAATCTATGGCTCGTGAGCCAGATGTGGCTCTTTTGATGGCTGCGTGTGGCTCGCAGATAGATCTTTAATAAAAAAAAATAATGTTAAAAATACAAAACATTCTCATGTATTACAATCCATTCATTTCCTACCACTCATGTTCATGGTTGCGGGTGGCTGGAGCCAATCACAGCTGTCCTCCGAGACAACACCAAATTTTTATTGGATAATGCGTATCATACACGGGTCGTTGTATGGCTCTCATGGAATTACATTTTAAATTTTGTGGCGTTCATGGCTCTCTCAGCCAAAAAGCTTCCTGACCCCTGTTCTGGAGAATGTAGTGCACAGCATGGTGACCATAGTTTATAGTACGTGCTGTATGGTATTTTTTAAAGGTGCTAAGAGAGTAGATCTTCCAAGTTCTCATTAAAAGAAAAAAATATTTGTAACTATGTGAGGTGATGGATGTTAACTAAATTTAGTGAGGTCATCATTTCACAATTTACTTATAAATTATTATATTGTACACTTTTAACTTGCATACTAGTATGTTGTAGACTGCAAGTGGCAAAAAGCCTTTGTAGATTCGAGGCTTAGCAAAATGCTAAGTTCTCCACCACCACCACCCACCTCCATATTGGCTATGAAGCTGAGTATTTGCACCCACTTCACTTGCTTAAGTTGCTGGAAGCAATTTACATGCCCTTCCTCTCACCCTTTGTTTGTTCAGATGTTGGTTGATTTCGCTTATGCATGGTGAGGGGATTCCTGTTTATGCCTTGGGAGAGTTCCTGTTTTAGCCTCAGATGTGTAAGTTTGTATCAAGGACCTCCTTGTTTTGCATATGACTATATAATAAAGCAACTGGGGCTATGGGGCACTCGGATATTGCCATCAGCATTGAAGAGTCCACCTGATCCCATCCTTTTTTCTCAATGAGTCTGTTTTCTTAATTCTACACCGTTCTCCCTCAAGACCCAGAATTACGAGCCGTGCTATTCCGCGGTACTAGTATATATCAATTATATCTCAATAAAACTGAGAAAAGGAACAGCAAAAAATGGGCTTAAGTTTAAACTTCTGAGAGCAATACTCAAAAACCACCAGTTCATCATGGAAATGGTCACCATCACCATCAACAGCATGGCCTTCTGCCACGTAGAGATGCTGCCATTCATATACCTGCCAGAAGCTGAACTTGACTGCAGTCATGGCTTCCATTGGCACTCTCACCACTTTCGTGCCCAAAATTGACCATGCAGCACTGCCGATAGCAATAGCCAAATACCCAGGCCGTCATATTCTCCTGTCCAATGGATCCCATTAACGGCCCACTTCTTCATGTGCTTCAGTTCTGAATCAGTTTCACATGGCTGATCGGCAGGGCCTAGGTCACTGCCTGTGTCCTAACTGCAGGGCAACCTGGGAAAAGGGGTACCATGCCTTCTAAATTGGGGTGACAAGAGTCATGAAGCTGAATATTCCCTCAAACACAAGAAGGGTTTCAAGTGATGCTGGGTATCCCAAAACCATGGAAAATGTCTAGTGGAGTGTTTGGCTCCCAAACATTAACATGCACATACTTTTTGTCATACTTAAGATTAAATAGCAACATGTTTAGCCACTATGGAACACCAAGTACTGCCACCTAGTAGGTCTCCCCTATGAGCCACCTGCCAGAAGAGAGGAAAAGCCTGAGCTGCTACTGCCTTCAGGTCCAAACGCAAGGTCTTCAAGTAAGCTTGCTTCTTCCTCTCCATCTTTCACAATTCCATCTGAACAGTCTTTAAAGCTGTTTTGTAAATAAAATATGGAAGGCTATAGTAGAGGAACAAATGTTGGATAAACTGTACAAATATATGTACCAAATAGCAAGGAAGAAACATGAATAAATGCAATGGTTCTTCTTTCTGAACCAGTCACAAGGTTATAGTAGTATTTTTTTATTTTCTTCTTCTACCCATTTTATGTTCCCATTGTCATCAGCCCATGTGTCAGTCAGTCAGGAGTCTTTGCCTGTTCGAGAGAACCCAAATTTTATTCCCAAAATAGATAAGCCGCCTGACCAGGTGGTGGCACAGTGGATAGAGCGTCGGACTGGGATGCAGAGGACCTGGGTTCGAGACCCCAAGGTCGTCAGCTTGAGCGCGGGCTCATCCAGTTTGAGCAAGGCTCACCAGCTTGAGCCCAGGGTCGCTGGCTCAAGCAAGGGCTCACTCAGTCTGCTGTAGCCTATGGTACATATGGGAAATCAATCAATGGACAATTAAGGAACCGCAACGAGGAATTGATGTTTCTCACCTCTCTCCCTTCCTATCTGTCTGTCCCTCTCTCTGACTCTGTCTCTGCCACACACACACACACACACACAAATAAAAATAGATAAGCCATTGGTAATCTTGCCTGTAGAGGGTCACTGCAGTTTTCTTGTCTGTATTCACTGGATAAGGAAAACTAGGAGACACTGCAGAGAATTCCCTGGGTTCCATGTAGAATCCTCCCTGTTGCCATTGTGTAACAGCAACCTGATTTTCCATTAATAACAACGTTCAACCATCTCAGTTAACATGGGACCCTATTTTTGCCTGTTTTCCAGAAGCAAGAGGAATGCTAGATGGCCAGTTAGCAATATCAGCTTCCAACACTGTTGCATCTCCTAATACTTGAAACATTCTCTCTTTGTTTCTAAAACATTTAAACTAGGAGAGTCCGAAGATACAAAGAGAAAAAATAAAGACCATTAAAGTTATTCAATTAGAATAGTGAGATTTGCCATGCCCACTCCCACCCCTTGATTTCAGGACTTCTGTGTTCTGGCTGTGGGGAAACAGCACCAGATACTGGTCACTGGTTTAGTCAAACCCACATCTTACAGAATAGCACACAGGCTGCAACAGAGCTGGAACTGAGCCTTCAGTGGAGCTTTCCACTGGGATATCAGGCCAACTGCTTCTGGGTGGCAGGGTACACAGTGCAACTGTTAATGGTGAATCACACCAGATGTTAAACCTAGGTCCTTGAGTTTGGGCTAAGAAAGAATTCAGACCCAAGTGTCAAATACAAGCAGAAGTTTATTTAGAAAGTCAAAGAGGTAGAGGAAGTGAGCCAGGAAATAAGGAGCCCCCTGGGCTGCTTGGACTCAGAAAACAAGTTACAGAGGCAAAATAAGGGCCTTTGGAGCTTAGGAGAAAGAAAGCAAAGGTATGCGCCCTAAGGAAAGAAAGAATGGGGACAGGGGCATGTCGAGAAGGAGGGAGAGCATGTTCACTGACTTCTTCATTATAAGGGCTTTTATCCATTTCCAAAGGTGGGGATTTTATGGGAGGTCATAGGGGAGATTCTCAACAGAATGTTAGCTTTTCCAGGTGTGTCCTTTCAGGGTTGTGCTCTCCACTGATTGGTCAACTCCAGGGCAGGAGATCATTAGTCATCACAGCTAGTCCTGACGTAGCTATGGTGTCACCCTGCCTGGCCTTGATTTTCTGGGCCCAGAGCCAAAACACAACTGAAGCCTGGATATTCTCTCTAGTTTGATCGAAGCTGTTTCTGTGGTCAACAAACCCCGGGGGGGGGGGGGGGGAAGCAGGGAGAGAAAGATTGTTTGATGCAGGCCAGAAACTCATTGTCCTGGGGGCTTAATGCTCAGGTGAGTGGTCATGCAAGGGCTTGTATGGGAGTCCGATGAGGCTGTTCTCCAGCCCCCTTGTTCCTCCTCAGAGGGGTCTGCCACATGAGTTGCAATATGCTAGGGGAGGAAAGGTCACCCTGGAGGCAAGATCCCATCCTAGTTTTGCCTGTTGCTGGGTGCATAGTGCTCTCCATGCAGATGATATTCAGTACCTGGCCAATCATTCCTACTCTGCTTGTGCCTAACTGCCTACCTGCTATAGAACCAGTGCATCCCACAATCACATCAGTTCATGTCTCTTGCTCTGAAATAAATTCTTTCTTGTGTAAATTGTGGCCCTAGCTCAGACTATATTATGAAAAGGCAATCTGACATTTCTCAGTGGGTAGTCACTGGGCTCTTGCCTCCATGTAATTTTCTCTTTATCCTTTTCCAGTTGGTTTAAGGAGTCAGAGAACATGATCCCCAAGACTTCTCAGAATCACACAGCATTCTCAGAGTTCAATCCAGCCCACCAACAGAGTCCTGAGAGGCCAGATTTACAGCAGACTCTAATCTCCTTTCTCTCCCTCCTCTTCCTCCTGCCATGCCTCCCTGCCCCCTGCCCCACCTTCCCTCTAGGTCTCCTGATCCCTCTCTTTCTTCCTTTAGCCTTTTTTATTATTCTGTTGTTCTTTTATATCTTCTTTGTTTTCTTCTTTATTCTTCTTCTCCTAATTCTTTCTCCTATTCCATCTTGCACACTCTTGCTCATGTTTGTAGTTTTAATCATCTACTGCCTGATCTAAGTGGGGAGAAACCCAGTCCCCACCTAAATTTTCAAGAGCAACTTTTGTCACACTCAACCCCTGGGCATATTGTGTCATAGAAAACATAGCACATGTGGAAATAAAAGAAATCGTGGGACTAGTACATTAAATTATTCTTCATAGCATAAAAACATCAATCTTTCTCATTTGTCTAAAAGTTCAAGCTTTGTTTCCTTCAAATCAGGGGAAGTGATTGCCAATTCCCTGTACAATCCTTACAAATTTTTACAGTTTCAATTTCTATCTGAGATCATTTCTCTTTTCAAAATAACAATCCTCTTTCACGTCCATAGTCTTATTAGAACATTGTGTTTTAACCAAGCATTTGATAGGCTTTTAATCAGTCTGCATGCCTCTCTGTTTATTTTATCATGTTAGATTTAAGTAGATATTTTTAAGAACAATGCCTTTTAACACCTTTGGATATTTTTTATATCTGTGCTGTTGTGTGTTGTTTTACCCTTTTCTAGCTTGTGTTGACAACTTTTATTTTCTGACTTTGATCTTTAGTAATAGATCTATGATAAAAGTAATCATTATTTCTGTAATCTGCCATCTTTCAAAAGCTTTGAAGCCCAGGCTTAAATGTTCTCTATTGACTATCAAACATCTGTTTTTACTAATAATATGGTTTTATGAAAAAGATAAAGAATGGCTTAAATTTTCAGTGAGGATTTTTCAATTGAGTCATAAATGAGAATGTACAAAAGAAAAAAAAAGAATTTATTGCAAATAGCATGTGAGTAGAAATAGTCTAGAGTGGAAGGAAATTCTCAGAGTAAAAAAAGCACTAGGAACATGCACGTAAATACACACATTTTTTCTGGGGTTATGATTTTGCATCTTTTGGGGTCTTGGATGCCTATAAGAATCTAAATAAGACCATAGACTTTTTTCCCAAAAGAAACACATAAACACACAAGGTTCATGGACCCCAAGGTAAGAACCCATCTCTAAGGAATAACGTTAGACAATTGTTACAAGTCAAAATACACTCTTGCTCTTGTTCTGCTCCAAAGCCCCACTTGTTGAAACTTAGTGTTCACCCTGAAGTAGAAGTGAGTCAGTACCAGCTGAGCATTAGCATTCTATCCATGATAAATGGGCAAGAAAAGAAAAAGTGAGTATGGAAATGAGTGAGTGAACTCAAGCACAATTCATCATGGCTCTGACCATGTAAAAATACTGTGGGCCCAAGTTTGGAGAAAGTCATTCCAGGCAGAAGAGACAGCCTGAGCAAAGGGAGGAGGTATGAAGTGTCGTGTTGTGTCTGGAAAATTGCCCATGTGAAGGGGCAGTGAAGAGATGGGTCATTCCATGTATCTAATGTTTGGCACATAGATAACCAGTCAGCTTTTAATGTTAGAGAGATCACCCTGACCAAAGTGTGGAAAGTGCATTTGAAGAGAACGAAACCAGAATGCAGGAGGCAGAAACACCATGAGGAGATAGTGGCAGAAGTCCAGGGCAAGGTGATGAGACTCAAGTAAGGCAGTGATAGCAGACATGTCAGTGAGAGAAAACAATTTTAAAAGCATGAAGGCAATTTAAAAAACAGGACTTCCGTGGAGTGGAGATTAGAGGTGATGGAACTGAAAAAGCCAGCGTGCCTTCCTTCCTAGGGGTACTTAGGTTTTACGAGAATTCAAATGTAGAATGAACAACTTGAACATCCTGGGACCACCTCACTGGAGGCTTTGGGTGGTCTTGTGCTAAGGACACAGCACCAGGACCTTCTCATTCCACTAAGTGACTTCCAAGGTTAAAGCCAAGAAGCAAAAATATTGGGGGGATGGAGTAAAGAAAGGGAGTCACAAAGAGATTTATATACCTGTCTTTGTAGTCTCCTAAGTCACGTACACACACACATGCACGCACACACTCTGAACCCCAGAAACAGAGAATGCCCCGTCAGTGCCATGCACATGTGATCTATTTGCCTAGGACTCTTGCATCAAATGCACACACTCAGCTATGGAGTGCCAAAAGTATGTTTTCTTTGATTTCCAAAATACATTCTTTCATATTGAAAAATTGCCCCTCCAACTGCTTACACTAGAAAAATCACAGCTTATGATTCATATGCCTGATTCCGCTTCACGGAAGTTTGACTCTATTTATAGCTGATATATTTGGGTGGTACTTTCTAATTCCTGGTGAATTCTTCTTTCTCTCTTTTTCAGGTCATTGGCAAATAAAAAATAGAAAGAACCAAAAAGATAAAGAAAACAAAAGTGTTTGTATCATAGCAGGAAAAATAATACCCAAATGGAAAGTAAATAGATATCTAAACAACTTACTGTAATAGAGGAAGAGGAATTTATTAGTAGCTGGTGGAGCACGTGAAGTTAGTAGCACCAGAGCATGAACTCCCCAAAGTTAGTTTTTCTGAGTCTTATATACCTTTATAGCTTTAGCTCTCATGTGACAAGTGCCTGATTTCTTTGACTTCTTTGTCTGTGGACCTACATGACTTTTGTGTATCCAGGAGGGGAGGGGGTAAGAAGGGAGGTTTGGATTGTCCTTGACTGTTCACATATCTCATTTTCCTTGCTGGTGCTGAAAGTTCATTTCAAAACTGATAAAGAGGCTACAGCTGTGGCTTGTTACTTTTCTTTTTTGTGTGTGTGACAGAAAGAGAGAGGGATAGATAGGGACAGACAGGAAGGGAGAGAAATGAGAAGCATCAGTTCTTCATTGTGGCACCTTAGTTGTTCATTGATTGCTTTCTCATATGTGCGTTGACCGGGGCAGGGGAGCTACAGCAGACCAAGTGACCCCTTGCTAAAGCCAGCAACCTCGAGGTTTCGAACCTGGGTCCTCCGTGTCTCAGTCTGATGCTCTATCCACTGCGCCACTGCTTAGGTGGTTTGTTACTTTTCAAACTTTCTCAGTCAGCCCTTTGAGCCCTTCCTCCCTTAGGTTGGAAACACTGAGGTCACTGGCTTGAGCGTAGGATCACAGATATTGCAGACCTCTTCTCCTGTATTCTTCTGGTTTCTCCCCTTTCAGTATGAAAGTAGTTCTATCAGGGCCCTTTGCTTACCTGCCTTCTTCCCGACAAGCTCTGAATTGGTGGTGGTGTCAACAGGTGGCTGCCGCGAGGGTTTAGCTCCATCCCAGGTCCCTAACAATCTCCATTAATGCTTCCTTCAGGCAATCCATATCAAAATACAAGAAAAATATAGGTTAAACCATGTGATATTTTCTTTTGCAAACCCACTTACAAATCTCCCACATCCCAATCATCAAGCAGCTTGCTCTCCATAAGCCCTTTCTATCGAACCCTTTTCCGTGTCAATAACAGCCGAAGGTCAGCAATCTCACATGCTTCAATTTCATCCGTAGAAATTCTGGAACCACTAATGTCCAGCATGTGTCCCTTCCTGAGACTGTAGGAAAGAGAAGCATTCTAAGCCACGCTTTCTGCCAGTGTCACCTGTTGCACACCCCTGTGAATCCCCAGTTCCTCCAACTTTGTGTGGGGATTCTCTTCCCTATATGTTAGTGTGGGTTGGAGGAGAAATGACAAGGAATTCTGAAAAACTCAGGGGTTTGCTTGGAAAAGATTTTTGTTTTTAAAAAAAAGCTATCTACAGTCTAGCTTGTGTCAGATTCAGGGCAGTCATGTGGGGTCCTCCTCCAGCTTTCCAAGACCACCCCTCCAGGGCCACGGTGTCCACAAGTGGCAGGATGAAAGGAAGACACATTTTCCTCATGCTGGACCTTGACTGACACCAAAAGCACTGTCCTGGTCTCCCAAGAAAGACACCTCGCTCCTGAGTGCACAGGGAGAAAAATATAGGTTGTCTAAAATGTGGCCAACAAGAGAAAATGAAAGAGTCTAAACCCTGGAGACAGTGGTGGGAAAATTCCTATCCCACGTTAATAATTAATTATGTAAGCTGGCACACGAGCCACCTCCCGCACACCGTACTCCTGCGGACCGTGCCACAAGCAAGCTTTCCTTTCTATTTATGTGACCAGGAGGACTTTGTATTTGATGATTTTTAAAAGACGCAGGGACTCAGCTCTGTTTGATTCTGATATATTGGTCTATTAACTATAAGAGGCCATTGGCTAAATTGTACTATTCACATGAGGGTTCAAGATGGAAAGTTATCACAATGATCGGGAAATATTCAGATTTCAGTTTTCTTCAACAGTAAAATTTGAGAATATAAGCCTATTGTGCTTCCAAACAGCCATCAGAACTAGATTTAAGAGGACCTCATTGTACAACAAATGCATTATTAAACTAGCATTTTATAAACTCACATTAAAAGAGAAGCAACTTGACAATTGAGGAAGCAGGAGAGCTTGGTCCACAGAACTGCCGCAGAGGGAGCTGCAGCCCCGGGAATCAGGCTCTGCGAGCCTGGAGGGGTCCCTCGCAGTGAAAAAAAACTGGCATTTCTTAAATAAGCAGAGTTTCTTAGGTTTTTATTTTGTTTCAGTGATGTAGTTATTTAGCTGCCTCACTGCTAATTCAGTCCAGACAAGTCGCTTCAGTTCCCTAGGCCCTTGTGTTCATCAGCATCTATGGATGGAGTGTCTCAGTGGGACAGTTACTGTGACGGACATGGAGTTTCAGAGAGCATACTCATGGTCACTGCCCTTAGGAGTATGACAGTCTAGAGAGAAGACGCGTGATATGTTGACTGATCAAACACACTAGTGTTCCTCTTAAAGGAAGTAAGGAGAGGCAGGAAATTACTGGTTCCCAGTGGGAATTTCAATAGTATCAAACAAAGGTGTTGTATAAACTGTGATCCCAGTGAGCACGCTGCCTTCTCAATGTCATCGTGATGATCTCCTTTAAAGGGGCAGGGTATATGTCTGCGATTGTTTCAAGGCATGGTGACATGTCTGCAGTAAATCATTCTCGTGCATGATCAGAGACATGCACGTTCAGGATGCTAGTCTTGGTGAGCAAAGAGAATTCATTTATGATAAGCAACATGGGGGATTTATAGTGTGTAAGACTTAGGGTCAGAAGCTCTGGCACCGGTTTTCAGCTCTGCCGCTCCCTGCCTATGGGGCCCTGGAAAAATCACTCTAGTTCCCAGGATCTCAGATTTCCTCAGCTGTGAAACATTAATCGAATATTGCAAATCACTAGAAGCCCAAATTTTTATTGCATAATGTGAAACTGAGCACTTGCCCACCAACTCTAACTAGATATCTTTAAATGAAGGCAGCTAGAGTGTTTCGTTCCTTGGTCTCAGAGCCCAGTACAGAGTTCTGCCTGTACAAGGCCACGTGGTCATGCTGGTGAAGTAGATTTTGTTGTCTTTGTAGAGTGGACATTGAGAATAACAGATCCCAGCCATTCAATGGCTATATA
The DNA here is from genome assembly GCF_036850995.1 of Saccopteryx leptura. NCBI lineage: Eukaryota > Metazoa > Chordata > Mammalia > Chiroptera > Emballonuridae > Saccopteryx > Saccopteryx leptura. The sequence continues at coordinate 91,470,612 of NC_089506.1, read as the reverse complement.
TTGAGCATGTACCATAGGTCCTAGAAAAAAATGAAAGCAAGACAGAGTTCCTACCTCTCCCTGCAAAAGTAAGCAGGAAAAGCACCTGGAATTTAGGTCAAGGAGATCAAATAACTACTAGCTAGCAGAATGCATGGCTTGCAGCTAGTATCATAAAACACCACATCTAAAGTGATCTTAGGATTCATACAGAAAAACCTCCCCATTTTTTTTCATTAGGGGAAACTGAGACTGAACATACACATCTTTCCCAAGCCACTCAGAGTGACATTTTTTATTTATTCAACATTTAGTTAAGCTACAGACCTTTTGCAAGGTACTCAAAAAAAAAAACCCCAAAAACCAACGACAGTAAACAAAGAACCACAGATAAGTAAACATGATTTGGTAAAGTGTTATGACCTGGAAACCCATTTTAGAAGTGTGTCCGAGGATTCCTTGATGGAATTGAATCCAGGCTGGGCTCCTAAAGATGGGTAGAAAGCAGGGAGCTAGGACCGTGAATCCTGGTTTAGGGTTCAACCCCCTTCTACCAACGAGGACTGTAAGCACAGTGGAGACTAGCTGCTCAGGGAGGGTGGGGACGGCTGGGAATGTTCCTGGAGGAGTGTTGCCTGCACTCAGCCATGTCTGACACAGAGGGTCAGCCACTGGGAACTTCTGTCCAGGTTTCTTGTGTCCTGTGCTTCCATGAATGGAATGGATAGAACAACGGTAGAAAGAGGATGTCCAGCTGAGTTGAGCTGACCTGAATTCAGTCTGAGCTCTGACAATGACCAGTACTGTGACCTGTGAGCAAAGCCTCTCTGGGCCTCTTACTTCCCAGCTGCAAAATGAAGAAAATACCTTCTTAATAAAGTTTTTAGGGTTTTTAATAAAATAGTGAATATAAAACAGCCAGAGACCTTCAGCAGCCAGGCTGATAAAGAAGATGCAGAGAGCCACTTGGAAGGGTCAGGCAACTGCAAACACATGAAATAGCAGGCTTCTTGTCAGGGGTGACTAATTGACTTTACAGAGGAAACAATACGGGTTCTCTCAACACTAAGAAATTACCTTCTGTTCTGCTCCTCTGCCTCCTTATTATCAATTAAAATTATTATAAACTTTCTCAGTCTTTTACATCAAGTCCATTAAAAGATATCTCTATAAACCCTCCATCCCAAGTTCATCACTACTATGAGCTAACTGGGAAAAGCACAAAATTAAAATTCGAATGTATGGATTTACTAATTAGAATCAATTCATTCAGTCATTGCATGTGGAAAGTAGCACAACCTCTGCTGTCTTGTTCTTCTTCTACCATAAATTAATTGCAAAAGAAATTTTAAGGAAGGACCTAACTGAATTGTAAGCATAGGCCTCTGGGCATGTTTTAAATAAGAGCATTAAGTGCTCCAACATATTTCCTACTTCAGAAGGGTTCACACAAGGTAGAAGGAAATGCTCTGCCCCAAAATGATCCTTGATCAGATACAAAAACAAAGCGGGTGAACAGATGACATCCAAACACACAGATCCTGAGCCCAAATGCATAATTTCTCATCAAAGCTGGGGGTCCTGTCTCTGTCAAGTGTCCATCTTAGTGATGACCACCTTAACCCTTGGTTGCCTGGGTTTTATTCTATATCATTTCCTTCTCATATCACCTGCAAATGTCTTGATAAGCTTCTCCTAAGACTTTGCAAAGGAGGAAAATGACAAGTTGCAAACTGACTACGTTGTGCCTGGTCCATACTAATGAGTGAAGATTTGGAGGATGGGGTGTGTGGGGGGTGGGAGGAGGTTGATAAAATGCCCTTTTGTTCTGATATATAAAATTTTTAGTCTGAGTTTTCAGAAACAATGATGTTATCAATTCCCTCTTTCCTACTCAAGGACACTGTACCATCAGCTTCCAATCTCTGATATTTACAATTTTAATGATCCCTACCCAATAGATCTTAATTCCAGCTGCAGAAATCCTAAGGATTTCTCAAACTGCTGGACAAACAATCTGCAAGTCTCTTTTCTTCACAAATGCTAATATTATCAACAGAAGTCAAACTCCTCACATGGGAAAAGGGACATAGTGCAGGGACTTCGTTTCTCAGGTTATAAATCCGTCCAGAAGGCTGAATTGCTTGCCATCCTTATGTTATTGTCAGATGTATTTAGCCCTGAGAGCACTTCAACACTTGATTTAATTAGTTCAATCAATCAGTGACCTTTGTACCCTTTCAGCTAATTTTGAACCTCTATCCATCGGTGATTACCCCTATAATTTTAATAAAGAAAGTCAAAATTTCAGAAATTACTAAGAGTACGCAAAAAGGGAATATACAGTTTTTCTAACAAACATGAAAAAACGGGAATTCGAAATTTTCAAACTTTGCATGTATTCTAGTTTCTCTCACAACATCTGTGTTAAGTTTTCACCAAATACATGGACATTCTAACAGTTATTAAGAGGCACTCTTCCTAGGTTCTTAATATCACCTCATTCTCTATTCCCTCTCATTTCCCAAGGTCCAAGGCAGAGTGGCCTGTGTAGGGATGGTCAGTCTGGGATGCTCAGAACCTAGGAATCTATAAAGGTTTTCCAAAGAGTATGGGGATTTCTATAGTTTGTTTTGTTTTGTTTAGCATTCTTTTTTAAAATTTAGATATACTATATGTAACACTGTAGTTTCAGGTATATAATGTAACGATTCAGTATTTGTATATATTGCAAAATGAGTGCCACAATAAGTCCAGTTAACATCCATTACAACACACAGTTATAAAATAGTGTTTTTTCTTGTGATGAGAAGTTTAAGATTTATCCTCCGAGCTACTTTTAAGCATTAATGCAGTATTCTTTAAGTTAATATATAATTGATATATAACATTATATTAGTATCAAGTGTCCAACATAATGATTTGATATTTGTATGCATTGCAAAATTATCACCATAATGCATCTAGTTACCATTCATCACCATACAAATTTACAAAAAAAAAATTTTTTTCTTATGGTGAAAATTTTTAAGATTTACTCTCTTGGTAACTTCCAAATATACAATAGCATATTATTGACTATAGTCATCACAGCTCAGTAGTATTAACTACAGTCACCGCTCCAGAGTGGGGTTTATGACTTGATCGTGTCTGCCTCTCCTACCCACTTCAGTGTGGTCCTTTTCTCATTCATCTAGTGCACACGGGCCTGTCAGCCAATTTTTAGGGTTTTCTCAGGGGAAGTGTTCCATATGCAGCCATAGGTTCTGTGTGCTTTGGGGAAGAGGTGAGTTCAGGACCCCCTTGTGTCACCATCTTGAATCAGAGCCACCCTATTGTTTTAAGGAAATCAATTTCCAGGTTCTCAAACTCCCCTTTTTCCTAAAGAGGATTTGTCTGACCTAGCGCTTGGGTTCATCCATAGCCTCTTTCTCGCTTCACTAAAAACTAACCATGGCCTCACTTCCCAACGCCAATGTAAAAATTGTCAGGGTGACAAGAAAGGTGCGAGTCCTTCCTTTTATGACTACTCAAGACGTTCTAAGTTCTTAGGGCTTCCAGTCATTCCTTCTATTTTATATACTCCTGGTAAGAATGAAGGTGGGCCTGACCAGGTGGTAGTGCAGTGGATAGAGCGTCGGACTGGGATGTGGAAGACCCAGGTTCGAGACCCCGAGGTCCCCAGCTTGACGCAGGCTCATCTTGTTTGAGCAAAAGCCCACCAGCTTGAACCCAGGGTCACTGGCCCCAGCAAGGGGTTACTAGGTCTGCTGAAGGCCCTGGTCAAGGCACATATGAGAAAGCAATCAATGAACAACTAAGGTGTTGCAACGCGCAACGGAAAACTAATGATTGATGCTTCTCATCTCTCTCCATTCCTGTCTGTCTGTCCCTGTCTATCCCTCTCTCTGACTCACTGTCTCTGTAAAAAATAAATAAATAAATAATAATAATAATAATAAAGAATGAAGGTGGGAGTTAAAAATGAAAAACGTAGGTTCTTGTTAGGATGTTCTGAATGCAGACATACAGTAAAGTGGAGCCAATGGTGATAAAAATAAAAATGAAATAAAGCGGAAGTAATGATAACTTTTGTTTAATGACTTTACTTTTCTATCCCCTGACTACTATCAAAGATTTTATTATTCATGAGGGAGAATCTATTGAAAACAAGGCAAAAGAGCATCTGTGCGAAATATTGAACACTAAAAATTGTCTCTTTTTTATGTATTTAAATGTAAGCACTTCTTTTCAGCTATTCTCAATGCTCACCCTAAGACATGTTATTAGCTGGGGAAAAAAGCAACTTTCATCAACAGAAAATAAAGGAACTTCCATCAGCCAAAACCGTATGGGTTAGTGATGCACATGTTTTAACTGTAAGTGGAAAGTTTTCTGGGACTTTAAATTTTACAAGATAAATTAGATAAAATCCACAGATAAATTCCTGTGTGATTTATTTCAGGATTTGGTGTGTGCTATTAAATAAGGTAGTTAATACTACTCTATCCAGTCATACCTTAAAATATTTAGTCTAATCTTAATTTATTTAAAGTTTAACATTTCTACCTTCTACCCCTCATTAATAAAATATGAAAGTATGCTAGCTGCCAGACTAACTCAATCATATACCTAAAAACCAATTTATGACACATTTATTTAATTTAAAATGAAGTCTTATTTTATTTTAAAATAAGATGGAATAAACGCACTTCTCTGTATTGCTTCTACTAAGTACAACTAGGAACTCTGGACATTATATTAAAAAAAATCAAAAGCCTCAAAGGTGGAGGAATGGCAGACCAGACCAGTGAAGGAGTTTGAGACCTATAGAACAGCTTAGCAATGACATTCCTGGTTCTTTCTGGTTCCCTTCTATACCTGGTACTGGGTGTTCAGAGAAGCCAGTAATCCAGTAACACCAATAGGTACACGGGAAAAGCTCGCTGTTCCCAAAGCTTGCTCTTTCTAGCCAAAGGGTCAGGAAAGAGCTGCCTACCAAGAGAAAGAACTTTCAGGCAATAACTGCCCTACTCTAGCCACATAACGTGAAAAAAACTAAAGCCACATACCCCACCAGCAAAGGCCAAGTAGGCAGGTTAGAGTGCCAGCCCATCATGCCATAATAAGGTGTGCCTCTACTGCCAGGGTGGTGTCAGTGAAAGTGATGAAGGGAGTCAGGACTTTCACCACCACCCAGTGGTAAGGAGAGCTCCCCTGCCATGTTGTCAAGTGGAGGCCACATGATGTGGGTGGAGCATAGAGCGCATTCCTAGCAGCTGCAGCTGATGCAATGCTGTGAGAATACTCCAGCTCCCAGAAGCCTCCTGGGCACACCCAGGAAGGGAGCTCACCCACTATAAGGAAGTGACTTAGCGCCAACCACGCAGCTCCCTGATCTTTTCAGTCATTGACTATGAAGGACACGCTGTAACACCGCAGGGGTCTCAAACTCATGGCCTGCAGGCTGCATGCGGCCCGCCCACCAATTTTGTGCGGCCCGCAGACTAATCCACGAAGTTTGATTAGTCTGCGGGCTGCACAAAATTGGTGGGCGGGCCGCATGCGGCCCGCAGGCCGCGAGTTTGAGACCCCTGCCCTATAGGCTGAACCTATGTATATAAGCTAGTTTACTTCCTGAATAAAGTGGATCTGTGTCACTGAACCTGGTCCCCGGATTCTGGTCTTTGCATCTCCGTCGGCCTCACCCCCGACAGGACTTGTCCACAACTGGCGCCCAACGTCGGGCAGGGACCTAACTGGCATCCAAGGGACGGGTGAGTGACCCTCTGCAATGGGAAACCTTCTCCCTTACTCCCGAGCCCCACAGGCTCGAGCCCTGCACGCCCTATTGCAGAGTAGGCGAGTTGAAGTTTGTGAAAAGGATCTTTGTACTTACTGGGAGATCCTCTCAGGTTTCAACCCTTGGCTCTGGGACGCGCCTCTCTGGGACCCTGACACTTGGGCCCGAGCTTTCTGGTGCATCCATTCAGCTGAAGTACAAGAAGGACAAACCTTCCCTCTCGGCCTCATTCCTGCCCTGTTAGCGATACATGCCTGCCTGACCAGTGCTCCTCCTGGGGACCCTCCACCCGTGCCAAAGATATTGCAGGCTGCCTCTCTCTCTGGGGGCCCCTACCTTCCTATTTGCCCCCTCCACTGAGGAGGAAAGTAGTTTAGCCTCCGAGCTTGACAAAATCGCGGCTGAGCGCGCAGAAATGAAACCAACCGAATTGCTAACTGCGCCATCAGCTCTGCCTCCAGAAAAAGCAGAAGTCGCTACTTCCACATTCCCTGCCGGGGCTCAATGCCCCACTCCAGCCTCTCAGACGCCATTTTCTCCAATACGTGTTCCTGCTGCAGACCCATGGGCCGGCCTATACACCCCCATATGTCTTTTTTCTTTCTGTTTGTCCGTCTCGTCTATTTTTCTGTATCTCTCTCTCTTCCCCACCCCTCTCTCTGAAATGATGCTGGAAGGACCCAGCCCCGGCACACTGGCGGGGATCACACCCTCTTCTAACGCAAGGGAGAGGTTATGCTTGTGTTTTTCAGCCAACTTGGATCCCAGGAACCCCCCAACCTGCTTGACAGAGTTTCTTGGGCACCCAGTAAATGGTTCAGTCTTCACCTGTCCAAAGCCACAGCCCTGGCCTTCTCCACACCAACTACGCCTGAGGGGAGGAGGTCCTCAGTGCTCCAGAAGAAGACCTCCCAGCCAGCGTGCATGCCCCATCACCTGGGGGGATGTGGAGGCTTTGGCGGGGCGGGCCCAGAGAATTGCCCCTGATGGGCCCCCAGGCCCTCGTGCTCTGTTCTTGCTTATGTGTGCTGTAGTAACCGCTGATCCCAGACGCATGCAGTAGCAGCCTGGGGCTTGAGCCCGGCAGTGCGAGCTGGTGTTTTCAGTTCATCTTTGGAGGATGAGGAGAATTGGGCCGGAGTTGTGATTCACAGACTCCAGAAGGTAAACGGTGGCAGCTGCGGCGGGAGGATGAACAGAAGCCAGGCTTGCATCACTGAGTGGCCACTGGAACAGCAGGGAGTGCCTGCTAAGCCGCTGGTGGGTTCACTGACATTTTGGGACATAGGGGTGGCTGCCATCATGCTCTCCAGAGCAGAGATGGAAATGCTGACTGCCATTGCCACGTGCTCCTCCTTGGGACAGTGTAAGACCTGCCAGGACGGCAGGAATGAGGGGGGTGGCTGACACCTCATGTACATGGACTGATTTCCTGGACTATGACCAGAGTGAGCATTGGCTCCTTTGTTGGATGGACTTACGGATTTTGGACAATGTAAAATACCCTGATGGGGGTGTGGAGCGGCTTTGCTGGAGGCCCTTCCCCTTCCCTGGGAAGCTTTTCCCATGGCTAGAAAGAAGGCTGAGGACATTTTGTGCTTTTGGCAAAGTGCTCAGAGACTGGTGAAATGTACCTTTGTAATTGTTGAAATTGTATGATTTGTCATGTTGTTGTAATTTGTGTAATGTACCTTGCAACCATATGCAGTATGCAGCCCACAGCAAGCCATCTGTTCTGTGTTTGGATGCTGGGACCTTTGTGGGAAGGAGGCATGCATGGACCTATGTGCATTTTTTACAATCAAAATGGAACTGTGTTTAACAGCACCTAGAAGGTCTCTGTAACACAATGGGAGGGAAATGACATCCCGACCCCTAGGAGGAATCCCCTGTTTAAGACCCCCCATTCTATTTCCTAACTAGTCAAACATTACAGAAGCTTGCCTCATTGTTTAATCCAGCTAATCTATTAGCATATAGTATGATAGGTATTATAGTTGTTTTAGTTCTACTAGGGTTCTGTTGCATAATGTGCAGCATTCAGAAGCTACAATAGCAAGCTGTCATTCATCAAGTCCAATTGGCCTTAATTAAAAGAGAAGGGGGAAGTGTGGGTGGAGCACAGAGTGCATTCCTAGCAGCTGTGGCTGATGCAATGCTGTGAGAATACTCCAGCTCCCAGAAGCCTCCTGGGCACACCCAGGAAGGAAGCTTGCCTGCTAAAAGGATTGACTTAATGCCAACCATGCAGCTCCCTGATCTTTTCATCCATGGCTATGAAGGACACACTGTAACATCCTATTGTCTGAACCTGTGTATATAAGCTAGCTTACTTCCTGAATAAAGTGGATCTGCGTCACTGAACCTGGTCCCCGGTGTCGGGTCTTTATGTCTCTGTTGTCCTCACCCCCAGCAAGACTTGTCCCCAACATGGCAATCATGACCATCCATCCCTGCCCAACAGTAATGAGGCACCTCTCCCCGAGTAATAGTGGAACCTGTAAATCTAGCCCCACCTGACAGCAACTGGGTAGTGTTTACCTTCTTCCACCAGCATAATGTCAGAAGAGGTCTACTAAAATAAAGGACTTAAATAAAACCAGTGTCTCATAAAATTATATTCAAAATATCCCAAATTTGGCAAAAGATATAAATCTACATACCCAAAAAGCTGCACAAATCCCAAATGGATTAAGTCATTGCAGGAAACTACGTAAAAAGTATATGAGATCTCTCTCTACTGGTTTTGCAATTTTCTGTGAATCTAGAATGATCTCAAAATTAGTTTAAAATTTGTTTTCCAAAAAAATGAAATCAAACATCTTCTAAAATAAAGTAAGTCTAATTTGGTTGATTGGCTCAATAATATGTCCTTGCTTTCTGAATAAATTCTTTGTTGATCATTAATAAGCTAAGTCAGGGGTTGAGAACCGATGGCTCGTGAGCCAGATGTGGCTATTTTGATGGCCGCATCTGGCTCACAGACAAATCTTTAATAAAAAAATAATAACGTTAAAAATATAAAACATTCTCATGTGTTACAATTCATTCATTTCCTACCACTCATGTTTATGGTTGTAGGTGGCTGGAGCCAATCACATCTGTCCTCCGGGACAACACCAAATTTTTATTGGATAATGCGTAATGTACACAGGTCATTGTATGGCTCTCATGAAGTTACATTTTAAAATATGTGGCGTTCATGGCTCTCTCAGCCAAAAAGTTTCCCGACCCCTGAGCTAAGTGTTCTACTCTAAGCTATAAATGAGAAACTAAACCACATGATAAAACAAAAATATATTATCAAACATATAATACTGGCCAAAGTAGAATAAAATTAACAAAATATTTATTTTTTCCTCTACTTTCTGAATGTATATTATGTTTGGATAAACAGGGTGCTTATAAATTTAAAGTTTATAGGTACAATTATCATTTGATAAATCTGATCGAGTATTTTTGGTATATTGTACTTTCTTGAAATTGGAAACAAGTTCAAGGAGAAAAGGGAAAATTGCCTGGCCAGGCGGTGGCGCAGTGGATAGAGCGTTGGACTGGGATGCCGAGGGCCCAGGTTCGAGACCCCAAGGTCACCAGTTTGAGCGTGGACTCATCTGGTTTGAGCAAAGCTCACCAGCTTGGACCCTAGGTCGCTGGCTCGAACAAGAGGTTACTTGGTCTGCTGAAGGCTCACGGTCAAGGCACATATGAGAAAACAATCAATGAACAACTAAGGTGTCAAAACAAAAAACTGATGATTGATGCTTCTCATCTCTTTCCGTTCCTGTCTGTCTGTTCCTATCTATCCCTCTCTCTGACTCTCTCTCTCTGTCTCTGTAAAAAAAAAGGGGGGGGGGTGGAATTGTAAAAGTTTTTCAATTTTAACAGAGAGCTTAATTTAAATTGGATGATAGAGAATATTAAATCATTTGGTATTTGGATCCCATTAGATACATTTAAAAGAGTGGTATAGCAGTTTCATATTTAAATGCTAGTATTTTTTAAATGCTAGGAATTGCGTATTTTGAAGTTAGGATGAAAAGTCCTTGAGGTCAGCTTTAAAATGTATGGGAGGGCAAATGTGCAAATAATATTTGTAGAACAGATACGTAAGGCCAGCGTCCCAGGACAGCCCTTCCTCCCGCTGTCCCAGACTGCTCTAGATGCCAAACATCCGTCACCAACACTCCATAGCCACTCACACTGAAGTCCACGGATTCAACTCCTCTCCTGTTTGCAGTTATATCGCAGTCACTACTCCACCCTTCCTAGAGTCAGTCTTCCGGTCAGTTGTTCTGGGTATGGTGACAGTAGATTTTCAATGCCAACCTAAACAAAGAGTGAATGGGAGGGGTTAGTCAAGAAGGTTTTGTGCCTGGAGCACATTTGACCTAAGATTGCTCCTGACCCATTTGTTCTTTACAAATTTTCTTATTTTAAGAAATATTATAAAAATCTTGTATATTCCAGACACTATGCTTCATGCCAGGAGATTATATATATGATAATATGTATATATGATAATATATATGATTATATATATATATGTCATAACTGGGCTTTAAAAAAATTTTTTTTATTTTGAAATTAAATTTAATTAATGGGGTGACATTGATCAATAAGAGCACATAGGTTTCAGGTGAACATCTCTATACCATTTGAACTGTTGATTGAGTTGTGTGCCCATCACCCAAAGTCAAATCATTTTCTGTCACCATTTATTTGTCCCTCTTTGCTCCCCTTCCCCTTCTCCCCTCACCCTGGCAACCACTTAAGTGTCTATGTCTATGAGTCTCAGCAAAACTTGGTTTTTAAGAAGCTCAAGCTAATAGATTTCAAACAAATAAATGAAATGTTGAAGGTACACTAATAGAATATACAGAAATAATTTATTTTTTTTTCAAAGCTAAGATACCATGGCTTATAAAATGTACTATTATCTTATGTACCATTAAGGAACACTACTACCACTTAAATAATAACATAATGCTTTCTTATCACTTAGAATCTTTATTTTATACTTATTGATAGAACCTTTTAAACTTATTTAGATGTAGCATTTTATCATATCATATATACATTAACAAGAAAATGTAAGTAAAATAAATTGATTAAGGTGTTCCTGAAACTTCTTCCAATTCAGAGTTGGTCTTTTTAATATTACTTTTTGAGTCAGAGATTTTCATGTCTATGCATTTCAATATAGCATATGATTTTCTTTCAAGTTGCTCATATTTTTTCTGCAAGTACCTTCATGTTTTGGTGACAGCTCATTTCTAACTATGGAGCAGCTGTCAACAAAAGATTTTAAACAATTAAGACTTGTGATCTTTCTTTGAAAGCCCTCCTTAAATAGTCTGTTGACAAAGGGGGTTTTCAGTTATTTAGTCATACTTCCATAAATCATAACCAACTTTGAGTATGTCCCTAAAATAACCATGTTATGACTGCTTCCTGGCCACTAATGATCATAAGCTACCAGCCATAATAAAGGCATCTTGAGTTCAGAAATAAGATGTAGGGGAAAATAGTGTGTTTTAGATTTGATTTAACAGGGAAACTTGAAGGAAAGAATGGTCAGTTTTCTCTGGGATGGTCTGGGCTGATTGTCAGAGAAGGTCATACCTGAACATGTTTGTGTTTGATTGCTATTTTGTGCTGCATAGGCCTCCATCGGGCAGGTGAGGGGAGAAGGTGGGGAAGTGGGCAGCCAGGAAGCAACAGGGCACGCTGGCCTGCAGATCGGAGGATGAGTGCTTAAGATGAACCTGGAAGTCACAAGGAGTCTGTATCTCAAAATAAGATACCAAGACTTCACTGGACAGGCTAAAATGAGCAACTGAAACTTTTTAAAGTGTTAATATTTGACTAAAAAAATAAATGTTTAGGTTGCCCAGTGAAGGAGATATTTAAGGGATACATTGCCAAGGAAACAGGAAAGAAAACTTCTGGTAACAAAAAACAAAGATGAGCCTGACCAGGCGGTGGCGCAGTGGATAGAGCATCGGACTGGGATATGGAGGACCCAGATTCAAAACACCAAGGTCACCAGCTTGAGCGTAGGCTCATCCTGCTTGAGCGTGGGCTCACCAGCTTAAATGCGGGGTAGCTGGCCTGAGCATAGGATCATGGACATGACCCCATGGTTGCTGGCTTGAGTCCAAAGGTCACTGGCTTGAGCAAGGGGTCACTCACTCTGCTGTAGCCCCCTGGACATGGCACATATGAGAAAGCAATCAATGAACAACTAAGGTATCTCAATGAAGAATTGATGCTTCTCATTTTTCTCCCTTCTTGTCTGTCTGTCCCTGTCTGTCCCTCTCTCTGTCTCTGCTCCAAAACAACAACAAAAAACTGAATAAGGCAATTAAAAAAAAGATGTGTGTAGCTGTTAAAACAACTGCATTCACCTGAAATCAGTGTACTCTTGTTGATCAATGTCACCCTATTAAATTTAATTTATTAAAAAAAAAAAAAAAAAGACCACCGCAAGCCTCCCAGCAATCCTGTATAGAACCAAAAAGGCTTGTATGTCAATGATGTCTAGAAGCCCAGGCTCCAGGGCAGTGCTGAGTAGATGGAGGTGGGAGAGACATCTGCTGCTGGAGTGAATCTCCAGGGGTGGTCCTCCATGTGTTACCTTTCAGGGCTCAGCCAAGTTTGTGGACAAGAGGAAATTACTGCTGAAGTAGACTCCTCCAATTCAACCCAAGCATATGTCAAGTACTTACAACCAAGCAAAGAGCTTTATAGGTGTTCTCCAATGGGAGGTTAGCACCTTGAAGATTAAGTTCTTATTCTCCAGAAAATATAGTAGAAACTCAATATACATCGATGATAGATGATAAAGAGATAGATGATAGATAGATGATAGATAGATACATAGATACATAGAAGGAATGGAGGGAGGAGGGAGGTAAGGAAGGAAGCAAAAAAGAAGAAAAAGAGAATGAGAGACTTTGAATGTCAGGTTATTTGGGATTGTATCTTCAACATTATGAATGTTAGATTTTAGAGAATAAATTTTTTATATCCCTTGAACAGTGTAGATTTTCTGTCTTAGAAAGCCATTATTTGGTTAGACTCAAACTGAAAACACTGCCTCTTGGGCAATACCTTAAAGTACAGTTTAGTTCTTTAACCTTTAGCTGGAGTCTGTCCCATGGATGCATGGTTTGACAGTTAGCCAGATATTTGGGCAGAGTGTGTAATAGAACCTGGAGCTCTCCCTCAAACTGTCTGGATTTTCCCTTTATTTGCCAATAGCTTTGATCGCCCCCAACTTTGTCCTTTGGTTCTTTAAGCCATAAAACTTGAAAATTTTCTTTTAGAGATTTAGTGACATCTTGGTGCCAACTTTGGCCTGTCTTCAGACTAAATACTATTGAAAAGCAAATAATTTAGCCATGTGGTTTCCTTTTTTTAAGTGTCAACTCCTCTCTGCAATCTGCCTGCTTTTGTTCATTCTTCAGTGCCTTTAGGTCATTTGTTTTTCACTTTTGTCCATTATTTACAGTTGTTATCAGAAGGGTGAGATTCAATACAAGCTGCTCAGCTATACCAGAAGGAAAAGTCTGATTATGACTAATCCTAATTATGATTTGTAATTACTTACTGAGCCTTTGCTCTGTGAAGGAACAGTGCCTTTTTAAAAAATAGATTATCTCATTTAATCCTACCAGAATGCCAGGAGAAGGGAACTGTTGTTGTTTATATTTTACAGTAAAGGAAATGAAAGTTGAGAAAGTTTGGAGGTCACACTCCAGATTCAAATCCAAATGTTTTGGAGTCCAAAGTCCATACTCTTAATTACTGCTTTAAGAGAAAAAAAAATTAACTTTCACTACCCAAAGGGCCCTGAGGCACCAAAGATTGCCCTGGGCAGTTTTCTTAATCAGAAGCCAACTTTTAACTCTATGATTGCATGTGCTTAGAAATTTGGTATCAAAGCAATGTTTTCCCAACTTGGCTTATCATAAGGATCACCTGAGGGGACCTGCTGGCTACAGAGCCAACTTTGTGAATCATTCTCCAGGGGTAGGGGCTGAAAAGCCCAATACTTCACAGGTACTATAGACAACTCGATGTTCTTCCCAGTTTGAAAAGACTGACTTAGAGAAATGAGTACTTGGTACTCAAACACTTTATTCTGTGTTTCCTGGTATGAATAAGGATAGTATTAAGAAATGCTAATTATCACTGAGAGCTCTCTTCAGGCTTCAAAGTCTCTTTTCTAAGTATTTTACCTGTTGGATCTCCTTTAATCCTCCCAACATACCTGGAAATCCTTACTGTTTTTATGATGAAACTGAGCCCTACCCAACGTTGTACCACTTAAGTAAAGGACTCATTGAATGAGGCTAATTGACTCTAGGACCAGTCTTTTGACCACTGCACTGTTCCATTTCCACTTGTCCAATCTGCCACAACCTCTCCTGAAAAGTTCAGGTAGACATGTGGCCACAATGCACTCTGTCCCAAGGGTCAAAATTAAAAGTTTTAATTCAGCCTGGAAAAGGCACCTTTGCCCTGTCAGAACCCATTGAAGCTTTGGGTTGTGCTCTGAGCAGCTTCAAAAGATCTTGTTACGGCCCTGGCCAGTTGGCTCAGCGGTAGAGCGTCAGCCTGGCGTGCGGGGGACCCGGGTTCTATTCCCGGCCAGGGCACATAGGGGAGGCGCCCATTTGCTTCTCCCCCCCTCCTCCCCTCCTTCCTCTCTGTCTCTCTCTTCCCCTCCCGCAGCCAAGGCTCCATTGGAGCAAAGATGGCCCGGGCGCTGGGGATGGCTCCTTGGCCTCTGCCCCAGGCGCTAGAGTGGCTCTGGTCGCAACAGAGCGACACCCCGGAGGGGCAGAGCATCGCCCCCTGGTGGGCGGGGCGTCGCCCCTGGTGGGCGTGCCGGGTGGATCCCCGTCGGCGCATGCGGGAGTCTGTCTGACTATCTCTCCCCGTTTCCGGCTTTGGAAGGGTGCAAAAAAGAAAAAAAAAAAGATCTTGTTACTTAGATTACTTTGAGCAGGAAGAGTGAAGAAGAGTAGGAAAAAGCACAGACAAAGCTCTGCCAACTGATTCACAACATGCATCTAATTATAAATTTACCATAACAGTCCCTGTGCTGAGTGCCGATGTGTGAACCAGAAGAGTTTCCGGTCTGGGGAACGAGGAAGACAATACACAGGAATGTCAACTCTTGCAAACCAGCTCAGTGACCACATGCACAGTTCTTAGGGTCTTTATAGATTGTAGTAGCCACCAAAAAAGCTTGCCATGAAAAGTCAGCTATTTCCTTACAACACCGTGTGCTAAAAGCAAGTCTCAGACCAATAGATGTTTTTAAGTAAAATGTTATTAGCAAAGCAAGTATTAAAAAAAGCCCCCCAAAAAATTCATCTGACCCCTGTAGACTAAAGAAAATCTCCACTCTCTTTTCTTTCAGATGCTTTAACAACTCATTTTGCATGAAAGGCTCATTCTAGGACAATTCTGTTACCTTGATGGCCTGACAGAATCTAGATTTCATGGCTACAAGCCAGACCTTTGAAGTACAATCCCCAAGAATACAGTCACAAGCCTTACTGGGTTCTTATACCTTATTTATGTCATTTATTAAACATTGGATGTATACTAAGTACTTTAACTTCACCAGTGACAGCTCATTTCTAATATTCCCTATATTAAGCAATAGTCCACACTTTATGCAAAGAGAAACCTGTTTCTGACATAAAATATGCTAATTAGAAATAATCTCTTGTTGATGGAGGTGTGGATAACAGGAAAGCCTGTGACAGTTACCTCTGGAGTGTGGTCCTTTCTACTAGAATGCTAGCTGACCCCTCAGCTTCAGTTAATTAGCATACTAGCTGACCATTTCTTGATTGTGCTTTAACCTCTGGGAATTGGCTTAGCCTAAATTTTACAACCTAGAATATCATATTGTAATGCTAAAGAGCTTTAAAGATAATTGCAGACACTGTAGTAACAACAAATAAGAAACTGGAAGCCATGTGAATTTCTAGAAAGGAGGCTGCTTACAGGGTGTTGTGATAGTGAACGAGAAGGAAAACCAAACCAGCTTCCTCTTTCTGTCTCTGTCTGACTGACTGCCCCAGTAGTCCAGAAGCATCAGGAGGGCAGAGCAGAGAATGTTTAGGGAGGTGTAGAGGAAAGGAATCATTAGAGTGAGTCAGAGGGGACACGTGACTCTACTGCCAGGATTCAACAGAAAAACTCTGGAAAACAGTCTAATTTGTACCTTCCCCATCACCAGCAGAGCTAGTCTAGCGTCTCAGTGGTGCTCAGACCCCTGGACTCCTTCTCAGAGCGCACACAATTCCTGTCTCTAGCCCACTTGCTCCCCATCACCAGCGGAGCTAGTCTAGCGTCTCAGTGGTGCTCAGACCCCTGGACTCCTTCTCAGAGAGCACACAATTCCTGTCTCTAGCTCACTTCCTCCACCTCACTACCTCTGACCGTCCAACTGCAGCCACCTCCACCGTCTCTCCTAAACATCTTCCTTGCTGTTTAGCCTGATCTAATATTTCTCCAGAAAAGTGCCATCTGGTCTTTCACACTCTCCAACACAACTTTTCATCTGCTTCCTAGTTCCTAAACGATAATTTCTAGAATCTGATCATTTTTATACTTCTACTGGTGGGGATTTTTCCCAACAACAAAAAAAAAGGTGACATGTTTTGTTTTTCCTGCTCATTAAACAGAATGTCAAATAAAAATAAAGCAAAAATCACCTTGAATCTTATGACCCAGAAAAGCACTGTTAGCAAACTAACTTTTAAATATCTTACTACAAATAAAATATCTTACTAGTGCATAAATTTGTATAATTTTACATAAATAGGACTTTATTATACATGTTAGCTCTATCATAGCCATATTTTTCAACACAATTTTTGGCTTACTTCCACACTCACATTCTAATATTATTATAAACATGTAGACATATATGGGGGAGTGTCATTTTTTTAATGAAAGTATGTTATGTATTCCTCCCTTGATCTTGCTTTTATCATATAACAATGCATCATGGAAATTTCTCCAAGGCAATGGTTTAAATTTTATTTATTTTTTAAAATGTCAACATAATAGTCCATTATAATTAGCAGAGTATAGATTATCAGAGTTAAATCATTCCCTTAATGGTGAGCATTCACATTATTTCTAAGGTTTTATTTTTGTTTTTATTACAAGCAATATATGAACACTTATACATTTATATATATATATATATCCTTTATATACTAGAAACTTTTATCTCTGACTATATTTACAGGGAAAATATCATCAGATGGTTAGAATTGTTTAAAAATTTGTTTTGCTACTACAAGTAAGACTTCAACAGACATTCTAGACTATGTCTCTGATTGCTTCCTTAGGTTAAATTAGTCAATTTATGCTGTAGAATATTTTTAAGACTCTTAATGCACAGCGCTAGTTTTTCTACAGTAGAAGTGTGGTTGTAGCCTTTTTGGTCTTTCTAGCAGACTACTTTCTAGCACCTTGCCGAGACAAAGGAGTCTTACACTCATTTCTTCATTAACTGATTCATAAGAACATCCCCAATTACAAACATCATTTTTTGTGTCCACATTATTCGCCTCATCCTAAAATTTTTAACATTGGACTGGTGGTTCATTTTTCATTTTCATTTTTTGCTGGCGTTCTTTGTGGAGTATTTTCAATAACTTCTAGAACAAAAGGAACTTTCTTTTACTTTGGGGCAGTTTTCACTTTTGCTGATTATAAACTATATCTCAATACAGTCACTGACTTTATCTTTTAAGGTAGGTTGATTTTATTCCTTGAGGGTTATAGCACTGATGGATATAACCTACATTGATGGGTGTGTCTTTTGACCAACAACAGACAAGACTAAGCTGGAAGAGGCTTAAAGTCTTTATTTCTTCAAGACCTTTGCTTCTCAAGTAATCTGGAAACTAAGCGTTCATGACAATTTATGCATCCCAATGATTCTCAAATCTAATGTCCAGAACCACTGGAAGGGCTTGTTAAAAGATCTCTTAATGAACCCCAAACCCACAGCTTCTGACTCAGTTGGTCTGGGCAGGTTTCAAAAAGTGTCAATTCTAATAAGTTTGCGGGTGATGCTAATAATGTTGGTTCAGGAGCAACACTTGAAAACCACTGATCTAGCCTACCCCAGCCACTTATTTTGGTAACAGAGCTGAGTATACCTCACCAGAAAGTTCTATTACTCCTCTCTAAAGTATCCTGCTTTTTAGTAGTTCTGTCCTCTGTGACAGTAGAGAGCAGCTGGTCAGTGCCTTCCTCATATAACCTTTCACAACCTTGAAGAAATTAAGTTTTCTCCATTTTCTTTTCACCTATCAAAAGTCTTGATTCCCTTAGCCTTTCCTCATAATCATATATCCAACCTGCTCACAATTTTTATTGCTCTTTCCTGAAGCTCATTTTGAATTGCCACTCCATCCCCACCGTACTCCTGTCCCCATCTCAGTTAATAAGAGGATATGAGCGGAAGGGAATGTGCTAACATAATCCTTGAATGAGTAACTTTTGGGACTATCCCTATCAGCGTCTCTGACCATGATATTTTTTAAAGTAACTTTATAGAAATAAGTGCTCTATGATTTTTTTTCCTCAGCTCTTTGTTTTAAAGATTAGATTAGAATAGAAAATATTGGTCACTTTCTTGATGCTTATTTAAACATAATCAGTTGTATCTTTTGGTACAAGAAATATCCATTCATCGTTTTAGTTCACAAATAGTTATTGAACACAGGCACCGTGAATACCATAGCTAGTGAATGTGGCATTAACTTTTGGTCAAGTCAACTTGCTTAGGCAGATCCTAACAGCCTGAGAATTTCAGAAATGTTTCTATAGCCCATCCACAGTATGGCTGAATGTTTAGCAACCTAAACATTACTTTAAGCCTCTTCCAAATCCACCATGATCATACAAAAATGAAACTACTAATTATAGTCAACCTTACATTATCTACAAAGAAGTAATATTATCTATAACTCAAATTGGCATATTATTAAAAATAATCTTTTCTGTCTGTAGGATGTGTTCTGAAACATGCATATTTAATGCTGTCACAAGTAGCACTGACTAGTCACAAAACTGTGTCTGCAAAGATCTTAGTCCTCAAATGAGGGAGGGAGAAAGAGAGCACTATATGGGGTCTCTTTTCTAAGAGTACTAGTCTCATTCATGAGAGCTTGAGTACCTCGCAAAGGTCCCACATCCTAATGCCATCACATGGACATTTAAAAATAGGATTTCATTTTGGGGTCTGGATGGGAGGGGAACACAAACATTCAGCCTTATAGCAGAAATATTTTTTGGAAGTTACTAGATAAATTTCCTATGCCCTAAACACTGTTCTGTACTCTGAGGTAGCAAGAACTGCACGGTAGACTGCTCTCTGCGTTCTTGGTGCTGTGCGTGTGGTGTTAGAATGGCAGGCGGTTAATAGTGACCCTGTAGCACTCTTCTCAGGGTAGCGGTGTAGCTGTGCTCTGCATGGGAACCGTTTACTCCTCTTTCTACCACTTACTCTGAGTCCTGATGAGTGAGTCTTGACGCCTTTTGCCCAATAAAATTCATGGGAATAATAGTGCTGGGCCTACCTCACATACACAACAATAAAATAGTTCCATAAAATGGGAAAAAATATGTTTTATGATAGCTTGAGTCTCTTTCAAGGAAATAACCATGGAAAAGAGAAGGAAAATCAACAGGCAATTAGGAATTGGTAGATGTGCTTTAATCTAACAGTAGATATCAGACATCACTGTAGCTGATGCCATTTGTGGCTTCCAAGAATTTGAAGAAAATGAGAATTGATTTCCAATGTGAAAGAAATACCAGGCCCCATTTCCTTAGGGGCTATGCTAATACTATCCTTTCTGGTATCAGTTCCATTTCTTCCAGAAACAGATGGACCACACCCAGGGGGGAAGTGAGGCAGGAAGAGCTCAATGGTGTTTCAATTTTACACCCTCCAGATGAATTTTTAAAATGTATAAACAAATAAAATACTAGTGAATTAGATTCAACAGTACATTAGCACAATAATCTACCATCATCAAGCATAATTTATACAGGAAATTTGTTAATGTACCACTTAACAGTCAAATAAGTAGGAAATATTATAGAATAATCTCAGTACATTCTGAATACGCATTTGATAAAAATTTACTCCCATTCTTAGTTTTAAGGTCTCTAAAAATTAGAAATAGAAGATTATTTTCCTATAATGATGAATTTCTATTTCAAACTAAAAGGTAATATACTCAATGGTAAAATACTTTTCTACTAAAATCTGAATTGAGAAAGAATGCCTAGCCTGACCAGGCGGTGGCGCAGTGGATAGAGCAACAGACTGGGATGCGAGATTGCAGGCTTGAGCATGGTTCATCCAGCTTGAGTGCGGGCTCACCAGCTTGAGCGCGGGACCACAGGCATGACCCCATGGTTACAGGCTTGAGCCCAAGGTCACTGGCTTGAGCAAGGGGTCACTCGCTCTGCTGTAGCCCCCCCCCCCCAGTCAAGGCACTGTCTATCCCTATCTGTCCCTCTCTTTGCGTCTCTCTCTGTCTCTATCACACAA
Source organism: Saccopteryx leptura (assembly GCF_036850995.1). Classification (NCBI taxonomy): domain Eukaryota; kingdom Metazoa; phylum Chordata; class Mammalia; order Chiroptera; family Emballonuridae; genus Saccopteryx; species Saccopteryx leptura. Next base: position 91,450,213 of record NC_089506.1, on the reverse strand, counting down.
GAAGGAAGGAAGGAAGGAAGGAAGGAAGGAAGGAAGGAAGGAAGGAAGGAAGGAAGGAAGGAAGGAAGGAAGGAAGGAAGGAAGGAAGGAAGGAAGGAAGGATACTATAATTATAATACAGAATCTATTTTTTCATTTACAAATACATATTAAGCTCATATATTTTTTCTAGGTCCTGGGGATATCAAAATAAACTAAACAAAGTTGATTGCCTTAAAATTTCTCACCAAACCAGAAGATATAAAAATATAATTTTTGGAAAAGAAAAAGAAAATTATTGTTACTTATAAATCATGTAAGTGTATGTTGAGAGTAGTCTATGTAAAAAATACCAGATCTGCTGAAAAAGCACTAGAATTAACAAGTGAAATGAAAAACATAAATGTCTCCAAATTAATACTGGGGTGAAATGCTATTCATAAAGAAACAAAAAGATAAAATAGCCAGGCACCTTACCAAGGAATATGTAATAGCAGTACGAATGTGACGGGTACTAGAAGATGCCACCCCAAAATACATCCTTTTGGCATAAGGTTTATTTTGAGCTACAGACTACTGAGAACCAGAAAAGGTAGGAAAAGCTATTTACCTGTCCCTAACTGCCAAAAAATAGAGTATAAGTGTTTCTTTTTATAAAGGAAATTTCCATTTGTAAACTTCTTTCTACACCTAGAAGAGAGCTTCCCCTGAGATAACTAATCCTCTGAGAGACTCTTATCAGGTAAGACAACCCTTTTTAGCATCATTTTCTCCCCTTACCTTCTTATAACTTGCCTCCTCCACCCAGCAACCCCAAATCCCTTTTCCTCTATTTAACATAAGAGAGGAAAAACTTCAATCATCTGGCCTTCTCCTTGAGTCTCATTGGGGCATTGGTCATCATAAGTAACTAGAATTGCTTTTTGTCTTGTTAATCTGTGATTCTAGGACCCAACTCATTGAACCTAGGAGGGGTAAAGGAAGTTTTTTCCCCTAAAAATGAATCTATAAAGTTTATAGAAGGATACTAAAGAAAATATGACTAAATGAAGAGGCTTACTAACTAAACAGGATACAATCTCAGTTTCTTCCAAAATTATATATATATAGATTGGATACAATTTCAATTAAAATAGCAATGAAAAATTTTTTAACTTGACAGAAAGAATTCTAAATTTAATCTAAAAAAACAAAAGGCAAGACTAGCCAAGAAAATCTTGAAAAAGATGAGTAATAAAGGAGATCTTTCTTTAACAGATATTTAAAATCCTCAGAGCTACAGTGATTTTTTTTTTTAAAGGTATTTGACTTTGGAAGAGGATTCAAGAAAAACAATAGAACTGTAAATTTATAGGATAAAAAGGAATAAGTTATTCAATAAATAATTTGGTAAAATTGGCAATTTACCAATAATCCATTTAGAATCTAACTTTACAGATAAATTTTAAAAATGAAACATAAAAATATAAATTTTTCTTTAAAAAGTTAGCCTAACCAGGCAATGGCATAATGGATGGAGCATCAAACTTGGATGTGGAGGACACAGGTTCAAAACCCCAAGGTTGGCCTCTTGACCGTGAGCTCACCGGCTTGAGAATGGGCTCACCAGCTTGAGTGCAGGGGTTGCTGGCTTGAGCGTGGGATCATAGACATGACCCCATGGTTGGTGGCTTGAGCCTAAAGGTCACTGGCTTGAAGTCCAAGGTCTCTGGCTTGAGCCCAAGGTCACAGGCTTGAGCAAGGGGTCTCTTACTCTGCTGTAGTGCCCTGGTCAAGGCACATATGAGAAAGCAGTCAATGAACAACTAAGGTGCTGCAATGAAGAATTGATGCTTCTCATCTTTCTCCATCTCCTCTCTGTCTGTCCCTATCTGTCTTTCTGTCTCTCTCTGTGTCACACATGCACACGCACACACACAAGTTAAAATAGAATTACTCTAAGAACCAGAAACTACACTCTAAGGTATGCTAAATAATTAAAACAATTAAAAGCACGTATCCAAACAAATACTTATATATAAACATTCAGAACAGCACTATTCACAATAGCAAAAAGATGGAAACAACCCAAGTGTGCGCCAGTGGATAAATGGATAGTATATCATATAGTGAAATATTCACATCAAGGATTAAAGTAGCTATGTATGTACCAAGGTGGATGAACCTCAAAAAAACACTATACTAAATGAAAGAAGCCAGACAGAAAAGGTCACCTATTGTGTGGTTCCATTTATACAAAATATCCAGAATAAGTAAATCCCTAGAGACAAGAAGCAGATGAGTGGTTTCCAGGCTGGAGGAAGGAGGAAATGAGAAGTGATTGCTTAATGGGTTCGGGTCTCCTTTGGGAGTGATCTAATGTTTTGGAACTAGAGGTGATGGTCATTCAACACAGTGACTATCCTAAATGTCACTTTGACGTGGTTAATTTTGTTATGTAAGTTTTACCCCAATAAAAATGTAAGTAAATAAAATCACAGATGAAAACGTGGGTGTACATTTGTGCATTCTCTGAAATCTGTATTTGGAGAGCTTTCTCTATATAAAATCATGAAAGAAATCAGAAAAAGAGATAAATGCACTTTCTATGAAAAATAGTTAAAATTTGGTGAGTCAAATTAAATAATAAAACTGTGTGCTGTACTGACAGGATTCTCAAGGAATACAACAGGCATTATGTCCTTAAGCCTGCCCTTCTCCAGTAGTAACTCCTTCCTGCTTTTCTAACCGTGGCTGGAAAAAATCAGCACCTCTTGTTAGCCTGATCTAGAGCCCCAGCTTAGAGAATGTCAGACATCTACATCAAATTGCTGTTTCACACCTGCCAACAGCACAAAATAAGCCTTAGTATAAGGTTCATGAAGACACCATTTATGCCCACAAAGTGTTAAGTTTTAAAAAGGAGCAGATTATAGCAAGATTTGTCATAAATCCCAGTTTGATTAATCTAAAAACAGATTTTATTGGATATTTATTTAGATGCTCTGTACAGATTGCTTTGTTTAGTTTTGAAATTAAGTTTTCAGGTTGGCAGAGGAATTTTAAATACTTGAATTTTAGAGTGGCAGATGCCTTTTTTTATCTTGCTAATCCCATCACCTTTTTTTATTCATCCCTGCAATTCTCTTCCCTCTGACAGCTGTCAGCCTGCTCTGTATCTATGACTCTCTCTCTCTCTCTCTCTCTCTCTCTCTCTTTTGCTTATTCATTTATTTTGTACATTAAATTCCACCTAAGAATTTAGGTGAGATCATATGGTACTTGTCTTTCCCTGGCTGTCTTACCTCACTTAGCATAATACTTTCCATGTCCATCTATGCTGTCATAAGGGGTAAGATCGCCTTCTTTTTTTTTTCTTTTTTTTTACAGCTTAGTAATATTCCATTGTGTATATGTACCACAGCTTTTTTATTCACTCATCTACTGATGGACACTTGGGTTGTTTCCAAATCTTGGCTGTTGTAAATAATGCTGGAGTGAACATAGGGGTGCAGATATTCTTTCAAATTCGTTTTCAAGTTTCTTCAGATATATTCCCAGAAGTGGAATCGCTGGGTAATTTGGTAGTTCCATTTTTAATCAGTGTGTGTGTGTGTGTGTGTGTGTGTGTGTGTGTGTGTGTGTGAGAGAGAGAGAGAGAGAGAGAGAGAGAGAGAGAGAGAGAGTGTGTGTGTGTCGCTTAAACAACAGAAAGTTCTTTTCTCCAGTTCTGGAGGCTCGAGTTCTGAGATCAAGCTGTCAGCGAGTTTGGTTTCCCCTGAACCCTCTCTCCTGGCTGCAGATGGCTGCCTCCTCACTTGTGTCCTCACGTGGCTTACCTGTGTTTTCTGTGCATCTCTCTTAAAAATCTCTTTTTATAAGGACATGGATTATGACCTCACTTTAACTTAATTACCTCTTCCAAGATATTATCTCCAAATATACCCCAGTCACATTCTGAAGTACAGGAGGTTACGACTTCATCATGTAAATTTTACAGGGATACATTCAATCCATAATGGAGTACTATTTGAAAACCTTATTCCTGTCTTCTCTTGTTCTAATTAGAATAAAGATACATTCAGTGTCCCACATAATTAAGTATTGGAAGTAGTTGCCACCTTTCAAATACATAGCAAATAGTTTTCTTCTCTTCAATGATTAAACTAGTGATTTTCAGTGACCATTTTTAATTTTTTGAGTTAACTCCATACTGCTTCTCACAGTGGCTGCACAGTCTGCATTTCCATCAACAGTGCACCAGGGTTTCCTTTTCTCCGCACCCTCGTCAGCACTTGCTGTTTGCTGATTTACTGATGAGAGCCATTCTGACTCATAGACACAGATAACAGTATGGTGATTACCAGAGGGATGGGAAGTGGGGAGAAGTAGAAGAGGATATAGGAGGAATAAATAGTGATGGATGGAGACTTGGCTTTGGGTTGTGAACACAGATGATATACTGTACTATAAATTTGTATACCTGAAACCTGTATGGTTTTATTAACCAATGTCACCCTAATGAATTTAATTTTAAAAATTTTTAAAGAAAAGAAAGGCAGCAGCTTTTAACCTTTGCACTTCTCTTTTAAAAGCTAATTAGGAAGTTAAATTCAAATGGACTGAATGCCTAACATGTTAGCTTTGTAATGCCGATGTAACTTAAATTTAAGTCACCTGGTATTTCTGTGTCATCTTCTCATTAGTCATTGGGATGAGTTACTCAAAGAAATTTATAAAAATTAAAAAAAATAATAATGTTGGAGTTTCACCATCTTTGTTAATATTAGGAACTTTATTGTTTGGAAAATTAAATCTGAACAGAGAATTGTTGGGCAGATAAAATGTATTATGCTCACTTTGTTAAAGATAACACGAGGAAGCCGTCGCCCAGGTGATATTAATGTGTGTTGGGGTGGGCTAAAGGCAGGCGGAATCCTTGTAGCCTGGGGCTTGGTTTTGGGATTAAGCCTTTCCTACCCTTTTTGATGTGGGGTGGTACAATCCAATCATGCCTCAGCAGGTGACTTTGGGTTGGAGACTTCCCTACTTTGTATATTGGATTAAAGGTTGTGAAGCTACACTATAAAATAGGGGCAGCTGTCCGATGCAGGAGGGCCTCTACTGGAGCTGGGCTTCCCCGTCGAGGTCGCTCATTCAAAATCCGAAGTACTGTCCATAAGCGGCGTGTCCATCCAGTAAGAGAGCTGGTGCCCCCCTCCTGTCGCAGTCCCTGCTTTAAGAGTCCATTATAACGCTCAATGATACCAGCAGCCTGGGGGTGGTAGGGAACATGGTACTTCCAGTCCACCCCCAGCTTTTGAGCCCATTGCCTCACCGTTGAACCAGTGAAATGGGTACCATTGTCACTTTCAAGGACCAGCGGTCGCCCGTATGCAGCACTCAGGTGGTCCAGAGCCTGTATGACTGCCCTCTGGTCAGGGTTACGAGTGGGGTAAGCAGCAAGCAGCCCGGTGGCAGTATCTACACAAGTGACTGCATACTGGTACCCTTCTGACTTTGGTAAGGGTCCAATGATGTCTATCTGCCATCGTGTCAGTGGGACATGACCCCTCTGGATCTGTCCAGGTGACACCAGTGGTCTCCGAGGGTGTTCCTTGGAACATACTGCACATTGCTCACAGGCTGCAAGTACCTCTGCATAGGACACAGGCAAGTTCCAAGCCTTAACCGTAGCCCACATAGTTTTCTGTCCTGCATGGAGCAGGTGCCGGTGGAGCCACTGTGCCACATCACCTGCAGGTGCAGTCTCCAACCATCGCACCCTTGCCAACGTATCTGCCTCATCATTCCCAGGATGGGCTAGAGGGGCATGCCCTGTGACATGATATACTGTCACCTGCTTCTGGTGTCCTATTTCCCATAGACCCTGCCTCCTGGCTTGAGTAAAATGTCCTTGGTGCGTATCTGCAACTGAATAGGGGCAGCTGTCCGATGCAGGAGGGCCTCTACTGGAGCTGGGCTTCCCCGCGCAGGTTCGTATCCTGCCGACTACGCCAAATGTAAAGCCAGCAGCCAGGGCCAGAGCCACCATCACAGCAGCTGCCTGGCCCATGCAGGTTCGCATTGGATTCGGACAGTCGGTAAAGAAACCATGGAGCCAAAAACTGGTGGGCCATAGCCTTTAATCCTAGCTCGCACCCGGCGGGCAAGTAAAAATACACACTGGGCTCCAAAACCCAATCACATTCAGTGCTCACAAAGCCCCTGACTTATCCGAGTTTCCTAGAATCAAAGGTTTCTAGCTCACCAGACTTATTCACCTCTGTTCCCCATCTCCTTCCTTATCCCATATACAAACTCTACACAAACTGGTATCTCACTCAGCACTCCGCCATCTTGGCTGCTTCTCCTGGCCTCCTCCACGTGGCCTTTCTCTGCTCTCCTCTGCTCTCAGAGGATAAGTCAGGGGCTTTGTGAGCACTGAATGTGATTGGGTTTTGGAGCCCAGTATGTATTTTTACTTGCCCGCCGGGTGCGAGCTAGGATTAAAGGCTATGGCCCACCAGTTTTTGGCTCCATGGTTTCTTTACCGACTGTCCGAATCCAATGCGAACCTGCATGGGCCAGGTGGCTGCTGTGATGGTGGCTCTGGCCCTGGCTGCTGGCTTTACAAGAATTATTTTATATTTTCTTATCACTCCTGACTAAATGGTGTTCTTAACTTATGATGCACTTGATCAGTCGGTAAACTGTGGGGAATAATTCCTAGTCCTGCTGTCAGGGGGGCTCCAGAGCTGCCCCTTCTCTCTGTAGGCACCCTAGCACCCTGCTGGCACTCGGCACAAACTGCTGGAATCACTAAGGGGGAAAAGGCACTAAAGCCCTTTTTTTTTAACCTCCAAAGGCATTTCCAACCAAGAGCACTTGAAATGTTGCGGGACATTCAAATTCCCCTTTCCCTCAGGGCAGGGTCCCATTATAGCTGTGACCCTTGACCTCTTAAATTAGTTTAAAATACCTTCTGATGCTGAGGTATCTTTTCTCTTTTGTCTTGAATATGCCCAAGATCCTATGAAACCCCACCAAAATGCATAAAGACCCAGCTGCATGTGCCTCAGGTGTGCACCTTCTAAGAGTCACCTGTCAATATCTCCATTTGAACTTCTTTCTCTCAAATACCAATTGGGTAGAGCATATTTCTGATTATTTCAATCCTCAAAAATAAACAGAATTTTTTTTATTCAACAAATAGTTTTAAGGACCTATTTTATATCTGACACTTTCCTAGACATAGATGATAAAACACAGACTCGGGTTCTGAGTGTTTAGGAGATACAGAAGTATAGAAGAACATTTGAAAATAATATATTGTAGATACCAAACAAGAAGACTGCAAGGGTGTTAAACTAAAAACCCAAAGCCAAATGGAGAGGCAAGAAGCGTTTATCTGAGACCACTAAATTGTGATCTTGGGGTAGAAATTCAAACTCTGTCCCAATTTCAGGCTGAAGGCAAAGGTTTTGTTTTGTTTTTTTGAAAAAGAGGAAGGGAAATAATTTCATAAATAGGAGAAAGGAATTTCTGCTCATGTTAAGAACTGTTTTTTTAGCTATGCTGTGCTGTTTCCTCTTTCTACGGAATATCCATAATTATCAACTCTTGTGGTCAAGATGTCTACCTTCCTATTAGCTTTACAAACAGTTGTTTGGAAAACAATGCTGCTCTGGCCCAGTCCAAAGGCTATTTTGTCCAGTTTCAAAGGCTATTTTGTCCATTCCAAAGGTTCAAAGAGTAAAACATGCAAGCATTCTGCAATGGCTGTTCTGGCTCCATTTTAAAATGGTTCCACTTATGTCAACTTTTCACAAGGGGAAGAGTAGGCCTACAAAGGAGGGTGGGCTTCTACCTTGATGGGAGTCAGGGATAAAGTAGATGTTGAAAGGTAAATAATATGTTGGCTTATGAAACTGGAGTGAAAAAGAAAAAAACATTCCTGAACTATGGCGGCTAGTCTCCAAAGATAGTCTCCATCAGTTCCTTACCTCCTTGTATGAACATGATGTTCTTCACATCAAATGTGGGATCTAATTCCCCTGTTCTTGAATATGGGCTAATCTTAGTGACTCCTGGAGTATGGCTGGACAATACTGTGTGACTTGCAGAGTTTGCATAGAAAGGCCATGCCACTTCTAGCTACTCTGTTTGGAATTCTTGTTCTTGGTAGAATGTTGTAAGAAAGCCCAGGCCATACAGAGAGACCCATGTGGAAAAAAAACAAGGGACCCTAGGTCTCAACCCTGGCTAATCTCCCAGCCCATGGTCACTATTAATTGCCAAACATATGAAATCTTTCAGATGACTTCAGCCCCAACCACCACTTGACTGCAACCTCATGAGAGAACACAAGCAAGAATTGCCTAGTTGAGCCCATCAACCTCTACCACTATGGAAGATGATAATAGTAAATGATTGTTGTTGTTTTAAGTCATGATGTTTTGGGGTGATATCATTTTTTTGTTTGTTTTAATTGCTTTGAGAGAGAGAGGAGAGAGTGAAGAGCATCAACTCATAGTTGCATCACTTTAGTTCTTTGATTGCTTCTCATACGTGCCTTGCCGGGGGGGGGGGGGCTCAAGCTGAGCCAGTGACCCCTTGCTCAAGCCAGTGACCTTGGGATCATGTAAATGATCCTGCCCTCAAGCCAACAAGCATGCACTCAAGCCAATGAGCCCATGCTCAAGCTGGCAACTTTGGGGTTTGGCGCTGTGAACCTCAGTGTTCCAGGTCAGTGCTCTATCCACTGCACCACCACCAGTCAAGCTGGAGTGCTTTCTTACACAGCGGTAGGTAAGTAAAGCACAGGAGGAAGCCTCAGTAATGGCACAGGGACACGAAGCAATACCTGAGACTAAGAAAAGGAATAAAAGAAAGGTGTGGCATAAGGCTGCAGGATAAGATGATCATTGATGCCATATCAAATGGTAAAATTCCATTCTACAGGCAATGGGAAAGCCATTGCAGAAGTCTTAGAGAGAAAGGGGAGGGTAATATGATCAGATCTGAGAAAGCCCTTTTGCATCCATGTGCCAAAGGATTGGGGATCTGGGAATACTACAGTCATCCCAGCAGGAGAGGAAGAGGCCCCAGAACTAAGGCTGGAACGGCGGAAATGGAGGGGCATGGGCAGATTTAACATGAAAACAAAGATAATCTATAGGATTTGGAGATTGTTTGTATTTGAGATTCAGGGGAAGAATAAATTTTTTTTTTCCTGAAGTTGGAAATGGGGAGGCAGTCAGACAGACTCCCGCATGTGCCCGACCGGGATCCACCCGGCATGCCCACCGGGGGCGATGCTCTGCTAATCTGGGGCATTGCTCTGTTGCAACAGGGCCATTCTAGCGCCTGAGGCAGAGGCCATAGAGCCATCCTCAGCGCCCGGGCCAACTTTGCTCCAATGGAGCCTTGGCTGTGGGAAGGGAAGAGCGAGACAGAAAGGAAGGAGAGGGATAGGGGTGGAGAAGCAGATGGGTGCTTCTCCTGTGTGCCCTGGCCGGGAATTGAACCCGGGACTCCTGCACACCAGTCCGACGCTCTACCACTGAGCCAACTGGCCAGGGCCAAGAATAAAAATTTTTAAAAACTCATTCATTCATTAAATTCTAATTGAGAGCTTGCTAAATTCCAAGGATGCTTCTGGGCCTCACAGATAAAGCAGTGCATTAAAATTTCTGGACCCTAGTGAGTTTATAGTCTAGTGAGGAAGAAAAAACAAATGGGTTTACATGAATTTAAGACTCAATTTCCAGTAATGCCCTTCCTATTAATTCATTTTCTCATTTATCATGCAGTGCATAGGAGAAACAGACAGTTTTCCAGAAAGTAGAATGAACTTAATTTAACATTCTGATGATGACCCTCAAGGCAGAGTGCCTGGATGCTGGAAAGAGTCTGAGTTTCACTCTTTGGTATGGATAGAGCCACATGGAAGTCCAGACACAGGAGCGTCCTTGGTTGCGTGTTGTGGTCTTTGGTCCCAGAGACCAGTGCCAAGTAGCAGAAAAGGAAGCATGGAGGACATGCTTCAGCCGGGGAGGAAGTGACTCTCATTCGTTTTCCTACCATCATGTACACATTTGTCAATTCAACAAACATCCACCCTCTGACTACTAGGTATATTATAGTGAAAAAGGGTAAAAAAATAACACTCAGTTCATTGGACTTACATTGTGTTAGGGAAAACAGTTAATAAATGGTAAAGCAAAACCACAGTGTGTTAGTTTTCTATTGCTGCAGTAACAAAATACCATCAATTTAGTGCTTACAACACCATGAGTTTTTTACTTGACAGTTCTGCAGGTCAGAAGTCTGAAAATCGATTTTATAAGCTAAAATCAAAGTGTCCGTAAGACTATGTCCCTTCTGAGAATTCATTTTCTTGCTGTTTCCGGCTTCCTGGGCCGCCTGCGTTCTGCGGTTCACGGCCTCTCCCCGCATGGCACCACTCTGACCTCTGCGTGTGTTGTCATATTCCCTTCTCTGAGTTTGGTATTCTTGCCTCCGTCTTGTAAGAACTCTTGTCTAATCCTGATGATCCAGGATGATCTCCTCATCTAAATGTTTGTAATTCATCACATCTGCAAAGTCCCTTTTGCTATGTAAGGTAACAAACACATTGACAGGTTATGGGCATTAGGGTGCGACCATCTTTGGGGACCATAATTTGGTCAACTTCAGTCAAGTACTGATTGCTATTAAGAAATGTGAAATAGGGTAAGTAGTTAAAACTGTGACTAGGGAGGAAAGAAATAAAAAAAAATGAGGACAAATAGGGGATCTGATTGTATAAACTATAAACTGTGGTAAGTCTTCTTGGGAGAGGTATCTGTTCAGGTCCTCTGCCCATTTATTTATTTATTTATTTATTTATTTTAGATTTTATTCATTTTAAGAGAAGAGAGGGGGGAGAGAGAGGGGAGAGAGAGAGGGAGGGAGGGAGGGAGGGAGGGAAGAGAGAGGGGGGAGGAGCAAGAATCATCAATTCCCATAAGTGCCTTGACCAGACAAGCCCAGGATTTCGAACTGGTAACCTCAGAATTCCAGGTCGATGCTTTATCCACTGCACCACCACAGGTCAGGCATCTCTGCACATTTTTTAATTGGATTGTTGGTTTGTTTGATATTGAGTTGTATGAGTTCTTTATATATTTTGGATATTAACCCCTTTCCAGAGCTGTTGTTTACAAATATCATCTTCCATTCAATTGGTTCCCTTTTTTTGTTGTTGTCTGCTCCTTTTGCTGTGCAGAAGCTTTTTAGTTATAGTCTCATTCATTTGTTTTTGCCTTTATTTCCCTTGCCTTTGGGGTCAAGTTCATAAAATGTTTTTTACAACCAAGGTCCATAAGTTTAGTAACTATGTATTCTTCTATGTAATTTATTGTCATAGGAGAGAAAAGTAAGTGTGAAATACCTATTAAGGAGTGAGAGAAGCCATTGACTATAGAAGTGTAGATTTCCTGGACAATATGGAGAATCCCTTGAGACTTGTAGTCACTAATTTAAAGCCAGCAGAGTTGTGTGCCTATTTTTTCCTTAGCTATGATCTGCTGCTTGGGAACAGTAATGGAGAATCTGAAAAGCTAGATTTAATCAGGGTTAGAATTGTGAACGTAAACACAATGGAGAGTAGACAGAGGTGCCATCAATGGATAGAAGATTCAGTGAATAAAAGATTATTGGCATGGGGGTATTAGAATAAATGAGCTAGAAAATAAAGGAGGTAGAGGTCAGAGTGGAATGTCTCAAATTGAGATTTTGGAGGAGATAGATGCACCAGGTAACAAAGCATGCTGCGAGTTTGGATATCGGAGGTGCAATGGAAGATAAAATCACTGGAGGCAAGGACAAGCTTGTTAATATTAATATAGATTTTAAAACACAAAAGATGATAACAGAATAATGGTAGCAAAACTTCCAGTAACCCATGGCCTAAATTCTTTAACAAAGGCAAAAGATTAGAAGGATGGTCAGTGGTTATTAAATTGAGGGGTATTAAAGAACATAGTCATAGGCATTTGAGGGGCAGGAGAACAGAGGTCTGGAAGTGGTCATGAAGAGCAGTACCCTGCGGGTACAGCTGCACACAAAGTGCTGGGAGAGAAGGCAGCATCCTTTGGGAGGACCACGGGGAGAGCACTGGCCTCACAGGACAGCCGACTTCTGTAAGAACAAGATGAAAGGGACTCTGAAGTGAGGATTGAGGGGATTGTGTTGATGAGACACCAAGAGCTCTAGAGAAGGTGGCTGTAAAGTTTGGGGGCTCAAAGGAGTAGGATTTTGGGTTAAGAACGAGCTGACGCAAGAACCATGACAATGCCTTGGAGACTTGGGCTTTTTGTGGGGACTGTGGGCACAAGGGATGTAGGAAATCACGGGGTTGATCTAATGTTCTATTAGGGCAGGAGGCACCAAATACATTCTGTAAAGAATCAGATAGTAAACACTTTATGCTTTATGGAACATAAGCTCTCTGTCACCATCACCTCACAGAGCAAAAGCAGCTGTAGACAATGCATAAATAAATGGGTGTGGCTGAAAAGTTCTGGGGACTGTCATTCAGGCAGCTTCAGGGACACAGCAGGTGCTGGTTGGAGGGGGGTAATGGGAATAGTATTCTCACTGGACGTTCATACTATTCCAGGGCCCTCGCTGCCTGCAGAGTGAGTAAGGGCAAGGGCTTCCCTCCGTGGCATTTGGAGGTCAGCGGGCCCACTCAGACACTTGCTGATCTCTTGGGTTCCAGCTAGAATTACAAGTAAATGGTATGGTCATCCTCCAAGACACAAGTGATGAGGGAGAGCCATTTTTAAGGGAAAAAGGATGAATTTTGTTGAAAATGTTTACTTGGAAGAGTCTGTGACACATTCAAGTAGAGATGATCCGGGGCCAGTTGGTTTAGGAGATGGAGCTCAGAGGAAGTCTGGATGGGACACAGAGATGAAGCCATTGTCATCGGGGAGGGGATAAACTGAAGCCTACCCAGATGCCAGTTGGAGGCTATCTCCTTGGGAACATTTAAGGACAGGCAGAGAGATTCAGATACAGAAATCCCTCGAGTTCTGAAGTTTCCAGTTTCATATGTTGATAAAATCAATCCCATGTTTTTCAGATCTCATCCTCATTTTGCGCCGGGTAGGCACTGAGACTGTGAAGAGCGTGAGACAGAAAAGGTCCATCCTGCACAGATCAGATAAACGCACTGCTTGCCTGAGGTCATACAGCAGGACATGCGTGCATGAAAAAATCTTGCATCTTCTGCAGTTTTCTCAGGAGAGCAGGACTGATTAAGGAGTGAGGGCTGAGATTCCCTCTCCCCTTTTGATGGCTCATTTTTCTGCCCGTCATCACCTCTAGAAGAGGACAACGAAATTAAATGAGGTGATACGTAAATCGTTTGACATTGCAACCAATTAACAGCTTCTGCGGAGGGAAGCAATGGAAACTGTTTCATAAGTGGATCTTCTCAGGTTGTCTCTCTCAGCGCCCGGAGCACGCGGAAAGTCAGTGTGGGGTAGTGGAAAAGCGGTTAGCACCGGAAATCCAAAGACATGAATTGGAAACAGTTTTGGCATAGGTGGACCTATGACCTTGGGCTCCTCACTTAACCTCTCTGCACCTCAGTGTCTCGCTTATAAAGCGCGAACTCTGCCAAACATGTGCCAGACGCCTTATATACGCGTTTCACGTAATAACTCCTGCCTAAAACAAGGTTGCCATGAGAGCCACACAGAAAAGGGACATAAAAGCACTTTGTAAACCCCAAAGCAATTGAATAGACCAATGTAAGGCATTGTATAATGCAAATCCTTTGTTTTCAGCTGCCCTGTTTGCCATAAAAATAACAATGGGTCTACCCATGTCTAAAAGCCTCATTTTTTTCAGTTCAGTTTTCTTTTGTGCTGCTGATTTTTGTTATTGTCTTTGGGGTTAGGGACCAAATCACCCACTTATCAACATTTTATACTAAAATTGCCACACAGAAGAGAGAAAGGGACGTTCCAAAATCCTTAGGTGACCAGAGTCTCTTATTCAATTTGTGGTGACTTTCATAACCCCCCAGTCGGCTGCTCTTTCTAAAGCTCCTCTAAGCAAAGTAGAGGGTTTGGGAAAGCGCTCCGCAGGCGTGCTCTTTCCTGGATTAAGGAAACACTGCCGTTCGAATATGATGGCATTCTTGCATTATAATTTACACCTGCATTTCAGGCATTCTATTCACTGCCAATAATTATTGAATAATTACTGTGTTCTCCCACTGTGGCCTCTCTTTGTACTCACTTCTTCCTAGGGTTTCAGTAAGATCGTTGCCTTTTGAAGGTTTCTTTCCTTCTGGAAAGGAGGCAGGTGGTTTGTAATTCTTTTTTTTTTTTTGAGCCAAGTATTTAAATAGACAAGACTTTTTTTTAACCCAATAGCCTGTCCTATTGTCCACGTGGTTTCCATGAGTACGTTTACTGAAAGCATCATAGGCAGTAGTTTGTCCTAGAAAGCCACTTTTGCTTAAAGACCTTAAAATGCATGTGTTTGTGACTCCCATGTTACCTATTTTCATGTAGCATCTTCCAAATTTGCTAAACTGATTTGAATTAAGATAAATTAGATCATTTGCAGCCCACTTGCCTGCCAAATTCAAATTGGCACCTGAAGCACTTTATCTATGTTTGAGGGTTTGTTGGAAGACACCATCATCAAGACTTAGCTGAAGGAGTTTGTTTTGTTTCCCTGTATAGGAAAGCAGGTTAACTCCTGCTTTATTTTTGCTTGTTTATTTTTCTTTTTTCTTTTTTGCTGCAAAAAAATAATTCCCCAATCATCCAGTTAGTTTGTCTTGGTATCTATTCTCCAATTCAAAGGACTGTCCTGTCTTCTCTCCAGGAAACAAATAAAAATTTCAGAAACGATAGCTAAATCTAAAGTACTAGATATAACCTGAGTGCTCTACCTATGATCTTCTAGTCATTCTACTGTCACTGATCCTGGGAGGAATTTTAAGACAGTCTTTACTCACTACTTTTTTCTGTCAAAAAGCTATAATCACTCATGGAAGGAACTTAAACTTCTGTCCATCCCAGAAAAGAGCTTATTCTGCATCCTAAAGTGTTCATTAGGTTTTTGTCTCATACTTTACAACCACGAAAGACTTTGGTTTATGATAGTTTAATAACTAAGTCTTTCTTGAACCTGATTATAGAAATGGAGACAAAAGCAATTTGGGAATCTAAGCCTTACAAGTGTATTTACTCAACTTTAGATCTCGTAACTAAAGTGACCCAAGCCCTGGCACTACAAAATGACTGTATGCTTATGAGAGGGCAACCTTCACTGGCTAACGATGGACGATGCTCATGTTGGTGGTATAATGTAGCACCCGTCAGTTGCTGGGGCAAAGTGCTTCCCCTCCTTACTCAGTTAGTCCTCACATCAAGGTGTCTGTGAACCATGAGTGGAAGGCAAGAAATAGATCCTTTGCTTTAGAGCACAGGAACTGAGATCGTTAGACTAGATTTGGAAATCTAGCTTAGGACATTCAGAACATCATTTTATCACAGGGGCCTCCTCAGTATGAGGAGTTTCTAAGTGATTTTCCCTTAGAAAAGAAATGATAAGACAGAGTCACAGGAATGTTTGAAACTTCATTTTGTTTTGTTGTAAATAATACAGTCCCTTAAATAATACTTCCTTATAGGCACACACATCACCTCACTTCGCTGCCTCTATTGTGAAAAACTCAGATTTGGAAGGTGACATATTGGCATCCCAAATGCCCTGATGACTATAAAATATTTGATAAAGCTGACGTCCGCCTCCATGTATTTTGTAAGCATTGGCCATTTTATTCATTTAATAAATTATTACTGAACATCTGCTACATGCTAGCTACTGCTCCAGCTGCTGGTGGTAAAGCCAATAAAGCAGAGTCCCTGCCCTCCATGGGACCTTCAACCGAAAGTACAATCAGGATCAAAACCAGGAGGTGAGAGGAGTCAGAGAAAGAAACGGCTGATCTCAAGAAATAATCTGTACAGGCCAAGAGATGAAATCCGTAACTGGTCAACAATCATACTTGGGTTGAGTCAGAGCTATTATTTTTAATCAAAATACAGTGAATAGAAGTTGAAATACTATTTACTCGTCTGTCAGGTTTCTGTCATTTGCGTACCTTTCTCTGCCCTCACAGAGCTCACCGCACTTACTTACTAGTTTCTGCCCCAGGTTTTCCCAGCTGTGAGAACATCAGCACGTCTGCTAAACTGCCTGCACCAGATTGCGGGAGTCATCTTCAATGCTCCTTGTTCCTTCGACCTCGGACTTTCTCCAACCTCTCACACCCAACTGCATCTGGAAACGACCTTCGCCAAGTCCAGAACACACCCTGGATCCACCTCTCCCACAGTGACCATGGTCACTCTCCCCGTCCAGGCCAACGTCTCTCACCTGTCCCACTGCAATGCCAAGTCTGAAACACACCCTGGATCCACCTCTCCTACAGTGACCACGGTCACTCTCCCCATCCAGTGACCATGGTCACTCTCCCCGTCCAGGCCATCGTCTCTCACCTGTCCCACTGCAATGCCAAGTCCAGAACACACCCTGGACCCACCTCTCCTACAGTGACCACGCTCACTCTCCCCGTCCCGGCCATCGTCTCTCCTCTGTCCCACTGCAATGCCAAGTCCGAAACACACCCTGGATCCACCTCTCCCACAGTGACCACGGTCACTCTCCCCATCCAGTGACCATGGTCACTCTCCCCGTCCAGGCCATCGTCTCTCACCTGTCCCACTGCAATGCCAAGTCCGAAACACACCCTGGATCCACCTCTCCTACAGTGACCACGCTCACTCTCCCCGTCCCGGCCATCGTCTCTCCTCTGTCCCACTGCAATGCCAAGTCCAGAACACACCCTGGATCCACCTCTCCTACAGGGACCACGGTCACTCTCCCCGTCCAGGCCATTGTCTCTCCTCTGTCCCACTGCAATGCCAAGTCCAAAGCACACCCTGGATCCACCTCTCCTACAGTGACCACGGTCACTCTCCCCGTCCCGGCCATCGTCTCTCCTCTGTCCCACTGCAATGCCAAGTCCGAAACACACCCTGGATCCACCTCTCCCACAGTGACCACGGTCACTCTCCCCATCCAGTGACCATGGTCACTCTCCCCGTCCAGGCCATCGTCTCTCCTCTGTCCCACTGCAATGCCAAGTCCGAAACACACCCTGGATCCACCTCTCCTACAGTGACCACGCTCACTCTCCCCGTCCCGGCCATCGTCTCTCCTCTGTCCCACTGCAATGCCAAGTCCAGAACACACCCTGGATCCACCTCTCCTACAGTGACCACGGTCACTCTCCCCGTCCAGGCCATCGTCGCTTATCTGTCCCACTGCAATGGGGGCTTAATTATCGTCCCTGTTTCTCTTCCCTCCAACCCCAAAACACATCCATTCCTGACTCAGTAACCAGAGTAAACTTTTTAAAAATGGAAACCAGGTTGTAGTATGTACTAGTGTAAAGTATCTTCCTCTTGTACATGGAATATAATCCCAACTTCTTTTCCTAGACTCCAAGGCATGTATGATCTAGCTCCTGTCTCTCTCTCCAAGCTCAGCTCCTATTCAGTCACACTGGCCTTTCTGAGCTCACAGTCACTGGCTTCCTTCCCAGTTCTGATCCTTTGTATCCTTTGTACAGGTTGGCCTTTTTTCTCTTTCTTTCTTTCTTTCTTTCTTTCTTTCTTTCTTTCTTTCTTTCTTTCTTTCTTTCTTTCTCTCTCTCTCTCTCTCTCTCTCTCTCTCTCTCTCTCTCTCTCTTTCTCTTTCTTTTCTTTCCTTTCCTTTTTTTTTTTTAAGTGAAAGGAGGAGAGATAGAGAGACAGACTTTTGCATGTATCCTGACCAGGATATACCCAGCAACCCCCATCTGGGGCTGGTACTTGAATCAACCAAGCTATCCTCAGTGCCAGAGGTTGACACTTGGACCAACCAAGCTATTCTCGGTGGCCTGGTCAAGGCTCAAACCAATTGAGCCACTGGCTTTGAAAGAGGAAGAGGGAGAGAAGGCGGGGTGGTCAGAAGGGAGAGAAGCAGATGGTTTTCTTGTATGCTCTGACCAGTTCACCCTGGACGTCCATATGTCAAGCCAAATCTCTATCCACTGAGCCAGCCAGCCAGGGCCCAGGCTGGTCTTTCTAATTTTCACTAGCTGGTTCACTCATCATTCAGATTCTAACATAGAATCACATCCTCAAAAGTCTTTCTTGATTTTTTCCCTTCCCACATGTCATCACCACTTTAATTCTCTGCATACTACTCATCACAGTCTGAGGGTCTCTTTTTAGTGGCTTATCTATTACCTCTAGAATGAAAGCTCCATGTCTCTCTTGTTTAGGCCTAACTATAGAGCCTGGAACAGTGCCTGATACATACTGAATGCTCAATGAATATTTGTGGAATGAATGGGTGAATGTGATTTAGAAAAGAAGCAAGGAATAAGGAGCTGGAGGGAGAGGAGTTGAGAAGGGAAGAGATGGAAAGATGTGGAGAGATGTTGGTAAAGCAGGAAGAGTGAGAATCAGAGAGACAGTGAGAGAATTTAACTACTCTGAGATTGAGATTCCAAGGACAGAAAGCGGTTAAATATGGCAGGAGTAGAAAGTCGGATGGGGAAGGGCAGAGAGGTGGGGATGGAGAGGCAGCAGGAGACAGATCATCAAGTCCAGAATCCAGGCAAATGGAAGCCAATTAAAGGTTTTAAGCAGGGGAGTGACAGATCAGATTTGTGTTTTAGAAAGATGACTATAGCTGCAGTGTAAGGAATGAATTAGAAGAAAGAAGACAGAAGAAAAATTATGTTAGCGGAAAGAAATGGTCAACGTGGCAGTTTAAACAAAGGAGAGTCCGAAAGCAGGGATTTGGCAGTGTTTTTCCAACACTGTCAGGGAAGAGGCAGTAAATCTGAGAATCTGAGCCTTTCAGTGAGAGCAGAGGAAGTATATAATGGTGGTTAAGAGTCTGGGCTTGGAGTCAGACAGACCTGGGTTTAACCTCAAATCCATCACTCTGTAGTTTATGTGATCTAGTACAAGGTAGCAATTCTAAGCCACAGTTTTCTCTTCTGTAAAGTAGAAATAATAATTGTAAGCATGTAAACTGCCTATCTTTCTGCCCATGATGCATGAGTAATAAGTACGTATTAGTTTTATTATAATATTGTTATGTATGCTTTGTTACAGGCTTGGGTAATTCTAATAAGTCACCTCGTGACTGGGGTGAATTACGCCTTGGCGGCTTCTACCTCCTTTTAATATGATTCTCTGCAAATCAAGAAACTCTGATTATTAACTTGACTTTCTGCATACCTGATTTATTAGTGTCCTGGCTGGCAATAAAGGCATATTTTCCAGAGAATATTAATAAGAACACTGTGTTTACATTTAGTCTTTTTTTGAGTTTGGTGGGCTTGAGTCGGCTTCCTGAGCCTGTCCATCTCTGGGAAAAGCCAGCCTCTGAGGCTGAAGCTGAGGCCCTGGCTCAGTGGCCACATCGTGGAGACCTACCCCCCCACCGCGGGAGGGTGACCAGCAGGCTGCCCTGAACAGTCGTTCCCAACTGTAGCAGGTGGCAGTGCGTGCTTTGAATCTAATCCCTCTTTTACTTTAAATTTTTCTATTTTTCATTACCTCCCTCCCTGAAATCTTCTCTTAAAGGTGGATACCCACACAGAGTGAGAACCAGCCAGCGCGGTTTTATAGTGCCGAGCTTCAGATGAATGAGTGACAGCCGCCTATGCATTTGATGTGTTTTTCTTTTAATCTGCCTTTGGGGGGAAAGGCTATATCTGCAAGAGACTTAATATTTTTAGAAATTTAATAGGCTTACTTAGAGGTAAACATTTTAAATGGGCCACCCATGCCTTGTATTAACTGCACCTTATTGTGACATTATCACAAAGATTTCAAACCTCAGGGACTGAGAAACCTTTTAACACTCTGCTGAGTACACGGCAACCCCTTGGTTGGGGATCTGAGTTCACTTCCCTTAGTGCAGATCAAGCTGCTCAGGCGGGTGATATTTCAGTCATTTGAATGTCAGTGGAAAAGCCCGAACATCTCTGCCGCACATCATCAGAGCCCCGGGTCATTTACACTTGTGGTTGTTTTACTTCACAGCCCAGAGCCTTCCCCGAGCTGCTGTCATTCTGACCCTGAGGCCGCCCTTCACAGCCTCCTGACTCTGCGCCCAACATCCTCTTTCAAGCTGACGCAGAGCAGAGGCTGACCTTGTCCCATCAACTACTTACTCACACAGACCCAATTAATCTTTGGTTGCCAGTCAATCTAACTCACTTCCTTCCCTGAATACTACAGAATCTCACAGAGGGCTGCTTTTGGCTCCACTTGCTTCCATATGGGATGAGCTGTGGCTGAGACGTAGACAGCTACCCTGTGGTATAATGTGAAGGCTCCTAACATCCACAGGTGATTTTAGTCTGAGTGTCTGGGTATGGGCTCTCACCCCGACTCCCTTTCCATTGCTCCTTAGGGTTTCTTTCTGAGGATAAGCAATTCCTAAAATAACTAACCACTTGCCTCCAACCAGGGAGTCTGCCCTAAGACAGATTCCATCCAAGGATAATGGGAAAGGGATGGAAAAAGGCACTCAGGAGGGGACGGAGTGTCCCACGAGGTATGAGGGCACTGGGTGCCTGCAGGTAGTGGGTGCCCGAGTGAGGGCACACCATCATCCCAGAGTCAGAGTAATCTGGCTTTGTTCAAGGCCAGAGTGTGACCTGAGTAAGATCCTTTGCATCTTTGAGAATATACACATCCAAGAGATTAAATGATATCCTGAATGCAAAGACTTCCATAGTGCCTAAATGCCACATAGAAATGATATCCTGTATGCAAAGACTTCCATAGTGCCTAAATGCCACATAGATGTGTTACAACAGAGACAAACACCACTCATTATTGAACTCAACCTTGGCCAGACATGGCTTCAGTCAGGAACACCAAAACATAAATCAGTTGTTATTTCAATAAATATAGGGCCGATGTCTAGATAATCAGAACCTTTAAAATGCATTCAGTTTACTACAGAAACATAACTGTTGTCTACATGGTGCTCAGGTGGCCACTAACCTGGACCTGTTGAGCTTCTCCCCCATGAGTGGAGTGGAGACTGGCGTTTGGGGTACAAGACTTGATAAGGAAGGAGCTATTGCCCAGAGAGTAAGAAACTCGAAGGATAGGGACTATCAGTGAGTGGTCTAGCATACCTTCCAGTAACAAGAACAGCCCTCCATTGAACCACCCCTGAAGGTCAGGGGACTGTGCTGTCCACTGTAGCAAATATAGAGGAATATATTTGGGACCTATGGTAGGCATGATATCAGATATGCCCAGATCCTAATTCCTGGAAACTGGAACTATGTTAAATGACATGATAAGGGGAAATGAGGTTGTAGGTGGCATTAAGGTCACTAATCTACTCCCCTAGAGATGGGCATGGTTATCCTGAATTCCCCTGGTGGACCAACTGTGATCACAGAGGTCTTTAAAAGTAGAAGGAAGCAGTCCTGGCCGGTTGGCTCAGCAGTAGAGCGTCGGCCTGGCGTGCGGGGGGAACCCGGGTTTGATTCCTGGCCAGGGCACATAGGAGAAGCACCCATCTGCTTCTCCACCCTATCCCCTCCTTCCTCTCTGTCTCTCTCTTCCCCTCCTGCAGCCAAGGCTCCATCGGAGCAAAGATGGCCCGGGCGCTGGGGATGGCTCCTTGGCCTCTGCCCCAGGCGCTAGAGTGGCTCTGGTCGCGGCAGAGCATCGCCCCCTGGTGGGCAGAGCGTCGTCCCTGGTGGGCATGCCGGGTGGATCCCGGTCGGGCGCATGCGGGAGTCTGTCTGACTGTCTCTCCCCGTTTCCAGCTTCAGAAAAATACAAAAAAAAAAAAAAAGTAGAAGGAAGCAGAAGAGGCCAGAGCAACAGTCTAAGAAGGATTTCACCCATTAATGCTGTCTTTAAAGAAGAGGAAGGGGGCCACAAGACAAGAGAAGCTGGCTACAGGAAAAGTCAAGGATGGATTCTCCGCTAGAGACCACGTTAGGAACACAGCCCCGTTCACTCCCTGATTTTCACCCAGTGAGATCCATGTGGGATTTGTAATCTACACAACAGTAAGATAATAAACGTGTATTGTTGTAACCAAAAACTAAAAGCATCCCAATTGCACCCCTCACTGTGGCGTACACAGATCCGCAGTGACCACGGGCATTCAGAAGTTCTGGGCGGGCAGCTGAACGCAAGGGAAGAGCTTCCATTATTGGAAGTCACCGTGACACTTCCCTCAGAAATCTCAGTCCACTACTTCAAAAGGAGAACTAAACGTGAAGGAGGTTGTTAGGGATCTGACTAGGCAGTGGTAGGGAAGAGGAATTCAGAGGCAGAGTGTGGCCCACTTCTCAAGTTTACCTTTATTGTTCCAAAGAATAGCAGGGATCTAGGAGACTGTCATCTCTGAGCACAATGTGTCCCGTTAAAGATGGAGTGGCAGTATTAATGGAATTGCTTTGCTTTAGTAGGTTTAAGGCAAATCCTTAACATTATTTCCCTGCCGTTTTCTAAATTAAATTTATAAGAAATATTCTGTATCCTGCTGTGCAGAGTGAAAGCTGTATTCTTGTAAAGGACTTATAATCATATTAAAAAGCTGGAGGGTGAAGTTTGTTCATGCCATCAAAGTCACAAAATAAAAAATAGAGTCTTACATTGTGCATTTTTATAATGGTATTACCTTTCGAGTTATATAACACCACAAAGAGCTTCGCTGATAATGTTTTGTTAATCCTCGGAACATCCCCGGCGGGGAGGGATATTTTTATCTCCACTTTGCATGTGGGAAAACTGAGGCACAGCGAGCGGCAGCAGTTGGCCACGGCCTGCCAGTGGGTTGACAGCACAGCTTGCCCCAAACGGCAGGCTCTCCGCCCGCAGACGAGTCACAACATCCATCAGACAACAGCCATCTTTCTAATCTACCTTTCTGCAGGTACAGAAATGGCTCCAGGAGGACTTCGGCGTTGCTCCAATTTTAGTTTCAAGTTCCTTAAGAAAAAAAGTCCCATAAATAGATTCTCTGTTAATTCCACAACAGCTGCTTAAAAAGTACTTAGGAACTTGTCATCCAGCTCTGTGGGATGGGGAGAGGGTTCAGCTGTGCCGCTGGTGGGAAGTGCAGGTGCTCTGGGGGAAGCCGGGCAGGGACCCAGTTGGGGAGCCACTGCAAGAGGGCCCCCTACACCAGAAGCTCCCCACGGGGTCTGCCCACCAAAAAGCAGGCATTTCTCCTCCCACCAGGGGATTCCCAGGCCTTTCAGGAGGTCGCGTTTCTGGGCACAGAAGTTAAACCCCTTCTTCTGTAAAATAAGATTTTATCTTGGGCTCTTAAGTCTCTGCTTGAGATGCCCTCAGCCGACTGGTATGCACCAGGACGGAACATCTTGATAGCCACTCACCGTCTCTGGAAATCTCACCCCTTTCCTGTGCCCTTGCTGGTTCTCTTCGCTTGCTTGTTCCCTCAGTGCCGGGTCCCAGGGTGATACAGCAACCAATGGCTTGAGCATCTTACAAACAACATAAGTGAATAACAACATTTTGAGCACCTGCGCGTGTTGGCATTGGTCTCTGTGCACCACTCTTGTGGCTGCGTTAGAATTGGGCTGCCTCTGTGTTACAGAAGAATCCAAGAACCAGGGTCATTTGCTCAAGGCCACACACGCAGTCAATGGTGGAGTTGGGATTCAGTCCCGGGTCTGACGGGTCTTAACTGCTTTTAACTACTATATTATGCTTCCTCCAATCTCCCGGGCTGTGAGCACCAGCTCTACCGCCTTGCCAGCAGCCATATGTTCAGTGCTGTCTGCTGTTTTACCATTCTTTAGTATTTCACCCTCGAGTCTGATAAGTATGCTCATATCTCTTTGAATTTAAGGGTTTCTTATCCTCAATACCCCTCAATAAAAAATATGAATTTTGCTTCTATTTCTTCATCCTGGCAACTTACTGAAAACAAAGACAATCAATTCATTTGAGTAATTAATACTGTCTGTTCCTTTCCTTCTTATACTCATATGTTGTGTTTATCATTAGTGTGTTGCAAACACTCAGTTGTTCTATGATTTACTTGTACAAATAGTGGATTGACTAGCTACATAAAAGCACATTGTAGCGCATAGTTTCCATTCCAAGAATAAGATTAACAACGGAGAGAGAAGGGGTTTATTCTGCCTCTTCTCTTCTGGACAGTGTAGATGGTCTGACACAGGGCTGGTCTTACACAGGGTGTCTGAAGCCAACTGGAGGATTTCCCAGACTGGCCAGCAGAGCCCTGGTCACATTTCCTCCCTTCACCCCATTCTAGTATAGATGCCAATGACTTCATGCTGCCAGCACCCAGGGCTTCCCGTCTGAGGGTTCCAGCTGGCTGTGTGCACTCTCGGACTGAGAGGAGAGGAGTCAGAGACACTGGGGCATCACCAGCCCTGCAGCAGCTCTAACCAGCGATGAATTGAAATGAGTGGATTAGTATCCCACCTTTCTTGCCTCTCAGGTTAAACATTTCTGAGGCATATTCTATACCATCTCCCAGAGGCCCTTGCAGGATTTAACCAAGTCACCCACAGAAGTTGCCTGCCCACTAATGCACCCTATATTGGCTTTCTTTAATGACCCCGTCTCAATTTTTCACCACCTGCTGGTGCTCCCTGGGATAGTGTCCCAAGTAAACTTGGAGTCAGCTTCTAGAGAACCCAACCTAAAACATCCATGCTTTCCGGACGCTTGCCTTCCCTTGTCATATAAAACACCAACCTACTAAATCCAAGTTGGGTTGGACCTTCCAAGTCATATAGTTCTGTATAGACTTTCAGGGTGAAGAAATGACAAGATGGTGGGACTCTGGTCATTTCTTTCCACCAGAGCAGGGGAAATTTCTATGTGTTTTACAAGTAGTGTTCCATTTGAACTAAAAAATATAAACCTTAAAAAAAATTTTGAAAAGCATTGGATCTAAGGCAAATTAATTTCCCCATTCTGTAATTTCACCTGCATCAGTTTAATTATGTGTGGCTATAACAGATTATCACAAACTTGAAAATGACAGAAATTTTATTTTCTCATGGTTTTGGAGGTCAGAAGTCCACAATCAAGGTGTCAGCAGGGCCATGCTCCCTCTAAAGTCTCTGTGAGAGAATGCTTCCTTGCATCTTTTGGGTTTTGGCTCCAGATATTTCTTGGTTTGTGGGAGCATAATTCCAATCTCAGCCTCTGTCCACAGGGCCTCCACTGCCTTCGTGTCTCTCATTCTTTGTCTTTTAGAACAACAGTTCTCATTGGGTTCAGGGCTCATACCGAATATCCAGGATGATCTTATCCTCATATCCTTAACTTCTGCATATTAGACCATACTCACAGATTCTTGGGGCTGTTTTTTGGGGGGAAGGGGGAGCCACCATTCAACCCACTATATCATCCATAGTGTCTCTGGCTAAGAGCATACAATCACAGGCCACCCATATATTGATCAGCAACCCTTCCCTCACAGGTGATTCCATTTTTGCTAAACTGTAGTTTTATAAAAGATAGTCTTTATGTTGTATAATATTCTGCCCAAATCAGCTCCCTATAATTTTCCTGCAGAAGCCCTTTTTCTTCCTAAGGAGATACCTAGGTGAATTTCCATTCCTCTCCAATGAAACTAATGAATAGAACTGAGCCTAAACATTATGCCCAGAGAAATATGGAAGATTGTGAGTTCAGAGCCATTTGGACAACTAATTCAACTTATGACTTATTTACTGTGTGTTTACATTGTGTCGTGTGCTGTTGAATAGATGGTGCAGAAGGTTCTAAGATTGATGAGAGAGTCAGGATATCCAGTATGATACCATCTAGTGGGGCAACAGGATGTGTTCACAAGAAATACAATACATAGTGTTATGTAAATAACTCTAACACAAGGTGATGGAGGTCATAAAAGAGGATTAACAAAGTGCAGTGGGAGTTAGATGATACAAAGTATACATAGCCATCCCTTCCAATCTATTCTTCACACAGAAGCCAAAATAAGTTAAATATCTGAGCAACTCTAGCAGGGTAGTTCAGTGGATTAAGTATTGACCTGGCATGCCAGAGGTCATGAGTTTGACTCCCAGTCAGGACACTTACAAGAAGCAATCAATGAGTGCACAACTAAATAGAACAACTACTATATTTCCCCATGTATAAGATGCACTCTTTTTCCAAAAAATTTGGGGTCTAAAAACTGGGTGCGTCTTATACAGTGGTTGTGGCATTTCAAATGCCATCAATGGAACTGAGGATGAAGCAACATATGAAGACAGTGATTCGTCATCAGACACAGATGAGGACAATCTAATGAATGGGAGTTTTGACAGTGATGAGGACTTGTATGAATGTTATGATGAATAAAACTTCAGTTCAGTAACTTTATGTAATACACTATTTTTTCAAATTTCGGGCCCCAAAATTAAGGTGCATCTTATACATTGGGATCATCTTATACATGGGAAATATGGTAAGTGAAAATGAGTTGGTGCTTCTCTCTCTCTCTCTCCTTCTTCCTACCTACCTCTTGCTCCCTTTCTCCCTTCCTCTCACTCTTTCTCAAATAAAATAATAGAAAGAAAATATCTGAGCAAATTCTTTCAAACTATGGTCTTTATATTAGGCTTACACCTGCCTCTCAGCCTTGCCATGGACACAATCCTCCATGCATTCTGGATAGACACCAGTCACTTAGCCCGTGTTCAGTTCTTCAGACATGCCATACTCTGTTGTACCCTAGGACCATCTGGTCAGCCACCCTCTGAGCCAGGATGCTCTGACCTCAATTCTTCGCTCATCATTTAAGTCTCTGCCTCAAAGAGGACTTCCTTGATTCTCTCATTTATATTAGGTTCCTTTTCATATTCTCTTACAGCACCTTTACTTTTCTTCATACCACTTATTACAATTTGCAGTCACACCTTGGCATGTGGTTATTTATTTGATGTGAATCTTTACCATTCAATAGCAAACTTCCATAGGGCCATTATGTCTCACAGTGTCCACATGGCCTACCATAGTGTCTGGATTGAAGACGTTCAATCAAGACGCTTGCTGAACTAGTGATTGAATGATGAAGGAATAAAAGCAAAATTGGATCTAAGTTTTCCTGAAAGAAGCCAATATTTGAGGAGATTTTTAAAGGAATCATAGAGATGAGGCAGAAGAAACATTCCAGGAGAGAAGATTGTGTTAATGTAACATTAGAGGCTTACTATTTGGAAAGTGGCCAATATTAGAGTTTGATTTTAATTTAACACTGTAAGAATATGTCTAGGGCAGGGAGTGGTCAACTTTTCCATAAAGAGCTGGATGGTAAGTATTCTGGGCTTCTTGGACCATGTGTTCTCTGTTGTAACTTCTGAACCCTGCCACTGTAGTACGAAAGCTGAGAGACAATACGTGAACAAATGAGTATGGATGTGTTCTAACAAAACTTTATCTGCAAAACACACATGATGGCCCAAGTTTGACTCATGGCTTGTAGTTTGCTGGCCCCTGGCCCAGGGAAAAATGAGAAGACTGTACTTAATTGGATGTTGGTGCATCACCTTTAATGTTAAGCTATGGAGTTAATAAGTTTCTAAAGAAGTAATAGGGAGCCATGGCAAGTTTTTGGGAAAAGAAGGTATGTGATTAAAGTAATATTTTTTAAAGATTTTATTTATTGAATTTAGAGGGGGCGGTTGAGAAGTATCAGCTCATAGTTGCTTTACTTTAGTTGTTCATTGATTAATTTGCTTCTCATATGTGCTTTAACCAGGCAAGCCCAGAGTTTCGAACTGCTGACCTCAGCATTCCAGGTTGATGCTCTCTCTACTGCGCCACCACAGGCCAGGCCAAAGTGATTTTTTAGTCCGATCAGTCTGGCAGCACCCTCTGGTGAGCTAAATCAGAATAGATTTAGAGGCACAGAAAGGAGCATTAGGCATCTATTATAATAATTTAGGTAAGAGATATAAGAGTGTCACCTAAAAAGACTGAAGTAAAATGAGGGAATTTGCAAGGTAATTCTATTGTTTTTAGAAAATGATGTAGGGCTAGTAAAGAAGAAATGGGATGTTGGGAGGAGATCTAGCTTTGTTGTTGAAGATAGCTGCTCAATTGAATCCCGATGTGTGCAGGTTAAGGTATCAGGGGGACACGGAATAGGATATCGAACAGACCAGAGAACATTTTGGATTCCAGTGAAGGATTTGTGTTGTGGACACAGACTTGGGTGGAAGGTTGAGAGAGTAGGGAGAGGGAAGGCATGGTGCCTGTCAGGCCAGTAGTTGCAGCTGCCATGGCCATTCACATGCAGGTTCTCACTGAATTCAGACAGATGGTAAAGAAACAGTGGAGCCAAAAATTGGTGGGCCATCCCTTTATTCAAGTCTCGCACCGGCCGATGAGCAAACACACAGGGATTCCCAAAGCCACACCTGTAACAGTGGATTCCATCTGATCTTTTTCGTCTGATTTTTGCTTAACTCATCTTGGCTTGTAAAACAATAACTGGC
Source organism: Saccopteryx leptura (assembly GCF_036850995.1). Taxonomy (NCBI): domain Eukaryota; kingdom Metazoa; phylum Chordata; class Mammalia; order Chiroptera; family Emballonuridae; genus Saccopteryx; species Saccopteryx leptura. Next base: position 91,421,610 of record NC_089506.1, on the reverse strand, counting down.
CCACCCGGCCCCTAGATGTTTGCCCAGGCTCCTTGAAGAAGCTGCAGGCATCCGGTGTTTGATTAGGGGCTTATCGGAAAGACAAGGCCGCAAGCATCTGAGGCAATCAATTGTTGCACTCGCCGGGTAAAATAGACACTGGAGACATTTAGAGAGTTTAAACAAAGTTTTATGGCAAAGAAAAAGCAAAACCTGCGCAGGGGTGAGCTCAGGTGGCAGTCACCAGAGTCACACCGAGCGCCTACAATCTAGGGGTTTTTATAGCGTAGCAAGCAAGCGGTTCATACAGAAGTGAATTTTGCGTTTAGCACTTGCTCCCCCAAATTAAATTTTAGTCAGACGTGCCTTAGTAACCAGTCATACAGTTGAAAGCCCGCAGCTGGAAAAGTCCCTATCTATCCTCCAGGATTGGGTTACACTAATTATCCTGGGAGTTTTACAACTTTCCTATCTCAAGGACTCATCTATTCCTAGCCATCCTGGGAGTCTAACAACTTCCATCTGTTCCTAGTCATCCTGGGAGTCTAACACCTTCCTTACCTCAAGGACTCATCTGTCCCGGGAATAGGTTATGTCACATCAATCACCCTGAGAACTGTTACAACTCCCCTCCCTGAAATTAAGCAGATATTTGCCCATCAATTACCCTGAGAACTGTTACAACTCCTCTCCCTGAAAATAAGTATAAAACTTGCCTGCTGAAGTGGCTCGGGGCTCTTGGCCATTTCCTTGCCTTGGGCCTGCTCGCGAGTGTAATAAACTTTTCTTTGTTTTACCCTGAGTCTAGAATTCTGTTGGTGCGTCCTCGGTCAACACACCGACATATTCTCTGATTCCACAAGTAGTAGAATCTTCTTCGGTTTCTCTTAGAATCAAAGGCCTCACCAGTGTCAGTGAAGCTTGCAATGCCCTTCACCTCTGGTTCCCCATCTGCACACCTTCTCTTTCCCTGCCCACATGGCTTCTTCCTCAGCACTCTGCATTCTCTCCCCTCTCACTCTGCAAACATGGCTTCTTTCCGCAAAACTTCTTCATTTGCTCTGCTCTTTTCAAAACTTTCTGGCATGAAAACCTCTCCTCCAGCAAACATGAGAAAACAATGGCCCTTCCCAAGTAATTTGCAATATCACAGGCCACATATACCTGGTGCTGCCCAGCCCCCAATGCAAACTATAAGCGAGCAAACATGAAAATCATATTTTACAAACTTATTTGACCAACAGTGCCCAAGAACAAACCTTGGAGATGATCTTCATTTAGACAGTGAGTGGAAGAAGAATGCGTTAGCAAGTGACCCAGGACATCTGAGGACCACAGGAGGCCAACAGAGTTCCAAGAAGGAAAGGTGAAATCAGACCCCAACAAATCCATCTCCAGACAGCAGACAAAAAACCCAGTGGTTCTGGAATTATTAAAAATAAACATATCCACAGCATGGCACATTAACTAAAATTAGCCAGAGCGAGCGTGGCCTTAGGGTTGGCGTTTGAGAAGCAGCATCACAAATAGCGGGACACAGAAAGAGACAGACCTATCTGCTCTCTTTATCTTAGGCTGGCTCGCATAGTTCAAATGACCTGAAAAAATTTAATAATCTGTTCATTTGTGCGAGTCTCTCTCTGAGGCTCTGTTGATGAGTGATTTATCAGAGCAGCCAGGGCCAGTACAGGGCATTTTCTGCATTTATTTTGATGCCCTGATGCCAAAGCACATTATCAGGACTGAAGTCCAGTTATTTCCATGGAAAACAATGGCTCGTGGCTAATACCCCCCTGTTGGCATATAATGCGGGAGATGACTGGCGATAATGCAAAGGACTGAGGATTCACTGCAGCCCACTCTGTGGCCGGTTTGAAGGCTGTCTGTCTGCTCTGCATTTTCACGCTGCCCTGACGCTGCCCTGAAGTTCCCAGGGAGAGTGGGTTGTATCTGTCCTTTTGAACAAAGGCTCAGAATCCTTCTTGGCCACAGGTAAAATCTGGAGGGAAAATGCCCGTCAGCAGGGAGCTGACCAAGGCTGATTTCACTGGGGATTTTTTACTTCCCCCTCTCTGAGTGGGAGGCATTCGACCGCAGATTTGTGTGGTCTGCTCAGCAGAGAAATTAGAGGAAGGAAGAGAGTGATGATCTCTAATAACCTTTCCTAGAAGGGGCCCCATTTGTTCTCACCTGCTGAGTTCCACACTCCTTCCAGGTGCTCTTGAATTTGAACTACTGGGGATTAGTTTCTGTGGATGCTCTTTGTGGAAAGATTTACTGTTCTGCATTTCTTGGAAGAAAAAATGAAAATAAGAACTTCTGAGGCCTCTTTGGGGATTTTACAATCAAGAAGTAGAAAACTGCGTTTCAAAATTGAAGCTAATGAGAGCTCATCCTGTAATGGATGGGGTGTAAGACTATGTCTGGGGGGGAAGGGACAGAGGAAACAGGCGGTCTGCCTGCTGCTTTCTTCTGTCATCGGAAAAACGTCAACTTTGCCATCTGACAAGGAAGTTTTCAAACCTAGAGGGTGTCAAACTGTAAGTGAAAAATAACTCGACCGATTCAGGTAACAATGCATCTGATTTTCACAGAGTCATCTGGCTACAGGATAATGAGTCACTTATTCCTCTAGAATGACTTTCAATAGAGTTCCTCTGTGAATACACTTCAAATTTTAACAGTGTTGCAAAGTAGCAAAGCTACCAGGCGGTGAACTGAGCTGTGCTAGTCATACCCTAGTCCCACTCCGGGTCCATTTTCTGGCTTTCTCTGTGCTGTAGGAGGCGGACCTTTGAGTTTTCTGTTTTCTGACCTCAGATTGGGTTCATTTAACAAGAAGCACCAGGAGATAGGACAGGCTGTGAGAGGGCAGGGAGCATATTCCCCTGCCTCTTTCTACTCCTCCCCTTTTCTGCCAGGTTACCTGGCTCTTCCTGTGGTCCCCAGTCATGGGGTCTCCCTCCACCCCTGCCAGCTCGGGTATGCTAATGACTTCCTATTGCTTGTGTCTGGGTGTTTCCTCATCGCCTGCTGGTTCCCTCACACCTCTGTAAGGAGTCCTTTTATTAACCTCTCTTCAAGGAAACACTTTAAGGTATCATCTGTTCTCTGACTTATCCTTAAGGGAGGCTGCAGTCATATTTTAATGATACCATTTGTAAAATACATAAAGGAAAGTAGGGAAATAACCATGTGTGTGTGTCCTAGTCAATAATTTAACAGGCATATTGGGAAACTTGATAGAATAATTCTAAATTTTACCAAGAAGAAAAATATTCAAGAATATAGTCAGGACATTTTTGGAAAAAAAAAATTTTAAAGCAAAAGTGATGGAGCATTCTCAAATTATCAGGTGTAACAATTGCTTATGAAACTTCACTAATTGAAGCAATCTAACACTAGTATAAGGATAAAAGACAGATCAGTTAAAAAGAATGGAGCGACCGGAAATTCATGCAAGGTGTGGGAACAGGCTCTGGCAGGCTAGCTCAGTGGTAGAGCATCAGCCTAGTGTGTGGAAGTCCTGGGTTCAGTTCCCAGCCAGGGCACACAGGAGAAGCGCCCATCTACTTCCCCCTCTCCTTCCTCTCTGTCTCTTTCTTCCCCTCCTGCGGCCAAGGCTCCATTGGAGCAAAGTTGGCCCAGGTGCTGAGGATGGCTCCATGGCCTCTGCCTCATGCACTAGAATGATTCCAGTTGCAATGGAGCAACACCCCAGATGGGCAGAGCATCGCCCCATAGTGGGCTTGCTGGGTGGATCCTGGTTGGGCACATGTGGGAGTCTGTCTCTCTGCCTCTCTGCTTCTCACTTCAGAAAAATACAAAAAAAAAAAAGTTGTGGGAACACTATTCAGGAATATAGTTGGTAAAAAAAATTTCTAGTCATCAGGAAAAATAAATGATTAATAAAAGGTGTTAGGGTAGCTGACCAGATATTTGGAAGAAATAAAAAAAGTAGATTCCCACCCTCACTGTTCACACAACAACAATTATGAAAGAATCAAAGTATGGAAGGAGGGGTAGGCTCCTCTTCCCTGAGAAGGAAGAAACAAAAAGAATGTTAAGGAAAAGAGCCTACAGGGGCAACTGAGTCAGCCAGTTATAGATTAACTACCTCCTATAGTTCTCTGAAAAGTTGCCTGGAGCCAGTTGTGACACAAAGCAGGAAGGACAGGACTAGTACATAGCTGAGACCAGTGGTCCGAAACCTCTTCTCTCCTTTGCTGACCCACCAAAACTCACTCTCCCCTCCTGGAGTCGTGAAAGTGACGTATACCTCTAAACAAAGGGATCATGAGCCCCTTGCATGGACACATGTATGTAAAAGGTATAAAACCTGTAAGAAAATCAATCTCGGGAGCACGTGTCTTTGAAGCTACTAGTCCCGTATGCTCCACCAGCTTTTAATAAATTCTCCTTCCTTTACTGATTACGATATCTGAGTGTCTTACCTCCATAGTGTCATTTCCTGATACAAGAGATTTTAATGGGGAAAAATGTCAAACACTAAAAACATTAGAAGAAAACATATTTAAATATTTTTATAATCCTGGAGCAAGTATAGAGGTCTAGGTATGTAAAAATATAAAATAATACAGGATACATTATTATTATATAAATACAAAATTATATTTTAGAATAAAGGACATATGAGGGCATAATACTGACAAACTTTAGTTACTGAAAATATTTGTGGAAGAGATAGCCAGAATTTATTTCCTGCTGAAAACAACTAAAAATGCTAGATAAAATATTTTAAAGCTTTTTATATGTATTGCTAAGCTAGAATAAAAAATGAAGGAGTTTGCAGAGGTCAAAAGTGAAATTAAAATAGCATCCTATGAGATAAGTGACAAATGAAACAATTTTCCCTCTGAGGGCGTCTGCCAATCCTGGTGACACACATCTTCTCCTCTGGATGATTGCACAGGGGAAAGGGGACAAGATAAAACAAGGGCCTGCACAGGGACCCCAAAGGCTATACCTTTATTGTGAGGATGACTAAGCACTAAGCCCTTTTGCATGGAGAGCAAAGAAACTTGCCTGTGGCCACATTAGTTAGCAATGAATGAACAAGTCCATTTCCACTAAATGGAAAAATTCTTCCCTGAGGCTTTGCCAACCATCATGAGGCTCTGCAGCTAAAGTTCTCATTATCTGGTGTAGTTAGACCAAAAAACTTCTGGCATTGGCCCCAGGCACCTGGCAGAGGCCAGTGCAGAGCCTCTCTGAGGGCATGCAAACTCCCTGAAGGAAACAGAAGGCCTCAAATGACTTCCAAAAATCATGTTCCAAAGAAAATAAGCTCATAGTCAAAAATAAAGGAAACAGACACCAGAAGCAAGAGCCAGTAGATGCAAGCTGGCCAAGTGTTTAGATATCAGAATGATCAGTCACGAACTAAAAAATAACATATTTAATGAAAGGGAAGCTTAGAAACATGAGAAAAACTAAGAGATTATTAGAAGCAACTAAGCAGACTTGGAAAAGAGGCAAATGGATTTCTAAAATGAATCCTATAATCATTAATATTAAGAACTCAGGGGGTGGGTTAAATGGAAGATTAGACACAGCTGGAGAGAAATTAGTGCCCTGGAAGATAGATTAGAAGAAATTATCCAGAGTATCAAGTAGAGTATCATCAAATAGAACTTTAAAAGGCACAGCTAAGAGACACAGAAGACAGAGTCTTGGCGCGTATCTAATAGGAGTTCCAAAAGGTGTAAAACAGAAAAGAAGCAATATTCAATGAGAAAATGTCCAGAATTTTCCAGAACTGTGAGGAGACACCAAAGCTCAAATTCAGGAAATGCAATGAATCTTAGAAAAAAAACTAACAAGGACAAAACCGTACCTAGATAGGTCATAGTGAAATTGCAGAACCCCAAAGATAAATAAATTTGAAAGCATTCAATGAGAAAAGTGAGATTAGCTCTAAAAAACCCCCAGCTGTTAGACTGATAATTGATGTCTCAATGACAACAATGTCACTTGTGAAATACCATCATCACTGTGTTAAGAGAAAACATGAAACGTAAAGTCTATCTTTCAAAAATGAGAGTGCAATAAAGAGAACTTCTTAATTAAATGTAAATTGAAGGTGTTCACCCTCAATGGACTCTAACTAAAGGAAATTCTAAAGATAGAAAATTATTCCAGGAAGGTTTGAGATGAAGAAATGAATACTGGTAAATGTAGGATAAATAGAAAGAAAAAATGGTGTAAACAGTGATAACAATGTGTAATTCATGGAGTTAAAAAAGGATTGATGTAAAATGCTGAACAACTTAAGCATGTAGTGTTGTAAGGTACCAAAAAGCTGAAAATTGATATTGATATTCTGGGAGGAAAGGTCAGGCTGTCCTATCAGGCTTTCCTGTCCTGTCCCTCCTTTAGGGAGGGAAGGGAGAAGAATATAGAAGTTTCTGGCTTGCAAGAACAATACTGCCTGGCCATAGCCCACCCCCAACACACATTAATATCATGTGGGCAACGGGCTTCCATGTGGGCAGCGCCATCTTTAACAAAGTGAACATAATAAATTTTATCTGCCCAATAATTACCATCTGTCTGAATCCAACGTGACCCTGCATAGGCCAGGTGGCTGTGATGGTGGCCGCAGATACTGGCTTTACACATATTAAAAAATCTCCTCTAATAAAACTCTTCAAAATTTATCTGGACTGGGTGACTCTACATAAGCTCGATGAAATGAGGTACAGTGCCTTTCAGAATCTGGGGTGCGGTACTTTATAACAGTAGTTTTCAATTGTCTCGATGTTAAAGTATTTAAGGAGCTTCTATTATTTGGAAGAGTACGAAATAATAGAAAAATATATATTGGTCTTTGCCCCCCTAACCCTTCCATTCCTGGCATAGAGCTCCTAAAACCCTTGTAAATTCTTACATGATAAGAATGCTAGGAGCATCTTCTGTTTTAATGAGGTGATTCTGGGTAGACTTTTGGATAACTCCTAGATGGGGACTAATGAATGACCAGCAAGAACAAGCCGCAATTAGAAGCTTGGAATACTCAGCCCTAATCCTCCATCCTTCAGAGAGGGGAGAGGGCTAGAAAGGAGGTTAATAACTAATTGTCTTATGTGAATGTGAAGCCAGTATCCACGGCCACCATCACAGCCACCTGGCCCATGCAGGTTTACATTAGATTCAGACAGACAGTAATGAAACAATGGAGCCAAGAACTGGTGGGCCATCATCTTTAATCCTAGCTTGCACCCGGTGGGCAAGTATAAACACACACTGGGCTCCAAAATCCACTCATTCAATGCTCACAAAGCTACTGACTTATCCAAGTTTCCTAGAATCAAAGGTTTCTAGCTCACCAGCCTTATTCACCTCTGTTCTCCATCTCCTTCCTTCTCTCTACACAAACTCTGCACAAACTGACTTCTTCTTCAACACTCTGCCATCTTGGCTGCTTCTCCTGGCCTCCTCCACGTGGCCTCTCTCTGCTCTCCTCTCTGCTCTCTGTTCTAATGCTAATCTCAGGAACCAAGAGAGCAAGCTCCTGGTCTGCCCCACTTGATAGTGCAGAAATCAAAACCTTTAATCCAATATACAAAATAGGGAAGTCTCTAATACAAAGTCACTTATCTGAGGCATGATGGGATTGCACCACCCCACATCAAAAAGGGTGGGAAAGGCTTAGTCCTAAAACCAAACCCCAGGCTACAAGGATCCTGCCTGCCCACAGCCCGCCCCCAACACACATTAATATCACCTGGGCGACGGGCTTCCATGTGGGCAGCGCCATTTTTAACAAAGTGAGCATAATATATTTTATTTTCCCAACAGTGAAGAAGCCTCCATATAAAATCCTAGTACTTTAGTAGAGAGTTTGAGTAGGCTTCAAGTTGGTTAACAAAATTCACACCAGGAGGGTGATGTTTCTTAGCTCATGGGAACAAGAAGGCCCCATGCTCAGGACTCTCTCAGACCTTGTCCTGCATGTCTCTTCACCTGTATTCTTTATCATGTCCTTTACTAGATTGGGGAACACAAGTCAGTGTTTCCCTGAGTTCTGTGAGCCGCTCTATTAAATTAACCAACAAAAGTGGGAGTCTTAGGGGCATCTGACTTATAGCAGTTTGGTCAGCAGCAAAGGTAATAACCTGGTCTTGCAGATGGCATCTAAAGTGTGTGTGTGTGGGGGGGGGATTGGGAGTAAGAAAACAATCTTATGAGACTGAACCCTTAACCTGTGGGATAATATAAAGCTAGTAACCACCATCGTGGCCATTCACATGCAAGTTCTCATTAGGTTCGGACAGACGGTAATGAAACAACAGAGCCACAAACTGGTGGGCCATGATCTTCCATCCTAGCTTGCACCCGGCGGGAAAGTAAAAACACACACTGGGCTTCAAAACCCACTCATTCAGTGCTCACAAAGCTACTGACTTATCCAAGTTTCCTAGAATCAAAGGTTTCTAGCTCACCAGCCTTATTCACCTCTGTTTTCCATCTCCTTCCTTCTCTTTGCACAAACTGGCCTCTCACTCAGCACTCCACCATCTTGGCTGCTTCTCCTGGCCTCTTCCACGTGACCCTTCTCTGCTCTCCTCTCTAATGCTAATCTCAGGAACCAAGAGAGCAAACTCCCGGTCTGCCCCACTTTATAGTGCAGAAATCAAAACCTTTAATCCAATATACAAAATAGGGAAGTCTCTGATACAAAGTCCACTCCACATCAAAAAGGGTGGAAAAGGCTTAGTCCTAAAACCAAACCCCAGTCTACAAGGATCCTGCCTGCCCACAGCCCGCTTCCAACACACATTAATATCACCTGGGCGATGGGCTTCCATATGGGCAGAGCCATCTTTAACAAAGTGAGCATAATATATTTTATCTGCCCAACAATCCACCCCTATGCTCACTTTACTACCCACAATTTATACCACCGGCATCCCTGTGCAAAGAAATTAGGCATATTACACAAATTACAACAGCACAACTCATACAGTTTCAACAATTAGAAAGGTACATTTCACCAGTCTCTGAGCACTTTGCCAAAAGCACAAAATGTCCTCGGCCTTCTTTCTAGCCATGGGAAAAACTTCCTGGGGTGGGGAAGTGCTTCCAGCAAAGCCGTCCCCCACCCCCATCAGGGTATTTCACATTGTCCAAAATACATAAGTCCATCCAACAAAGGAGCCAGTGCCACTCTGGTCATGGTCCAGGAATCAGTCCACGCACATGGGGCATCAGCCACCCCCCTCATTCCTGCCATCCTGGCAGGTCTTACACTGTCCCAAGAGGAGCACATGGCAATAGCAGTCAGCATTTCTATCTCTGCTCCGGAGAGCATGATGGCGTTCAGCCCTATGTCCCAAAATTGCAGACCTACCAGGAGTATAATAGATACTCCTTGCTGCTGGCCTCTCACCTTCTGGAAACTGCAGATTGCAACTCCAACCCGATTCTCCTCATGCTTCAAAGAGGAACTAAAAACATCAGCTTCTGCTGCCGGGCTTGAGCACTGGGCGCCGCTGCCTTCTGCTCTGTGGGCCTTGTAGCTCCAGCTCTGGCGTCAGCCCCGGCCTCCCGCAGCTGCTGGCTCTCGACAATGTCCAGGGCAATCTGCAACTCACAACCTGTGATTCCTCCTCCAGTAGCTGCTCCATTTCCAGGTGAATCTTGTGAACCTGATCAGCCTCCTCTGGTGCTCCAGCTCCAGGGTCAGCATCTGTTTCTCCCATGTTTGCTGCAGCTCCTTCCACTGCTCGGTTTGCAGGTCCTGGGCAGCCTCTTCCACAGAGCTCTCAGTTTCCTCACACATGGCTGTAAAAGTCAGTCAGCCTACGGTCCCCAAAAGGACAGCCATGGGGAACCATAACAGCAGCCAGTCCTCTACTCCACTGCTCAAAGGTGATGGTGGCTTCTTGCCTATCTGTATCGAATCCTGCCATAGACTACACCAAATGTAAAGCCAGTAGCTAGGGCCACCATCACAGCCGCATGACCCATGCAGGTTATCATTGGATTTGGACAGTCGGTAAAGAAATAACGAAGCCAAAAACTGGTGGGCCATCATCTTTAATCCTAGCTTGTACCCGGCGGGCAAGTAAAAATACACACTGGGCTCCACTCATTCAGTGCTCACAAAGCTAATGACTTATCCGAGTTTCCTAGAATCAAAGGTTTCTAGCTCACCAGCCTTATTCATCTCTGTTTCCCATCTCCTTCCTTCTCTCTGCACAAACTGGCTTCTCACTCAGCACTCCACCATCTTGGCTGCTTCTCCTGGCCTCCTCCACGTGACCCTTCTCTGCTCTCCTCTCTAACATTAATCTCAGGAACTGAGAGAACAAGCTCCCGGTCTGCCCCACTTTATAGTGCAGAAATCAAAACCTTTAATGCAATATACAAAATAAGGAAGTCTCTGATACAAAGTCCACCCCACATCACAAAGGGTGGGAAAGGCTGAGTCCTAAACCCAAGCCCCAGGCTACAAGGATCCTGCCTGCCCACAGCCCACCCCCAACACACATTAATATCACCTGGGCGATGGGCTTCCATGTGGGCAGCACCATCTTTAACAAAGTGAGCATAATATCTGGTCTACTGGAAAGTTCTGTCCGTTTCTATCACAACGTTTTGACACGTAAGCACGTTTATTTGGCGCATGTATGCCTCTCTATTTTTATCACTTAATGTATACATACTGACATAGCAAATTAACTAAAACAAAGTTGATTCACGTTAGTCTTATGTGTGAAGCGATAGTGTATCCATGGCTACCGATAAAGTTCATTTACGCCACTGTAATTTTTACAAATTTCTTTTTTTTTTTTTTTCCATATTTTTCTGAAGCTGGAAACGGGGAGGCAGACAGACTCCCGCATGTGCCTGACCGGAATCCACCCAGCACGCCCACCAGGGGGCGATGCTCTGCCCATCTGGGGCGTTGCTCTGTTGCAACCAAAGCCATTCTAGCGCCCGAGGCAGAGGCCACAGAGCCATCCTCAGCACCTGGGCCAATTTTACTCCAATGGAGCCTCGGCTGCGGGAGGGGAAGAAGAGACAGAGAGGAAGGAGAGGGGGAGGGGTGGAGAAGCAGATGGGCGCCCCTCCTGTGTGCTCTGGCCAGGAATTGAACCCAGGACTCCTGCATGCCAGGCCGACGCTCTACCACTGAGCAAACTGGCCAGGGCCCAATTTTTACGAATTTCAACAAGAAAGAAATGCTACAGAAGCATGTAGAAATTTATTGAAAGTGTTTGGTGAAGGTACAGTTTCTGATAGGACATGGAGAAGATGGTTCGAAAAATTCAAAACAGGTGATTTCGACCTTTCTGATAAGCCACGTTCTGGGCGACCATCTTTGATTGATGACGATGTTGTTAAGACCATGTTGGAGCAAGATCCTTTTCTGACAACATCGGAGATCGCAGAAAGGCTTAATTCAGCTCAGCAAACCATTTCGGATCATATTCGGAAGATAGGATTGGTGTAGAAATATTCCAGATGGGTGCCACATGAAGTAAGTCAGAAGAATTTGGATGATCGAGTTGTCATATGCACATCTCTGCTTGCTCAGAACAATGGGGATGAAAAGTAGATTACCTACGAAAACATCGTAAGGAAAAGGGCATATTGTGAACCCGGAAAACCTAGCCCTTCCACCTCTAAACCAAATTTGACTCTGAATAAGAGAATGTTGTGTATATGGTGGGACATTTGAGGACCAATACATTATGAGCTTTTAAAACCGAACGAAAAGCTCAATTTGGAGAAGTATTGTCAGCAACTGGATAATTTAAAGACAGCAATCGAAAAAAAGAGCCCGGCGATGTTCAATAGGAAGAATATCATACTGCATCATGATAATGCCAGGCCACATGCTGCTTTGGGGACTCATCAAAAAATTGCCGAACTAGGCTGGGAAATTCTGTCGCATCCACCATGTTCCCTGGGCTTAGCACCCTCTGACTATCACTTGTTTTTGTCCTTACAAAATTTTTTGAAGGGTAAAAAAATTCAAAAATGAAGAAGATATCAAACAAGCACTGGTTCAATTTTTCGCATCAAAAGATAAAACATTTTTCAAAAATGGGATATACAAATTGCCCTCATGCTGGCAAGAAATCATTAATAATAATGGCAATTATATTATTTAATAACGTTTATTGATGGTAAGAAAAATTTGTATTTTGTTTTATTCCAAAAATGGACAGAACTTTCCAGTAGACCATATATATTTTATCTGCCCAACACTGCCTGCCCCTCACTCTTTCCATCTCCCCCCACCCAAGGCAGCCGTGCAGCCACCTGCTGCAATGGTAAAGCTGCCACCCCCCCGACTCTGAATGACAGCGTGGTGCATTCATCCCAAACTTCTCTAGATTACTGGGGGAGCTGGACGTTACCTCTCTCATGGTGAGCCTTGAGTCTTTGAGTTTATTTGCTCCCACCATCTTGCCTGCTCTAAAATAGTGGCAAATTCTCTAGAGTTGCTCATAATGACCTGTGAATGAATGTTTTCCCTCTAGTGACTTTTCCTACAGTCCTTTTGAGATCAATCCTTAAACCCTGTGTGTGGTGTTTCACCCATGAATGTCAGATTTACCTCATTAGTTAATTTGATCTCCTGGGTGTGAAACTGTTCATCTTTTCACTCAGTGTGAGACAGAGGCACACTCAGTGGGGTACATTTCAGATGCCAAAAGTTAAGCAGAACAGTATTCTCCACTAGAACCATTTAGTTTGTTACAATTGTGACGGGGATGTGAGCTGGAAGCTGAAACTGCAATTTTGAAAGTGCAAAAATAGCAGCAACCAGTCTTCTATTTAGAGGTAACAAAAGGTTTAAGACTAGAGTTATAACACAAACAAATTACCATGTATTCTGGAATAGGCTGCAGAAATGTCAGAAGTATTGTCTCCTTCTAGAACAAGCTTGCTGTTTTGATTGCTCTTCTTGAGCCTGTCTGAGATATTACCTGAGGACAGGTGAACCATTTATACCCATCCCACAAGTCCGACTCCAGAAGCCTTGAGAAATTACACAGATATTTCCTACAGGTTTCCTGGAAGGAGGACTGCAGGGCTTCATACGTGGTACACACAGGAAGATGCCCGCGGACCGCCCTTCCCTGCCCCGTGGCTGCAAAGCCCCTTCTCCCCATGGTCACCACTTGCCATTTCCCCCGCTTTCCTCAGCCTCCTTACACTAGTCCCTCTTCTTCGTGGTGCAGGTCCTGCTGCCCTGCTCTACAGTCTCTCCAGATGGTCCTCTCTTCCCTCCAGACTTACCCTCCAGAGAGGGACCCAGGGAAGGCAACATGGGGACGGAAAGAAAGAGGTTATAAATTTTATGTATTTTTTGTTCGTATCATAATGATCTAAAAGTTTTATAAGACTGTATTGAGCATATGATTCTTTATGCTCTTTTCATTCTCCAGCAGCCCGCAGCTCATCACTGAATGAACTGGGAAGGTTTTAGGGAAAGGCAAGGTCCAGAAATGGAGAGTGAGGCTTTGATCTCTACCAGTATCCGTTCTATTTCTGAGTTATCAGTTTGGGGAGGCTAGTGCTCCAGTCTACTGAAATAAATGGTTGAGAACTGTTTGATTTATTTCCATGTCAATCAGAATTCGAATGCTACAGAGTTCACAAGAAAGCAGTTCTGTAGGGCTACTATGTCCTTCAAGTAGACTTTGCAGGGGTCTCAAACTCGCGGCCCGCTGAACAATTTTGTGCGGCCCGCAGACTAATCCACGAAGTTCAAAATTGTTTGGCGGGCTGCGAGTTTGAGACCCCTGCTTTAAGGACAGGGCCTTTGCCTGGAGTTTTCCCTGAAGCAACCGAATAGCAGCACCTGCTGGGTTCTTCAGTGCCTGTGGTTCTGCCTGCATCCTCGCTCTATAATATGCAATGATGGTGATGACCTAGCACCATAGCAGCTCCACCTGTCAGCCCGGGGGGCCTATGTTAGTGCCCTCTGTGAGCCAGTGCTAACAGGAGAGTATGAGATCGCTGACTGTCCTGCTGGACTCCAGCCAAAGGATAGTGGATTTAAAAAAAAACAACTATCGATAGATATGGCCTGAGACACTGGCCCAGTCCCTGTTACATGTGGTGAGCTCCCATGGACACTCCCTGCCATCGGCCCTGAGGGCCAATAGTGTGGCAAGCCAGCCCTGTGATTGCAGGATGCATTTCAGCACAAACAGACAAAGACTCCTGGGAACTTCAAGGAACAATGTTTAATACCCCAGATCCTGGAGGTTAGACAGCACGCTAGAGGGCTGAAAGTGAGGTCATCGGTAGAGAAAGAGGGAGGGAACATGGACCTAGGGCTCTGTTTTTATTAGCATCTAAGGTTGGTGTATCTAGAATTTCATGGGCTCACTCCATTGGCAAATTTGAAGAGTATGAGCGGAATTAGGGTGTAGAGAGAATTAGGATCAACCAGATTGTCAGTTATTTAGGTTACCCAGGGCTTTCTAAAAGGGAACTTCATGAGTGGGGTGACCCGGCATTTCTGTCTATGTATAGCTGGCAATATGTTTGTTTGGGGTGGATATCTTTGAAATGGACGCCTTGGCAATCAGAAGCTTAATGCCATGCACCTACACTATATCGAGCGCATTGAGACCGGAAGTGCTCCCGGCAAGGAGCCCAGAATCCTAGGGCTAGCTAATCTGCTCATTTCACTGACGGGGAAGAGGGCCCTGAACTAGAACTTGGGGTTCTAAGCACTCATGTTTTCATTGCCCTTTTCATTTTGCCTGAACCCTCAGATGGCTAGCAGCCCACCCACACCTCCTCCCCAGAGCTTCTGCCGCATGGTCTGAGGACTGGGTCTCCGGCCTCCCTGGAAACTTTAGGCTGTCTGCCATCATTCCCTTTGTAACCTTTATAGTTGTCAAATGAGCTTATGGTCTTTCTTCCCGCCGGTCCTTTACCCCTGATGTGAAATAAGGCTACACATTAATCAACTTGGTTTTCCAGACACTGTGCTTTGAGCATCTTTTGTAGCTCTTTGCTGTCTAATAGAACGTGCGTGTGGGGGCCTGGCGGCCCTGCCCTTTCAGAACACACTGTGTGTTCAAAGGCGGCGCGGCAGGAGCTGGTACAGATAAAAGGGCTAGGCATGTTCTGGTGGCTTCTCTTTGGCTTATTTGACTTTGGTAAGATTATATTAAAGTTTCATGCTTTCTGGATGTGTTAAATTGATGTAGCATAAATTAGTTGGCTGATCTATGCATTTTTCCTCTATTGTTTGAAAGTTACTGAGTCTGAGAAGCTCCCTAGTGGATACAAGCCTGCTTACATGGATCCGAGACATAACACCACTGTTCATATTTTTCAGAGAAGTATGCATGGAGGAAAAACAAAGTTCTCTGAGAAATCAGACAATATGGTTATTTTTACACATCCTCATTTTTTTCTCTCCATCATTTCTAAAGAATGGACATCCCGGAGTGATGTGGGCGATCTAATGGCACTATGTACCAATAGTGTTAAAAACGTGAGCGACAGACTTAAGCTCAAACTCTATGGTTATTTTCTAAAATAACTGCATGAAATCATATACTGAAAATGCATCAAGTAGGAAGGTGATGTGCTTGCCTTAAATACCAAGATAATTTAGGGCAGGCTGATTTTTGCATTAATTAGTATAATAACAAATGTTCACTTTAGACGACCTTAAATATAGAAATCTGGATGCATGTAAGATTAATAAAAACTTGAAGCCATATTTAATTATATATTGCTTTTATGAAAGTGAATCAAAATGTAAGGATATGGGATACCGTGAGCAATTGTTAGCTATCTGCCTTTTTGTAGTTGGCTCAACAAAATCTATACAACGTGTGATCAAATTAATGAAAGATTTCCAGCAGTTTAAGAAAAATATATTGGTCTGTGTGTTACAGAGGAAGCAGCATGTTAGCTTGCTTAGCTTCCCCTCAGCCTCAGACCTATTCTGTGTCCCCAAATGAAAATTTCATGCTGATTCCTTCTTCAAAGCTTCTACATCTCTAGTTCCCTCAACCTGGTGCTCTTTCTGCCTGTTTTTGCCCATCCTCGCTGCTTCAACTTAAGTCACTACCCAGGAGAGCTTCCCTGACCGCCCCCCACAACCCCCCAGTCAGCTCAGTAAGCCTCCCATCCTATTGTCCTTCTACAACCTGTACTTCTGTATACCAGACATTTTCCCTGGTGGGTTATCCACCCATCGGGAGCAGGCACTGTATTCATTGAGCTTTAGATCTGCAGTATTTAGCATAGTTGCTGGCATTATTGAATGAATGGGTTTATGTTAAGGACTGATATCTGAACAACTTATACCAAGGTCTTGCATCTAATTGTGATTTTGCATACTTTATGAAAGGGTAAGTATTGTCCAAGAATAAGCTTGGACCATCCTCTAATGATTCCTTGGGTTTTGTTCACTAAACAGATTTTCTATTATTTTCAACGCACTTAAAGTAAATTTTGTTGAGCTTTATGCCAGGCATCATACAGGACACTGATGTAACAAACATAGTTAACAAAACATAGCCCTTTTTCTTCACAAACATATTAGATAAATGATATATATGCTTTTATAGATGTGTGCTAAGGATAATGTCAGCAATTTTTAGCTTTAGAAGGATTAAACTGTGGGAACATAAAAGGATCGATGGATAGAAATCTTATACTGGAAAGCTTTAGTAATAGCAGACAAATTTATTTTTTGTTTGTCTTAAGAAATTCAATTATTTATTTGTCAGTATTGCTAGTAATGGAATGGAAAAAGCATACCTATGGGAGGCCAATACCAAATTCAATTCCTCCACAATAAATTTCTTAGTTTTGATATGATTAGAACATAAATTGCCTCTTATTCAAATGAAGAAATTCAGAAATGTCTCCAAATATGTTATTTCAAAATGTACAGCTTACTACCAGACACAGGTGTGAGAAATACCTTGATGAATGAACTAGTCTAAAAACTTGACGCATTCTGATTTTCTTGGGGAAAACTCTCAAATTTCTAGATATTTTAAAGAGGTCTATTTTAAACAAAGTGATTGTTTTGGCAAAAAATGTCTTCTCAAAGTTATGACTTATGCTTCTCTTTCTCTCTAAATTCAGAAATAAAGATGGGAAAGAAAAAAAGGAAGCCAAGAGAAAAACAGAAATGATGAACATTGTTATTTTTCAGGGAGGCTCATGGTTTGGGAAGAACTCAACTCTCATACACACCAAACATACAGACACACAAAGGGCTCGACAGGCGATCGTCTGGGCAGGAAACACACTCCCGGTGGAGGCAGTGCGTGGGAGGAGGGCCGGTCTCAAAGGGTCCTAAATCCCTGCCAACCGTCAGTCATTTTGACCAACTCTGGCAGCAAATGTTCATGTTTAAATTTATTCACCTTAAATGTACACGCATGATTACTTGACAAGACTGTACTCAAAGAGAAGCATTGATGCCAGGAATTCAAATTTTTAAAAAATGTTCTAAAATGTACCCATTTTCATCTTTGGTATATAGCTATTGAAGATTCTGGGCAAACATAGCATTTTGCAGTAAAATAATGAAGCTGAGTGGTGAGTCATCTATAAAGGCAACTGCAGGCAGTTCTAAGGTTACGAATGAGGTAGGTTCAGTAGGTTTGTTCTTAGGTTGAATTTGTATGTAAGTTGGAACAGGTACATTTATCATTTAAATCAGGGGTCTCAAACTCGCGGCCCGCCGAACAATTTTGTGCGGCCCGCAGACTAATCCACGAAGTTCAAAATATTTTGGATAAAATTAAGTAAGCCTAGGGGCCTACTTGTATTTTTCATTTCTCTAGCATCCTAGCTAGATATTAGCTTAGTTAACAGCAGTTGTGATGCGAACTACAATTTCTGGTTGTTTTGTGACACTGAGTAAACTGCATGTACGATTGTGCTTGTTGTACTGATTTTTTTTTGTTTTCAACTGCAGTGAGAAAAGTGTTGTGTAACAGTTGCTTTTTGTAGACCTAGTGCGGCCCGCCGAACGGCTGTGATTTTGTTCTGCGGCCCACATGCTGAGTTGAGTTTGAGACCCCTGATTTAAATGTAACTTTGACAGATGTTTGTCTTCACAGTATTTATTTTTACCTTTCTGTGCGTATAAATAAACATTTTCAAATACAACCTTAAACAACGCTGGGCGATGCAGAAGATGACAGACTTGTTGGAGCAGATGGGACTGGTGTCAGAGTCAGGGTTGGATTCTGCTGCTGGAGTCAGTTTCTTGAAGCAGGCATCAGGGAGGTTTGTACAGAGCTTTACTTTTTCTTATCATAAATGGCCCTGTAGCATCTCAGGCCTTCGGTAACTGTACAGTAAACTTGGGTGAACCTCTCTTTATCAGGATAGTGCTCCTATTACTTTGCCATTCCTGCTTCAACGAGACAAAAGGCATCAGCTCTTTTGTAGAAAAACTTTTCAGTTCTGGAGTTTCTAAGTCTCAGTTTTCTTTCCTAAATGCAATCATCTGCTCTAGTTTCATAAGGTCCTCATTGGTTAGTTCTTTGCCATGGGAGTTGAGTAACTCTATGATATTTTCACTGATGTCCAAATGCAGTTGCTTACCATTAGCCCTTATGGTGCTGCATTTGTAAGTATGAGTTGTACATAAGTCAGAAGTTTGTAACTCAGGGACTTACTGTTCAAAACTGCCTGCAAAATCATGGACCAGGAAGAGTGATTCTTATCCCCAGTGCTTTCCTGGAGACAGGTGAGAATTAGGCAGGGATATAGTCCAGTTTAAGATCCTGGAGTTTTGGAATGCTGATTTTAATCCTGAGGTCACTCCTTCCTGGCTGTGTGACCATAGGTAAATCACGTGCTGGTCCACTCATCGGTTTCTTCATGGTAAAAGAGGCCCAGGAAGCAGCCCCTCTTCATGAAGATGTTATACACATAAGGCTGGGAAGGAGCTGCTTCATCTGAGGTTGAGCAAACACGCTACATCCTTAGCAGGTGTTCTTTCCCACTAGGCTTTTTGCCTTTCCTTCTAGGGTACAGCTGATTTATTTCAGTGGCAAGACCCAGTGTGGGCACATGAATAAACCAAGACAGTTATTACGTCCCTCAACAAGACAAGAAGCAAGGAGAATATGTGATGGCTTGAAGGTGATAATCCCCAAGGCTGGGGTGCCTGGCTCTGATTCCACGGAACTACAGAGCAGATCTAAGGTGATAAAGTCCTTCAGCACTCATGTGTCAACCTCCTCCCTGAGAAACGGATTCTTTATTATCTCCCAAACAGACTGGCCGCTGCTTGCTGAGGCAGTTTGGTGAGGGAGGCTGTGTGATGGGGAGGAGGGCAAGGAGACATGGGCTCCGTGGGGTGAGGGACTTCACGTCACCCCTCAGATGGAGAAGCAGGGGCTTGAATTAGATTAGTTCTAATGTCCCTCATAAGAACTTGCTCAGTTTCTAAGACTCAATGACTTCACAAGCTTTGAAGGACAGCCCCTCTCAGGACTGGGCAGCTCTACAGTTAAAGTGCTTTTCCATGCATACTGTTGGGTCTGGCTCCGTCCTCTGGAGAATACATTCCATTCATTATCTTTTCTATATGAATCTTTTAAGGATTTGAAGGCAGTTGTCCTGTCTCTGGAGTCCTTCCTCCCTCAATGTGGTCAGAGGTGCTGGGCGTCTGTGCTGCTCCCAGCCCTCACCATGGAGGACTCCCTTCCTGCACCACTCAGCAAGCCTCCTTCGACCCCATGCTCCTGATCCTGCCACTCAGCCTGTGCCCGTGGTCTCTGCCCTCACCACACCCTCCAGTCAGACCCTGTCAGCTCCTCAGTGGGGTGTGTGGCTTCTGCAGGTGGTTGCTGTTTAGCATCACGCAGCTTATAATAAAGGAACCACATACCCAAATCAATAGAGACATCACACCCGGGTCCCACAGGCTCTCACCCAGTGTTTTCTGACAACAGTATGTGTGTACAGTTCAGACGAGGCCTGGTATCCTGTCTCTGATGTTTAGGCAAGGCCATAATGCCCAGATAACCTTCAGGGATAGGTGAGATTTGATCCTGGACTGAATCAGTGCGAGGGCTCTACTCTGTAGGATATGTGAAACTATAAGAGGGCTGGGCTGTTTCTCAGGAATGGGCCAGTAGACCCTTCGTCCCCTGCTGGGCCACCAGAGGATGGCACTCCTCAGCTTTTCCTCGGAATGTGAGCGGATGTTTGCTGCGGGGATGAGAACGCTGTGTGTTAGTTTGGATGTCTTTGTCTTTCTTGCTGCTTCTATCTTTCCCTTTACTTTGTACTCAGAGCTTTGAAAAATCTTTTGAACATCCCATCCTGTCTCAACTCCACAACGGGAGATGGAGGAAAGGGATTCAGTTCATGTTTTGACCTGAGCATTAAAGGGGGAAGTAGCATCCCTTGAAGACAGGGTGGCTGGTGTTCGGAGGAAAGGAATGAGGGGAAGGTGTGATTCAGGGCTCAATTTAATAAGTGAGCACAGATTCCCTCAGCTTGTTGCTTCTCAATTCTCCATTAGTAGATTTTCAACCCCACAGCAGGTGGGGTGGGGGTGGGTACGCTTAGCTTTAGTACCTTTTCTGGCCTACACCTTCTAACAGGTGTTAATCTACAGGATTATCACCTCAAACCACCTTTTTGGGAGTTCCTGAAGGGAGCCCTTTTTATGTTAATCTACTGAAATGTCACATCAAGCTACTTTTAAGGTGTTCCTAGGGAAGCTTCTTGTTTATGTTAACTTACAAAGTTATGACATCAAGCTATTTCTTATCTATATATAACTTCACACACATACTAACTGGGCCCTGCGCAAAAGGCAGTCTGCCGATCATATCTGTACACACTAGATTAGTTCCTATCCAGATGTCATAGCCTTCTTCACTTACCTTAATGGCTTTTAATATTATATCCTAACTTATTTCTATATATCTTCCATATTTTTCTATATTTCTATATATTTAATTATTGTAACATTATATTACTGTAACAGGAAGAAACCCTCTGCTGTTACTATCCACTAAAAGAACGTGTGGGAGGCTCAGGTACAGAGGAAGAGAAGCCATAGACAGCAGAAGCCCAGCTTCTCAAACAGGGCGACATCAAAGTCAGCCTTTGCCTTCCTCAGGCTATCTCGGGCATGCCCCAAGAATGGTCATCCTAAATGTAGTTATCCTACAAAACAGGGCATCTGGTCTCCAGTCATTCCCACATGCTACTGTAATCATCATGCTTAACCATGCCCTGGAAATATGCCTGTTCTTTTTTTAAAATTTATATTAATTTTTCCATTGATTTGAAGGGGAGGAGGTGAGAGAGAGAAAGCCTTGACTCGTTGATTCACTTAGTTGTTTCATTTAGTTGTGTGCTTATTGATAGCTTCTTCTATGATATATGCCCTGACCGGGGGTCAAACCCATGACCTCTGGTGTGTCAACACTTTATCCACTGAGCTACCTGGCCAAGGCCAAAGTATGCCTGTTCTTATATGTTTGTTCTCCTTTGCCTTATTGGACAGAAACTGTTGTTTCTCTGGAGAATATGAGAAAAGCTATTACAACATATTGAAAACTCCCTTCCTGGGTGGATCTGTGAGGAAGCAACTCTCCCAGGGGCTGCCAGGATGAGGGAACTACTCATTAAAAGCACGAGTGGGAAATTGGTGAGCGTGGTCCATACATGTTTCCTGTAACACTGGGGAGCTCAGGTGTTGAGGAATGCAGCAGGACACTTCTGGAGGAAGTCCTTTAGTCTCTTAAGTGACCTTCAGTATTCACTTCATAAAGAAGGATGTAGCTTATCTAATGGAGGTAGTAAATCTGCAGAAAACAGATAGAGTGACTTCCAGGACATTTAACTGACATTCTTGTAACAATTTTAGAAAATCAGACTTGTTTTCTTTAGGTCAGCAATCTTTTATTTTGGGGAGAGGCTGGGGAAGGAGGAGGGGTGCTGGAGACAAGCTGCAATCCAGGAGGGGGATACAAGGAGGTTCAGGTAGGACAGAATGATGTGTGAATCACCTGATTCCTTCCGGACTTGTAAAGGTGCCTTAATGCTTATGCTGGCCAAACATGCTATAATAGTATGACAAGATTTTTTTTATTATCACAGTCAAATCGGGCTCTCATACTCTGTCTGGGTAGGCCAGGTTGTGGGACATCAGTCACAACTCTTAACATCATCAGAATGACTCTTGTTAGGTCATTAAGGAAAGAAAAGAGTGAAGATGACACCCTCCAAGAAAAATGCCATTTTTTTCTGACCAGAGAGGTACTCATTTGCTTTTATTAGGCAAATGAGTTGAGTTTGCACTAAGAGGGTCAAGTATTTGTGTCTGATACAAAGGAAAGAAAGGAAGAACTCATTTTTAAAATCTAGCTTCCCTCAGGGGTATAAAATTATAGTATAAAAATATACTATAATTATGAGGTCTAAACCTAAACTTCTGTTGCCTAATTTTGATGTATTTTTTTAATAGAGAATACTTTATACATACTGAGCCTTGAAGTTATTACAAAAGTTAAGACATTTTCATATAATTTTGCCTTTTTATATATCTATTTGTCTTTATACGTTATCAAGTGTATTAAATACACATTTATTATATATTTATGGTTAATCTAATGGGTTTTGATGCTAAGATAGACCTTTTCCACCAAAACCAGGGAAGTCTGTGAAAACACACTTTGGGGAGAAATTTATTGGAATTTACCTGTCTGAGGATTTGGTCCTGTTCTCAAGAAATAATTGACCAGAATACTTGTTTCAACTGTTTGATTATTTATTATAGTTTCTGTTATATGCCTACTGTCTGGCCATCAATCACACCTAGGTTATTCATAAAATATTATTATTATGCCTGACCTGTGGTGGCGCAGTGGATAAAGCGTCGACCTGGAAATGCTGAGGTCGCCGGTTCGAAACCCTGGGCTTGCCTGGTCAAGGCACATATGAGAGTTGATGCTTCCAGCTCCTCCCCCCCTTCTCTCTCTCTGTCTCTCCTCTCTCTCTCTGTCTTTCCCTCTCCTCTCTAAAATGAATAAAAAAACAAACAAAAAAAATATTATTATTAGATTCACATTGGAGATTCATCTTTAAAACAAATTTTTAGCCACCCATAGTTCAAAAAGGAGAACAGCAAAATTTTTAGAAATTGGCTTATGATCCAAATATAACATGTAGTAATGCCAAAAAAAAAAAGCCAGAAGCTTTAGACATAATAAAACTTACAAAATTTAGTTATATAAGAGAAATTACTAAAGTGCTGCAGAAAAATATTATTTAAAAACAAACAAACAAAGAAAAAAACCCTGCCCTGAAGAGCTAATCCAGAAATTTGGCTTCCAATTCCAGCATCAGAATGCCTTTAACAAAAACTCCACTTCAAATATGAAATGTATAATGACGTAGATCTGTGAGGATGTAGAGAATGTTGGTGATAATTTTAAGGAGGCAGTATCTGGGGCTTTTTTAAAATTAATATCTGGAGCTTTTAAAAAAATTTTTGTCGAATGGCTGGAGTTTTAAAATGGATAGCAGAGTGGAAAAAACTGACCCTATCATCTTAAGGTTTCCTGAAAATAAATAAATAACTAAATAAATAAATAAATAAATAAAACAGTCCTCCTAAGTCCTTATCTCTTGGAGATATCTGAAGGGAAGACAGTGTTGAAGTCAAATAGGATATTGAAATCTAACTAGATAACTAGAAGACACAGAGGCCTCTACAGTCAAACTAATTAGAGGGCACATTCTACCTAACACCCTATTCCCCACCCTATTTGTGGTTTTCCTTGTCCTTGTTTTATTTATTTTAATTTTTCCATCATATATATATATACACACATATATATATATGTGTGTATATATATATATATATATATATAGAGAGAGAGAGAGAGAGAGAGAGAGAGAGAAGCATCATCTCCTTGTTTCACTTAATTGTTCCATTTAGTTGTGCACTGATTTAAGTGCCCTAAAAAGAGATAGAACCCATGACCTCTGGGCCGCCGGGCTGACAGTTTATCCATTGAGTCACCCAGCCGGGGCTTCCTTATATTCATTTTAAAAGGCAAATTCTGTCTAGACATAATGAGTTTTTATGGTCTAAAGTTCCATTATTTTCATTTTATGAAGAGATTTGGATTCAGTCTGGAAACACCATCCAGTCTGTGGCTCTTTGGCAATGCCATGTTTTGCTAAACAGTAGCTCTTAGAGCAAAATGATTTAACAATTTGGCACCAGGACATATTTTAAGAACACTCATGCCTGGCAAGGGCATTTAACAGCTACCTCTAAACTATCAGATAAAACTAAGTACTGAGTCACTGTCAGCTACAACTCTTCCATCTCAAGTTTTAATAATTATTATAAAGAAAAAAAATAAATACCACCTTTTTATTTTCAAATTAGCAGTTTATATGTTAGGATATCTTACTTTCCAAAATTTACAATCTGTACAATATGTTGCCACTAAACTAATCACCAAAAGTGCTCCCAGTCTGCATGTGCTCACCTATAAAAGAGTTTAATTATTAAGATGATAAACCATCAGCCAACATCACATTAAATGGCATAAAACTGAGGACTTTCCACCTTAAATCAGGAACAAGACAGGGTTGTCCACTCTCTCCACTCTTATTTAACGTGGTGCCAGAAGTTCTGGCCAGAGCAATCAGACAAGAGAAAGAAATAAAAGGCATCCATATCGGAAAAGAAGAAGTAAAGGTATCACTTTTTGTAGATGATATGATCCTATACATCGAAAACCCCAAAGACTCCACAAAAAGATTACTAGAAACAATAAACCAATACAGTAAGGTCATAGGATACAAAATTAACATACAAAAGTCCATAGCCTTTCTATATGCCAACAGTGAAATATTAGAAAGTGAACTCAAAAAAATAATCCCCTTCACTATTGCAACAACAACAACAAAAAAATACCTAGGAATAAACATAACAAAGAATGTAAAGGACCTATATAATGAAAACTACAAAGCATTGTTAAAGTAAATCGAAAAAGATACAATGAGATGGAAAAATATTCCTTGTTCTTGGATAGGAAGAATAAATATAATCAAGATGGCCATATTACCCAAAGTAATATATAAATTTAAAGCAATTCCCATCAATATTCCTATGACATTCTTTAAAGAAATGGAACAAAAAATTATCAGATTTATATGGAACTATAAAATACCCCAAATAGCCAAAGCAATCTTAAGGAAAAAGAATGAAGCTGGGGGCATTACAATACCTGACTTCAAACTATATTATAGGGCCACGAAAATTAAAACAGCATGGTATTGGCAGAAAAATAGACACTCAGACCAATGGAACAGAATAGAAAGTCCAGAAATAAAACCACATATATATGGTCAAATAATTTTCGATAAAGGGGCCAACAACACACAATGGAGAAAAGAAAGCCTCTTCAACAAATGGTGCTGGGAAAACTGGAAAGCCACATGCAAAAGAATGAAACTCGACTACAGCCTGTCCCCGTGTACTAAAATTAATTCAAAATGGATCAAAGACCTAAATATAAGACCTGAAACAATAAAGTACATAGAAGAAGACATAGGTACTAAACTCATGGACCTGGGTTTTAAAGAGCATTTTATGAATTTGACTCCAAAGGCAAGAGAAGTGAAGGCAAAGATAAATGAATGGGACTATATCAGACTAAGAAGTTTTTGCTCAGCAAGAGAAACTGACAACAAAATTAACAGACAGCCAAATAAACGGGAAATGATATTTTCAAACAACAGCTCAGATAAGGGCCTAATATCCAAAATATACAAAGAACTCATAAAACTCAACAACAAACAAACAAACAATCCAATAAAAAAATGGGAAGAGGACATGAACAGACACTTCTCCCAGGAAGAAATACAAATGGCCAACAGATATATGAAAAGATGCTCATCTTCATTAGTTATTAGAGAAATGCAAATCAAAACTGCAATGAGATACCACCTCACACCTGTTAGATTAGCTATTATTAGCAAGACAGAGCCCTGGCCGGTTGGCTCAGTGGTAGAGCATCGGCCTGGTGTGCAGGAGTCCCAGGTTTGATTTCCGGCCAGGGCACACAGGAGAAGCGCCTATCTGCTTCTCCACCCCTCCCCCTCTCCTTCCTCTCTGTCTCTCTCTTTCCCTCCCGCAGCCAGGGCTCCATTGGAGCAAAGTTGGCCCGGGCCTGAGAATGGCTCTATGGCCTCTGCCTCAGGCACTAGAATGGCTTTGGTTGCAGCAGAGCAACGCCCCAGATGGGCAGAGCATCGCCCCCTGTTGGGCATGCCGGGTGGATCCCGGTCGGGCGCATGCGGGAGTCTGTCTGTCTCCTGGTTTCCAACTTCAGAAAAATATAGGTAAAAAAAAAAAAAGACAGGTAATAGCAAATGTTGGAGAGGCTGTGGAGAAAAAGGAACCCTCATTCACTGTTGGTGGGAATGTAAAGTAGTACAACCATTATGGAAGAAAGTATGGTGGTTCCTCAAAAAACTGAAAATAGAACTACCTTATGACCCAGCAATCCCTCTACTGGTTATATACCCCCAAAACTCAGAAACTTTGATACATAAAGACACATGTAGCCCCATGTTCATTGCAGCATTGTTCACAGTGGCCAAGACATGGAAACAACCAAAAAGCCATTCAATAGAAGACTGGATAAAGAAGATGTGGCACATATACACTATGGAATACTACTCAGCTGTAAGAAATGATGACATCGGATCATTTACAACAAAATGGTGGGATCTTGATAACATTATACGGAGTGAAATAAGTAAATCAGAAAAAACCAAGAACTACATGATTCCATACATTGGTGGGACATAAAAATGAGACTAAGAGACATGGACAAGAGTGTGGTGGTTACCGGGGGAGGGGGGGAGGGGGGGCACAGGAGGGAAGGAGGGAGAGGGGAAGGGGGAGGGGAGAGGCACAAAGAAAACTAGATAGAAGGTGACGGAGGACAATCTGACTTTGGGTGATGGGTATGCAACATAATTGAATGACAAGATAACCTGGACATGTTTTCTTTGAATATATGTACCCTGATTTATTGATGTCACCCCATTAACATTAATAAAAATTTATTTATAAAAAAAATAAATAAAAGTGAAGATGAAATATAGTACGGAGATATGTTAAAGCCTGAACAATGTTGTTTCTAACCCGTCTAGTTAGATCTACATTGGATTATATTTTAAAATAAGAATGACTCAAACCAGGAAATGATAATTTGTGGCTAGACTAACATTTTAAAGTCATTAGTAACTCCTTGTTTTAGAATAAATAGTATGGTAACAACTTGGATAAATAATTGCATTTTCTAGATTTACCAGAAAATTTTGACATGAATAAAATTTCTACTACCTTATATAAACACTAGATGTTTTTATTGTATTTTGCTTGAATATTCAAATATTAACAAAGTGTACACATACATATTTGATTAGATTGCTTTCCATATTTTAATCTTTATTAGAATTTTATTTCCATTTTCCTAATATTTTTTTCAATTACAGTTGACATACATTATATTTGTTTCAAGTATACAATACAGTGATTAGAAATATATATAACTTATGAAGTATTCATCTTGATAGTCTAGTACCCACCTGGCACCATACATAGTAATTATAATATTATTGGCTGTATTCCCTATGTTGTACTTTATCCTTTTACCCATCTTTTCAAACCTTGCCTCCTGTCTGGCAACCATCAACTTTTCTGTCTGTAAGTTTGTTTCTGTTTACTTTGTTTTTCAGATTTCACGTATGAGTGAAATCATATGGTATTTGTCTTCCTCTGTCTTGTTTCACTTAGCATAATACTCTCTAGATCCATCCATGCTGTCACAAATGGTAAGCTTTCCTTCTTTTTATGGCTGAGAATATTGGCATAGTGTGTGTGTATGTGTGTGTGTGTATGTGTGTGTGTGTGTGTGTGTATGCCACATCTTTTTTATCCAGTCATCTATTGATGACATTTAGTTTGCTTTCACATTTTGGCTGCTGTAAATAATTCTGAAATGAACATAGAGGTACATATGTCTTTTTGAATTAATGTTTTTTATTTCTTTGGTTAAATATACAAAAGTGTAATTGCTGGGTCATTTACATTTTTTGAAGAGTCTCTATACTTTTTTTCATGTGGCTGCACCAATTTGCAGTGCCACCCTGAGGCTTCCCTTTTCTCCCCTTCCTCGCCAATATGTGTGTTAATTTATTGATGAAAGCATTCTGACAGGTGTGAGGCGATATGTCATTGTGGTTTTAATTTCCATTTTCCTGATGGTTAGTGATGTAGACCATCTTTTCCTGTTTTTTTTCCTATGCTCTCTTTGGAGAAATACCTATTTAGGCCCTCTGCTCATTTTTTATTTGAATTGTTTTTATTGGGGGGGTATTAAATTTTATAAGTTCCTTATATCAGTGGTCCCCAACCCCCGGGCCGCAAACTGGTACCGATCTGTGGGCCATTTGGTACTGGTCCGCAGAGAAAGAATAAATAACTATATTTATATTTCCGTTTTATTTATATTTAAGTCTGAACGATGTTTTATTTTTTTAAAATGACCAGATTCCCTCTGTTATATCCGTCTAAGATTCACTCTTGATGCTTGTCTCGGTCACGTGATACATTTATCCGTCCCACCCTAAAGGCCAGTTCATGAAAATATTTCCTGACATTAAACTGGTCCGTGGCCCAAAAAAGGTTGGGACCACTGCCTTATATGATTTAAATATTAGATGTACCATTGGTGAGTATGTTCTTCCAATCTGTAGGTTTCCTTTGCTGTGTAAGACCTTTTCAGTTTTATGAAGTCACATTTGTTTATTTCTCTAGTCCAATGAGATATCTCACAAAAAATAATGCTAAGAGAAATGTCAAGTTTCACTGGCTATGTTTTTTTTTCTAGGAGTTTTATGGTTTTGGGTGTTATATTTATGTCTTTAATCCAGTTTGACTTTATTCTTGTATATGGTTTAAGAAAGTGGTCTAGTTTCATTCTTTTGCATGTGTCTGCAAACATTATTTATTGAATTGTGTTTATACCATTATATATTCTTGCCTCCTTTGTCACAGATTAATTAACCATATAGGCGTGGGTTTATTTCTGGCTCTCTAATTTGTTCCCTTGATCTATTATGTCTGTTTTTATGTCAGTACTGTGATGTTTTGATTACAATAGCCTTGTAGTATAGTTTGATATCAGGCAGCATAATGCCTCCAATTTGTTCTTCTTTCTCAAGATGCTTTAGCTATTTCAGGTCTTTTCTGATGCCATCTGAATTTTAGGATAATTTATTAATTCTAGTTCTGTGAAATATGCCATTGGTATTCTGATAGGGATTGCATTACTCTATGGATTGCTTTGACTAATATGGACATTTCAATGATGTAAATTCTTTCTATTTATGACACATTACATGCTCCCATATTTGTATCTTCTTCAACTCCTTCTTATAGTTTTTTGAGTACAGGTCTTATAGTTTTCCAAGTACAGGTCTTTTATCCCCTTGGTAAAATTCATTCCTTGGCATTTCATTCTTTTTTGATGCAACTGTAAATGGGAGTTTTATAAAATTTCTCTCATAGTGTGTTGTTATTGATGTATAAAAATGTAACTGATTTCTGAATACTAATTTTGTATCCTATTTTACTGAATTCATTAACTATTTAAAATTTTTTCTTGGTGGAATTTTTAGGGCTTTAGTATCATGTCATCTGCAAATAATGAGTTTTACTTCTTTCCACTTTGGATGCCTTTTATTTATTTTTCTGTCTGATTGCTATTGCTGGGACTTCCAATACTATATTAAATAAAAGTGTTGAAAGTGGACATCCTTGAGGACTCTTTAAAGAAAAAGCTTTTGATCACTGAGCATAATGTTAGCTATTTGTCAGATATGGCCTTCATTATGTTGAGACATGTTCTATCTATATTTTGCTGAATTTTCATCACAATTAATTGGATGCTAGATATTTCAAAATCGTTTTCTGTATCTATTGATCTAGTCATATAATTTCTAGCCTTCATTTTATGTGGCATATCATGTTGACCATGTTGACTTGCGGATTTTGAAGAAATTTGCATGCCAGGAATAAATATCACTTGCTCATGGTGTATAATCTTTTTAATGTATTGGTAACTTTGGCTTGCTAATATTTTGTTGAGGATTTTTGCATCTATGTTCATCATAAATATTCACCTGTGATTTTCTGTTTTTGTAGTATATCTGGTTTGGGTATTATGATAATTCTGGCCTCATAAAATGAATTTGGGAACTTTCCCTCATCTTCAGCTTTTTGGAATAGTTTGAGCAGGATTGGTATTCTTCTTTGAACGTTTGATAAAATTCACCTGCGAACCTATCTGGTCCAGGACTTTTGTTTGTTAGGAGTTTTTTGATTATTGATTTGATTTCATTAATAGTTCTTGGTCTGTTCAGATTTTGTTTTTTCCATTTTCAGCTTTTGGAAGATTGTTTCTAGGAATTTATCCATTTCATTTCTGGTTGTCCAAACTCTTGGCATAAATTGTAGTATTATAATCCTTTTTATTTCTGTAGTGTCAGTTGTGACTTCTCTTTAATCTCTGATTTTACTTATTTGGGCCTCTTCTCTTTTTCCCTTGATGTGTCTGGCTAAAGCTTTTATCGATTGTTTATCTTTTCAAAGAACCAGCTCTTGATTTCATGGGTTTTTTATTTATTTGATTATTTTCTTTATTTCTATTCTAATATTTATTTCATTCTTTCTACTCACTTTGTGATTTGTTTATTGTTCTTTTTCTAGTTTTTTTAGTTGTTCGGACAGTTTGAGATTTTTCTTGTTTCTTCGGGTAGGTCTGTATTGCTCTTAGGACAATACTTTCACTGTATCCCATACATTTTGGGTGGTTGCTTTGTCAATTTCATTTATCTCAAGGTATATTCTGGTTTTTTCCTTGATCTCATTGTTAACCCATTCACTGTTTAGTAGCATGTTATTATCCTCCATGTGTTTGTGTGTTTTTCAGTTTTATTCTTGTAATTGATTTCTAGTTTCATACCATTGTGATCAGAAAAGATGCTTTATATAATATTAATCTTTTAAAATTTGTTGAAACTTGTCTTGTGGCCTAACATGTGGTCTGTTGTAGAAAATATTCCATTAGAACTTGAAAAGAATGTATAGCTGCTTTGGTGTGAAATGTTCCAAAAATACCAATTAGACCCACCTAATCTAATGTGTCTCTTAAGCCTGCTTTTTCCCTGATCTTTTGTTGGGATGATGTAGCCATTATGTCAATGGGGTGTTAACATCCTTACTATGACTATATTAATGTCAATTTCTCCATTTATGTCCATCAATGATTGCTTTATATATTTAGGTGCTCCTACATTAGGTGCATAAATGTTTACAAGGGTTGAATTTCCTGTTGGATTGATCTCTTTATCATTACAAATTACCCTTCTTTGCCTTTGTTTTAAAGTCTATTTTGTCTGATAGAAGTCCTGCTATCCAGCTTTTTGTTTCCACTTGCATGAAATATCATTTTTATCCCTTTACTTTCAGTGTGTGTCTGTCTTTCAATCTGAAGTGGGTCTCTTGTAGGGAGAATTTGTATGGGTCATATTTTCTTATCCATTTGGCTAACCTTGTCTTTTGATTGGAGAATTTAATCCATTAACATTTAAGGTAATTATTGATAGGTATGTGGTTATTGCCATTTTATTATTCATTTTTTTAAATCATTTTATTTTTTAAAAAAGACTTTATTTATTGATCTTAGAGAGGGGGAGAGGGGGCAGGAAACACAAACCCATAGTAGTTTGTTCTCATATGTACCCTGAGTGGGCAAGCCCGAGTTTTCACACCAGCAATCTCAGCATTCCAGGTTGACAGTTTATCCCCTGCACCACCACAGGTCAAGCTCTTTTTCTATATTTTAAAGAAGTCCCTTTAACATTTCTTAAAATACTAGTTTGATGATGATGAAGTTCTTTAAATGTTTCCTGTCTGGGAAGCTCTTTATCTCTTCTTCAATTCTACAGGATAGCCTTGCTGGGTAAAGTAATCTTGGTTGTAGTTCCTTGCTTTTCATCACCTGAATGTGTCTTGCCAATCTCTACTGGCCTGAAAAGTTTTTGTTGAGAAATCAGCTGAGGGAATTCCTCTGTAGGTAACTACTGCTTTTCTCTTGCTACTTTTAAGATTCTCTCTTCACTGCATTTCCTGGATGTGTATATCTACATCTTCCACCAGGTTAGGGAAGTTTTCAGTCATTATTTTTTGATAGGTTTTCTTTTTTTTTAAATTTTTTTTAAGTGAGAAGTAGGGAGGCCGACAGACTCCTGCACCAAGATCAGCAGGACTCATCTGGCAAGCCCCCTGTAGGGCAATGCTATGCCCATCTGGGGCTGTTGCTCGTTGTTTGGCAACCGAGCTACTTTAGTGTCTGAGGAAAGGCCACAGAGCCATCCTCAGTGCCTGGGGCCCACTTGCTCCAACTGAGCCATGACTGTGGGAGGAAAAGAGAGAGAGAAAGAGAGAGAGAAGAAAGGGAAGCAGGGGAGGGGTGAAGAAGCAGATGGTCACTTTTGTGTGCCCTGATCAGGAATTGAACCCGGGGCATTCACATGCCAGGCCAATGCTTTACCACTGAGCCAACCAGCCTGGGCCTCAAATAGGTTTTCAATCTTTTCTCCTCTTTGGTTCTGGTACCCTTTGATATGAATGCTATTACTCTTCATGTTGTCCCAGAGGTCCCTTGAACTATCCTCATTAAAAAAATTTTTTTCTGGCCTGACCTGTGGTGGCAACAGTGGATCAAGCATCAATCTGGAACACTGAGGTTGCCCGTTCAAAACCCTGGGCTTGCCCGGTCAAGGCACATATGGGAGTTGATGCTTCCTGCTCCCCTCCTTCTCTCTCTCTCTCTCTTTTCTAAAATAAAAATAATTTAAAAAAAAAATTTTTTTCTGTTTTAATTCGGTGTTTTCTACTACCTTGCTTCCCAGATCACCAATTCAGTTTATCTGCTTCATCTAATCTGTTGATTCCCTGTAATATAGTCTTCATTTCAGTTATTGTATTCTTCATTTCTGACTGGTTCTTTTTCATGCCTTGCCTTGCCTTGCAGCAGCTAAAAAGTAGCTGCATTTGGTCACCATTTGTACTGGGTTTGGAGACACCTGGGAAAGGCTATGATGCAAACTGAGGCTGGTTACCCTAATGGCAGGCTTGAGTCACTTAGCAAAAGGTTTTCATTTCCAGTTGGCTAAAGCAATATTATAAATTATAAAACCCTAATTCTACCCCTCCAGCCCCTTGCTGAATGGACATCTGTCGAGGAATTAACAAAATGATCAGCTTCTTAGTTCGTACTCTGTCAATTCTTGCATTTTCTTCTAAATATCTATAGTCTTCCTATTCAGGCCTTCTCAGATCATGCTCCATCAGCGAGGGAGGGACAGGGGATGTGGCCAGCGACCTGCAGGGGGCCAGCCACTACATTGCTTTGCTCGCCCCAGGCTCCTGGCCCTCATGCCAGAAAGCTGTCCTTCAGCTGCTGCAGACAGATGCTCTGGAAGCTGACTGCTCAGTCTGATTTGGAGATTTCCCTGCCTGCCTCTGGGCTTCTAACCCATCTTCCCTTCCCACCAGGCTGCTTCTCCCTACTGGCTCCTCAGCTCCACATTTTCAGAGTGTGTACCTGTCACCTGGTGTAGCCACAACCTGGTCAAATTTCAGTGGCTGGAAAGTCCAAGTCTTTGCCAAATCACACAAAGAACCAATAATCAGAATTCCTTCATTTAACTTCTTCCTGTTAAGAGTTCCTGTCTGTTTAAATCTGTAAATATCCCTCACTCTTCTTGATTTTTAAGATTTCTGTTCAGGAAAATAGGAATTACAGAGGAGAAAATGCACATTTCAGCAATACACACAAAAACAATTTATTCCCACCCTGGCTATGGATAGCACTGTCCCCAGTGTCTATAAACAGGGTCTAGTTCATAGTTCTAATTAATTAACTTCATTAAGTTGGAGCTGAAAGGAGGTGGCAACTTAAGGAAATAAAAAGCACTGGACCTCGCCGACTAGTTCCACATAACAGCTTTTCAACCGAAGGTAGAAGAACAGTCACTTTCTTATTGCAGTAATAAAGAAAAGAGAAGCTTAGACTGCACAGCATAGTCTATTTCCAGCTTACCCACAGAATACACTAACTACAAAAAAGAGCAGGTTTTCTCATTTAGTGCAAGCAGCAAGTTTATTTTCTTCAATACAGAATTAACAAAGTTAAGTTGATGTCCCAAGAGAAGTACAATTGTAACATCTGCATAGGAAAATATTCCATAAAACATTTCTTTGGATCTTTGTTAAAATTATTGATTGTCAGGTCAAAGAAACAGCAATTTTAAGTTGTTCACAGAAATATAAAAATTGTTACTTGGGAAGTTTCAAAATGGCAATTCTATGCCAGAGTCATAATTATGGGGGGTAGGGATAGGGAGTGCTCTCTCAGCGAAGAGTTTCAGCAGCACTACAATACCTTTTTGTCTAACTTTATACAGAAGCTTGTGCATTTTGCAAAGAGTGCATACCTTCCTATTCCATCATTTTTGGAAATGTACTCAATGGTCTTACCGTTTCCTACAGGTCTAATTAACATGAATTCAGTGATGGTAAGGAGCTCGCCAATCATTTTCTCACAGCTCTGTTATACTCAGTTTTGTTTTTAATGCTATGCTAATAGAATGTAGATCTTAATTCAGAAGAAATCTGGGCCTATATAAATAACATACATGGATATGAAGCAAGGTTTGAGGTTGGAGATTTGACGTCCGTTAATGTTGAACATAATAAAGTAAGAAATTACACTTGACTTAGAAAGATGGTATTTTCTTAAGGACACATTGCTGAACACATGGCCACCTACCTGCTCTCGAAAGCGTCATATATAATTTAACTACAAATATAGAATGCAAGAATACCAGGTAACAAAAATAACATTAAAGCCATTACAATCTTGAATAAGTCACAATGTCAAGTATATAGATATAAAGCATTGCAATCATGTATTTAGCTTTATTTTTCTAATGTATATCATAATTTAAAATTATATAAAGTAACTTATATAAAAAGCAATTTTTTCAAGTGTTATTGCTCAGAGCATGGCTTTCTATTTGGCTTAATCATTTTCTTTACCAGTTGAATTTATAAAGCTCGTAATCTTGCCAGCAGGGCTTCCACTTCGGGGATGGATTCATTTTTAGAAACAGAGCCAAGAAGTTCCACTTGCTTTTTTCTGGTGCTTTCCACGTTGCAGGCTTCCTTCTTCTCAACTGCCTTGATCCTCCCTGTAGACGTGCAAGTGTCTAGATTATAATTAAGCTCCTTGGCGCCTGGAGTCCTTGTTGGGTTGCAATTGATATTGGAGTGTGAACGTGACCCTTCTGTCAACTGCACTTTCTGATTTTCTACAGTAAGGAGGAAACAAAATTTATCACTGTGACAAGCAAGGGCTGTGCAGATTATATAACATAACTTACAAATAATTATTCTCAATAAACAAGTCCTCTTAGGTATATTAAACTATATGCAACAGAGTATGGTAGGTTTAAAATAAATACACAGAGGTTAAAAAGCAATTGAAATATAAATAGACAATCATTTCATTAGCATTTATGCTTTTTTCTTTCTTCCTTTACTCCTGAAATGCCCACCACTCAGCTACCATCAAAGTTGGTTCAGTATTCACTCAGGCCTCTGGCAAATGCCGTCTGAACGCAGAGGCCTTCTCCGACCGGCCATCTGAAATGGCCCTCCTCTCATCAGTGTCTCCATATCCTCTCACCTTCCCCTCCACAGAACGCACAACCACTGGGCAGATCACAGACATGTTTACTTGTCCACTGTCCAGCTCTGTATTACACTGTAACACAGAGGCATCATGAACATTGTTTTAAATAGTCTTGTAACTTCTGTGGCAAAAATGGCCCTGGAACAAAGTAGGTATTCAATGAATACATATTGGGTAAAGAAATTATTTCCAAACTCTATGAACCAAGGTCAGCATTAGTTTGAATAATAATGAGATTAATTTCATTTTTTGAACAAAACCAAGGAGAAAACTTTCTAATAGTAATTTAAGAAGTCAATGATTTCCCTTAGAAGATATATTAAATTTGGCAGGCAAATTGCTAAAACTTCCTAGCAGAACAGAATTATGTCATAATTTAATTGTCAAATATATACATACATCTACATACTGACATGTACATATGCACACACATAGTCTTTCATTGGTAACATGATGTGACAGTGATGTTGACTTACCGAGACTGTAAGGAGTTACTATAGCTAATGACTAAATGGCTCTGGCTGACTGGCTTTCCCAAACAACACCAGATTTTCTTTTAATTAACTGACTCTCACATTGCACAGCCTTATGACTGATCGCTCTCCTAGATCCCAAACTGAAAAAACAGACACCCTCAATATTCATGTAACCTTGAATGGGGCTTGAAAATGGCTTCAACAAACTTGACATGACATTTAAAGTTTTTTGGTTATTCGCTGAGAGATGTTCCATTATCCCAACAGTAATGACTTTGGAGCACAGGCAGTCACTCATGACACTGTGTTTTATGTGAGTGCTGAAAATCCCAACCGACAACAGCTTGTACATTAAAAGGTGGCTGCTGAAGATATTTACTGCGTTGTCATTTCCTGGCCAGGAGCTTTCAGGTGATGGATGAGTATTTTTTACACACTTTCTTGGACAATCTCAACAAATTCTAAAAGTATGATCACCTTCTTGCTGCTGGAAGAAAATAAATATACTTCTCTTTGCAGCTGCTCTTATTAGGTGGATAATTGTTACTGAAAAATCACAATCTAATAAAGCAGTGATTTCCTCTTAAAGCACTTTACACTCTATAGTTTCTAAGGCACATATTGCATTTGCTGTAAAGGGCACAGTGGACATGGTATCCCTGTAGTTCTCATGACCACATACATTTATTTTCTAGCATCCACCCTTCTGTCCCTAAATGTGTTTGAAAATGGCCTCTGTCACTAAGTGCAAATTTTCAGTCAACTTACTCTTTCTCCTAGATATTCCTGTCTTTTCTTATCATTTGATTTCTTGTAAATGACTCTATCATGATGATATCTATAACAAACTAGTTATAGATATCTATATCTATAACTGCTCTTGGGCAACTCCAGTCAAATATCTGATGGCACAGAAGAGAGTAAATGGGCTAATATATAGGTGTATTATATATATATATATTATATATAATATATATATATGAAATATAGGTCTAATATGCATTTGTTATTCTCTGCCCTCTATGGCTCCCACACACCAAGCCCCATTTCACGTGTGGCAAAGTGGAAAGAGCAAGGGATTTTAAGGTCAACCTGGGTTGAAATCCTAGCTCTACCTCTTGGCTTTCATGGGCTACTTAATCTCTTTGGACTTCAGGTTCTAATAATCAGCCTCACAGAGTACTGTGAACAC
This sequence comes from Saccopteryx leptura, assembly GCF_036850995.1. Classification (NCBI taxonomy): domain Eukaryota; kingdom Metazoa; phylum Chordata; class Mammalia; order Chiroptera; family Emballonuridae; genus Saccopteryx; species Saccopteryx leptura. Next base: position 91,384,087 of record NC_089506.1, on the reverse strand, counting down.
TAAAGGAAATAATGTGAGTGCCACTTACACCTAAGTTAAGAGACTGTCTTCTCCCTCCTCCTTTCCAGGCCTTCCAGGGGAGCCTCTAGCCCCCAGTCGTGGGGTTTTCTCAGAAGCTCCGACCTCTCTGACTTTCTGGTGATCGCAACAGTCAGGGCTGGAACACCATTTATTAATAGCATGTGCTTACATAGCACCTTTGTTTATAAAGCACTTGTTGCACTTTAAACGTCACTACTCTTCATCTGATAGATTGAGAGGTAAAAGCAGAAGCAGCTTAAGTCACTGCTTAGACTCAGTCACTGCGTACGTCAGTGGCAGGAGCCAGTGCTGTTTCTAGAGATACTACGGCTGTCTTAAAGAAATTCGAAAAGCTTTTTGCCAAGGAAAAGTGTTAAGTAACTCAAAGCTAAGTTTCATAATAACAGTGTCCTGTACTTAATACTTCAAAATGCTTTCTCTATGCTTGATCTTAGCCAAAAGGCCGAGAACTAATTTTCAAAATGCTATCTGACGCATTTAATTCTCCCAGTAACTTTGTAGAGTAGATAGTATAGCTAAGCTACCTTTGCACACAGTATGTCCAAGGTCACACATGTACTCCTGTCCTTTCCTGGGCACACCTGAATTCAGGACTATGAACTTTAAGTGCAGCCTGAAATCCCCCTGCAGTCCCCGACTGCATTCACCCCTCATTCTCCCAGACGACTATTTCACATCTTGTCCACCACTCTCATCTAACTCATCATCAGAAGCAGTCAGAAGAGAACCAGCCCCAATAAGCTCCCCCCTTTCCTGTCTACGCACCGAACGCACACACGTGCCTTCCCGTTAGGATCTGCTCTGCTCACCCTGACGACAGCCCCTCAGGGTGAGCACCACACACTGCTCCTGCTTATCTATTCAAGGACATCCCTCCGACACCGTGTCCCCACTACCACTTCATACAGGTGTCCTTTTCCATGTGCCCATGCTCTTCAGTGTACCCTTATGTTGTCATAACCCTAACCTTTAGAGAAATAAAACCTTGGACTCCACACCCTGCTCCATCTACCACCACAACTGCTGACCGGCGGTGCAGCAAAACCTCCCAGAACTGCCCTTATTGTCTCAGTCTCTGCCCATTTTTCTCTTGAAACCACTCCAGTCATGCTTTTGAGCCTTTACTCTCCTGCAGCAGCTCCTGTCAAGGTCACTAATAAGCTCTGTGTTGCTAAAAACAAGGGTTATATACACCCACTTGGATATTTTAGTTTTCCTTTCCTTGACTTCTACCAGATCTAAGGAAGGGAAGCCCGGCAGAGCCCGGGCTTGCTTTCAGAGTCTGCTCTTTGAACTTCCGGGGCTCAGGTGGTTGACCATGGGCGGGCCACTGCAGGCCCCAGCATTTCTACCCTTTTGAGAAAACTCCACAAATAGCTGTGAGCATGCTCTAGGGACAAATGATAAGAGAAAAACTGAGCTGGTATTTGATTTCTCTGTGGTTTCAGGTGGAGAATCTTTCATGAGAAGCAACAGACAAGGCGAGATAAAAAGAGGCCATTCCTGAGACCACTGAAGAAATAAGGGCTTCTTTAATGATGAGCTTAGAGCCCTGTTAGAAATTCCTCGACAACTCTCCAGTCCAGCCCTCACATGTATCTCCCAGCAGCCCAACAGCCCCATCCGGGTGCCAGTCATGGGAGATCCAAAGTGTAGGCCCGAGGGAGTCACCACGAGGTCGCGAGCAGATGAATGAAGTCCGGTCGGAGGAGTCTTCCACCACACCCAACTGGAGACAATGTGTAGAGCTGGGGGAGGGTCCCAAGATGGAAGTGCACTTTTACTAACGATGCTATTATAATATTCGTGCAAGGCCATGTGTCTTTTGCTATAACTATTATTTTAAAAGTCCCTGTTGGTGGCTTCATGTGGGCTGAACTGGAGACCCAATATCCATGTAGTTACTACAATTAAAACGTGCTTAATTTCTAAGCGGTTCATTTCAAACATCCAGGAGATGCCACAACCCTGTCATTGGAAAGAACTCCATATCGGTAATCAGTCATGAAATAAATCGCAATTTCTGGCCAGCAGGCTTGTCACTTCTAAGAAAATAGTTCCATACAAAAGACATACGTTGGACACACGAACTCTTTAAATCAAAGATAGGACTGTGGTATCAAGAAAAAGAGGAACATTTTCTCTTTCCCATCAACTCAGATTCTTATCAATACAGTTTATAAAATGGAAACTGAAGTAGGCGGTGGCACAGTGGATAGAGCATCGGACTGGGACACGGAGGACCCAGGTTTAAAACCCCGAGGTCACAGGCTTGAGCGCGGGCTCATCTGGTTTGAACAGGACTCACCAGCTTGAGCCTAAGGTTCCTGGCAAGGAATTATTCACTCTGCTGTAGCCCTGCAATCAAGGCACATATGAGAAAGCAATCAACTGAGGTGCCGCAATAAAGAATTGATGCTTCTCATCTTTCCCTTCCTGTCTGTCTGTCCCTCTCTCTGTGTCTGTCATTAAAAAAAAAAAAAAGATTCTTGATGAAGTAAAAAGACTTTATAACTCTCCAGAGAGAGAAAGTTTGTGCTACTACTTTATGAATTGATTCCAAGGTGGCTATTTCCACCCCCTTGAAGATATCACAGGTGATGTCAGGGAGGAGGTGTGTAATCTGTCTATGACTACTGCAAATACCTAGGGCCACTGGTGATCAGCAATGCCCAGCTGCGATTCCTCGTACCAGGTCAGTGAGGGAATCCAATCCACATACTTTGTATTTACATTTCTATAGAAATAGGTGAGAATACATCCTATTTCCCTTGAACATAGGACAACTCACTTGGTTCAGTCTATTTCCTCCTGTGATTCCTACTCTAAGAATTGACTCTGGAGCCCCATCACAGTGCATTTTTTTCCCCCTGAAAGTGAATGAAAAGTTGAAAACTGTTGAAAAGTTGAATGGCTCTTAAATACAGAGAACTCACAGACTTAAACAAGAGAAGAAAAACTTTAAACTAAGTTAGTGTTGGATCTCAAGTGGCCTTTGACAGACTACAGATTTGGATGACAAAGAAAGCTAAAATAAGACATAAAACCCCCACCATCCTGAGCTAATATTTCCATTGTTTCTTGAATAACACAAAAGAGAGAACACCAGGAAAACTGCTGACAAAAAGAGTAAATATAAATATACGCAGCTTGGCATCAAATGAGGAAAAACTCCAGCCAACAGTTATGCTGCTTGAGCTGAGGCAAGGCTGACGCCTGGCTGACAGCCCTCGGGGAAACCCTCTCAGCGGCAGGAAATACCAGTTATGGTTCAGAAAGAGGCATTATTCCCTTTAAGTCAGTATTGATCCCCCATCGCACTGTGGTTCTAATGGGCATGAGCTTCTTAGAAGTGCCAACTCTCAGATGAAATATAAAATTGAGCTCCTGCCTTTTGTGGTCAATGGTGAACCTGTGGCAGTTTGACAGGAGGAAGAACATAGAAGTCTGACGTCCCAAATTGACTGCACTATTCAGTCTTCCTGAAATTTGGTCTCTCCTTACAATCCTTTACCTTTTGCTCTTAACTATTACTTTGACCTACTAAGCAGCTTTTTGTTTCACCCCAGCAATGACTTCACTTTGGTGAGGGAAAAAGAAATGACCCGTAAATATACTTTTAAAGCACTACTGGGTCTACATGATAGTAAAGTGTGTTGACAAATATATGTTTTTAATCTATGCAATAGCGGAAGCGCGTGTTGGCCGCCAGCAGCCCACGTCCCTGCGGTTCCCTTACTGATGCTATAAATAACTGTCTCCCCTCAGCTTCGTTTTGCCGTTTGTTTTACCTTTGATATTGAAAGTGTATAAAAATGATAAAAAGAGCAAAAGGGCATTTTGTTCATAGTTAAAATCTTTTTTCTTTCTTTCTTTTTTTTTTCTAAAGCTGGAAATGGGGAGAGACAGTCAGACAGACTCCCGCATGCGCCCGACCCACCAGGCACGCCCACCAGGGGGCGATGCTCTGTTGCGACCAGAGCCACTCTAGCGCCTGGGGCAGAGGCCAAGGAGCCATCCCCAGCGCCTGGGCCATCTTTGCTCCAATGGAGCCTCACTGCGGGAGGGGAAGAGAGAGACAGAGAGGAAGGAGAGGGGGAGGGGTGGAGAAGCAGATGGGCGCTTCTCCTGTGTGCCCTGGCTGGGAATCGAACCCGGGACTTCTGCACGTCAGGCCAACGCTCTACCACTGAGCCAACCGGCCAGGGCCCATAGTTAAAATCTTAAGCGTGCCATGAAACTCTCATTGAAACCAGATGTAAAAACAACAAAACAGAACAATTCCCAATTCAAACAAAGCAAAGGATGATAAATAAAAGCTATCTCTGAATAGAGGAGGAACTTGAAAATTAAACTAGAACTTCTTTTTTCCCACTCACTCATCATATATACACTTTTCAGTCTTGTTCTGTGTCGCTGCCCTTTAAGGAAAACTTCAAAGACAGCACTGACATTTTGCAATTTGTTCGGGGGGCCTTCCTGACTGACCACAGGGCCAGAGGAAGTGGGGGCGACGCAGCTCCTGAGCAGAGAGCACCGAGGGCCAACCGGCCCATTCGTAATGCAAACCCTTCCATGCGGTACTTATCTTTCTGATTTGTAATATATTACTTGAGTTGAATTCTCCTTTCTATATTTGCTTTCTTCTTTTCTCATGTTTCTACCCAATTATTAGCAAATTCTAATTTGGTGTTCATTCATACCTCTGTATTGAAACTGCTTCCTACAAAATTACCAGATGCCTCAAAAAATCCTAAACTCAAATGGAATTTTCTCATGCCTCGTTTTCTTACACTTGCAAGTTTATATAAAGTGTACAATAAAATTTTTGGTTAGTCCTTTTCTGGGTTTCTGGGAGGTTGCCACTAAACCGTTGGAATGAACAGTGACAGTCTCTTTGCTATTCATGGCGGTTCCCTCGATAGTTTACGGCAGTGAGAGTATGTGGGCCAGCCACATCAGACAGACCCGTCGTGATAGAGGGTTGTGGGGTGGAGACTGAGTTCAGCCCTGTGGCCTATCAATCACACCTTGGTCACGAAGACTCAGTACGAGCTCTGGCGCTGAGCATCGGGTGAATTTTCCTGGGTGGTAATACATATTGTCACACATCAATGTCCTGGGTGTAGGGGGTACTGTGTCCCCGAGGACACGAGAAGCTTCATCTTTAGGACCCTCTCAGATACCACCCTATGTGTAGTCCCTCTTTGGCTGGTTCTGACTTGTATCCTTTTACTGAAATAAAGCTGTGACAGTAAGTTTAGCACTTTCATGAACTCTGGATGTCATTGTACTGAATTACCAAACCTGAGGGGGTAATATTCCCTACCCCCCAATGAGTGAGGGGGGACTGAGAACTCCCAAACTTGCAGCTGCTGTCTGAAGTAAGGGCAGCCGTTTAGAGTACTGTGACGGGTAAAACTGGCCTAATCTGGGCAGCGGGTGTCATGAGCAATTTTAGAATATTACTCATAATTTTGAATATTACATAATTAATAGTATCAATATTATATTACCTTTCTACATGGCCATTCTGTACTTTGCAAACACTTTCCTCACACGCCCATTCATCTGGTTCTTACAACACTCCTCTGAGAGATGACACGGCGTGTTTACTTTGTTTTACATAAAGTTGAAGGAGATGGAACTCTCAGGCAGAGCCAGAGACAAAACCCAAGTCTTCAGATGCCTGATCAGAACACTCTCTCACACTAACGCCCTTCTCCTTGTGGATGATTCAGTTTTACTCATCGGTAATTGGTTCTACCTTCCAAACCCCTCTCAAACATGTCAATCCTCTCTCTGTGTGGCCATTTCACCCTTGGCCCCCTTCCCTGCCTTTGCTGTATTCTTCCGACCCTGATCTCTGGCGGCAGCCACCTCCTCCAGGAGACCTCCACCTGCGTCACCCGCCTTGGCCTCCTGAACTATTTACCTCGACGCCCCACCATCACTTCAGACAACACGCTTTCAAGCCAAACTTTCATGTCCAAAGCAGTTTCCTTTTCATACGAAACCCAGCCACAGCAGTGCTGCTATCTGTTACAGACAGCTGGCTTAGGCTTCGCTGCGCTGTGGTCCTCCGTGTGCAGCTACTAAGTAAGTGTTTCTAAAAAATGCAATTGCCCGTCAGCTAATATGTGAAAGATAGTAAATACCTTGATAGATTGATAAGGAGGTTTAAAAAGAAGAGGCTGGAGAAATAACATAGGAATACGATTTGATATTATAGTTATTAAATATATACTATACATATCATATATATATAAAATATATATGTAAAGCACTTTATATGTTATTAAATATTTTTTCCAATACCCCTAAAAAGATAGTTACTAACAACTGTTTTATGAATGAGGTTATTAGGTTTAGAGAAGACTATGAACTGTTAGAGCAACACAGAATTGGCTATTTGCTGCTGATAAACTCAATCCAAAACTTAGGCCACCGTGGCTGTAGGGGCACAAGCTTAGGCCACAGCAAACAGACACTGTGAGATGTACAAAGTGTTTTACATTTGAGATGTTTAAGGAAAGGTCAATTCCTAGTGCTAATGAATAGGAAGTTATATTGGAAAAGAACCAACTAAATAAATACTAGAGGACCTAAATATTTTCCTGGAGCCATTTCTAAGTAGCATCTTACAGTGTGCTTTCAACTATTTTCCTTTATTTTTCCTATTTCCTAATTCAGCATTTGTTAGCTATTTCCAATGTACAGCTGTTTCTTCTGAATGAGAAACATGCTATTTCAACTCCATTTCACTTTGCTTCATAGACTCATAAAATATAAAATCATGCAAACTCAGGATTAGAAAGACCCTTAGTCACTTGGTAGAACCATCTCTCTAATACTTAGATTCTGGTCACTCAGCATCCTGTCAAGTGGCTGTCTAGCCTCACTTTGAAGACCTCCAGTCATATCCTCATAATCAACATATTCCTCCCTTGCACAGCTCTAATAATTAAACCTTCTATTTTTTGAGACTTTGTTTCCCTGAAATCTTAGACACTGGCCCTACTCATTTTCCCCATTAGGGCTGTATTAAGTGAGTCTAATTCCTCTTCCACTCATCGCCCCTTCAACTATTTAAAGACACATCACACTCCCCAAATTTTCTCTTTGCCAAGCTGACAAGCCACAACTTCAATAGTTTCTCCTTGAAATGATAGTTAAGTCAATTCATTAGTTAATTCCATGAGTATTTAGCCAGCATTCTGGGTGCTGAATTCTTGAAAAATTTAGGATCTTGTCATTGTTATTAGAAACATACAAAATCATATTCAGTTACTAGTTTGAATCCTGGGAAGAACCAAATCCAACCAGTATACAAACAAAAACATTATATGCTCATAGAATCCTTTTGAATTCAACCTTTAAAAATTTTCCAAGTTATTACTTGAGTTTGATTTTCAGTATATGCCTAATAAAAATATGCTTAAAACAATTTGTTTCTGTTCATTAGTGAATTCAAACCTGGGATGCATGTGTGATGAAGACCATGTTAAACTCAAATAATTTTATGTATGGCTGTATACACAGAAATGTTCCTTTATTTCTCCCCAGCCTGTCACTAAATACATATTATGTTTGCCATAGTTAAAAGATGGTACTATGTTCAAGAAGAAAAACAAACTCATACCCATCTAACTCGGATGTATCTCACTAGAACAGACGCTCCACAGAGGGCAGGGATCTTTCGGTTTCTTCACTGTGTGTCCCCACGCACAGTAAGTCCTCACATAATGTCATTGATAGATTCTTAGAAATGGCAACTTTGAGCGAAACAATGTATAGTGAAACAAATAACGAAATCAATTTTACCACAGGCCGGTGATTTTCAACTCTTCCATCTTATGGCAAACAAACTAATTACTAAAATTCTGTCACACACCAAAAAATTTATTTTTTGCCTATCTGACAAAGGAAAGGTATAGTTTTGATTTTTTCACACCAGATGGCTATTGTTATGTTGGCTGTTGTCATTTTTTTTTGACAGTTTAAGGGAAAAGAGGTCAGTGCTCCTGACTGAATAGTCAGGTATTGCACGTTTTAAAAATTCTTGTGGCATGCCGGTTGAAAATCGCTGCCACATGCTAATTGATAAACATAAGAATTAAGTTTCTAATGCGTATTTCTGGTCACAAACACACCACCAAACTTCTAAACAAAGACCCAAAACACTTCTAATATTAAACACTGAAACAATGTGTGCTATACACACATTCAAGAAAGGTTAATAAAAACAAGGGAGATAATTGTTTTCCAACCACTAATTCCAGGCCAGGGTGGTGCTGGCCAGGGCTCATACCGGCAGTTCAAGGAACAAGGTGGGACCCACCCTGGACAGGATGCCCTTCCATCACAGGGTCACTCACTCGCTCACAAGGGGACAATACTGACACCCATGCACCTCGGGTGCATCTTTGAGAGGTGAGTGGAAACAGGCATACCCAGAGGAAGCCAGCACAGACAACGGAAGAACATGTAAACTCCACATAGACAGTGGCCCCAGTGGGAAGTGCTTTTCCCCCTCATCATTGTCATAACAAAACAATATTGAATGAAAAATGTTATTTGAGGACTTGTACTTAGAATAATAGTGCCCGCCTCTTAATAATGAATGTTTAATACATTATTTCTCCAGTGATTGGATCTAACCATAGCATAATTTTACCACCTTGTTTCAGTTAATGTTTTCTACTAATCCTTTAAAACACAACACTTCAGAATAACATTACCTAAATGACAAACTGATGACATATCAGTTTTGATTAATGTCTATTTTTGTGCTTTCTGGCCTCTTGAGGACATAGCATCGAGTCTAGAACCGTGCGGTCCAATAGAAATATAACGAGACTCATAAAAATGGGCTAATACACAACTTAAAATTTTCTAGAAGTCCCATTAAATACTGGGAAAAAATCAGGTGAAATTAATTTTAAAAACTTAACCAAATGTCAATTATTATCAGTTCAACATGTAAGCAAAATCAAACATATTAAGAAAATATTTAACATTCTTTTCTTGTGGGGAGGGCACTGCGTCTTGGAAACCCAGCACGCATGCTACACCCTACAGCACCGGAGTCTCCCGCACGCTGGCCACAGCTCGCCCCGGGCTACCGTGCTGACAACACAGACCTAACTGGAGCTTCTCTTCTGCTGCTGCTTTTACTTACAACATCTTTGAGTTGCAGATCTTTATAGAAAATTTTAGTGATGAGTAACTTCATCTCAAGTTGTATTTTATACTATTAAAAACCTAGTATTATTAAAAGTAAATTAGAAATAACAAAAGCATAAGTTTTGAACTTAAAAGTTAAAGTTCAAATTGTAGTAATCCATATCCTAATAGAAATCAATATTGTTCATTTACCCATATTTACTAAAGAGACTTCTAAAATGTATCTGTCTCTGTGCAGACAGGTGCAGTCCCCTCGGCGGAGCAGGAGTTGCAGAATCGGTGTCACAAGCCCACCCCTGCACAAGCCCATTCCCTGTAGTTTGGAATCCTTCCCTCAGTTTCAGGAGGGTATTTTTACGGCACTTTGTTTCCCTGTGTAGTTTAGACTAGTAAACTTGGCTTTGCTCTAAAGTCACAGAATGTGCACTAATCATGGTTAGTTATCAGATACATGTGCGCTACTGAATTACACAGGGAAATAACTGCGGGTAGAAATACATTCCCGGTATTGAGGGAATGCTAAAATACAGACCTTATTAAAGTTAGGTCAATAAATGAAAGATACCTATTAACAAAATCAGTTATTACATCAGGAAAATGCTTTTGCAATATTATTTACTTAGCTACATAAAAACTATCAAGTGAAAAAAATGCCAATATTCCAAAATCTAGCATTTCACTGTGATTTTGTTTCATATAAAGAGGAAGGAACAGCTGTACATTCCCAGGTAATTTAGATTTTTGTAGCTTTTGTGAATGGTAAAATAAACAGTGTCTAGAGTTAAAAAGACAGACATGAAAGGTGAATGCTTCTGACACGCCTGCTGTTGCTACTGCCTATGACCATGTGCTGACAGGGTGATCCAGCGCCTCAGTACCGGGGGCCCAGGCTCCATTCACAGACTCGTCTACTTTTACTTCATAGGTCTATCCACATCTTAGTAAGTCACCGAAAACTAGAAGGCTCTAACTTATTAAAATGTGACTCTCCTTCTTTCCAAAACGAGTTGACCTTTATTTCTTGCCATTCTCCTATTCAAATTGGAACCGCGTGCGGCGTTGCCACTGTTCGAAACTGACGGCTTGCCTTTTTGATTGTTCTATTCATAGCCCAGCAGCATTATCTTGTACTAGATTGATGGCACCAAACTTCATTATGAAATCTGAAACAACTTCTAAGATTTTGGTTTCATGTATTTCTAGAAAATGAGTTAAAAAAAAAGGGAAAAAAGATCTCGATGAGTCATAGGCATTACCTTCGAGACAGCAGCTCAGACTAGTACACTACTGCCTCCTACTGTCAGTTTGAGGAAAGTGAGTGCCTCCAAGGATCTTATTCAACCTTCCTCTAGATTTACAGATCACTGGCCTTCTCCCTCCGAAGTGCCTGGAATCATTACCTAGAAGAGCTGTTGATGTATTCCGAGTTTCCCTGAACTCTGTCCCTGCTTAGACAACTAGGTCTGTGACAAAATCCAGCAAATACCCTGAGTATTGATCTTGTCCACTCAAAATGAGACTCGTCTTCAATTTATAAGATAACTTTTGTTCTTTTAAATTTTCTTTTCACTTTATTTTGTTAAGAGTTTCATTTTCCTCTTTCTCTTTTCCCTACAAAGACTACCGCATGACATATCTGTAAGGAAAAAGCAAGAGAAAAAATGATTTTTAAATCTTTTAGCAGCTTTCTACTAAATAGAAAATATTAACAAGAATGAGTTAAAATAATATAGTAGGAAATATCACAATTCATTAAATCAGAGAAATGTTTAAAACATTTAAGTTATGTATGTAACATATAGAAGGAGTATGTGAGAATTCTAGGTAAATACGGGGTAGGCACAAGTAGGTTTATACTAAGTAAATTGTTTCACAGCCTCACAACTCTAAACCTACTTTTGCCCGCCAACCTTGTACAAACCACTCATTCCAGAACTAGTACATTTGGATCAATGACTGGGTGCTGGTTGTAGGGTACTTTGGGCTCAAACTGCAGTGTGACTTCTGACGGTTTTGTCTGAGTTAAGGAACATCGATCTGCATTTTAAAGGGAAGATTTCTGATCAGCAGAAGTCAGACAAAGATGACCCTTCTTAGAAGCTGCTACTTTTTAATGAGAGAACAGTAAAAGAAATTGGTCAATGTTACTTCAGCTACTTCACTGCAAATACAACACTAAATCAGGTTACGGGCCGCACTGAGATCTCGGGAAGATTGGTTTCTGTAAACATCTCATTTCTAGACCCCATGGACACATAGCTGGGTCAGAACACACCATTCTCTCTTCCCACTTACTGCTATGGATTCCTGCCCTCAGGCTTCTCTATCTAGCCACAGGGGTTGTTTCCTCAAAGACCTCTTTCTACTCATCTGCCCATGGCTTTGGGGTTCCTCCGGTCTCTATGGTAACACGAAACACAAAGCACTAGGGATGTTCCATAGAGCAGGCAGAAAAGAAAGAAATCAGAGTGCAGTACTCTTGGTAAGCTGAAGAGGCACTGACTGCAGGAAAATGGACCGAGGATAAGCTGCTGCAAATGTCAGTTGTCCATTTCTTGTATATTCTCTTAAAGGAATTACAGTGTTAGCTCAGAAGAAGCCTAACAGTATATGGAACTTTAAAATGAAAAAAAATTTACTGGAGGTCCACATTAACTGTAAATGTCCAGCAATTTATGATTCATTAAATTATTGAGATGAGAGTTGTCAGCTAATTGAGATACAAAGTGAAAAAGGAAAATCAAATCAAACATTCCAGTATGGTTTATGTTAAAGACAAAGGAAATTATGTTACTATCACATGACAGAATGTTTTATTATTATTTCACCTGAAGATAGTATGAATGTTCTTAGTCTTCTGCTATTTGGGAAATCACATAAAATGTAGTTTCTAAAATCTATTTAGTTCCAGGCTCAATATAATCAGAGAGTTTTTGCACCATACTTTTGGTTAATTTCAATCTATTTCCTGGTCACAAACAGCATCTTTAACTTATGATGTGGGAGCAGTAATGCTGTTCAACTTGAATCTGAAAATATTCATATTAACCAAGATCATCTACACATATTATGAAAGATGTTATTAAATTCTGTCACTATTTTAAAAATATTTCATGCAAACCTATAAAATAATGCTGAATAAGTAATACATTTCAAGCACCTAAACGCACAATCAACAATGTTCATTCTGAACTGTTCTTTGAAGCAGTACCTCAACAACTAGACTGGTAGAAATTTAGGGAGGCTAATAATATACTCACCTGTAGAACTCTATTATTAGGATCTGAGGAGATTTCTTTCCTTAGTCTTAGGGTTTATTTTATTTAAAAATATTTTTTTGAACTCAGCCACTAGGATGTAGCTATATGCTCTAGCCACTAGAGGTCAGACAGTTACACCTGTCACCAATCATTAAATTTAAGTGGGCATTACAGTACCTTGAATGACTTCTAGTGACTTAAAAAATATGGAACATAAACATTATTTACAATTATCACAGCATACATAATACATTTGCAAATTAGTTATTCTACTTCTAAAGGTCTTTGATTTTACAATGCTACCATCTTTCCATACTGGCTCTCATTTAATTGGAAGAGGAAAGAAATCATTGCAATTAAAGGATGGCTCTAGAAACCTTTGCAATGAACAGAATTCCATGACATGAAGGCCTCTTTTGGAGTAGAACAGAGATGTGATGTGTACTGGTTTTACCAAGTCCATTTTACCAAGTCCAATATTCACAGACCTTCCAGTATTAACTGTTTTACACTGCTCACAAAAATTAGGGGATCAGGGAATGTGCAGATACTCCAGTACTTTCAGCTTTTTGTCTAGTGCATTTTCACCAATGAAATAAAAGTTGGTTTTGCATCTCATCTGCATAATTGAACAACTTTCTTTGACTTGTTTGCTTTTATGATGTTCTCGTTTAATAAAAAAAATCAAATGCTTTTTTTTATCGCTTCTTATTCATTTTGAAATATCTCTAATTTTTGTGAGCAGTATATTTCTCTAATGTAATGCCTTATGTCAATTTTCTGTTGGATTGCACAACCTTATTATCTTACATGTTTATTATAGTCCCACTTGTCACAGTAAACAATAATTATAATGGGGAGGGGGTAATTCCTTACCTATCCAATGAGATTTACTATGTGACAAACTAAAAATAATTTGTTAAAAAAACGCCCAAACTTCAATTATAATAATCTACAAAGATGGAACTCAGATTTAGTTCTAACAAAAATACTATATTCATTTTCTTACCATCTTATTATTAAATTAATAAAATAACAAAGTTTTGTTCTACAAAAGACTAATACTAAAAACAAAGTTTGAGACTTAGTAAGTGGCTTTTACATGAGTTGTCATACAGCCTAACAGAATATGATTGTTTTTCTATTTCATAGATGAGGAAGGGAGGCTTTGAGGAGTTAAGGAACCTGCCTCACGTAAGGGGGTGAGTTACGATGATACTAGAATTCAAGCACAAGTCCCCTGATTCAGTTCTGGGATCCAAACTATACCATTGTTATCTAACTTAAAAACAAAACAAAACAAAACAAAAAAATCAACAATACTGTAAATGCTGAAAGAGAAGCGGACACTCTTTCTATATTAGCACAAGGACCCAAAGGGAACTTGAGACACCATTATTCTGATATTGTTTTTGACAAATACCTTAAAAATCAATTGAGTTCTCTAGTTAAACAGAACCAGAAATATATTTTCCAGGGTTTTGCTTGTATTGTATAAAGTACTGTCTATGTTTAAAAATGCAGTATACCTAGTTATTCATGAAAGAAGCAAAATCTATGACCCAGATTCACGAGTACAATGGAGAATGCAGAAAGCTAGTTTATGATGGTCCCTCTGTGCACAGGGGAAAGGTTCTAAGACCCCCGTGGACGCCTGAGACCACAGACAGTACCAACCCTGCATAGACTATGTTTTCCCCATACACACAAAGTTTAATTTATAGATTAGGCACAGTAAAAGGTTAACAACAATAAAACAGAACAATTATGACAGTATACTGTAATCCAAGTTATGTGAATGGCTTTCAAGCCATTATTAAGTAAGATAAGAGTTATCTGAACACAAGCACTGCAATACTGAGACAGTTGGTTTGATAACTGAGACCGCTACTAGGAGACCGATGTCCCCATACGGCATACAAATGCTAAACAAAGGAATGACTCAAAGGCAGAGCGGAATGGTGCAAGATTTCATCACACTACTCAGAGCAGCATGCAATTCAAAACTTTTATAATTATTTTTGGAATTTTCCATTTAATATTTTTTGACTGCAGCTGACCACAGGTAACTGAGATCGTGGATAACTGCAAAGCTATGGACAAGGGGCAACTACTGTATTTTGAAATTACAAATAAAACTTTATATTTTAATTAATACTATCCAATTTGTACCAAGTAGAGAGTCCAGAGTTATAAAATGTTCTCTTTTTTAATAAAGTAAGCTATCTACAAATGATTTAAATTCAAAATTTTAAATATATTTCTTTCACTAGTAACCCACACTTGAGGAAACGACTATTCTTTGAGGAAATGGAGCAACTTCTGAAACTAATAAGTTTTAACTTTTTTGGTTTTACTTATACAGTGAACTCTATAGGCAATACTACCCCCTTTTAATTCCCTTGTCATACCATTTTCTATAATACTCTATGATCCCTCAAACCTCATCAAATACTACTGATTTCTCAAGAGGTTGTGATGTCACTTGCCATTGTACTTCTCTACGTTGCATATCCTGGTCTGCTTAGTGCTTGGTTTGCGTCCCTGCCACATGCTTGAGTCAAGTAACAAGACCATGAACTCCTCAGAGTAGAGTCTGTGTCCTTTCTCAGCCCTCGTGGGGTTAAAGCAGTCCATCACAGGTAGATACGCCATATATCATCAGACGAGTCTGCCATCAAAACAGCAGAGACTGTGTCTAACATTTTCTGAGCGTAGCTTACGTACAAGATGGGAAACAGGCTTTCACTCACTTAGGATGAAATGTGGAACAAGTGCTGTGGCCATCCTGCACTGTCAGAGATACAGCAGAGAATGAGCAGATGTGTTTCTGCCTTCAAGAAGCTTATAGTCTAACTACATCACTAAATCAACATCTACAGATGTGTTTGCTTATTTTTCCCCCATATAACAAGGACAGATGGCAAGACTGCTCAAAGTAGTCAATTATGCCCCTCATTTTTTAATGCATTGTTGGATCTGGTATCTGTTATAGCTCATAGCAAAATTAGGATCTGTGCCTCTTAAATAATAAAGAGAAATGTTTAAATCCTGTGGATGTGTTAGATTTAGAAAAACAATGCTTAGGACTGGAAGGGGAATTATTGTAGCAGCACACAGTAACTGAAGGGAACACAAGCAATGCTGAAGGTAGCCAGCCCACTCAGGATATCTTCTGAGGAGAACTAATGAACGGGGCCACGGGGGACCGAATGAAAGGTGGGAGGCAGGGAGAGAAACAATCCTGGGTAGAAATGTAGGGATGAAATTGATCAAATCAGGAATAATTCATAAAGGATGAATTAGGCAGGATTTGAAGAATGATATATGAAGGAAAAGGATTTGTAATCAGAAGCCCAGAATTTTAGATGCTTTTGCTCCAGATGTAGTTGAGAATAAGGGCTGCCTCAACTGCTCTTTCACTGTGGCTAATGTCCTATTATTCTTTTGTCAATGTTACTTTACAGGGAGAAGAATGGTGTGAATTCATCATTCGACCTGTGCCTCTCCTTAAGAGACTGGTGTTCCAGTTTCCACAATCCTTCTGAAACCAGGTCACAGGGCTTGGGCACAAGAAGTCGATTCCAAGGAACCCTCCCTAACCTGCGCCTCTCTACCTCCCATCATTCATGCTCAGACAGCACCCTCTTCTTTTCTTTCATTGCACTTACCATATGTGTAATGTGTTCGGGTGATTACATATTTAACATCTGTCTCCTCCACTACATTTTACTGAAGAAATCTTTTACTGGGTCATATCCAAATGGTGAGATGAGGCACTTATTGTGCCTCTCTGTGTGCCACGCATGAGGCGCTTTACAAACATTTCCCCACTTAATTCTCACATGCTCTATGAAGCTGTTGTGAACGTCCCATTTTACAGGAAGAACATCCAGGCCAGGTACTCTCCGGAGACCGTGGCAACGCCCTCAGCTTTGCTGCTGTGACTTCTGGCAAGGACCATGATTATTTCTTCAGGCAAGTTAAAGGCCCTTTTGTAAGTTTAGCTTTATTCCCCTTCCCTGCTGTCTTTACAGATTCGGTTTTCACTGAGCTCACTGCCACAGAACAACCTGTTTGTTTACCAAGTAGTAGGCTCATTGATTTGTTTGTTCTTTAGATTTTACATGAAGGAGAATCAAAAGCAATTTTCCCTGACTCATCTGGTTAGTTGCAAACTCTACATTTATAACTACTAAGATCAGAGGGTGCTCTATCACCGGTTAGTTTATATCTAAAAGATAAAAAATTGCAAGGGTTTCTTTTTAGTCTTGTCATTCACGTTTTATATCCTGGAATGAGTCTCTTAATCTCTACAGACTTCAGCACCTTTCTCTTGTTTACTGGGATGATTAAATAAGCCAAACCTACACAGGATTTTTATGACAGAAACAATACACACAAAAGCTCTCTGGTAAGTACAGATCGCCACACAAAGGTAAGGCACTTGTGAGGCATTCTCCCGTCACAAATCTCAAACGCGGCTGTGTGTGGCCTTCTTTCAAATGGTTATAGCAGGTATATGAGTAACAGACATTCCTAAAATCATATAACTCTGAGAACAGAGCCATTGATGCTTCTGGAATAATTGATCAAGATTATCTTTTTTAATGTGGAAAAATATTAAAGAAAAAAAACTTCATTTCTATTACTTTCTTTAGAATCTATCACATCACATCAGTCAACTAACTTATGCTTACATGGAGTGTTATTAAATTCACAGTGAAAGTGATAAATCCAGTGACGTGTATTTATTAGTTAATTTACTGGGGATGAAGTGGGTGGACACTCCAAATTCTGAATATATCTCATGAGAATGGCAGCTGCAATATTTATGAATTACAGGTCTTTGCCATTTAAAATAAACTGACAGCTTCCTCCTAAAGCATGACAACAACACATTTAAAGTCAAATTTGAAGATTTCGGGGCATCTAGAATGATTAAGAAAAAAATTGTGACAAGATTTTGTGGGCGGAGTGTTTTGGGGTGGGAAGGAAATTCTTTTTTTCTGAGAGCCAGAGAAACATTTCACATTTTCCTAAAATGCTGGTGCTTTTCTAGTTGACTTCCTTCGCCTCTCACCTTCCAATATCTTAAAAGAGACACATCTGTGACTGTTTTTTGAGTAGTAACTAACACATTATGTTCAAGAATACTAGGAATGAGGAAATAGACTAGGAAGAACCACTGAAGTCTCCAGTTTAATGAAATATCAGCCCTTTTGTTTTTGTGTTCTTGGCTTTCCAAAGTGTCCTCTTAGTTTCTCTGTGGTTATCCAGTATCGTTCTTCGAGAAGCAGGTGTGTGGGCGCACAAACACACAGCGTCCACTTAATCCTCCTGTGAGACGGCCATTGCTTATTCTCATTTACTGACAAGGAAACTGAACTCAGAAGTTCTGTGGATACTCCAGCGACAGAGCTAAGAAAAGGCAGATGCAGAATGAAAACTTAAGTCTTCCTGTTTATTTGGCACACTGTCATTGTCTCCTGGGTCACCAATGGGCCGTTCTGCCGATGGGAGTGCTCTCTGTTGTAGAAGAGGTTGGCTAACATGGACATGGAATGAACAGAGATAGAAAGTGGTACTGCTGATGGTTGTACGGAAACAAAAGAATGTATTGGGGCTGCAGAAGATCTAAGCAGGCATAAACTTAAAGAGTTTATAATAACAGAGTTCGAGTAACAAAACACAAAAGAATTTTCTGTTCATCATAACAAAAACAAATAGATTCCACATAGAAGAAATCTATTTGGGGACTGATAGAAATGTCCATTGTTTCTCCTTTATTTGGTTTAATCTGAGATACATGAAAATCTATCCTGAAATTTCAGTCAGTAAGTGTTATAGTCCCCAAACTAAATGTGCCACTACCCTGGCTTTCTGTCAGTCATTCAAGCTCAGATTCACCAGTCACAAAATGAACATTTTCCTGAGATCTTTTCTGTTAGAAACTTCTTTGATTCTATGAAGAAAATTCTAAAAATAATGTGCTAAATATTTGCTAGCAGAATCTCTCAGAGGAGGAAAAAGATACACCACAGAAAACGTGAAGCTCAGCCATTCATCCTTCATTCTGAAACAATGGGAGCAGGTGGGATCCTGATTTCAGATAATGTGATTATAGAGCAGTTCTAAGCTGTAAACATGCCCCTTACTACTGGCCTTATTCAGTGCCTTAGAGATGTCACATATACTTTTTAATCTTATATTGCAGGAATAATGTCACAAAGGATATCTATTCACATCAATGTTCCACTTGAAAAAGAAAACAAAGAATTCAACTCGCAGGTGGTTACCAGGCAGGAGTACTCAAAGGTTCTAAAAGGATAAAAGGGAAAATGATGAAGCACTTGGGCTCTTCAGAAAGAAGGTACTGCTATTTAGGAGATTCAAGGATCTTTTCCCATTGAGATGATGTAAAAAAAACACTTTCACTGATAAAACAGGGCATTCGTTTTTAATGTACAGTAAATCCTCATTTAACATCGTCCATACCTTCTGGACTGTAACTGTAACTAAGCAAAATGACATATAAGGAAACCGATTTTACCATAAACTAACTGTTATAAGCAAGAGTTAAGTTCCTACGGCATACTGGCCACAAAAACATCACTAAACTGCTAAATAAAGTCCCAAACACTTCTATTGTTAAACAACAAAATAAATGTGAGCTATATATTTATTTTTAAATGATGAATGGAAATATGATCATGATTTTCCAACCCATTTACTCCAGTTCAGGGTTGGGGTTGGCCTGAGTCTCACCCAGGAGCTCATGGAGCAAGGCGTGCACCCACCCCAGACGGGAGGACCCTCCACCACAGGGTGCAATCACCCCACCCATAGTCACTTCCACTGGGACTATACAGACACGCCCAGTCCCCTGATGTTCACATCTTTGGCATGTGGGAGGAATCCAGAGAACCCGTAGAAAACTCACATAGATGGGAGAATGTATAAACTCCATAGACAGTGGCCTGAATAGAAAATCGGTTTTTTCATCAATATTGTTAACAAAACGATGTTGCACAAAATGACATTATTCTAGGACCTGCTGTATACACTGACTTTGTGTGGCAAATAAAGTATCTGGGCTAGAGGTATAGAAAGTTTTGCAGAAAGTAAGAAGCCTTTTGCCTGGCTTGTGATACAGGTTTATCACAGTTTACACAACCAGGGTAAGCTATTCTAAAGCAGATCCTGGCATCACACATCCTCAGGCAAAACCATGTGTACCAAAGCATTGCAGAAACGGCCGTCAGAAGTAGAACAGAGCAATGGCACGAGACCAGAGCCTTTCATGATCTTTGACAAGCGATAGCATATACAACAGTAACAACTTCAGAGCCATGGAGGTGTGAGGCGGTCCATGCCAAAGCACCAACCACTTCCCTTTGTCTGCTCTTGGGCTTCCCCATAAACAGTGAGTCTGGACCAACAGGCAATATTAAAAACAAAAGGTTAGAGATCATCTTGGGACATTAATTATGCAAAAGCAGGCAAACTGAATTTAATCAGAAGCAGCAACTCGGTGCAGGAAGAATTTTCTCTTTTTGACAGAAGCAGTGAGGAAACATTAATGGTAATACCGCAGCATCTGCTGATTGCAGTCGGAGCTGCAGGACACCAGCGTTAAATCACTGAGCCATCCTGACGGCTCCTGGGTGCTCGAGTCACATCGCACAGCAATTTCCAGCAAAACTCATCCAAGTCTAAAAATCAAGCAACATGTTTAAACCAGAGGGAAACAACTGAGTTTGGACTTTTAATAAAACATATGAAAAGGAATTATATTTCACAAAACTTTAGATCTAACGTAAGAATTTGTCCTCAACAAATACATTTTTAAAAGAACACAGGAATTCTCAGATCTATTGATATACCTGTGATTAATTAATCAAATTTTGAAATTTACGGAAAGAGGTCAAAATTTAAAGTCGTTAAATTACTAGAAATACAGTTTTAACTCAGTTGACAAAAATTCAGGACAAAATCTGATATCTCTTAGTGCTTTGAAATGATTTATCTAAGAGATTAAGAGAGTAATTAAGTAGAATAATGTTTTTTAAACAATTAACTTGGTTTCTAAGCAAGTGCAGGTAAAATAAAAAGCTCAGAGAAATAAAGAACTACACAGTAGTGTAAATTGGGGATGACTAGCTTCTGAAGGACAAGCCGGATAACCAAATGCATCAGTACCCGGCAGGGAATTGCTAAAATGGTAATTAAAAGAATAATGACATTCTTTAGCTATTCATAACTAAAACTTTCATACACAGGTGTTTCTGTGGGATTTCTTGTGGTCAAAAAACACACTGGTGTTTAAATTTAAATCTCCGAATGACACAAGAGCCCAGAGAACAAAAGACTGTGTTAAATTCTTCTGAGAGTCAAATTCACAAAAGTAAATGTCTCATATTTTATCCAAAATCAACACCAAAGATTTTCTTCCCCTAGTTGCTTTGAGAGTTCAACTAAATATTATTCATAACATGAGAGATTAAAGAAAGGAGGAAACAAAACCTTTAAAATGCTGATTTTTGAAGGAAGCCATTGAAACTGTGGTCACAAGGGATGGCTCTATTGTTGCCTTATTCTCAGCTAGATATACTGTTTAAAAATATGTTTGCTACAGTTAATCACTAATACACTATTCATCTGCAATTTTTAAATTCTCAACCTTTTCATTCAATTTCTTTTCCCAAACACATTAAAAATGTCTCTAGACCTCTCTTTAGAGACATAACCTATTGATGGTAAAAATGTAACCGGGTAATCAAAAACACAACAAATAATAAATGGAAAGGTAAAAAAATGGATCTGTTGAGAATTTTAACTTAAATAAGTCAATATGTAATTGAATAATGAATCAATAAATATTAAGCAACAGTATGTATAAACTGCAGAGCTAGATATCAATAAGTTTAAGGAACTGTTGCTGGTCTGAAAGGGACCACGGACAGAACTAGAGTTTATGTTGAATCTACTAAAACATGGTACAAAGATCCCACCCTATAGAGGTTATTGTCAGCATAGATTGCCATAATGAAGACCCACTCAGTAGGAAGCCATGGCATTCACAGGCTCCGCAGGGGACTGCTGCAGCCTCTTCTGAGGGGCCAATCCCTGAAATGGGCAGGAAGAATCCCAGTCATTAGCTGGGATTGGGAGGGATAAAACAGAAGGGGGAATTCCTCTGGCAGGCATGTGTGCGGTAGAAGTTAACATGGCACAGGGGGAGGTAAGCACATGTGCAGCAGGAGCCGAAATAGTGACATTAAGGGATGGAGCCTAGCCTGGGAGAAGAATCAGAATGGATAAGGGCTCAGAACCCCCAAAGGTCCAGGAAAGGAGCTGATTAGGGGGAGAGCCCAACAAGCCCGGGAGAACCCAGGAAGTACTTGGCTAGTTTAAAAGCAAGCTTGCCTATTCCTGAAAACCAAGAAAATATATGCAGGATTAGCAGGGATCTTGGAGCAGCTGACCGCCCTCTACATCCCTGAGGGTGTATTACTTTTACTTCCTTTCACCTGCTTTAACCTCTACCTGTGTGCCCTTTGAAATTCCTTTGTCACAACACTGCAAGAACCCATTTCCACCAGCAACATTATGATTCAGGACAAGTGCCACTCATGCAGATGAACATGTAAAGATAACATAGAACATGTGTCATCTAATACTAACATTTTTAGTATCAAATTGTGTTGACATTTCACACAGAAAATGTTTTTGTGATGGAGTTTGACCAGTAACAACTGTTTCTATAGGAGTTACATGTTTATTCTGTATTAGTTGACCCTCGGGCACAGAAGGAAAGCAATGATTGAGGGAGAGACAGATGTGAGTCTAGTTACAGCAAGTTAAAGATAGCAAAAATTTATCAACTCCTTACTTTTCTTCCAGAAAAGATGCCTCAAGGGCCAAAAATTTTCTGAGGAAGTTTAAATATAGGGCAGAAAATGAAATACAGTTTTAACTCATTTGACAAAAACTCAGGACAAAATCTAATATCTCTTAGTGCTTTGAAATGATTTATCTAAGAGATTAAGAGACTAATTAAGTAGAATAATAATTTAGAAAATGAAGCTAGTTTGGCAGCCTGAGGAGGAAGGATTCCAGCCAGTCAGAAAGAAGGGGTTGAGCCTCAAGCATTTTGTTTGGAGGACAGCAGACCCCTGTAGGCCACATTCTCACCTCCCACACGAAAGAAAGAAAGGAATGAGCTAGGACAGTGTTTTTCACTAGTGTGCCGTGAGACATGGTCAGGTGTGCCGTGGGGAAATTAAACATGGGTCCCCAAACTACAGCCCGCGTGCCGGATACGGCCCGCAGAGGCTATTTATCCGGCCCGCCGCCAGCCGCCTCCATCCGAACATAAACATTCCCCTCACAACCCCTCCAGCTATCAGCGACAGAAAGAGTGGAGGCACAGGGAACACTCACTGACCAATCACCTTCTAGGATTCATCCCGACCACTAGCGATGAACCAATAGTAGGCTATGTCTCATCCATACCCAGGAAGGTCCCCACTTGGGCTGCCACGCACTTGTCATTGTGTGGTCACAGCGAGTAGTTGAAGCTGCTACTCCTCCCCATGATCCCGATTTCTAATCCTGGTCAGGACTGGAGGTAAATGTTGCCACCACTAGATGAAGCCTCAGCTTCAGCTGGTTATGTCTATCCTGATGGTGTTTATAGATATTTGACCTTTTTCTTTTTAAAAGAGGCCCTCGCAGAGGGTGATATATAATGCATCACAATGTTATCTAAATTTAAAGCTAAAGTTTGCTGATCTTCCTTTGGACAGTTTTTGGTTATCTGTTGCCAAGGAGTTCCCCATTCTGGCCAACAAAGCTATTTTGACATTGCTCCCATTTTCAACCACATATCTATGTGAGCTGAGCTTCTCAAGCTTTGACTGTGATAAAAACTAAAAACAGAGAGTGAGAACTGTTGAGGAAGAGCTTTGTGTGTGTCTTTCTACCATTCCTGCCAGGATATCCCTTTTGTGTTCATTGAAACAGGCCCAGGTTCCACATTAAGTGAGTATAAATACATTTAGAAACTATATTATTAACTATATGTATAATATGTACTGTGTTAGAGTGTCATTTTGTGTCATTTTGGTAGGTGGTGTGCCCCAGGATTTTGTAAATGTAAAAAATGTGCGGCGGCTCAAAAAAGGTTGAAAATCACTGAGCTAGGAAACTGAGAAGTGTAGGAGGTGCGGTAAAAGCAGATGAAGGAACTAAATGAGTTGCACTAAAAAAAAAAAAAAATCAACAAAGTATTCATGGGCAAACATGGATCTTACTAGACAATCAAATTTGATTAGAAAGTTTCCCTCTTCATGGAAGAAACTAGAATTTGGAGTAGGGAATAAGATTGCTTTTCTGCAAATTTAGATGAAGACACTGTGTTACAGAAGTTAGTATCTCTGTAGACTATGACGTTGGGAACAAGATGGTTTTAAGGTGGGCATATTCAGCACACTTAGGAAAAAACAGTATCAAGCAGTAAAGATATAAAGTATGCAAGTGGTGCTTGAAGGAACCTAATCATAGAAAATTAAATAAATTTAGACCATACTTATTAGCTCTCCAGGACATTATTGAGCCCACCAAAGTACCGATCTGTCCAAATAATGTTAATTCAGATGAAAAGAACTGGAAGACCATCTAATCTAAATGTCACTTTGCCTGGGAGGAAGCTGAGGCCCAGAAAGATGAACTCGCGTGTTCTAGGTCTGTGCATGTGGAGGAAGGCCACATGTAGTGGTCCTGCTCGCAGGCTTTGCGTCAGGCCAGCTGAGGTGTAAACTGGAACTCTGCTACCTTATTTTCCATTCCATCAAATGTTCATAATTCAGTTTAACTTCATTTTTCTGTGGGTACTTTATATCATGATACACATTGCATTTGTATAGTGCTCTATATGTTTAGAGGTGTACCTATATGCATTGCCTTGCTTTCTCTTCAAAAAATATGAGCAGGCAAGCAACACAAGTTGGAGTGGGGGACAGATAAACTCAGGCATAGTAAAGGTAAGCAATTTATAAGGCAAGTTAGTGAAAGAGCTTGGCCTGCATTCAGTGATCCTGTTCCTGTTGCTAGGTCATGTTATGCCCGCCCATTGGTACAATTTGCCCTGGACTGCTGTTTCTACACAGAGGAGGAATTGTATTTACTTAATGTAATGAAAACAGTGCGTATTTGTAACGGAGTTGCTTTCTGCTATTTTTCATTACAACTGCATAGTGTTTAAGCTACATTATGGGTTAAATAGACTCTTGAGGGCTAGCCTGGTAACTTAACCACCATTTATAACATTTATAATATTGTTTCGGTGGGAAATTGCTTTGAGTTCCAAAACAACTGATTTAAAAATTAACTTTGGGAATACCACTGGTTTCAAAGTAGAAGACTGTGTCTGCCAGACATTTCATGTAATTGGTTACTTAATTCACACACTGAAGCAACAATAAGGATTGCCTACTGTGAACCTCACTGCCACTGTGCCGGGCTGGGGAGCAAAGATGAAGACTGTCTTAGACCCCGAGGCACTCATAGCTAGCAGGCAGAAGCAAATTATTACAACAAATAAATTACAAATAAGTGCTAAAATGGAACTATGGGGTAAAAATGCTGCAGGAGCAAAGAGGACAGAGGAACAAAGCCTCGGAAGGGTTGACTGTGGAAGTAGGATGTGTTGAGTCTTGACAAGTGAGTACAGGCCTTTCAAGCAAGGAAGAGGACGAGGGCATCTGGGGAGGGAGGGTGAGCAGAGACCAGAACCAGGACATGAACGGGTCTGGTGGCTTTGAGGAAATAATGGCAGGAATACTGGGGAAGGGGCTTGGGCTATGAACTGTCATACTTTTTTGTTTGTTTGTTTGTTTGTTTTTAAATTTATTTATTTATTTATTCATTTTAGAGAGGAGAGGGAGAGAGAGAGAGAGCGAGAGAGAGAGAAGGGGGAGGAGCTGGAAGCATCAACTCCCATATGTGCCTTGACCAGGCAAGCCCAGGGTTTCGAACCGGCGACCTCAGCATTCCAGGTTGACGCTTTATCCACTGCGCCACCACAGGTCAGGCCAACTGTCATACTTTTTAATCATAAAATTTTCAGTAATTGCTGGAGAAAGAACTAATGAGGAAAGGATTGAAATTACTGTATCAGCAAAATCAGTCCACAGTAGAGTATCTTCCACTATCTCATCTCCTTGATTTTCAAAAGAAAAGCAGATGACTAGATCAAGAAAGATACAGACCCCTGCCCTGCATGGAAGATTTGCTGCTTACTCATTTCATAAGTATTATTTTAATCTCCGTGTGTGGTATGACCAACCTACACCCATTTTTTTTTTTGCTGAACTATATAAAATCTAAGTGACAGAAGTCTGCCTCATGATAATTAGTTTCAGCAGTTATAGTAAATGATCAGCACAAAATAAAAACTAGCATATTTCAACTGTTTCGTTTGCTAGCTTCTGTTAAATTAACATGCTTTATATTAAAACTGTAATCTTTTTGACTATTAGTAAGAAACCATCTCACTGTGAACACATGCTTCGGGGAAACGCCTGTGTACAGATCAATTTTGGTTAGTGCATGTAGAACTAGTAACAAACAAAAGGAAGAAAGCTAGAGTAAGGGAAAGAAGAAAATGAAGAAGAATGTCTCAGCTCAACTGCATTTTAAATGTAGGAGAAACTTTTTTATATTCAAGTACATAACCTATTTGCAGATGGCTGACTGAGGGTGTTTAGGACTAAGTAAACTGTATTTCTTTCATGTGTAACATGAACAGAAAGATCCAGTCCACTGATCCTTTTTAAACATTAGTTAAAAATAATCTTGACCCTTCAGTGTAAAGCTTACGCAATGTACACATTGGGACTAAAATACTTCATTTAGCCTAAGACAAGTTAAAAAGGATTTTAAAAAGCCAAGTATAGAATTTAGAGTGTAGAACACCACAGCTGTAGTTGAGAGTATTTTCTGTGTATGCTTTTGATAACTGAAAATAGAATGAAACATTCCCCCCCAACCTTACTTGGTACAGATTCCTTATAGCTTTGATAAATTATTAGTTGGTTTTTTCTTTCCCTTTCTTTTTTAAACAAAAGAATATCGGCTTTCAGACTTGAAGTTTTAGCTATTTTTCTGAATCCTGAATATTAATCCATGAAATCTGGTAATAAAAAGGAGGACTGAGGTTTAGGACTGAGGGTCTAGGATAAGAGTGTGAATGGTAAGTAATTAATTGTGAATTTGGAGCCAAAGAGACCAACCACTGAAGTAAATAGTTTCCAGTTGTACCCCTCTTCAGCCCTTCTACATGCCCTCCTCCCCCTGATTCTTACCTGGGTCTGAAAACCTCACTCTATTCTGCTTCAGGCTGACAAGTTACAGAGGCCCAGAGAGGTCAAGAACATGCCGTAGATGAACTGTCAGAGTGTGTGTACACTTTCCATATACCCCCCCCCCCCACCACCCTGCTCCCCTCGGAGGCCTGTGGAATCCAGGCTGTGCTCCCCCCGAGTCTGACCACAGAACCGCTCCTTGATTTCACTGGCTTCAGCTGTTACTCCCTGGGAATTATTTTGGTCTAATTTACCTGTCAAAAGTGTGAAATACCGATTATAATAAAATTATCTTTCCTCTGACTCCAACTCTTTCTTTAATCATAGAGCTTACATACTATTGGGAGAGGCAGGCATTAAACAACTCATCAAACAAATATGTAATTACAACTTGTAAATGCAATGAAGGAGAAGTAAAGGATGTAATTATGAAGTGTAAAGGGGGAACTGATTTAAGTTTTAAAGGAAAGACAGTTATAGAAAAGCTTCTGTGAGAAAATAATATTTGAGATGAAGATGAAGAGTTAGCAAGACAGCTTTGGTGGGAGAAGAGCATTCCAGGCAGAAGGAACAGCATGAAGCCCGTGGGCGGAAGGCTCTCGTGGCTAGAACGCAGTGATCAAAGATAAGAGCGCTGGACTGGGACTGGAGACGTGTGGAATTTTATTACAAGAACTGAGGAAAGCCACCAAAAGATAGTAAGCAGGAGTATGGCCTGGCCAGATACGTATCTCTCTGATGATCCTTGTTATAGAACTCAGTTTTAAAAGTATATGTCATTAGTTCAAAGAATGAAGAGAATTATCAGTGCAAATCCTTTTCTATTTGCAAAAACAATGAAAGCAAATGCTCTTTTGATAATCTTTATGTAGTACTGTGGTATCATGGACTAGAAATCTTAGTATTGCAATCTAACATGCAAACAAATTGCAGAAGATAACATACTACCCCAATTTAGAAAAAAATTAACAAAGTTTGTATAAAATTCACGAGGCATGTGAGATCTTCAAAATAATGAAAAGGTTTTTTTTTTTATAAAGAGACAAAATTGTTACAAAGTTACATGACAAATCTGAGTTTCCTACTTGCACGACAAACCTGAAGCCATAATTTATATTGGAAATGATTTTCTCTAATCTGAATTTTAAATTATCTTTATAATCCCCAAAGTGAATTTAAGGCTATAGTTTATGAAATAATCTGTTTAGTATATAAAATTCTGACTTCATAAAGAGAAATCCTAGTAATATCCTGAAATGTGATTTTTCAAAGAAATGACTTTATTTTTGTGATCCTGAGCTGTTCTTGTGGTGCTATGTATAAAACAAAGTTTCCACCTCTGCTTTCAATTTGCTGATCATTATAAAGAAAGTCGAGATATGGCCCTGGCCGGTTAGCTCAGTGGTAGAGTGTCGGCCTGGCATGCGGAAGTCCCGGGTTCAATTCCCGGCCAGGGCACACAGGAGAGGCACCCATCTGCTTCTCCACCCCTCCCCCTCTCCTTCCTCTCTGTCTCTCTCTTCCCCTCCTGCAGCCAAGGCTCCACTGGAACAAAGATGGCCTGGGCGCTGGGGATGGCTCCATGGCCTCTGCCTCAGGTGCTAGAGTGGCTCTGGTCGCAACAGAGCGACGCCACGGATGGGCAGAGCATCGCCCCCTGGTGGGCGTGCCGGGTGGATCCCGGTTGGGCGCATGCAGGAGTCTGACTGCCTCCCCGTTTCAGAAAAATACAAAAAAAAAAAAAAAAAAAAAAAAAAAAAGAAAGTAGAGATATGAGATTCTATTAAATTGGTTTTGAAATGAATATTAGTAACCAATAATCAACTTCAATAATGCTAAAGAAAATAGTTCTTGGAATGTATTCTAATCCAGGTAAAAAATATAAGACTCGAAAAAATTCAGGAAAATTGTGCATGACCCCCAGCCCTTAGAGAACACTCAAGATTTGTTACTAGAATCAAGAATCTCTTCTTAGTCAGGTTTATTTCAGGAATAAGTGTATGACATTGATAACACTTTTGATTTTGGTTTAGTTTACTAGAAAGGAAGCTATGTCATTCTTCATTTATAACATGATTCTTTAAAAAAATTTAAAAATCATGTCAAAGAAGTTAGCTAATACATTGAAGGAAAGCATAGAGTTACATTGTTTTTGAGTTGGATACTTTTACAATCTAAGAAGAAAAGTAACTTCCCATTATAAAGCAGCTAACTTTTATAGCTTCTAAAGTACTTAATTATAAAATAAATAATGCTTTTGGGATGCCTACATTTCTGCTAAATAAAGTAAATTAACCTTAACATAGCTTCTTGGTGAACATAAGACTTTAAGTAAATACTTGCTTTGTTCCTGATGTTTGGGAAAATGTTATTAGAAACAAAAACAGAGTTAAAAAATGTTAGTTCTACAATGAAACAAACTTGTTTAGTCATCTGGTCTGAATGTGGATTTCCTAATTATTGAGCGGGCTCCGGAATATAAATATTCACGGGTTCAGAAGAGCACTGCCAAAGAGGTGTTATGAAGCAAATAGTGCGCAACCACCTGGACAACGAGATCCATCTGTCTGACTGCATTTAGTTGGAAATAAGTTTTTAGACTTGTTAGTAACACGCTCATGTAAAATTTATTTGACTGAATAAATTACTAAGAATGTTTCCTTGAGCATCATAAAGTGCTATAGTTGATAAAAATGAATATACTAATCACCTTCCTAACTTTGAACCATTGCGACAGCTTCTAGTGAGTGTATTTTGTAGGTTACTAGTTTGGTTTCATTGTGCTTGTGGTCTTGACTTGACACATGGGATTCCCATCAAGGTAACATGGCCAGTCCCATTAAACACTCCTTGTAGAGGGAAAAGGGGGCGGGGTCAGTGTTCCTGGGTGTAGCTGATACTCACTGGAAGGCGAGCACAAAGGTCTTTCACTCAGAGAGAGAAGTGCACCATGATGCTGTTCTCATCTTTTCAGATACTGATACTGGGGTGATGGCTACAGCTCGGATGAGGAAAGCCATAGGGAGCAATAGTAAGCCTATATTCCCTTTCCTGGAACTTGCTTTCACAAATAAACTGTGTTTTCAAAAGAGCACTGTTGTGATACATCCAGATGATTCCCCTTCTTCAAATATTTACAAGTTAAAGGAAGAATGTGTTAAATGATAATGTAATGTGTGTAAAGCACAAAACCCCAGTACTCCACATGTGAAGGTTACTAAATAAATAGTAGTTTCATCAATTGTCCAGTTGTATCAGGAAAGTATAACAGTAAAGTTCCTGACAAAGGGGAAAGGTCGACCATCAGGTAAAGTATCTTGCTAATAAGTGAACTGTCAATACACAACCCAGTTGGATTCAGTTTTGGTACTGAAATGTGCACTTACTCTTTATGAAGACTAAAAGATGTACTTAAGAAGTCAGTATTAAACTTTTTTTTGGTATTTTTCTAAAGTTGGAAACAGGGAGGCAGTCAGACAGACTCCTGCATGCCCCCGACCGGGATCCACCCGGCATGCCCAACAGGGGGCGATGCTCTGCCCATCTGGGGCGTTGCTCTGTTGCAACCAGAGTCATTCTAGCGCCTGAGGCAGAGGCCATAGAGCCATCCTCAGCAACCGGGCCAACTTTGCTCCAATGGAGCCTTAACTGCGGGAGGGGAAGAGAGAGATAGAGAGGAAGGAGAGGGAGAGGGGTGGAGAAGCAGATGGGCGCTTCTCCTGTGTGCCCTGGCTGGGAATCAAACCCGGGACTCCTGCACGCCAGGCCGACACTCTACCACTGAGCCAACCGGCCAGGGCCAGTATTAAACTTTTAACCAGGATAAGAGTATCCCAACAGAAGGACATAAAGTAGTGGAATAAAATGACCCTTATCTAAAAAAGAATGACAAGTCAAGCTGAATTGAGCAATTAAAAAGATATGCACTGGTACCCTTTCTTCTAATCTAACAGTATGAAAAAAATGCCTTTAAAAGAAATTCTTTGTTCTACCACCAAAACCTCTCAGTGTGGTTATCTTTAAACATAAAACAAAAACTAGAAACTAAGATATACATCCTTACTGTCTAAACAGAAGAAAACAACAGATTGCTAAATCCTTACTGAAAAAACATTAAAGGTAAGAATGCAGCTCTTCTCGGCCATTCAAAATAACTTCCAGTTTCAGAGTGTCTAATCCCATTCACTAGTTTCAATTCGGAAGAGATGGTTACTTGACCTTACGCTTTTTGGTAGAGATCAATCAAGATAATCTACTAAAAATCAAAATGGCATATTGTTTAATAATCACTTTTTTAGAAATAGCTTAATGGATTTCATTTCATCTGAATTGATTTTTGAACATTAAACAAGAGTACAATACTAGAATATAAAATTTAGGGCAACTCAAAAACCGGTCAGTTGATACAATTACCACTTGAGATGGTGTGGAGTTACTTCCTGGAGACAATGCCATGTTCCCTATGTCACAAACCTGTTACCATGACAGGAGGACAAACGCTGGCCATAGAGTGCTATGCATCCCATTACAATGGGTTCATTCATATTTATAATACAATCTGTGATGTTGATGCAATCATTTTAGATCTCACTGTTATTTCAAACAAATCCATAACTGAGCAAAAGGAAGGATGTTGACAAGAGTTAATGTGGGTTTTATACTGTTTACAATTGCTTTCTAATCTAAAAGGCTGTGAAAATTGATGCACTGTTAGGAGTGCTTTCATATACTAGTACAGATAAAGAGCTGTTGCGATGCGGTAATCTCTGTAATGCTAAATTGAATTTTCTACAAGTGCTTTTTGTTTTCTCTATTTGCATGTGATAAGTAGACTCCTGGTTTTATGTAACTTAATAAACCAAAAAGATCTTCTGGTTTTATTAATTGAGATGTATTTGTTTTACTTTAGAAAGTAGGTTTAGCCCTGGCCGGTTGGCTCAGCGGTAGAGCGTCGGCCTAGCCTGCGGAGGACCCGGGTTCGATTCCGGCCAGGGCACACAGGAGAAGCGCCCATTTGCTTCTCCACCCCTCCGCCGCGCTTTCCTCTCTGTCTCTCTCTTCCCCTCCCGCAGCCAAGGCTCCATTGGAGCAAAGATGGCCCGGGCGCTGGGGATGGCTCTGTGGCCTCTGCCCCAAGCGCTAGAGTGGCTCTGGTCGCAACATGGCGATGCCCAGGATGGGCAGAGCATCGCCCCCTGGTGGGCAGAGCGTCGCCCCATGGTGGGCGTGCCGGGTGGATCCCAGTCGGGCGCATGTGGGAGTCTGTCTGACTGTCTCTCCCTGTTTCCAGCTTCAGAAAAATGAAAAAAAAAAAAAAAAAAAGAAAGTAGGTTTAAGTAAAAGTAAACTTGTAATTCTATCCTAGTTATTTATAAAATAAACTATGAATCATATTTCAAATGAATTAAGGAATCACAATGCCCAAGAGCTATGGATTATCTCATTCCAAACCTCTGGATCATTTAACTTGACTAGGAACTTGACTACCATATGGTATATTGAGGGCTATATAACCTAAAGATAACTGTAAAAATTCACACATCAATATGAACTATTAATAATATTTCTCTACATGCTCTACACACTGTATTTCTCATACTGTGAATAAGATAGGTAAGAGGGCATAAAGGTTTTTCAAAGAACTGAATTATAGATATTCATGCAGCAATATCTATAATTATATATTATATAAAAATATATATTATATATCATATATATTTTATTTAAATATCATTACCAACAGACAATGTGTGAATGTGCATTAGTCATCCATAACTCCCAAGAGACTGTATTGCCTCTTTGGCTCTAATACACTTATTTCTGTAAATGTGTGACAGATCCAGGGGTCATTGCTCCTTTAGTAAATGTGACTCATGTCTGGTACTTGGAACAACCTAGATTCTGAGAAGTGGAAGCTGGGTTATCATGTCTACACAAGCTATGAATAAAGACTACCTATTCATAAAAGCAAAGAACAACTAGTGTTCATGATGTTTAAAAACAACTTTAAATTATCCAACTAATTTACTTGTTTATTGTGCTAATGGTTCTATATTTCCAAGAAAGGGGTTATAAACAGTGAATAATTGTGCTTTCATTCTAAGATGTTAAATGTGCTTGTAAACAATGCTTGTTTCTACATAAAATTTTGTTTGTAGAAAATAATGCTCCTTATTTTCTTTTTCTTACTAATATTTTAAGTTCTGGTAGTCAAAGAAAGTAAACCTGACATATACTGGCAAGAATTAAACATGCAAGAAACTTCAATAAATACATATGCCCAAATGTGCATAAACCAAGGAATAATAATTATTTTGTAACTACCAAAATAGGAGCAACATCCTTTCAAAAATCTTGTCTTCCTTTTTATACTTATCAATACATTTGATGCTTTTTATTTTTCTCTCTATGATAAGTTATTGCATTGACATTATAAAGTGCATTGTTAAGAAAATTAAATAATTGGTTGTCTGATTACAATTTCACTCTGAACTTAATGTGGGTGGGGCTTTAGTCTTCCTATCTGCTATTCTCGACTCTGTGTGGTAAACTGATCTTCTCAAGGACCTACCATAACGTGAAGTGAGGTTTTTCTAATGAAGAAACACAAAACTACTTTACTGCTGCAAAGACAAATACAAAAGGAGAAAAGAGAATTAACAATAAACCTAATATGACAACCTGCTATATCTGGAAATCAGAATTTTAGAACACAGCAGTTGCTGAAGCAACATGAATATGAAAATAATATTTAATGATACTAAAGATAACAAAGCGCCAGCAAATATCCTTTCCATATATCTTTTAAAAGTCTCTATTGTACAAACATATGGAGCAAATGTGCAAAAAACAAGTGTTGCTAAATTAGTGTATGAAAAACTATTGTAATTGCATATCTTGACAAAATAGCACAATAAATCATATTCCTGCCTTCTTAAAAAAATAGAAAGTAAGCAATATTCTTATTTCCTTAATCAGCTTGAAGTGGTTTCTTTCCTATGATAACACAAATAGTACATGGCAAGGATTAATAGACCTAAGAGAATTAGGATGACATGGTACAGTGGTTCTAATAGCTGCTTCCGAGTATTCACTGAGGCAAAATAAAAAATAATTCCTAAAGCTAAAATTATACAAAATTAAAATTAACAGCATCCTCTTTTTTGGATGTTAAAATATTCTTATAAAAAATAAAATATAGATGATGCAAAAGATCATCTTTTATACTCATTCATCCCACAATTAGTTACTGAACTCCAGTATGGGTAGAGCTCTGTTCTAGGAAGAGCAGATGGCACAACTGCCAGGTCCCTGGCCTCATGGAGCTTGCCTTCTGGGGGCAACATGGAGGCGACTCGTAAGAGATAAAAGTAAACGCATCCTATGTCAGAGGGGGGTCCGCATATTGGAGTAAAGGGCAGGGTACATGTGCTCAGAGTTGGGGTTGCTATTTAACAAAGGGCGATCAGAACAAGCCTCTCTGATGATCTGCAGGAATACATGGAATGAGCATACATACATTTTGGAAGAAAAAATGTTCCAGGAAGAAACAGCAAATGGACACTAATGTGTTCCAGGAAGAGCAAGGAATCTGGAACAGCTGAGGGGGAGTAAGCCAGGGCAGGAGCAGCTGAAACGAGGTCAGAGCTAAAGTGGACAAGTGGTTTGACTTGTTGGGCTCTTGTCCCACTGAAGGGTTTTGAGAAGCATTACCTAATCCGCTCTGCACTTGAATGAGCTCACCCTGGCCGCCACACTCAGAGGAGACCAGAAGAGGACAGGGTGCTTCCACTGGAAGCGAGGAGGTCAGTTAGGAGATGATTCCAACAACCCACGTGAGAGAGGATGGGACTAGATTGCTTTTCCTCTAGCAATCCAGAGGGAATATGAGATGTTGACTTAACAGCAATCATTTCAGTACTGACTTTTCTAGTTTATTTCCTGGTGTCCCACTTTTTATTTTTTCCAGAAACGCTTGTAAGCAGAGACTTGTCTTAATTCCAGATTTTTATTAGAAAGTGATTTCAGCCATGCACTCACTCCATCTTAGTTTGTAGCTGGATTTTCTCTAAGACTTCCTTAGAGCACAGGTGCTTTGAACAGTGGGGCATCTGGAAGCAGAGCCCACTGGGGGAAGGGGCTCGGGGTGAGTGACCTTGCAAAGCCTCTGGAGCTGAGTTAGAATGATTGCCTCAATGGAATTTTCTAATCTTCTCTCTCTCTCTCTCTCTCTCTCTCTCTCTCTTTGTGACAGAGAGAGGGACAGATAGGGACAGACAGACAGGAAGACAGAGAGAAGCATCGATTCTTCGCTGTGGCACCTTAGTTGTTTATTGATTGTTTTCTCGTATGTGCCTTAACGGGGGTTGGGGGGCTACAGCAGAGCGAGTGACCCCTTGTTCGAGCCAGCAACCTTGGACTCAAGCCGGTGAGCCCGCACTCATGCAAGTGACCTCGGGGTTTCCAACCTGGGTCCTCTGCGTCCCAGTCTGACACTCTATCCACTGTGCCACTGCCTGGCCAGGTGGAATTTTCTAATCTCTAAATTAGGTGGGAAGAGCTTTTTACCCTCCTTTTTTCTTCCAAACTTCTTGGTATGTCCTTGTGCCCCTAAACACAGACTGCCTGTCTGCCCTTTTACCCTGTAACCTTCTTCCTCCTCCAACCTCACACCCGATCTCTGTCGACCCTAACGTAGGCTCTTTCCCCTAAAGAGCTCGCCTGTCTCTATGGCTTCCACCTTAGGCTTCCGGGTGTAAACAGAACATCTCCATGCTAAACATTTTTCTCAACTGAAGATCTGTTTCTGTTTACAGAGAGTTGCTGCCTCCTTTCCTCCTCTCCCATCCTCTCACCGCCCACCACCGCTCGGCCTCCGCACTGCTAATGTCTAAATGCAGACTCCTTTTCTCCTAGAGGGAAACCTGCTCTTATTCCTTACATTCCCTATTTTGCGTAGTGGTACCAGCCTTTTCCTCTTGGCTCGTTATTTTTCTCCTTGGGAAGGAGAGAGGGGAAGAAATAGCTATTCTAATTATAGTGTGTCTCTCTACCTTTTATCCAGCAACTGCTCAGCCAGAAATCTTTGTGATAGTAGCCAGATATTTTTGTGGAGAGAACTTATTTTGGAGGACCCTGGAAAAGGGTGCACACACAGGCACACACGAATTCCTGTTAGGCCACACAATATTTTTGCTGATGAGTATCCCCAAAGAATGTGATGTTGGAGGGGGTGGCAGACACAGTGCTCACCAGATAGTCCATGGGGCCTCCTACATTTCCTGACTGTTCTGCATTAGATCGCAGTCATATGAGTAGCTCTGGCCTCTGACTGGAGTTAATGTCACAGTTGGGAAGAGGCAGTTAAGGGCCAAAGCATCTCCTCCATCCACCTTTCCCTTCACCCGGGACCATGGTCTTCCAAAGGATGTAGCTACACGGTGGTGAGAGGTGACTGGCCTCACAGTAGACCTCACGGGGGAGGAAGAGTCCATGAGATTCCAGTGTTAGTCTGATACAACAGCAAGTCTCCACTACCCTAATTAATGAAGATCGCTTGGTTATCCAGGTTAATCTACCTGAAATGTGAAATAGATTACTCTGGTACTTCTGTCATACTAAAATCTGTCAAAAATTTAATTTCTATTAGTCTTTCCTTCTAGTACCATAATGAGCACAAAGATTTATTTACTTAGGAAAGGAAGTTACCCAAATCAAGTTTCAAGAATATATATATCTGTTATTTTAGTATTGGAGGATTTGGTAAGGCTCTTCATATAACATTGATTCTTCTTCTGTTAAAAATATGTATCTAACTGATATTCACGAGTATGTATATATACATACATCTATTCTACGTGCTCGCTTCCAGCCTCTGCTTCCCAGTCCAAACAATCATGATTTAAAATGTTCTCCTACCCTTCTGTTCTTATTAGTGCTTCATTCTATCCTACCTATCATGAGGTCTATCAGATCTATAGATACTACTGTTTACAATAAACACACACACACACACACACACACACACACACACACACACACACACACAATAAGGTTCTGTGTCCATACTTCCTGTGGGTAAAATTTTGACTGAAGGTTATGACTGGATGTCAATTTGATGTCCCCTCACAGACACTGGTGAAATCCCCCCCCCCCAGTCTGAATTAGGTACCCCTCTAGAGTCTTCCACAGTGCTTTAGCATGGACGTGGAAACAGTTATCACATTATAGCACAAATGCTTGATTATCTAGCTTCCTACCCAAATTGTAACCCATGTGAGGTCAGATGCCAACTTTGTGTTGGTCTCTGTGTTTCTAGCACTTAATATAGGACCAGGTTTATAAATCAGTTCAATAAACACTTGTTCACTCACTGAGTAGCTTTAATCAGATTTTCAAAGAAATCTGGGCGCTCCTCAAAAACAGAAAAAGTCACTGCTTTAAAGTCACATACATACATGCACACATTAGAATTTCAAACGTACCAGTATCTATCACTGCACTTGCCCCTTTCAACACACAACAGCCCACCTGCTCAGAACTGCATGAATCTTCCCTGAAGACACTACCAATTTATTGACTCTTTCCTATGAAAAAGCTGCACATTCTGTAAAATTTGATATCTGACCAGGTACGAGCTTTGTCCAGATTATTTGTAAAGGTGTTAAGTAAGCCTAGAGCTAATATCAATTCCTAAAGAAACCTGGTCCTTAAACTTTTCAACCTTTTCTTCTCACCATTTGTTTTCCTTTTCTAAGATTTTTACCATAATTAATCCTTTCATCCAACCTTAGAAAATGAAGACTCATACTTATTCTCCCATTTGGCTATAGCAATTACATTTTTAAATACCTTTGAGCAGGAAGACAATATATAACCCTCAGGCATCCTTAGTTTCAAAATCTTCACTTGGTAGATGAGCAAATGCCTTATCAACTAGATATCTTCCTGTCTCCTATCACATAATATACTAAATAACATAAGCTATACTGAAGAATGAGCTATTTATATATATGTATCCTAAAAATGCACGCTTAACTCACAAATGGAATGTGGCTGTTTTCTTTAAAACAGAAAACAAAATGTAAGGAATCTGAAAATGTGTTAATTGTACTGGTTTTCTTAGTAGTTGTGGAAAACTTGTTATTTAAAAAAATTTATGCCAATAGAGCTTGATCATAACCACCTTCCCTGACTCTTCATACTATAACTTAGCGGTACATTTATCAGGCAGCATGACGTGACTTTACTTTTAGGAAGTTTTTTTTTTTTTTAATAAATAATAGTAGAAAAACCAAAGCTAATGTTTAAGCCTTGAGATCCCTTCAATATGAAGTGAGCATACAAAACATAAAAATATATAGATATGTTTTTATTTCTAGATAAACTTCAAGAAGTCCATTAAGGCTTAAATGATTTGGTCCCTGCTTGTTTCTCTGACTTAATCTCCTTCTGGTCTCCTAGCTAGTCCCTCCAACACACCAGTCTCCTTGTTTTTTAAAAAATACCATCAGCCTGACCTGTGGTGGCGCAGTGGATAAAGCGTCAACCTGGAAATGCTGAGGTTGCCGGTTCAAAACCCTGGGCTTGCCTGGTCAAGGCACATATGGGAGTTGATGCTTCTTGCTCCTCCCCCTTCTCTCTCTCTCTCTCTCTCTCTCTCTCTCTCTCTCTCTCCCCCCCCCCTCTATAATGAATAAATAAAATCTTAAAAAAAATACCATGAGTCAGAGGAGTGGGGGACGAGGGGACTAGATGAAAGGAGGTGAGGGATTAGCCAAACACATGGAAACATACTGTAGACACAGACAACAGGCGGTGTCAGCAGAGGGAGAAGTGGTGGGAGAAAGGTGGAGGGGCAAAGAGGACAAAAGGAGGCTGCCTGGCGGAGGGGGCACGAGTGGTGTCCAGATGGTGTTATACTGGGTTGTACACATGACACCTGTATGGCTTTGCAAACCAACGTCGGCCCAATAAATTAAAAAACAAACAGAAAAACCACCAGCATTAATTTTGTGTCCTGCAACTTGACTACATTTGTTTATTATTTCTAATAGTTTCTTTGTGGAGTCTTTAGGATCCTAACATGTGTAAAATGTGACGGTTTTACTTGTTCATTCCCAATTTGGGTGCCTTTTATTTCTTTCTCTTGTCTGACTGCTCTGCCTAGGACTGCCAGTACTATATTGAACAAGAGTGGAGAGAGTGGGCACGCTTGTCATGTTCCTGTTCAGAGGAAAAGCTTTCAGAACTTCACCGTTGAGCATGTTATGAGCTCAGAGTCTACCATATATGGCTTTTGTTACGTTGAAGTACTTTTCTTCTATATCCATTTTATTGAGTGTTTTTTAATCATAAATAAATGTTGTGTCTTACTGAATGCTTTTTCTATATCTGATTTTTTTTATCCTTTATTTTGTTAATGTAGTGTATTATATTGATCGATTTGTGTATGTCGAACTATCCTTGTGCCCCTGGAATAAACCCCACTTGATTGTGATAGATTATATAATTAATGTATTGTTGAGTTCACTTTGCTAGTATATTGTTTAGGATTTTTGCATTTGTATTCATCAAAGATATCGGTCTGCAATTTGTAAACAACCTCTCTGACAAAGTATTCAAAATATATAAAGAACTTATATAACTCAAAGCCAAATTTACAAACAATCCAATTCAAAAATGAGCAGACAGCCTGGCCAGATAGCTCAGTTGAAGGTTGTGGGTTTGATCCCTGGTCAGGTCACATACAAGAATCAACCAATTAATGCATAAACAAGTGGAAGAACAAATCAATGTTTTTCTCCCTCTCTCTCTGTCTCTCCCTTCCTCTCTCTAAAAATCAACCACTAAGTAAAATTAAAAAGAAAAATGAGCATAGAACCTTAGATACTTCTTCTAACAAAACATAAAAATAACTAAAAGGTATACAAAAAACTTCACTATTATTAGGGAAATGGAAATCAAAACTATAAGATACCTTCTCATACCTGCTAGAATGGAATTATCAACAAGACAATTAATAACAAGTGTTGTATAGGTTGTAGAGCAGGGGTCCCCAAACTTTTTACACAGGGGGCCAGTTCACTGTCCCTCAGACCGTTGGAGGGCCAGACTATAAAAAAAAAAACTATGAGGCCCTGGCCGGTTGGCTCAGTGGTAGAGCGTCGGCCTGGCATGCAGAAGTCCCGGGTTCGAATCCCGGCCAGGGCACACAGGAGAAACGCCCATCTGCTTCTCCACCCCTCCCCCTCTCCTTCCTCTCTGTCTCTCTCTTCCCCTCCTGCAGCCAAGGCTCCACTGGAGCAAAGATGGCCCGGGCGCTGGGGATGGCTCCTTGGCCTCTGCCCCAGGCGCTAGAGTGGCTCTGGTCGCGGCAGAGCGATGCCCCGGAGGGGCAGAGTATTGCCCCCTGGTGGGCAGAGCGTCAACCCCTGGTGGGCGTGCCGGGTGGATCCCGGTCTGGCGCATGCGGGAGTCTGTCTGACTGTCTCTCCCCGTTTCTAGCTTCAGAAAAATACAAAACAACAACAACAACAAAAAAACTATGAACAAATCCCTATGCACACTGCACATATCTTATTTTAAAGTAAAA
This sequence comes from Saccopteryx leptura, assembly GCF_036850995.1. Taxonomy (NCBI): domain Eukaryota; kingdom Metazoa; phylum Chordata; class Mammalia; order Chiroptera; family Emballonuridae; genus Saccopteryx; species Saccopteryx leptura. The sequence continues at coordinate 91,343,636 of NC_089506.1, read as the reverse complement.
AAACAAAACGGGAACAAATACAATATTTAAAATAAAGAACAAGTAAATTTAAATCAACAAACTGACCAGTATTTCAATGGGAACTATGCTCCTCTCACTGACCACCAATGAAAGAGGTGCCCCTTCTGGAAGTGCAGCGGGGGCCGGATAAATGGCCTCAGGGGGCCGCACGCGGCCGTAGTTTGGGGACCCCTGCTGTAGAGAAAACAAAACCTCATCACTGCTGGTGGGAAGGTAACTGGTAGCTACTATGAAAAACAGTATGGAGGTTACTAAAAAATTAAGAATAGAGCTAGGTGAACCATGTCATCCAAATTAAGTAAAGATAATTTATTTTTTTAAAAAGGATAGAGTTATCAATATAACCCAGAAACCCTTCTTTTGGGTATCCACCCCAAAATTTTGAAAACATTTATTCACAAAGATACACACATTCTTTTGTGTTTAGGAGTTGCATTATTCATAGTGGCCAAGACATGGAAACAACCAAAGTGTCCCTCGAAAGAGGACTGAATAAAGAAGATGTGGTACATATATATTGATACAATGGGCTACTACTGAACCATAAGAAAAGATGAAATACTGCCATTTGCGACAACATGGATGGACCTTCAGAATATCAGGTTAAGCAAAATAAGACAGAAGAAGCTAAGAATATGATTTCACGCATATGTGGGATATAAAACTGAAATCCCACAGACATGGACTAAAGAATGGTGGTTACCAAAAGGAAGGGGGGTGGGGAAATAGTAAAAGGCCAAGGGGTTCAAATACATGGTGATGAAAGACATCTGACTTAGGGTGGTGGGCACACAATGCAATATTCAGATCGTGTATCACCTAAATGTGCACTTGAAACCTATATAGTCTTATTAATCAATGTAATCCCAGTAAGTTTATGAAAAAATACCAGCATACTCCTGTCTCAGCCCTGTCTTCACCCTTCTTCCCTTATACATCTGCTTACTTACTCCCCCCACCATCTCCCTCAGACTGTCCTCAAGTACTGTCCTGTGCTGAGGCCTTCCCTCACTTCTTCATTTAAAACTGGATACCACCTCATGCCCCCCACCTCCTGCTACCAATGTTTAGCATCCCTATCCCCTTTCCTCTCTTCCTTTGTGATTCTAATTACATATGTGTAAATCTGAAATGGAGAGTTCAAATTAAGATGTGGTGAACTGAAAAACACACACCAATTTCAAAGACTTCACAGGAATAAAAAAAGAAAAGTATCTGATTAACAATATTTCCACATTAATTACATGTTAATATTAAAAGTAACATTTTCACATTAATTACTTTGAATACATTGGGTTACATACATTAAAACTAATTTCAGATACGTAAGTTTCACATGTGTCCTGCTATGACATGTCTATTAGCTCTGTTAACCCTTTTTGGGTATCTCATATCTATTACACTTTTCTAATCCCTTTTCTTCCCTCTCTATGCTCTGACTGGACATTTTCTTTCATTTCACCAATTCTGTTTTCTGTTTTTCTAAATTGCCATATTAATTATCAATTTAATTTCATATATTGTATTTTTCAATTCTAAAGATTCCATTTGATTCCTTTATAAATTCCAACTTGTCCAGCAAAGTATTCCATCTTCTCATTATTTTATTTTTCTCCCTTTATTTTCTTGAAAATTTTAATCTCAAATACAATCCTTGTCCAATAATTCTAATGTTTGGAAAATCTGCATATCCATTTCTTGAATGTGTGTTCATATGTCTTATCTCTTGATATGACTAGAAGTGTTTTACTAAAATCTGGACATTATGTATATATTAAAAAACAAGAAAAATAATATATTGGGAGTTCACACTTTCCTCCCCCAGAAAGTACCTTGACCTGGTGGGGAACGAGCAGACCCGGCTAAGCTGCACTGTTAATAAGACTCCGGCTACTCTGATATGCCCCAGTTCCTAGGACACGACCTCCAGCATCTTCAAGTGATTGCCTGGCAGGTTGTTATTTCCTCAACAAGATGATTTTTGCTTAGACTTTTAGTCTTGTGCCACCCCTCATCACCCACAGCTTCAGAATATAGCACACATCACAAAGGGAAAGGACTCTGTGCTGAGACCCAGCCAGTCTCCCTATCTGCCACTCCAGCCCCACACGACTGCCCAAACTTGGCTGGTTTCGCTGGTCCCAGCAGCTGCCCTCTCTGAGGCCGCACTCCTATCTTAGCACCTGCAGGTGTCATCTCAGAGGCGCAGGTCCATATCTCAGCGGAGGCACCAGTAAGAGACAGACTTCTCTCTACAATGCCACTTCCTCTGGATGATCTGTGCACATTAACTGGCATTCCAGTTATTGCTAGCAGGGCTGGTTTGCCACCAGCTCCACCCACACCCAGAGGCACAAGTGTGCTCTACTATTTTTCATGGGACTCTTCAACATCTATGTTTTTTTTATTTATTTGGTTTATCATCTTTCTTCAGGAAGGCTGGGTTTTTTTAATCTATTTTTTCATATCTGTATTCTCAGTTCTCAAGAAATGTAGAAAGAATAGACCGACCGGTGGTGGCGCTATAAACAGAACATTCACCTGAACGCTGAGGTCCCAGGTTTGAAACCCTGAGGTCGCTGGCTTGAGTGTGGGATCATCAACATGATCCCATGGTTCTGGCTTGAGCCAGGGGGTCACTGGCTTGGCCTGAGGTCCCCCCACCCCCCACCCCCGGCATCAAGGCACATATGAGACACATTCAATGAACAACTAAAGTGTTCCAACTACAAGTTGATGCTTCTAATCTCTCTCCCTTCCTGTTTTTCAAAACAAGAAAATGTAGAAAGAATAAAAAGATGAATTCATGACCAACACAATGGTAAGATTAAAAAAACTAACAAACCTGAATAAGAGTGACACAAATAAAAATAAACTGATTTTTCTACCCAAGAAATAGATATTTATTTAGCCACCATCCACTGGCCCCTTACTATGTGCCAATCAGTATCTTAAGAATTGGGTACTCAAAAATGAATACAACATTGTCCCTATCCCCAAAACACAGACTAGCAAAAAAAAAAAAAAAAAAAAAAAAAGAGTAAGAAAGAAGTACTTTCCTGACTCGTGACAAGAAAGCAGCAATGGATTTTAAACACATGAAGACCTTAAGTATTAACAACAACCTTCAAAAGTTTCTGTGGAACTTAAACTCTTACTCCCGAAAGCCCTCTGATTTTGCTCAGAGCCACCTGCCGATTTGTCTGTAACTGCCCTCAGGGCCCACGGCATTTTTGTTTTCAATGGCAGCAAAAAACATCCCCCCAAATCCTTAAAAGTGGATTTGATTTTAGAAAACAATTAGAAGCCCTTTGATGTAAGGTTTGATGAAAAAAAAAAAACCCTCATAAAATCAATCCGGATCAGTGAGGGAGACTTAAGTAAGCGGGACTCCTTTTCTCGTGTGGTTTGTAAGCTGGCTCAAGAGGCAACTCAAGAAACGGAAAATTTATGAGTGAAAATATTGTTGAACTAAGTAGTTTAGTGTTTTGTTTCATTATTTTAGTCCTGTGGTTAAAAGGTAATTTTTAGAATGAAATATACAATGCTGGTTGAAAGGTGAGACTTAAAAGAACGCCTAGAAGAAAAACTAGCATATTAAGAATACAGAGAAGTACTTAGGAGTTGTTATGGCACATGGAATTATTTAGATCCCACAAAGCTGTATTTCACAGCTTAGAATACATCACTTTCCTGTGCTGATATTGTGAAGCTGGTCTTGGACAGCAAACAGTTCTGTGTTTCATGATGCTGAACTGAGTCCACAGCCCCTGTCAGTGTTTCTCACAGACAGTTGTCATCCATTTAAGGTACATGAATGGATATATTTCTACATTTTACAACCCAGAATCACCCTCAAACTTAAACTTAAGAATACATAAAATAAGAATCAATAGTAAAGGAAAAAGCTACCTTTTCCCATTTTCCACTGAGGAATAACTAGGTGAAACAGGGAAGAAAGAAAAAAGAAACTTTAAGAATAAAATACAAACTACGAAACCAAAAGTTAGCTGCAAAAAAATGGTGATTGAGTCAAATCCATTTCTTAATGTATTTTGCAAAATGTTGTGATATTTTTATTTATAAACAATTGGAGGACCCAAAATAAACAACACTCAAAAGTGTTCACAAGCCATAAGCTACAACTTTAGGGCGATATTTCTTTTGTTACCTAGATAACTGAACAAAATAAGATTCCACTATGAGAGATCTGCTACGAATAAGAAATAAAGTAGCTTCTGAGAGGTCACTTTCACTTCCTTCTTCTTTTTCTCCTGTTATTCTCAGATTACTATTGATAATTTAGTTATATTAGCATTTTAGTCAATAAAGAGAGCCGAATTGATTTCTTCAAATTCAGACAACCAACAAAAATGTTAATATTTTATATTAACAACACAGATTCCTGTAGGGATATTTTGAGTGAATAGAATTGACATACATATAAATGCAAGGAAGTCATTAAAATTATGTATTAGCAGTAATTGTGGCGATAATTTTGTAAAATGATTATATCCATCTGAGAAAAAAGACTTTAAAATGAAGTCATATTCATTACATGAAGAAGTGACTAGAACCTAGTAGTAAGTAAAGCTAGTTAAATGTGTTTCCACCAAGCTCCAAGTTTAAGTTTTAATGCACTTAAAAATGTTTCTGGTCTCAAAACATTGAACTGCTGAAAATTTCCCCCAACAGAACAATTCCTTGAAGGGAAAAGCAGTTAAAATATGGATTGACGAGCAATCAGTAATCATTACTTGGTACATTCAATGTAGTATTGCTAGCACCTGGTTAACTAATTTAGAGACTGGTTAAACATCTGGAAAACAGGGCTTCTTCAAGTTAAATGTGAAAGCTCAGAGAATAAGATGGACTGCCTCACATTACCACTTATCAGGAAAACTGCAGAATAAGACTTTAGAAAGTTAAAATTGGGTGAACATATTAAAGGCAATTGGAATCAAAGGGATTTAAGTAGAAAATCTGGTACTTCTTAGAAAAGCTGATGATACATTTCATATCAAGGTTTAATATTTCTGTGAAGTTGGTTTAAATAAAAAGTACAATTTGAAAAAAGCTTTTCATAAAATTCTTAAACTGGAAGAGAAGAAATAAAAATTAGTACACCAGTGAGATAAGAACTTCCGTAAACTCCCCCCCCCCCCGCATCTCTCACCTGCATCACTGTGCTCCCCAGTCTCCACCTCCCCTCTTGTTTCGACTGATGAACTCTCTAGATCAGGGGTCCCCAAACTACGGCCCGCAGGCCACATGCGGCCCCCTGAGGCCATTTATCTGGCCCCTGCTGCACTTCCGGAAGGGGCACCTCTTTCATTGGTGGTCAATGAAAGGAGCACATTGACCATCTCATTAGCCAAAAGCAGGCCCATAGTTCCCATTGAAATACTGGTCAGTTTCTTGATTTAAATTTACTTGTTTTTTATTTTAAATATTGTATTTGTTCCCGTTTTGTTTTTTTACTTTAAAATAAGATATGTGCAGTGTGCATAGGGATTTGTTCATAGTTTTTTTTATAGTCCGGCCCTCCAACGGTCTGAGGGACAGTGAACTGGCCCCCTGTGTAAAAAGTTTGGGGACCCCTGCTCTAGACTCTGACAGGGTCAGCTCCTTCACTTGCCTTGCAGGCCTCCAAATGCCTCATTCCAGGATGACGCCCCAGCTATCCACTCATCTTTTTCTAATGTCACCATCCACTCATCTTTTTCTAATGTCACCAATTTTCCCCATGTTATTGAATTGTTCTCTTTAGCAAACAAACATGCTACCATATCCCTCATCTTAAAAACAAATGCCCTTTCCTTCACTCTAATCCTTCCTCAAAATATTAATCCATCATGCTCCTTTCCTTTATAGCAAACTTCCTTAAGAGTTATCTACACTGCTCACAAAAATCAGGGGATATTTTATCGCTTCATATTTACTTTGAAATATCTCCTAATTTTTATGAGCAGTGTAGATAATGTTTCTAACTTCTCTTATTACTTCTGGAATACATTTCAATTAGGTAATGGTTCTACCCATTGCACCCAAAATATGTTTCTTCTCAAGGTCAGCACTCACCTCCTCCACATTGATAGATCCAACAGTCTCCTTCCTAAAACTTAACTCCCTTGACTTCCAGGACATCAGCCTTGCCCAGTCTTCCTTCTCAGTGCTCTGATGTGTCCTCCTCATCATCCTGAACCTAAACGTTAGCGAGTCCCAGAGCTCAGTCCTTGAGCATTATCTCTTTCTGGCCACACATATTTCCAAAGTAATCTACTCCAGTCTCATTGTTTAAGTACCATTTGCCTACTAATAATTCCAAAATTTACATCTCCATAGCCCTGACCTGTTTCTAGAATGCATTTTCTGAATATTTTAAATAAGATGTATTGTTTTATATTCCCCCTCCCCCCCAAAATCCCCACAAACAAAAATGCTTGCTTTTCTTAAGGATTAAAACAAAGACTATTTGGTCACCCTATTCAAATTAATAATAATAAAAAAGACTATTTGATGTGAAGAATCAAAACCCAATGTAAAAGTGCGTTTATTCAAAACACCATTATTGACATATGTGATTTTTCTAAACTGCTAGAAACAAAGAATATAAAAATAAATTTAAAAATCAACTTAACTTCCATAACCTTATATATAAATACTATATAATGTGTGTGTGTGTATATATATATATATTTAGACACAAAAATTCATTAAAATCTATGAAAAAATGAATATACTCACATGAAACAAAAACAATACCTGATTTAAAAAGTTTTTAAGGAGGCATATATCTTTTCTACTGTTTTGCATTTTTAATGAACAACTTTTTTTTTCTGAGTGAATTTGTGATTTTATAGACTCATTAGGTTAACATGATTTACTTTTATTAAGTTGGTCTTCTTGAAAAATAACAGATTGATGACAGTTAAGACAGAAAAGTTGTATTGAAAATACCACAGTATATCTGAAAACCTCTTATAACAGACTTCAAATAAAGGAAAAAAGAAACATTATTATTTCAATGTGGTTTCTACATTTAAAGGTAGTTAAAAATTGACAACAAATGTTAATCAAACTGAAATATGAAAAAGGCATGCAATTTAAAATACGGGAGTAGATGAGGGATATAGTAATAAAATGATGATGCGCCTGTCAAAAAAGCATAGAACCTACCTTCCATTGAATTTGAACAATTGTTACTTATCCAACTATTGTTAAACAATCAAGAAAGTCAAGTAGAGAGCTTGCTCTATTAAAAATATGGTTAAAGGGCCCTGGTAGGTTGGCTCAGTGGTAGAGTGTCGACCTGGCATATAGATAGATGTCCTGGGTTCAAGGACACTGGCCCTGGGCACCGAGGATGGCTCTGTGGAGCTTCTGCCTCAGGTGCTAAAAATAGCTCGGTTGCGAGCATAGACCAAGATGGGCAGTATCGGCTCCAGATGGGGATGGCAGGTAGATTCTGGTAGGGGCATGCATATGTGGGAGTCTGTCTATCTCCCCACCTCTCACTTGGAAAATAAAGAAAGAAAATATATGGTTAAAAACATGTGCTGTGAATGCTGGCTCTATTTCCTCTGAGTTGTGGGAGCATGGAGAAATAGAAGTTTTAGTGTATGTGTAAAATAAAGATAATACTGGCTCCCATCTCATGATTCTCATGATTATTGTGATTACTGAGTGAGATAAGCTATCTAAATATGTTAGCATAGGGCATGAGGGCTTAACAAATGTTAGCTATTTTTACCATTATATTTAATTTCTCAAACTTGTTACTACCTCTTCTTTCTTTCTAAGACATTTTTAAATCCAAAGCTATTAAAATGAACAAGTAGCAAAAATAATTAAAACAAAAGGAATATTCACACTGAGCTCTGAATTCTGCCTGGAAGTTTTGAAACAACACAGTTTTATTACGGAGAACAAAGCTATACTTTGAAATCAGTTTGTTCTGTCAAAAAGACAAAAAGGCTCAGAGGATGTAATTGAATGACTATAATGCACCCTGGCCAAGAAGCGAGGCTTTAACTTGCTCTTTAAAGTACATGCAAGTGAGCATTGTTCTTTCCAATTTAATATAGACTTTCTACCCATAAATTGACTTTCTGAAATAGTTAGATAATTGTTGTATACTTTCAAGTTACTTTGTCAGTGTTCTTGAACTGTGAAAGTAATTCAGTGTTGAACTCATAAAATATACTCTGCAAGGTCCAAGTTTAAGTGAGTACAGTGATTTGTTTCCTAACAAAAGAGTCCAACTAAATTAAAACTCCTTTGTACTGGACAGTCCTTGAAGTGAGTGGCTTTCTTATCCATAACCCTTCAAAGCAAAGCAGCCAAGGGCAGATTTTTGTGCCTATAATCTACTATCTCCACCACCACAAAAGATAAAAATTCTGTATCACCTCCATTCCTGCCACACCACTCCCACAGTCCATGATCCTTACTATTTCTCTTACAGACACCACCACGACCACCACCAACTCTCTTACGACCACTACTAATGAAAAATAAGAATACACTAGTGCCTTTACTTGTATTGCTCCATTTAACCTTCAAAACAACTTGAGGTACATTGCATCTATTTTATAGATGAGGAAATCAAAGCATAAAGAACTTAATTAATTTTTGGCCTGTGTTCATATATTTGATGAGTAGAAAAGCCAGGATTTAGATCAAAGGGTTTTTTTGTTTTGTTTTGTGTTTTGTTTTTTAAGTGAGATTAGGGGAGATACAGAGACAGACTTTCATATATCCCTTGGCTGGGATCCAGCAGGCAACGCCCATCTGGGGCCATGTTCACAACTGAGCTATTTTTAGTGCCTGAGGCAGAGGCTCCACACAGCCATCCTCAGTACCCAGGGCCAATGTGCTCGAATCAATTAAGCCATGGCTGTGGGAGAGGGAGAGGAGGGGAGAGAGAGAGAGAGAAAGAGGGAGAGAAAAGGGGGCAGAGGAGGGAGGGAGAAGTGTGCCCTGACTAGAAATCAAATCTGAGACTTCCACACACTGGGTCGACGCTCTACTGCTGAGCTAAATGCCCAGGGCCAAGACCAAAGGTTTAATAACCACAAGGCACGTGTACCTTCCATGGCCCTGTATATCACTTAGCACAAAGTTAATGTTGAATGAATGGATAAGTAAAAGTTGCCATGCTCTGGGTCAGACAGCAGTGGCCACAGCTCATGGTCAACTGTCAGGAGATGCTGCCCTGCAGGACATTCTATACTCGATATTATCTAAGTCACCTTATAAAGTCCTCTTATGGGACAATGAAACGCATAGAGAATGGCACAAATGGGAACACTAAAATCAACGACCAGAAAGAAGGCAATGGGCTAGAGCCACAGAGTCAAGAAAACCAGTGTAAACATAAGCAGAAATGTAAAAGCATTTTATCTGCTGGTGGTGACAACAGAAACAGGTAGAGGAAGCACTGGGGCCACTCAGCACCCTGGGGCAACGGCAATGTCCTGAACAGCATTCCAGTGCAGTGAACCTTTCCTCAGGAGAGAGTCTCATCCAACTGCTCGTGTCAGTAACTCCAGAGTCAAATACTTATTCCCCACATAGAATCCTTTACTGTGTTCTAGATTTTCTATCCTCTGCTTCAATTCTCATCCAAGCCGACACCACCTTCTGTTGGATCACTGCAATTTGCTCCGCACTGATCTGTGCCACTTCCGTCTTGCCCTTCCTGATCCATTCTCCACCAGCCTGGTTCACACACACACCTTGTGTACCTCGCCTGGACTTATTCAGCCCTGATTTAAAACATCATTTCTTTGGGGAAACTCATGTACAGGGTAAGATTGGTTCTCCTGCTATTGGGTCTTTTATTTTTTCTAATTAATTGATTTTTAGAGAGAGGAAAAAAGGGAAAGAGAGAAAAATAGAAGCATTCATTTGTTGTTCCACGTAGCTGTGCACTCACTAGTTGCTTCTAGTATGTGTCCTGACCTAGGACTGAACCTGCAACCTTGGCATTTTGGAATGATGCTACAATCAACTGAGCTAGTTAGTCAGGGTTGTGACTGGGACTTTAGTCACTCTCTAGTTTCTTAATAGTTATCACAATTAACAATTATTTGTTCATAAGTCTTTGTTTTTAGACTTTAGACTCTTTGAAGACAATGTGTTTGTTTTGTTTAATCTCATATCCCAAGTACAGAGCCTTGCCTATAGTGTACAATAAATATTTGCTTAATAATGCTATTTTTCCCCACATAATACAGCATCTTCAGTAACCTGAAGACCTGTTGTTTTCTTAAAGAAAACCTAAGTAGCTAATCTGAAATGTGTTTACAAATATTCACAGTGAAGAGAATGGAATCCAGCCCACCTCCACTGGGGACTCACATCTTGCATGCGCTGTGCAGAGGGACGTGGCACGGGGAGAGGCGGGGAGCAGGCTTCACTTGGTATGCACAGAGAAGCCACTAAGAATCTTTGAGCAGTGGAATGATCGGATCAGATCTGTGTCTGGGTAGAAAACTTGGCGACTGGATGAACTAAAGTGTGTTCATTTAAGCGTTGAAGAAGGAAGAGCAATTGGGGAGCTGTTATAATACTGTAGGTGGAGGCTTTTCTTTTTTTTTTTTTAAGACTTTATTCAATTTTCAGAGGGGAGGAGAGAGAGAAAGAGAGAGAGAGAGAGAGAGAAGGGGAGGAGCAGGAAGCATCAACTCCCATATGTGCCTTGACCAGGCAAGCCCAGGGTTTCGAGCCAGCAACCTCAGTGTTCCAGGTCGACGCTTTATCCCATTGCGCCACCACAGGTCAGGCCAGGCTTTTCTTTCTGAGGGGAGAGCCAGACGCCCACATGTTCATGTGACCTAAATCTGACCACTACGTCTATAAAAAGTCTGTTAAAGGACTTAGAAAAACTTGCCATCCTGCAAACACGCATGCAAGGAGAGCCCATCCCCAGACCCAAGTCTTTGGACATGGTTGTGTGGAGCTGGGAGGTCAGTTATCTCGCAAGCGTGGGTCAGTAAGCCCGGCTGGGAACAGCACCACAGAAGGCAAAGAGGAAAGTTAAAGATCCAAGTTTTTGATGACTGAATAAAAACCGAAAATAAGTTTTACTTAGAAGAAAACAAAATTTAAGATCTGAAACATATTTTAATATATTTACTTTTATTCTTATCCCTCTTTATCCAATACCACATTTCTACTCATTGAAGTTAGGATGCTCCAAGTTCAAGTGATAGATTGCTTATTAAAGTGCCTAAAAGTTGTATTTATTAACTCACTTATCAAGAAATTAGCTTTTATTGACTTTGGAAGGTGGCTGACTGGGGCCATCAGGGAGCTGGCTGGGAACATGGACAACCCATCCAAGTGTATTTTCTAGCATGTAATATACAGCTCAATTTTATAAGAAAATTTGCAGTTTGCATCCAAAGACAAAACAAAACAAAACCCAAAGAAAAACTCTAGTCAACTCACCTCTCCCAAATAAAATAAGGAAAAAGCAGGGAGACAAATGACAGAGATTCTTATCCACTAGCAAGTAGGATAGACCCTACTGTTCCCCTTTATCTGTCTACATGTGGCCTATGGTTAACTTCCTTTCTTTCACCCAACATCTGTTACCATTTATTATATAACTATCAGTCATCTAGATGTTAATGAGAGCATATCATTTTCTCTGCCCTCAAAGAATTATTCAGTGTTCATTCACCTCAAGAAGAAGTTACACATTATCTGATTAGCAAAGTTCCCCAAACATGGTAGGTGAGCAAATATTTAATGTGTTTGTTCAGTAGCATTATATTTTTGAGCGTTCTAAAGAAACCTTAAGATAAAATCTTCTGGACACGGACGGCCATCTGCTTAGAGGAGATGAGGAAACGTATCACCTCAGGTATAATTTGGAGTTCTGAAGGTCCTTACTAGATAGACACAAAACCCAGTCATTCATGTAAACCTCAAGAAAACTATGAAAATAAACAATCCTGTATGTCACTAATCTTTATCTCTATGGAGCACTGAACACACAACATGGAATTTTAACAATAAAAAGAAAAATAAAAAATTACTGACCTGGTATACACCAGGCAATAAGCCAGGTGCTTTTATATATAAATTCATTTTCAGACGTATAACAACTTTTCACGGTTGGAATTATTATTCCAGTTTTACAGTGAAGAAATAAACTTAAAGGTCAAGGTTACACTCTTGGTCACCTTCCTGACACCATGCTGCCTGTGTTGAGAAAAAACCCTTACACTAACTTCGAAAAGTATATCACAGAACATAAACCACCCTAATAAGGTTCTAAACCTTCAGAGAAGGTACTTTGGGACATCCTTATAATTACAAAGATGAATTTCTCTTATTCTGAAATCTACATATTTGAATAGCTCAAGAAGAATCTCAAATCTGTTCAGCAACTGACAATCCTTTCAAATTTTCAGAAACTGTTTTATTCAAGTAAAAGCATTATAACTTATAAACACCGATGTGTTATCGGCCTAACTAAAACAAGCTACCTGATCCAATTCATAGCTACTAAATGTGAAGCACTCAGCAATTGAGCTTCATGGGATGTGCCTGTGGAAATGATACCAGGCAGAAAGATCACCACAATTTCCAAAGTCAGGATGGGAATGTCTAAGGCCTCTCTACATTGCCTCTTCCTGGTGTTGGGAAAAGCTCTTTGCAGAGCCATGTCTTCTGGCTCGTATTTTCTTACTCCTCCTTGAAATACAGAAGTGACAGATGATGCGCCAGTAGCCAACCTGGACCAACAGACAGCCTGGAGGTTAGAAGCTAAAGGATAAACATGGAAAGCAGAAGGACAGAAGGAGACAAGCCCTCCTGTTCAGTCTTTCCAACCTGGGCCTAACAGAATGGTCCCACAAAAAAGGGTGGTAAAAGAACAGATGCCCTCCGCGAGGTGGGGCTGGAGAAGAACCATTAACACTCACAAGCACGTCTATGGAGCGGGCTTCGTGAAGTGAGCTGCATGCCCCTTGGGCACTCAGAGATGGCAAATTCGCCATGAAGGAGACAGGAAATCCATATGTGCGCATGACACCAGGCTCCACCAAGCTGTCTTCATCAAAGGAACAGGGGTGTACAAAACATGGCCATGTGCAGTTGCCCAGAAAATGTACTAGGATGAAGAGTCACTAAACAGCTCTGTGTGTTGATTATCTATGTACCTGTTATCACCTTCAAAAACCTACAGTTGATGTGGACAAGAATTCACCACTGATTGTCAAATAAAGTTATAAAACAGCAAAGAGAAATGACTGAAGGAGTCCAAGTCCCTGATGGTATCACGGACCTTCCATGCAAGCCTCACAGATACCTTTGATTTCTCTCTTCAAGTAAAGTATTGAAGTCAACGACATTTTAGTTTTCTCTTACCTGCACTTGAATCTGATCCTAACCAATATGGATTTTTTTTTTTTCCTGAGGAGAAGAAACTGGCTGGTTGGAGGACAAGGGGGAAGAGAGATTTTTCATTGTATTTTCATTGGAGCCATGTGATTGTTTCTCAGCCTTTTGGCTAAAATCAAGTGTAGTATCAATTTAAGCCAAGTGAATTACTTAGTCAAAGTGAAATTAAATTAAAATTAATTTAAAAAGTCTAAAAAAGTAATTGTAAACTTTAGTTGAAAATTAAATTTTAAAAATGGTTCAGATGAGAAAAAATATTAAAAAATTAATAAAATACCGTCTGAAAACTTAAAAATTGTTCCTGTTAATAAAAACATTTAAGTTATTCTATAAAAAGGTTCATAAAAATCTATACATAAGGTATTTTCATAAATGTGGACAATGTGATATAAACCTCAACCATTTCTCCTGCAAAGCTTTGAAGCACATGAGGACAGGAGCCACTGTGTTCCATTTTGTAACAAGAGCTACTTGTCTGGGATTCTGCATGTGAATGGTGCTTAAAAATGCTGGTTGAACAAATAAAATGCCATTAAACACATCACTGTCGCGAGTGCTCACCTCCGTACGTGCCTGACAGTTATCTATAAAACTGAATGTGTGAGGAAGACTTTAAGTAAACAGAGAAGAAAAAGATTATAATTTTGAGTAGAAGCTTAGTAGAACAAGTTACTGGTAGTTATTTAAGCTAGCAAGCAAACATTTTAAGTCCATTTATTTACCTGTCTCAGTAACTCATTTTCCTCTGCAAGTATTTATTGACTGACTTAGTGTATGTAATAATCTCAAGTGAAAGTTAAAAAGGTATTTATGTGGGGTGGGGCATAAAATTGCTATTAAAGTATAGTAGGAACTCTACCCTGGTTCCCATGATTTTTGTTTTTCTAATACTTTTATTCTTTTAAAGCAAACCAAAAGAACACAACTTACTAAATGTACACTTGGCAAAATTTTCCTACTGAAAACTTGTACCTTTACTCTGTAACAGATCTTTTGTTGTTGTTGTTATTCTACTAAAAAAACCATTCATCTTCTCAAAGTGTTTGTTAGCAATTTTAACTAGCTTATATGGAAATATGGTTAGAAAGCCTCCAATGGAATTTACAGGTGAGGCCTTTTTACTGAGCAAATACGTGAAACTTTTAAAAGATTGATAGGAATGAGTAACTTACTTTGTCAGTTTTATTTTTTGTGTCTTGGTAACAAATGTTATTTTGATAAATAAAGATGGTTTTTATTGCACTTACTGCACTGTGATTTTTATACAACTATGGTTCTTCAAATAATATAAAAGGAGGAGCCATACTTCAGTACTCCAGATGTTAACTCATATTTCTTTTAAAGTTATTTGTCAACATTTCCACATCTGTATCAGAACGAGAAGAATTGATAGCATGGATTTCTCTATGTCCTACTAAATAAGAATCTCAAGAAAAACAAAATGGGTGTAACAGCCCTGGAAATGGTTCTGTTCTATCATTTCTCTACTCTTGCCTCTCACCATTGCCTTACAAACCTTTTCACTATGGGTCCATAAGGCAAAACAATGGTGATGACAGTGGGTAAGATATCCACCCAATACCAAACACAAAATAAACTTGGGTGGGTCTGAGCATGCCCCACCTGGCAGCAAGCACGCCATAAGAGTAGAGGAAGGAATTCCAGCCTCATCAGATTACTTGCAAAGCACAATCAATCAAGGTATATCTGAACCCAGTTTCTAAGCAGCATCAAAGTAATAGCCCCAATGGTACTGGCCGCCTATGTCCTTTTGGGAGCTAGTTCCTACTTGACAACAAAATCAAGGCAAAAGCTCCTACTATATAAATAGCTTTTACCATAATAGAAATCTCATCAAATCAATGTCCATAAAACATTTAATTATACCTGACAAAAATTGTGTTCAAAACCGTTAGGAATTCAGGATCAGAAAAAAAATCTTGCCATTGTTCAGGAATTGTGTATGATCTTATAGATGGAAATAATAATGATCTAACTTAAAGAAGGTGCTCAGAAATACCTTCCAAAAGGGTTCTGGGATCTTTATGACATGGTCTTTATTGATTTTTCACTTTTATAGCGCAGGCGAATTAATGAGATGTGACAATTACTTGTAAACAAGGTTGTGTGTCCTGGCTATGGTACTGACAGCAAGCATCCATTTAAACCACCTGCTAGACTAGAGTATCGTATTAACTGGAAAGCTACAAATCATGTCAAAATCGTCTTGTAGTTTAGATGTGATTTGGTCTCACCAGTCACCAAACTGCTCAAGGTTGGGAAGCTGGGTGTGAAACGGAGGCCCTGGTTTTGCTGGTTTTGCTCACAAGAGTGACATTGGAAGTGCCTGGCTTTCTCTTATACTAGCAACAGAGTTCCCAATATCTGGTCACCAGCCCCATGAGTGCCGAGAGGAAGGAAGACAATATGTTATGCTGGTGTAGACTGTAACAGGCACTGCTCAGTTCTGTAGCTGGCAGGAAGGGTGGCAGCTTCCTGATCGTGTGCACTTCCTGTTGGAACAGGCAGTTTCTGCATCTCAGAGGAGAAAGAAATTGCCTTGGTGGCCTGTGTTGTGGTTTTTGATGCTGTTATCAAAGCTCAATCTAGACCATTTCTTCAGTCCTCCCATAATACTGTAATTCATTTGATATGACATTATAAATACTTTCCTGCTTATACTTTATTCTGGTTTTTGCAGCTAAACCTTGATCTCTACCGCCAGTGCACACATACTCTTTCCAATAAATGGATTCTCAATTTGTAACGGCGAAGAGGGTCAATGCAGGGTTTAAAGGACCACAGGGACTTCCGCACTCCAAGAGAACGACCAGGGATGAATGGTTGCTGAACTCTGCTCTTCCTCACTCAAAATGAAGACACAGGTAAGTTCGAGGACCGGAGAGGACAATGTTCAAAGTATTCCTCTGACTTGAAATATCCAGATTTTAGTTTAAGTCCTTCCAGAATAACACCCAAGATTTAAAACTCCAAGTACAAGAAGTACAGTAAGAACAAGACTTCTAAAAGCCTGGGAGACCCTATTTTTTGAGAACAGGTTCCAGCAGCCTCAGGTCCCCATTAGTTCCTGGAGGCAATGGAGTTCTGAGATACAGGACACCCACTCCTGCCAGGCAGTCATTGACTTACCATAAGATGTGATGTCTCTGGCTCTTTCAACTGGAAACTTAATTCAACTATACTATGAAATGTGTGTGTGTGTGTGTGTGTGTGTGTGTGTGTGTGTGTGTGTCTCTTTTCCCATCAATATTGCTCACTTGAAATAGTCAAGTCTCTTAATAAAAGTTTCTTTTTGGGGGCGTTGTGGGTGATATTATGAACTACCTCAATATTCTTTTCTCAAGTCTCTCTTTACCTGAAAACTGAGACCAACGTCTCAATAAGTTAGAAGGAAAAGACCATGCTTGGCTGTCGCTGCGGTCTTCCACTTTTCTTAAATAAAAGAACAGTCCCCTCTTATAGTTAGTGAGACTTAGCTGCAGATGGTGGGTAAGGTTGCCAGATTCAGCAAAACAAAATGAAAAATGAGGATACTTAGTTAAATTTGAATTAAGATAAATAATGAATAAATTTTAAGTATAAGAATATCCCATGAAATATTCGGGACCTATTTATATTTTAAAAGTATGTATGAGACTTGCTGACATTAAAAAAAAGTATTCTTGCCCTGGCCGGTTGGCTCAGTGATAGAGCATCGGCCTGGTGTGCAGAAGTCCCGGATTCGATTCCCGGCCAGGGCACACAGGAGAAGCGTCCATCTGCTTCTCCACCCCTCCCCCATTCCTCCCTCTCTGTCTCTCTCTTCCCCTCCTGCAGCCGAGGCTCCACTGGAGCAAAGATGGCCCGGGCGCTGAGGATGGCTCTGTGGCCTCTGCCTCAGGTGCTAGAATGACTCTGGATGCAACAGAGCGACACCCCAGAGGGGCAGAGCATCGCCCCCTGGTGGGCATGCCGGGTGGATCCCGGTTGGGCACATGCGGGAGTCTGTCTGACTGCCTCCTGTTTCCAGCTTCGGAAAAATGCAAAAAAAAAAAAAAAAAAAAAAAAGTATTCTTTATCTGGAAATCAAATTTAACTCACAATCCTATGTCTCATCTGACAATTCTAAAAGCCCTTGTGTGCACCATCACTGAAGACTGATCTTATCTATAGTGACCCAGGGCCTGACACTGTGTCAGGGCCGAGCACAGACCTTCAGACAGAAGGAAAGAGCTAACTGGGGGTAACTCATAGCTTTTTAAAAAATGGGGAATGAAGAGTAAATGAAATTCATAACTGGCCTCAGACTCTTGGTATTTCCTGGGTTTTGCTGCCCTGAACCTAGACTCAGGTATGTCCCTGCGCAGGGGCCACAGCCTAAGTCTTCGTGCCCTGTGACCAACTCGGCTTCCTCCTGAAGCCTGGCTGTCAGCAGGCTCAAGAATAAATCACAGTATTGACTCTAACTTCTTTTTTTATCCACTAAATACACAAGCTACCTCAAGTCTTTTAAATAAGACATAACCATAAGATATTGGAATCAAATGAGCTGGCTTTCCTCTGTGGTAGACACGAGGAGTTAGTGAAGGGAACAGTTCTAAAATTTACATACAATAGTAGTCACCTTCTTCGTTTTTCCATCTCTGGGGAATAAAAAATAATTACTGTATTTCCCTTAATAATTATATGCTACAGATTTCACTATACAGGTTTTGTAACGTGTAGTGTCGGGCACTGTTACTGTAAGGAGGAACGATGCCCCGGGCAGAACAAGCTATTCCAGAGGTTCAACTTTTATTTAGCAGGTCCTACACTACCACAGGGAGCAGACAGAGGTACCAGGCAACTCAGTGCTTTTGTTAAAAGTGTTCTACTGCTAAAGCATGAGAAGTGAAAATGTGGCTAAGTTTTGAAATGGAATACATATCTGGAAAATAAAGTTATTTGCAGTATAGTTAAGTTTTGCTTAAGTTTGGAAAGATAACATGAAACAGTCTCAGATGAGCAATTTGCCGACTAGAAAAGTCACTCTTTTTTCCATCAGCCTAATACGGCAGTTGTGTCTCACAGGCAAAGAAAAGCTAAGGAAGACTTACAGACTGCAGATATCTGGCGTAGTGTGGCAAAATTAGCTGCTAGTTTCTTCTTCTCCTTGTTACACATTTTCCATATGGGACTTATTATTATCAACGAGAAGAACTAAGAAGCAACCAGAAGCAAGAGGAAAGGTCCAGAATGGCATGCATTAACTGCTTGTCAACTGTGGTTTTCCTAATGAATTGCCCTGTGCTCTGTATCTCACTGATTACAGTACAACAGCTTTCATTTAGTCACTGCAAATAAGACTTAGTGCCACCGTATTTACATTCTATAGCAAATAATTAGCATTTCATATTAGAATCATCCAAGGCACTTCTGAACTTACAGCAAGACTATTTGACATCATCCAATACTTGATTCCATCCCAAACAAGCTTGAAAACAGATTCTGTGCTTTTTAGTTACAACGGTGTCACCGATGAATTCTACCATGGCTTACATTCCTGCCAATATTATAGCTGGGGATATCAAAACGCGGCAGTAATTAGGCCTTGCAAGTCTGACTTCCCCAGCGGTAGAACTGTCACAGAAGGGGAGGAACTGATATTCAAAGTTTATAACTCAAATGTCTACAATTATTGCTAGAACCTGAATACAACCATTTTAAATGGCAGAAAGCAACTCAAGAAAAAGCCTTATCATAAAAGTAGAAGACAAAAAAAAAATAACATCACATGCTTTGATGAGCAATGCCTTTTCTCTGTTAAAAAATAATCGTTACTTATTAGAACTCAGCCCTGGCCAGACAGCTTGGTTGGTTACAGCCTTTTCTTGATATGCAAAGGGTGTGGATTCAATCCCCAGGCTGGGCACATGCAATAACAGATCAATGTTTCTCTCTCTCTATCTTCTTTCCTCTCTTTCTAAAAATCAATCAATAAAAACACTCCTCAAACCTGATTAGTAATTTGGTAAGGAAGTATCTTTTTAAAACATAGCTACCATATTTAAAATATTATAAAGCCTGTTCTATTAAATAAATTAGAACTTCACTTTACAAGTATTTTATTCTTTTTTTTAATTATTTTTATTTATTTATTCATTTTAGAGGAGAGAGAGAGAGGTTGAGAGAGAGAGAGAAGGGAGGAGGAGCAGGAAGCTTCAACTCCCATATGTGCCTTGACCGGGCAAGCCCAGGGTTTTGAACCAACAACCTCAGCATTCCAGGTCAACGCTTTATCCACTGCGCCTCCACAGGTCAGGCTACAAGTATTTTATTCTTGAATTAAATATATAGATTTATATATATTACTATTTTGTAAAACCAAATTTATGGAAAGCATTTTGTACAAAATCAGTTATTTCCTTTTCTATATAAATGTGTGTGTATAGAAACCTGCGTATGTATGAACATATGTAATTCTTTATATAGAACTGATGTTTACTCCAGCACGCTCATACAAAACTGGAATCAATATTTCTGAACTTGTTGTGAATATGTTGTTCACTGATGGAACTAGATAATCTAAACATAACACCTCAGGAGAGAAAGACCCTCGGCCCCAATCACAGCTGGGCCCACGTGATGCTCTCATTTCTCTGACTTGTCCTTTGCTGGGCTCCTGTGCTATGTGAATAGCTCCTGGTACCTGCTTCTGGACCTCTTGAGATAACTGAGACCCCTGGTCCAGTAAACCACCTCAGAGCCCCTCACCGTTCACATGCTCCTTCCACTTGGTCACAGATCCAGCCCGAGAATCTCCAGGTGGCTGATCTCGTGGACTCTCACTACAAGGGGGGCGATCTGTGGGACTCTTCCTACCTCACTATTTCAGTTTTTACGGGTTTAATTGTCTTAACTAGACATTTGAGAAAAACAGGCAAGTGGGTGTAAACAATGCAAAATAATAATAATAATAAATTAGCCTTAGGTGCAAAGAAGTAAATAATGATAGTGTGTAGGACTGTTGGCTAAGAGCTCCCAGTGAACATAGTAGAGATTAGAGGTGAGAAATTAGTGATAATAAAATGTGCTCAGTTGGTAAGGGCCTTTCATACAAATTTTCTTTTCTAAAAAAAGATTAAAAACCTTCAGATACAGAGTCTCTCTCTCTCTTTTATATTGTTTCATTCCTTATCATGTCTCTCAACAGGGACAGGGAATTAGTTCTATCTGAAAAAACCTCTTCAAAAACAAAGTAAACCTCTGTGGATTTCTTGCAAGGTCACTGCGACCTGCAGTAACCAAGACGTTTTCATTCTCCCCTGACAAAAGCTGGTGGTCAAAGCCGGAATATAGTTCCTTAGGTTACAGGTTGTTGTTTAGGAAGCTGGGATGATAATTAGGTCACATAAAGCACAGTAAATGGTTATTTGATATCCAGGAAGAGGACTGTTAGAACTTGTCTCGGCTGATACAGTCTGCCTCCTTCCCAAAAGTAAATGAACCAGGGAGTTTGGAAACTCTTTTCAATAGCAGTTCTATCATCACCCATCCATTTTCCTCAAGTAAAGAATATGGACAAACACATGGATTTGAATCCCACCTCTGCCATTTACTACCTATTTAACGTTAAGCAAGTTATTAACCTTCCTGTGCCTGAAATTCTTCATATCTCCATGCCTTATGGAATTTTTGTTATGATGGGATGAGTACATTAAGGGCAAAACACTGCCTAGCGGTAGTAGCAGCTACATAAATATTGACTGCTATTTCAATTGTTAGAAAGATGTGATATACAGAAAATGAGTCAATGTGAACTTGTGAACTTAAAAAAGGCATTTCTTGTCTAGCTTATTATTAAAGAGACCTGGTGTGGCCTTAGGCAGCCAGCCTACCACCACACACAGAATCTGGCATGCAGCCCCAATGCCCACATTGTGGTCTCCTCGACTTCTCCATTACAGAAAATGAGTGTATGTGATGAGTAATTGATACCAACCTCTGCAGCGGGGGAAAATAGTCAAGATGAGCCTGGGACATCTTGTTGCCAAATTATAAGGACATATTAAAATATACCTGGGTGGTTTTAAAAGCACACAGAAACTTGAAGAGGGTTCTTAATTTGACAAGATTGACAATTTGGGGATCAAAATAGATAGATGAGAAATTAGACCTTGTGAGTTGAAATATATTCTGGTTTCTTGCTTCATATTTTAAAATCTGATAAGGCTAGCACCCCATTGGTTATTGTTATATTTCAATACTTTTCCCAGTCTTTACTTGTTTGTTTCTCTATTTGAATTTTAGAACTAGCTTATCTATTTCTAAGAAAACTTCTGTAGTTAATTTTATTATAAATGATTTAATATTGACTAGTATCTTTATGAACTAATCAATAAAGAATTACTAGAAATAAAAGATCAAATAACACACTAAAAATGAACAGAGATATGAAATATATAAAAAGAAGTTAAATAGAACATCTAAGTTCTAGTATCTGATTTGAAGTGATTTCTTATATTAGCTGTTGTTACATTGGTAAGTTACTTAAACTCTTTGAATCTCACTTTGACATCAATAAAGCAGAAATATTACCACCTCCTTCATAAGAATGTTGCAATTACCAAATGAGATACTCAAATGAAACACTTGACACCTAGTAAATGCTCAATAAAAAATTGATAGCGTTATTGCTTTCAGCATAAAATCCAAACTCCTTACCTCACCTATAAAGACCGCTCACTGTCTTCTGTACCAGCCTCTCTCTCTGACTCCTTCATCTCTTCTTTCCCCTTCATTCATCACCATCTCATCATCACTCTTCCATTAATTCCTCTGACATGCCCAGATCTTTCCTGACTCCATGCATTCACTATCGCTTCTTCCTACTTCTTTTTTAAAGACGGGACCTTCCAGGGCTGGCCTTCATTTTGCAGCTCAAATGTTCCTTCTAAGGAAGGTGTCTGCAGTTATCACATCTTATTTATTTTCTCTACAGCTTTTAGAAGTTGTCATTTATTTATTTACTTGCTGTTGCAAAAGAAGGTGGGCCTGGTAAGGACCACAGTAGTAGGTAGAGCGAGAGCCCCAGCATCCGACGCTCCTTGGAGCTGCACAAGAAGCGTCTACTGACTGAATGTCTCAGAGCTAAATTACAAAACACTGATGAAGAAAATGCAGATTTTCTGTACAACAGAAAACCATATTTTGAACTTAAATGTTCAACTCTGACTAATGTCTCATAAAGTTCAAAAGAAAATTCAATCGTATAATTATATTAAGAAAGAATTACTCAGAACACCGAGACATGCAACAGAATAACAAAAAAGAATGCCATTTTGAAAAATATTAGGCATTCTAATTAGACAGCCACCATACCTACTTCTGTATAACATTTGTGACCTGCAAATTGTGCCTTCACACAGGAGAGGTAGCTCTGTAATTACCCCAATCACCACAGTTAAAAAGCTTAGGAAGAGAATGAGCCAGTAAATCAACGTAAAAGACATAATTGCCACATTCAAAGATCATATGAGGCTGCTTGTTATCTATAGGCTAATATAATTATTAAAAAAAGGGGGGAAAATAGCAAGAAGAACCAAAAAGTCAGGTTGTTTAGATTTTCATAACTGAAATGAAAATCTTTGTATCTAAATTTAGAAAGATTTCCAGCTCGTTTTCTGCTGGTTTCACTTGCATTTAAAGATTTTTAGGACGTCAGAGAAATGGAACTGTGAGGGGGGCTCGCAATGCCTCTCCCCGAATTTTCAACAAATTCAACAACTAGAGACAGAAAAACAATCCCATGAACATCGGAAATACATGTACATCAAACCAAGGTATGATTGGGCAAAAAGGTGGCTGAAAAACCACTCTGAAGGAAATAGGACGGAGAACGGAGTATTTCGCTGCCCTCACTGACCCGAAGAAACTTTTTTTCACTTGGAACTGAGAGGGAGGGAGGGCTGGGGCGGAAACATTCAAGCTGAGGAGAGTGTGTGCCCGCAGCAGCTCAGCCTATGGAGCTGACACCAGCAGCAAACCCCGGCAGAGGTGGGCGTGGGCGAGTGGCTGGCCTGCAGAGTGGGCTTTGTTTACCCCCGGTCTCCGGATCGGCAAGCGTGGGCAGTATACGAGTGGTTTCTCCTGGCACATTGGGCATGGGCTCCCGCGTTCCCAGACAGAGGGCTGGGTCAAAGACAGTTAGCAGTGGCCTTCTGCATGGGCTACAGACAGACTCTCTGTGTGATCCCTGCTCCCCAATCAACAGCGTGTGGGGAGTGCACAAAAGCCGGCTTCCCTACACCCGGACCTCTCTTGGCGGGGCGCCTTCACCAGCCATACAGGCTAACAAAGCAAATTCCTTGGGAAGAGAACTGCTGAAGTGCTGGGGGAGGGGTGCGCAGTCAGCTGCAGACAGTCTCTGAAGAGCAGTCCTGTGGATCACTGAAAGGAGCCTAACCCGCAGACTGCTTACTGCCTGGCTGGATTAGGCTGGCTGCTCTGGCTGACAAGGACTTCATTCCCAGGTCTACAAATTAAGAGAACCAGAGGAGGGAATTGATAGTTCTTAGGGCCTCTCCTTCAGTAGGCAGTGGCTTGGGCAACTTCCTGCCAGCCGATACAGGGTAAAAACCACATTCCCACAGAACAGACCTCAGAGAACACTGCAGAAGTTGGGCAGGCGAGGCTATAGGCTTCTTAACGAGGGAGAAGCCTGTGAAGAGCAGACCCGCGGAGCGCTCAGGCAAATTTAACTAGATATACCTGGGGAACCTTAGAAAGGAGTCTGACATGAAGTCAGCTCGCCCCCCTACCTGCTTAAGATGGTGGCTCTGGTCGGCAGAGCTTTTATACCGAGGGCTGTGCTTTAAAAGGACATGGAAGAGGGACTTGGCAGCTTTTAAGATCTCTTGTTCTGCAGGCAGTGGCTGGGGCATCTTCTTGCCAGCCGATACAGGTTACAAAGTGCAAAAAGCCTGGGGAGAATAGTCCCGCGAAGCGCTGAGGCATATTAGACATGCCTGGAGGCTCATAGAAAGACACCTGAGGAGCAACTGGCTCCCAGCCCTGCCTGACTACACTGGCGGCTCGGGCTGGCAAGGCCTTACCCAGAACCCTGGGTTGAGTGAGGATAGAGGGGGGTTTTGGCAGCTCTTAGAGCCTCTTGCTCTCCAGGCAGTGGCAGCGGTAACCTCACCGCTGGGTCCCCAGGCTGCTGGTTCAGGAAGGAGACACTGGAGGAGAGGCTCCAGGAAAACGGACTCTCCCATTGTTGAAGCCTACAAATGCTAACAAGCCCTGCCTACCAACGGGACTGAGGCCTAGTTTATGTCATCGCCATAGCAACACATCAACTGAAAATCTCTACCTAAGAGTGCCTCAGGGGCAGAACCTGGGGTACAGTGCCACCAGCCAAAAAGAGAAAGAAGAAAAAGGATAAAGATAACCTCTCAAAAACACAAAAGGTCCACAGTCTTTATACCATTTTCCATTTTTAAAAATTTTCATTTTTGTATCTTTTTTTCTTCCACCTTGGTCCTTTTATCCTCTCCGTTTTATCCTTTTCTTTTCATTTTGAACTTCATTACCCATAGGTGTTACATTTTCCATTCTTTTTTCTTTTCTTTTTCCTTTTCTCTTTTTTTCTCCCTCTCTTTTGGTTTCTTCTTTTCTCTTTCACTTTTCCTCTCATTCGATTCTCACTCACAAACACATTATTTTATTTTGGATTCAAATTTTTTTCTTTGTGGCATCTTGTGTGCTTTTTACTTCACTGTTTATCTCATTAGCATTCCCCCCAACTCTGGCTCTCCATTCTATGTAGTTTTCGTTCCACTTAATACAATAGAATTTGCATCTTTCACTGTATTTTTTTTCTTATTCCTTTTTTCTTCTTTTCTCTTTCACTATACCTCTCATTTGACCACCATTTACAAACAAATTATTTTATTCTTGGTCCAAATATTTTCCTTGTAGCATTTTGTGGGTTCTTACCTCATTTTGCCTCTTTGTCACACCTCCCTAACTCAGGCCCTTCGTTCTATGTAGTTTTTGTTCCATTTAGCACAATATAATTTTCAGTTTTCCACTGTATTTTCACAAAATAAATTTTTAATTTTACTTTTTTATTTTTTATCTTTATTTCTTTATTCTTTATCAACTCTTAATAGTGTTATTAACAATACCACTCTCAAATGCCATTAAGGAAAAGAAATCGAATATCATGGATACAAAAGACAGAAATGTAGCTCAGATAGATGAGGAAAAATCTATAAAATAAATTTCAATAGACTGAAAACCTTGGAGTTAAATGACAGAGAATTTAAAATTGAAATCCTAAAAATACTAAGGGATATACAAGAAAGCACAGAAAGGCAATTTAGGGAGCTCAGAAAACAATTCAACAAACAGAAAGAATACATCACCAAGGAAATAGAAACTATAAAAACGAATCAAACAGAGATGAAAAACTCAATTCATGAACTGAAAAATGAGATAACAAGATTAGCTAATAGAACAGGCTGATAGAGGAGAGAATTAGTGACATAGAAGACAGGCAACTAGAGGCACTACAGAAAGAAGAGGAGAGAGACTCATAAATTTTAAAAAATGAGAAAGCCCTACAGGGATTGTCTGACTCTATCAAAAAGACTAACATAAGAATAATAGGTATATCAGGAGAACAGAGAGAAAATGGAATGGAGAACATATTCAAACATATAATAGAGGAGAACTTCCCAAGCCTGTGGAAAGAACTAAAGCCTCGAATTCAAGAAGCAAACAGAACACCAAATTATATTAACCCTAACAAGCCTGCTCCAAGACACATCATAATGAAACTGGCACAAAGCAATGACAAAGAAAAAATTCTCAAGGTAGCCAGGGAAAAGAATACAACATATAAAGGAAGGCCCATTAGATTATCATCAGATTTCTCAGCAGAAACTCTACAAGCTAGAAGAGAGTAGACCACAATATTTAAAGTTCGGAAAGAGAGGAACTTCCAGCCAAGAATACTATACTCATCAAAGCTATCCTTCAAATACGAAGAAGAAATAAAAAGATTCTTCAGACACACAAAAGATAAAGGAATTTATCACTAGAAAACCCCCACTTCAGGAAATACTAAAGGGGGTTTTCCGACCAAATACAAAAAACAAAACAAAACAAAACAAAACAAAGTAACAAGTAAAAGCTCCATCAAGAACACAATAAAATCAAATTTAATCTGTGACAACAAAAACAAAAAAGGGGAGAGGACAAAGATTAACAGTAGCAAAGAAGGACAGAATGCAGAAGCACTCATGAGATAATGTACTACAATGAACATGATAGGTACCCTTTCCATTACTTAATGGTAACCACCCCTGAAAAAAACCACCACAGAAGTTCATGGCTTGGGGGGAAAAAAGCAACAGAGGAAAGAAATATGGATTACAACCAAACAAAAACAAATTACAGAAAACAAAAGAGAACAATCAAACAAGATACAAAACTAACAGAAAGCAATATATAAAATGGCTATAGGAAACCCTGAAGTGTCAATAATTACACTAAATGTAAATGGATTGAACTCACCAATAAAAAGACATAGAGTAGCAGAATGAATTAAAAAAGAAAATCCAACTGTATGCTGCCTACAAGAAACACATCTAAGCTACAAGGTTAAAAAAAAATTCAAAGTGAAAGGCTGGAAAACAATACTCCAAGCAAATAACATCCAAAAAAAAGCAGGTGTAGCAATACTCATATCTAACAATGCTGACTACAAGACAGCAAAGGTAATCAGAGACAAGGACTGTCATTTCATAA
Organism: Saccopteryx leptura; assembly: GCF_036850995.1. NCBI lineage: Eukaryota > Metazoa > Chordata > Mammalia > Chiroptera > Emballonuridae > Saccopteryx > Saccopteryx leptura. The sequence continues at coordinate 91,316,399 of NC_089506.1, read as the reverse complement.
TGATAAAAGGGACATTGAACCAAGAAGGCATAACACTTCTTAATATATATGCACCAAACCAAGGAGCACCAAAATATATAAGACAGCTACTGACTGACCTAAAAACAAAAACCGACAAAAATACAATCATACTTGGAGACCTCAATACACCGTTGATGACTCTAGATCATTCATCCAAACAGAAAATCAATAAAAAAATATTGGCCTTAAATGAAACACTAGAACAATTAGATATGATAAACATCTATAGGACATTTCATCCCAAAGTGCCAGAGTATACATTTTTCTCTAGTGTACATGGAATATTCTCAAGAATTGACCATATGTTGGGCCACAAAAATAACATCAACAAATTCAGAAAGATAGATATTATACCAAGCATATTCTCTGATCATAAAGCCTTGAAACTAGAATTCAACTGCAAAAAAAAGAGGTAAACAAACCCACAAAAGTGTGAAAACTAAACAACATACTTTTAAAAAATGAGTGGGTCAAAGAACAAATAAAAACAAAGATAAAAAATTACATACAGACAAACAAAAATAACAATACGACATATCAGAATCTCTGGGATGCAGCAAAAGCAATAATAAGAGGGAAGTTCATATTACTACAGGCCTGTAAGAACACACAAGAGAGAGCTTAAGTAAACCACTTACCTCACATCTTAAGGAACTAGAAAAAGAACAAAAATAACCCAAAACCAGGAGAAGAAAGGAAATAATAAAAATCAGAGCAGAAATTAATGAAATAGAGAATAGAAAAACTATAGAAAAAATTAAAGAAAGAGCTGGTTTTTTGAAAAGATCAACAAAATTGACAAACCCTTGGCAAGACTCACTAAGGAAAAAAGAGAAAGGACTCAAATAAAATCCAAAATGAAAGAGGAGAAATCACCACAGATATCATAGATATATAAAGAATTATTGTAGAATACTATAAAAAACTATAAGCCAACAAATTTAACAATCTAGAAGAAATGGATAAATTCCTAGAACAATACAATCTTCCTGAATCCTGATGAAGCAGAAAGTCTAAACAGATCAATAAGCAGGGAGGAAACAGAAACAACTATCAAAAACCTCCTCCAAAATAAAAGTCCAGGGCCAGACGGCTATACTAGTGAATTCTATCAAACATTCAAAGAAGACTTAGTTCCAATCTACTCAAAGTCTTCCAAAAAATTGAAGAAGAAGCAATACTTCCAAACACATTTTATAAGGCCAATATAACCCTCATACCAAAACCTGGCAAGGACAACACAAAAAAAGAAAACTACAGACCAATATCTCTAATGAATACAGATGCTAAAATATTAAACAAAGTACTAGCAAATCTAATACAACACATTAAAAAAATAATACATCATGATCAAGTAGGATTCATCACAGAATCACAAGGATAGTTAAACATACGCGAAACAGTTAATGTAATAGACTATATCAACAAAACAAAGGACAAAAACCATATGATCCTATCAATAGATGCAGAAAAGGCATTCGATAAAATACAACACAATTTTATGTTTAAAACACTCAACAAAATGGATATAGAAGGAAGATATCTCAACATAATAAAGGCCATTTATGATAAACCATCTGCTAACATCATATTAAATGGCATAAAACTGAGGACGTTTCCCCTAAAATCAGGAACAAGACAAGGTTGTCTACTCTCTCCACTTTTATTTAACATAGTGCTGAAAGTTCTAGCCAGAGCAATCAGACAAAAAAAGAAATAAAAGGCATTCATATTGGAAAAGAAAAAGTAAAGGTTTCACTTTTTGCAGATGATATGATCCTATACATGGAAAACCCCAAAGACTTCACAAAAAGATTACTAGAAACAATAAACCAATACAGTAAGGTCGCAGGATACAAAATTAATATACAAAAGTCCATTGCCTTCCTATATGCCAACAACGAAACATCAGAAAATGAACTAAAAAAAAAAAATCCCCTTCATGGTTGCAACAACAACAAAAATACCTAGGAATAAACATAACAAAGAATGTAAAGGACGTATAAAAACTACAAAGCATTGTTAAAGGAAATCAAAAAAGATACAATGAAATGGAAAAATATTCCTTGTTCCTGGATAAGAATAATAAATATAGTCAAAATGACTATATTACCCAAAGCGATATATACAAATTTAATGCAATTCCCATGAAAATTCCAATATCATTTTTTAAAGAAATGAAAGAAAAAAATCATCAGACTTACATGGAACTATAAAAAACCCTGAATAGTGAAAGCAATTCTAAGGAAAAAGAACAAAGCTGGAGGCATTACAATACCTGACTTCAAATTATATTATAGGGCCACAACAATCAAAACAGCATGGTATTGGCAGAAAAACAGACACTCGGACCAATGGAACAGAATAGAAAGCCCAGAAATTAAAACCACATATATATATGGTCAAATAATTTTCGATAAAGGAGCCAACAACACACAATGGAGAAAAGAAAGCCTCTTCAACAAATGGTGCTGGGAAAACTGGAAAGCTACATGCAAAAGAATGAAACTCAACTACAGTTTGTTCCCTTGTACTAAAATTAATTCAAAAGTGGATCAAAGACCTAAATATAAGACCTGAAACAATAAAGTACATAGAAGACATAGGTACTAAACTCATGGACCTTGGTTATAAAGAACACTTTATGAATTTGACTCCAAAGGCAAGGAAAGTGAAGGCAAAGATAAATGAATGGGACCACATCAGACTAAGAAGTTTTTGCACAGACAGCAAGAGAAACTGACAACAAAACAAACAGATAGACAATTAATTGGGAGATGATATTTTCAAACAACAGCTCAGATAAGGGCCTAATATCCAACATATACAAAGAACTCATAAAACTCAACAACAAAAAATCCAATAAAAAAATGGAAAAAGGACATGAACAGACACTTCTCCCAGGAAGAAATACAAATGGCCAACAGATATATGAAAAGATGCTCATCTTCATTACCTATTAGAGAAATGCAAATCAAAACTACAATGAGATACTACCTCACACCTGTTAGATTGGCTATTATCAACAAGATAGGTAATAACAAATGCTGGAGAGGCTGTGGAGAAAAAGGAACCCTCATCTACTGTTGGTGGGAATGTAAAGTAGTACAACCATTATGGAAGAAAGTATGGTGGTTCCTCAAAAAATTCAAAATAGAGCTCCCATATGAACCAGCAATTCCTCTACTAGGTATATACCTCCAAAACTCAAAAACACTTGTATGTAAAGACACATGCAGCCCCATGTTCATTGCAGCATTGTTCACAATGGCCAAGACATGGAAACGACCAAAAAGCTCTTCAATAGATGACTGGATAAAGAAGATGTGGTACATATATACTATGGAATACTACTCAGCCATAAGAAATGATGACATCAGATCATTTACAACAACATGGATGGACCTTGGTAACATTATACTGAGTGAAATAAATAAATCAGAAAAAACTAAGAACTATATGATTCCATACACTGGTGGGACATAAAAATGAGACTCAGAGACATGGACAAGAGTGTGGTGGTTATGGGGGGGGGGGGAGAGGGAGGGGGATAAAGAAAACCAGATAGAAAGTGACGGAGGACAATTTGACTTTGGGTGATGGGTATGCAACATAATCGAATATCAAAATAACCTGGAGATGTTTTCTCTGAACATATGTACCCTGATTTATCAGTTACCCCATTAAAATTAATAAAAAAAAGAAAAAAAAATATTTTTAACATCTAGATCAGTGGTAGTCAACCTGGTCCCTACTGCCCACTAGTGGGCATTTCAGCTTTCATGGTGGGAGGTAGCAGAGCAACCAAAGTATAAATGAAAAGATAGATTTAACTATAGTAAGTTGTTTTATAAGATTTATTCTGACAAACTTAGCGAAAATCCGACATAAAGTACTTGGTAAGTAATTATTATTATATGCTTTAACTTGCTGTAACTCTGCTTTATAAATTTTATAAAGTAAAGTTACTTCCCTACTTTATAAATCGCCATTACTGTGGATTTGGTGGGCGGTTAGAAAATTTTACCACTAAAGGAGATACAAAAGTGGGCGGTAGGTATAAAAAGGTTGACTACCCCTGATCTAGATGATCTCTACTGATCACATGCCAGAATCCTGATGTCTATGTCACTGGAAATATTTAAAAGTGCTATTATGAGAACTGATCCACTGTGCTAGACTACATTGAATCTTTGTGGGATATTAGATTTAAAACAATAAGAGCATAATGTACTTTCTATAGCCAAAGTGAATTAACAAACTGCAACTCTGACCCTCATTGTTCTGTAAAATTTGATTTGTCCTGATTTATTTACTGTACAGAATGCTATTATAAAACACCTTCCCAAAAAGTACTTTTCTGGAAAAAAAAAATCCCTTTCTTTACCCCTTCAAAATATAGTTCAAATAATTTTGCTGAAACTGTTTTTAGTCTATCCATGTTCTTTTCTTGAGTGTAATCTAAGTATTTATATGCAATTCTATTTGTTCTAAGTTAAATTTAAGGGGAGTGGTTGTTAATGTTGTGCTATACTTGTGTTTGCCCTATTTACATTTCGGTCTGTAAATTCTTTAAGGGCCTGGAACTTAATTTCTGTTACTTCTTAACAGGAGACTGTGGTACTTGCATTAACTTTTTATTTATTTATTTTTTGAAAAAGGGTACCTCTCAGATTTGGCTTTAGTTTTTTTTCTTTTTCTTCTTCTTCTTTTGTGTGTGTGTGTGTGTGAGAGGGAGGGGGGGGGGAGAGAGAGAGAGAGAGAGAGAGAGAGAGACAGATGGGGAGAAAGATGAGAGGCATCAATTCTTCGTTGCAGCACCACAGTTGTTCATTGATTGCTTTCTCATAAGTGCCTTGACAGGCGGGTGTCTCCAGCTGAGCCAGTGACCCCTTGCTCAAGCCAGCAACCTTAGGCTTCAAGCCAATGACCTTTGGTCTCAAGCCAGCGACCATGAGGTCATAGCTATGATCTCACACTCAAGCTGTTGAGCCTGAGCTCAAGGCAGATGAGTCTGCATTCAAGTCTGAGACTTCAGGGTTTCAAACCTAGGTCCTCAGCATCCCAGGCCGACACTCTATCTATTGTGCCACTGCCTGGTCAGGCTGGCTTTAGTTTCTTAATTAATAAGGTCAGAAAAATAGACTAGGATATCCCTCAAAACTGACATCATATATTCTTTTTTAATAAAATACAGATGAGAACAGACTGCATTACAAAAGAAAACAAACTACTTCCCATGAAACAAAGGTAAATATTGTAAAAGTTTTGTTTTCAGGTTTCAGGTAGTTATATGTGCCTATCTAAATGTGGACTGAAGTCAGAAAAGTTTGAAAGTCACTGGAGATAGAAAATCATTGTTTTTTCAAGATCCAAATTCTTTAATTTCTAAGGCACTCAAATGGTTAACATTTCTTCTAATATCATAACTCATTAAGAAGTATTACTAATAGGATTCCATCTGGGTCCTGCTTCAATAGTGAATAGGAAGGTCATTGAGCTAAAGCCTGCCAGGCTTACATGCCTCTGCTGTGAGGAAACAGGGACACTGGAAGGTAGGCTTCTCCCTTGCTCCTCTAAGGGAGGGTTCAGTCTCTTCCAGCCCTGCTCCAGCTACCTATGACCTAACCTTGCCCAGAATGCTGGGATTTGCCACTGAAGGCTGAAGGTTCCCAGGGCCGTCGGCCCCATCTACGACACTATGGACGAGCCTAGGGTATTTCTTCCAAGAAGCAGGTAAACTGATCTCACTTGCACAAGGGCCACTTAACTATGTTTTGCCTGAATAGTCAGGTTTTTTATCCTTCCCTCGAAGATCTCTGTTGTGGGTGTTGATAGTCCTATTTTCTACTGCTTTGTTTAATATATAGTGTTTCCTTTATTCCTCCTACCTCAATGCCCCACTCATATTTCAGGCTGGGACCTACTCCTAATTAGAGCTCTCTTTCCCCCTTCTGCCAACTTCTATTATGAATTTACCTTTGCCATTCAGCTTAGTGTATCTCAAGGTTCTCTTTACCATGTCACAGTCGCAGAGCTCCAGGGAAAAGCAACCTGGTCTCATCTCTCCAGGCAGAGGAGAACAGAAGCTCCATCTCCACAAATGCTGCAGATGGCTTTTTCCAGTCTACCTGAATCATTACCAGCTAGAAGCAGCGGTCATTGGGACTTGGACGTGAGCTGCAAAGTACAGAATTATGACAACAATTCCAGTGCCATGCGGACTTTTCCTGGATGTGGACTTTTCCTGGACTCCTGCTCCTTGTGATAGTTCCTAACGGACTGAACTGGGGTTGGGTTGCATTTGCAGGGATTTGGAATGGTGTTGGGGCCAACTTGGACTTGGTGAACATGTTAAGGACACTACTCTTTTATGGATTCTTGTTGTATTGGCCAAGAGTTTGCTTAAAGGCCTTAATCACCGTAAAAAAAAATAGAAGACAGGATAAATAAGATGTGGCATATATACACTATGGTATACTACTCAACCATAAGAAATGATGATATCAGATCATTTACAACAAAATAGTGGGATCTTGATAACATTATACGGAGTGAAATAAGTAAATCAGAAAAAAAACAAGAACTGCAGGATTCCATACATTGGTGGGACATAAAAACGAGACTAAGAGACATGGACAAGAGTGTGGTGGTTAGGGGGGGGGGAGGGGGGGGAGGAAGGAGAGGGGGAGGGGGAGGGGCACAAAAAAAAGCCTAGATAGAAGGTGACAGAGGACAATCTGACTTTGGGTGATGGGTATGCAACAGAATTGAATGACAAGATAACCTGGACATGTTTTCTTTGAATATATGTACCCTGATTTATTGATGTCACCCCATTAAAATTAGTAAAAATTAAAAAAAAGAACTATTACTAAATTACATGCAATTTTATCCAAAGAAGATTAGTAAGAAAATGAAAATAGATAAGCATATCAATGAATAAGAAAATGTTCCTTACTAAGTAAAACTTGGAAGAAATGGTTTTTTGGAAATTTTCTTTTCTCAAAACAAACAACGAAGTCAGAACTTAAGTTCCATAAAAAATTTCCATTTAAAACACCATATTCTAACTACTGAGAAGAATAAAGACTTCTATTATATAATCTAATTCTAACGTTTGAAATAAAAACATCCTGGATGATTTCTGGAAGAGTCCTTATAAAAATAAAAATATAGCCTTTGATAAATTCATTAACAGATAAAAGTTAATAATGGAAATAGGAAGGTTTAATTATATTTAAGTCCTTTGTACCTTCAGTGTCACGTTCCTTAGGTTTCCTGTTATGTTTGCTTAGGGAAAGAAAACCCCAAGCATATATTCACCCCCAGTTTTTCCCATTATCAACTCTCAACAGGTTAAAGTACTTTCAGAGGGCAAATGTGTGGTACATATGTCACTTCCCTATTCAGTCCCCATCACAGATATCACTAAATGAGCACAATGTTCTTTAAAATTGAGCCTTCCAGAAAGCAAATGTCAGTCAATAAGCTGTTGAGAAGAAACATTTTCCTTATCTGGCTCAGATCAGAATCCATTTATGTCAGAAAACTTTAGCACAGAACCCAAGTTGCCCTTAAAAACACACACACACACACTCCTGCAGGTCTGCCTAACTGACTGAGACATACATGCATTCAGAAATCTGGCTTGATTTAGAGAACAATGAGGCATGTTATAGTTAGTAACTCTCATTTTTTATTCTGTTTAGTTTGTGAAGTTGCTTGATTTAATGAAAAGTTACTCCTATTCTTCAAACTCAGTAATCAAGGTCATATATAAAGGTAGATTACCTATCTGGTTCTTACAATCTCCCTTTATTCCTCCCTCTTCAAAGCCACATTCCCATCAGGTGGCTCGGGAATGGAAACGACACATGTGATGCTCTGTACTAATCTAAATATCTTAGTATTATTTATGCATGACAGAGTCTTAGGGTGAAAAAATGGAAAGCTAGGCTAATTCAACAAAAGACACTATAAAGACTGACTGTTAAAAACAAAAACTTAATTTCATCTTTTGCTCATCAGCATCATTTCATATCAAAAGTTAATGTTTATGAATTATTGAACTGATGAGTAAATTTGCCCCTTCAAATCATCTGACTTTGCCTCTGAGGAGTCATGTCACTTCCTCTTCATGTCAATGTCTTGCATGGATGAGTTCCCACAATCCGCTCTGGCCACTAAAGCTCAAGTCATTCGGAGCCCATCAAATCAATTATAACAGCCGCTGCTGTCTTACACCGACAACCAGTGATTGATAACAAAACCTGTTTGCTTTCAGTTCTCATCCAAAGCAACAAACCAGTCCTTGCCTGCTCTTACTGGCATTTGTCGTAAATCAATAGCAATTCTGCCACGCAGAAAGGTGCTGGAGATGCTTTAGTCCATCTGGCTACATTTTATTTTCAAATTTTAAAAATATAATTATTAAGCAAGATTAATGCCAAAAGATAACTTCTTGAGGTGTCTAATATTACACGGAACCTCATAATTTAACACACCATATCATGCTCCTAGTCTTTGATTTGTAAAATAAATGACTAAAAATAACAAAGATTTTAAAAGAGAAAATTTTACTCTTAAATTCTGCAAATTTATATTTAGTAGAGAAAAAGGACATTTCCTTTCAGATTATTTCAGATTAATGTTATGCTTTTAATTGTTTCAACAAAACTTCTGAAAAAAATTACTATTCAGCAATGTTATTACAAAAATGAAAAAATTTAATGCAATATTCTAAGCAAATGTTAGTCAATAAGCAGTGATTAACTGCACGTAGAAGACTGCAATATCCAGACATAAACATAAAATTTTCTGAAGATGTTATTACTTATAGATGGATACCAATGCACTTTATATATTTTGTGAGTTGATTAACAGCTTAGTCATTTGCGGGAAAAGAAAACAACACTAACCTAATTTGTAGAATTTGGAGAACACCTGAAGAATTTTTAACACCTTACTACATAATTTTTATCAAAATATATAGAGTCTACTACAGTTCTAAGCTAACTTGAACGTCAGACATAAAAATGAATGACATGCAGGCACAGGGACTACAGGGAAACAAAATGGACGCAAAACCAAGGAGCAGCCATGCAAGTCTGAGAACATGACAGTGACTAAGGTAGTAACAGTTCTACCAGCTCCAAACCCCAACATCTGTGTGCTCACAAAGCTTGACTCAAATCTCAGGTCAGCTAACTAGCTATATGACCTAGTGGTCTCTCAACCTCACCTTTTTCTTACCTGAGAAGTGGATTTATCTGGAAATGGTGAGTATGAGTTTAAAATGAACTCATCTATATAAGAAAACACTGGGTAGCTGCTCATTAGTTTCACTTACCCTTTACACAAACCCTTATCTTCAGACACCTTCCAAATTTAGTTCCCATCCTCAGAGATACACAATACCTATCTCCTTCATTGAAAATGTAAAATTCCCTGGACAGAATTGGTACCCATGGTAACAATGGCCTGGGGTCAAGTTAATAAAGAACCTGGTCAAGAAGCTGGCCTGCCAAAGAGAGGGGACTGTACGAGTAAAAAGGGTGTGGGTGAATGGAGGGGTCGGCTGGAGGAGAAAGGGCACCACAGAGCAGCCTCAGAGAGCCTGGCCAGCCCCGAGCCTGCTGACTCTCCAAAGCAATACCTAAATTGCTTATGAACTGTCACATTCCCTTTAGTGTGCTTACTCTATTAGGGGATAAAATCGAATCGATAGGAATACTCCTGCAACAACTATAGTGCTTGAGTGCAGTAGGGCAGAAACAGGTGTGGGGCCTTCTATGGCAGAGGGGAGTCATGGGTGGAGTCCAAATTGGGCAGGTTTTCCAGTGGCAGCTAGGAGCAGAGCTATTAGTGGGATAGCTTCCTTCCCTCCTTATGCTGGGAAGGAAGAGGCTGCGACTCTAGGCAGGTCCCAGCTGACAGGTTTGACCTACCGTTAAATCCTAACAATACCAAAAAGAAAATGAGTACCAGAGAATATATTCCTCAACATTTTGTGATTAAATGCTATAATCCTATTAATCCATGAAAACACTTTTTAACTGGCACCACTTTAAAAAACCTACTTCATACAATAGATTGCAGCACCCATAGGGAATTCTGTAGGTCAAATCAGTTCTGCATCTATTCCAATAACCGTTACAGACTGACTTGAATTGTTTCTTCACAAATTTTAGATGGTTTGATCATTGTACATATAACCCTATATGTCACCTTGTGTACTGAAATATTTTCACCAGCACAGTCTGTCCAGAAAAGCTTGGCTGTGTTTACAACTGTTTTTTCCCATTTTGGCAGCCTTTTTTTTTTTAACAGTAGTTAAGCAATACAATTTCATATATTAAGAACATTTTTTCAGGGGTAAAGTTTAAATGCTCTCCCTATTGGCCTCCTGTCTCTCTTGACCATGTTGTAAGGATCTATCTCTCATGCTTAGGTCCAAATTATCAAAATTAACAACTGTTAGTAGAGAGGGATTAGTAAAGGGATTTGAAGTTTTTGAATTTGCATTTTGTTAGGAATGTGATCCTCTACAATAACGTGCTGTACAAAATAATCACATTTCCTCTACTGAATTTTAATTTGGTTCTTGAATGCATTTAGCATTCTAATACTGTACTGTTGAAGGGTGTGTGGTATAACTGAAAAACCACATCAGATGCGAGAGTTCAAATTCTTTACTCTCTACACAGCAATGTGAGCTGGTCAGTTAACTACTCTTGAGTACTCAATTTCTTTCTTTTTTTAATAAAGATTTTATTTATTCATTTTATAGAGAAAAGAGAGAGGGGAGAGAGAAGTAGGGGAGGAGTAGGAAGCACCAACTCCCATATGCACCTTGACCAGGTAAGCCAGGGGTTTTGAACCAGTGACTTAAGCATTCCAGGTCAATGCTTTATCCCTGCGCCACCACAGGCTAGGCCTCAATTTCTCACTCAGTAACAAGGAATACTAATATCAACGTGTACTTACAGCGCTATTCTGAGGATCAATGTCAATACCTACAGAACCAGCAGCATCAGAAGTACAACAGCTTCCATAGTCTTTCATGTCTAGAAATACTATTCTGGGCTAGGCATTCTGGGGAAGCTTTTAAACACAGGAATTATTTCATACCTGACACAACCTACAAAGTACATTTCTCGTATGGATTTTAAATAAAAAAACAGGCATAGAAATATTAAAAGAAATTAAATAAATATTAAAGCTGGGATTTGAACCCAGCAGCTCTGCTTAACCCAGTGCATATCCTTACCACATTGCTCTGACAGCCTGTGAAGCACATCAAAAATGCAGTGGAGCCTGACCAGGTGGTGGCACAGTGGATAGAGCATTTGACTGGGATGTGGAGGACCCAGGTTCGAGACCCCGAGGTCGCCAGTTTGAGCGTGGGCTTATCTGGTTTGAGCAAAGCTCACCTGCTTGGACCCAAGGTCGCTGGCTTGAGCAAGGGGTTACTAGGTCTGCTGAAGGCCTACAGTCAAGGCACATATGAGAAAGCAATCAATGAACAACTAAGGTGTTACAACCAAAAACTGATGATTGATGCTTCTCATCTCTCTCCGTTCCTGTCTGTCCCTATCTATCCCTTTCTCTCTCTCTGTTTCTGTAAAAAAAAATAATAATAAATAAATAAATAAAATAAAATAAAAATAAAAAAATGCAGTGGAAGACACCAGAAAATACATACGAGTTATTAAACTTTAGCAGACATTCACCATTCACATTTTTGATGCCATATACACACTCATTTATCTTACTTACGGGTAAATTGCAGAATCATCTCAGAATATTCTTTCCTTAGTAAATATACCCTTGTTCAAAAACAATTAAAATATATTTTCAGCATAGAACTTAAGAGATACCTACTTTGGAGTTAGGACAATATGAGTTTTAATCCACCTCTATCATAATTTGCATATGCATATGAGACCACATAGAAATGATTTCACCTCTCTATACCTTAGAGAGGGAATTGTCAGTCTTGCTTCACAGGACTGTTGTAAGAGTGAAGAAAGTACACAGTGCCTGTCACATAGACAACACTCAGTAAATGCTATCTGCTAATATTAATTACAGTGACAGTACTAATGACATTTAATTAGCCTGTGTGCTGGGATTTCCCATATGCTAAGTCTTAACACCATGTACCAAAGCCTTCCATAATTTGTAAAATTAGCAAAAAAAGGATATTTAAGCAGTACACAAAAATACCATGAAAAAAAGTAAAAACAAAATAAACTCTAGCTTAGGTATCTTGGGGAAAAACTTCATCAAGTTGTATATAAAGAATCAATATAATTTGTCTACTTTTCTTTTACCATATAGAATTGTTCGACCTATATTAGAGATACAATATATTTATTCCACCCCCCAACACTTTCACCCTATAATAAGGGGATGAGAGTAGAGTATGAGAAAATAAGAAAATGAACAAAGAAGGTGTTAGCCCAAAACCATGGAGGTTTTCTCAGAGATGGTGAGCAGTGGGCATAGCTCAAGGAATCCAAACCCAAGGCTGGGAAGGTAAGGAAACAAGAGAGATGATGAACAAAGAGGGTGAGGCTAATGGGTGACCTGGAATTAGGAAAGCAAGGCAACCTGTGTGCACGCCAGCTATTTAGAAGTCATTGTTATAGTTCAACCAGCTGTCGTTCCTTATAAGAGAACATGATCAACTTAAAGAAAACTTTGAGGGAAGGATCTAAGATGGTGGCAGAGTAGGTGGTAGCTATGCTTACCTCTTCTTAGTCTTCCTAGGACCAACCTCGAGTGAAAACTAAATTAAAAAACAATCATCCTGGCCCTGGCCGGTTGACTCAGTGGTAGAGCATTGGCCTGACGTGTGGAAGTCTTGGGTTTGATTCCCGGCCAGGGCACACAGCAGAAGCATCCATTTGCTTCTCCACCCTTCCCCACTCCTTTCTCTCTGTCTCCTTCTTCCCTTCCTGCAGCCAAGGCTCCTTTGGAGCAATGTTGGCCTGGGCACTGAGGATGGCTCCATGGCCTCTGCCTCAGGTGCTAGAATGGCTCTGGTTACAATGGAACAAGGCCCCAGATAGGCAGAGCATCGCCCCTTGGTGGGCATGCCAGGTGGATCCTGGTCGGGCACATACAGGAGTCTGTCTCTCTGCCTCCCGACTTCTCACTTCAGAAAAATACAAAAACAAACAAACAAAAAGAACCAAACAATCATCATGAATAACCATAACTAAAGCTAAATCCACTAGCCTAAAAATTTATAGAAGCAGCCATATCAAGACTGATAAGAAGGGCAGAGACACAAAAAGGGCTGACCCAGCTTCCATGGGCAGTGGTTGAGGTGCTGAAGAGAGATCTCAGCTGTGGTGAGGGCTTCCTTCTGAGAAGTGTCAACACAAGCTGAGCTCCCCAGCCTAGAGTACCACAGCTGGGAAGAAGTACCCACATGGCATTTGGCTGTGAAAAGCGGTGAGGTTTCTGTCCAAGAGGGAGAGACAACTAGAGACACAGGCATCCTCTCAAAGAGCTAACGTATTTTCATTCATAGCCACTTACCCTGGGCTCCGGCAGAGGAAGAGAGGAGACGACTAGAGCTGTGAAAGAGAGTCTGGGGCTTGTGGCTCTGGGGAGAGGCCTGGGAGAGGCCACCAGGATGACTGAGCTGAGTCACATTGTAGATGGAGTCTCACATTGTAGACTCCATCTTTCTTAGGTGGAACACTCTACTATATGTGGCATCAGCCAGGGGAAAGCAACTGTCCCATCCTCTGGACTCCCCCTTACCCCACCTGCGGAGGTTGGGTTCTGCTGAGGAGTCACTGCTTTGGCTAGGGTTTAGAGATCTGGGTGGACTCAGTGGGTGTCAGTGACTCACCTGTTTGGCTTTGGGGCAAGGGCCATTCCCCCCACTCTTCCGTGAACCTCAGTGGTGCTTCCCTCTCATGGGAGATCCAACAGAACCACCCTCCTGGCTCTGGAGGGCTGAACTGCTTGACTCCTATGGGCTCTGCCCTGCAGAAATTGGGGCAAAATCTGGGTCAGACTGAGTGGTGTGGCTCTGGGTTGGGGGCCACACCCACCACCTTCCCAGAAGCCTGACTAGTACCTCCCCCTCATAGGAAATCCACTAGCCTCATCCTACTGACTCTACCAGAGGCTCTTTCAGTGACTGAGCATAACAGACAGGCAGCTAGCAGGCAGAGGCAGAATATGGGGAGGCCTTGGGACTTTTGATGACTGCCCTGGGCCTGGAGCTGGTAAAAGCCAGCCTTGGTGTGCAACTTGGTCTTTCCTGCACAAACCCAGCCCCAGAAGACACAACCACAAACTGTGGATCGCTTGTAGCTCCAAGTAGGTGGCAAAGGGCCAGTCACAAGCAGCGTCATATATTGGCCTGCACCAGAGTCCCTCCCAAGATGCACAGAACCAAGACACCCTGTGGCCAGCTTTCGACAAAATCAGTACAGAACCCAATCAGCCTCACAAGCAGCATGATGCACCCAGCTGATGCATACCCCGCTTCCCGTGGCCTGCACCCACACAGCAGCTTGTACACCTGGCTCAGGATAAAACATCATGGTCAGCCAGTCTGAGGGTTGATCCATACTCAATGGGCCAAAAGCATTAAAGCCTCCATTCAAACGAAATAACCCACACAAGGACATTCTTGGAGCGCCCAACTCAGGAGACCAAGGAGACTGAACCACTGGACCCCACAGAACACCTACTACATAAGGCCACCTCACAAAGACTGGGAATCCTATCAGACCTATCTTTACAGAGAAACAGACACTAAGAAAAAGCTAAAATGGAAAGACAAAGAAACCAGCCCTAAATGACAGAACAAGAGAAGTCTCCAGAAAAAGAGCTACATAAAATAGAAGTAAGCAATTTATCAAGATATAGAGTCAAAGTAATGGTTATAAGAAGGCCTGACCTGTGGTGGCGCAGTGGATAAAGCGTTGACCTGGAAATGCTGAGGTTGCTGGTTCAAAACCCTAGGCTTGCCTGGTCAAGGCACATATGGGAGTTGATGCTTCCTGCTCCTCCCCCCTTCTCTCTCTCTGTCTCTCCTCTCTGTCTCTCCCTCTCCTCTCTAAAATGAATAAATAAAAAAATTAAAAAAAAGAAAAAAGGCTCAACAGCAAGAAAAAGGACCTAGAAACCATAAAAAAAGGAACAGCCCGAAATGAAGAATACAACATCTGACACCAAAAATACACTGGAAGAAATAAACTGTAGGTTGGATGAAGCAGAGGATCGAATTAGTGATTTGGAAGGTAACATAGAAAAAAAACCCAATCAGAGCAGCAAAAAGAAAAAAAAAAAAAGAATGAGGATAGTTTAAGACCTTTGGGACAACATGAAGTGTAACAACATCTGTTTCACAGGTGAAACAGAAAAATCCTAATTAAAGGGATCAAGAACTTATTTAAAGAAGTAATGCCAGCCCTGGCCGGTTGGCTCAGCGGTAGAGCGTCGGCCTAGCGTGCGGAGGACCCAGGTTCGATTCCCGGCCAGGGCACACAGGAGAAGCGCCCATTTGCTTCTCCACCCCTCCGCCGCGCTTTCCTCTCTGTCTCTCTCGTCCCCTCCCGCAGCCAAGGCTCCATTGGAGCAAAGATGGCCCGGGCGCTGGGGATGGCTCTGTGGCCTCTGCCCCAGGCGCTAGAGTGGCTCTGGTCGCAACATGGCGATGCCCAGGATAGGCAGAGCATCGCCCCCTGGTGGGCAGAGCATCGCCCATGGTGGGCGTGCCGGGTGGATCCCGGTCGGGCGCATGCGGGAGTCTGTCTGACTGTCTCTCCCTGTTTCCAGCTTCAGAAAAAAAAAAAAAAAAAAAGAAGTAATGCCAAAAATTTTCTTAACCAAGTGAAAGAGAAAAATACACAAATCAAGAAAGCACAGTCCCAAACAGGCCCATGCCAAGACACTCATAATTAAAAAACCCCCAATACTTTAGCCTGACCAGGCAGTGGCGCAGTGGATAGAGTGTTGGACTGGGATGCGGAGGACCCAGGTTCAAAACCCCAAGGTCGCCAGCTTGAGCACATGCTCATCTGGTTTGAGCAAAAAGCTCACCAGCTTGGACCCAAGGTCGCTGGCTCAAGCAAGGGGTTACTCGGTCTGCAAAAGGCCCACAGTCAAGGCACATATGAGAAAGCAATCAATGAACAACTAAGGTGCCGCAACGAAGAATTGATGCTTCTCATCTGTCTCTTCCTGTCTGTCTTCTCTCTATCACAAAAAAAGAGAAAAGAAAAAAAAAAACCTCTAAAATTAAGCAGGCACAATTTAAAAGAAAGAGAATGGTACAAGGTAGGAAAGAAGAAATACACAGCGAAGTTTTTTCCTTGAATTTCCTTTCACTACAGGGATCTTTTGGGCGGTGTACAAGACACAAATATACAGACAGAATATGTGAATAAATATCCTTAATGAGGAAAGAAACATTCCGATAGCACTAAAGCTACTGTACTACTTATCTGAATTTCTCATATCTACATAATAAAAGTAGTACAGATTTAAGTGTGCTTCAGAGACAAGAATACTAAGGAAAAATAGCTGTAAGTACTGCTCACAGTAAATGGACTGCAAAATGTTACTTTTTAAGATATATATTCCACTCTGTAATGCCAAATTGTTTATATAATCTTAAGTAAATTAAAAATAATTAGGTAGATTGATAAGATTTCATGCAAAATAAAATCTATAGCCCAGTTCAAATATAGCTAATATATCAACAGAAAAAGTTTATAAAATTAAGTCACTTAAAGTTCCAGAACTTGACCAATTTAAGTATTATTCAACATTAACACAATTTGGAAATAGCAAAAATAAGTCCACGGAAATTACTTTTATCCTAATCACATTTATGT
Organism: Saccopteryx leptura; assembly: GCF_036850995.1. NCBI lineage: Eukaryota > Metazoa > Chordata > Mammalia > Chiroptera > Emballonuridae > Saccopteryx > Saccopteryx leptura. Next base: position 91,299,501 of record NC_089506.1, on the reverse strand, counting down.
TTCTTATTTGATTTTTTTTTATCATGAGTATTGCCTCAAATTAACATAGTACTTTTCTGCCTTCTCTATGTAGTTTCAACATAATTATGCTAAATCAAAATTATGTAAATTAAAAATACTTAAAACAAAGAGTAAAATAGTTTCAAATATTTAAAGCTATATTTTTTGGCATTTGTATTTAAAGTTAGGATTAGGTTTTGTAAAAATTAGAAATTAAGGGCTTAAAACATGTATTTGTATGCAGATCTGGTATTATTGACTGTGACAAGGAGGTATAAAGTATTATTCTTTAAAAATATATACATAAGATGGGCAGTTGGTGTTTAATGAGTGCAGTTTTAGTTGGGAAAGAAAAAACTTCTGGAGGGAGATACTGGCAACGGCTGCACAACTGTATGAATGTAGTTAATGCCATAGAACTGTACAGTTAAAAATGGTTCTAATGGCAAAGTTTATATGATGGATATATTACCATAGTAAAACAAATGTAACTCTGTATTAAAAAGGATAGAAAATACAAGATAAAGGCATAACTAAAAAGAATAAAAAAATAGAATATTAAAAACTTCATGTTCTAGATGGTAGCACTAAATAAGGCTTAAAAAACTTTTAGAAGAATACACAATATATTTATAACTTTGAAGTCAGCAAAGGTTTCTTAAATAAAACACTAAAAGTGTTAACCATAAGAGAAAAGAATAATTAATTGGACTACATTAAGATGAGGTCTTTTGTTCATAATAACACCACTGAAAGGGAAAAGGCAAGCAACAGAGCGGGAGAAAATACTCGTGTTACATATGCCCACCAATGAACTTGAATCTAGAATATATCAAGAACTCCTTGAGTTAATAAGAAAAAGATAACCCACAAGAAAAATGGACAAGTCTTGATCATGCATTTTAAGAGAGGTTACACACTGAAGGAAATACAAATTAAAGTCACAGTGTAATATCAATACATCAGCAGAATGATTAAAATAAAAAAGAATTTTAAAGATTAGCAATGCTAAGTGTTGGGAATATGAAGCAACTGTGATTTCATTCACTGCTGATGGAAGTATAAATTGGCAGGGTTTCTATGGAAAATCTTCTGGTAGAATTCATGTAAATGAAACACAAGCATATGCTGTGATCCAGCAAGTCCCCTCCCAGGTATACACCTGACAGAAATATGTACATATGTACACCAAAAGACGTGCTTGAGGATGTTAAGTAACACTTTTCAGAATAGCTTCTTACTGGGAACAAATCAAATGTGTTTCGACAGCAGATTGGACAAATATACACTATTCATATAATAAAATATTAGATAGCAGTAAAAATTAGCAAACAATTGCTATGTATGACTTCATGATTGACTCTTATTAGACATACTGAGTGTTAAAAGGAAAATTCTCAAGAGAATAGACTGTGATATTCTATTAATATGAAGTTCAAAGCAAGCAAAAGTAACTGATGGCACAGGATGGTTTCCCTTGGGAAGCGGAGGCAGAGGAAAGGAGAGGAGTTAGTGACTGGAGGGGGACAGGAAATTGGGCTTCTGAGGGTAACAGTGATGTTCTAAAGGCAGTCTTTGTATGTGTGTGGTTACATGATGTGCTCATTTTGAGAAAATGCACTGAGTTATACACCGTTGACCCTTGAACAACATGGGTTTGAAAAGCGTGGGTCCACTTATATGCAAATCTTTTTCACTTGGTAATCTAAAAAATTCAGAGAAAATCAGTGTTGCCTAAAACAGACTATGTAAACTTACCGTATCAATAAATATGTGCACTACAACAAAAGTTATTCTCTTCTTTATAATTTGCTTAACAATATTTTCTTTTCTCTAGCTTTATTGTAGGAATACAGTAGATTTAATATATATAACATACAAAACATGTTAATCAACTATGTTATCAGTACAGCTTCTGTTCAACAGTAGGTTGTTAGTGGCTAAATTTTTGGGAAATCAAAATTTATATGTGAATTTTCAACATTAGGGGCTGGCTCACCTAATGTTCTTCAACCATACTATTACAATTAGTACATTTTTCTGCATGTATGTAGTATTTCATTAAAAAGTTCAAAAATTAAATGAAACAGAACTATTAAAACTAAAACCAGAGCCTGACCTGTGGTGACGTAGTGGATAAAATGTCAATCTGAAACACTGAGGTTGCCATTTTGAAACCCTGGACTTGCCTGGTCAAGGCACATATGGGAGTTGATGCTTCCTGCTCTTCCCCCTTCTCTTTCTCTCCCTCCCTCCCTTCTTTCAAATGAATAAAAGTAAAATGTTTAAGATTTATTTATTTATTGTTGTTTTTTTTGTATTTTCCTGAAGTGAGAAGCAGGGAGGCAGAGAGACAGACTCCCGTACACGCCCCACGGGGATCCACCCAGCATGCCACTAGGGGGTGATGCTCTGCCCATCTGGGGTATTGCTCCATTGCAACCGGAGCCATTCTAACGCCTGAGGCGGAGCCATGGAGCCATCCTCAGCACAGCACCTGGGCCAACTTTGCTCCAGTGGAGCCTTGGCTACGGGAGGAGAAGAGAGAGATAGAGGGTAAGGAGAGGGGGAGGGGTGAAGAAGCAGAAGGCGCTTCTCCTGTGTGCCCTGGCTGGGAATCGAACGCGGGACTTCCACATGCCTGGCCAATGCTCTGCCACTGAGCCAGCCAGCCAGGGCTCATAAAAAATTTAAATAAAAGCAAGAAAACCTCAGGTTTTTTGCTATTAAAAAAAAAAGAAAACCTCAGTTTTAAATAAAAACTGGAAAGGATCTTAACACACTAAAGGCATACCTACAAAACACTGAAGTGGAAGGTGCTAATTGCTGGCACATACTCTTGCAGATTTCCAGCAGAAATATACAAATTTAGAAAATACAGATTTTCTAAAAGTAAGTTTCAGAGTTTAGAAAGGTATTTGATTAAAGGACGTGGTTGGGGGCTGGGGAGGGGAGAGAGGGACCAAACATTGTAATATAGTACAGAATGTGGGGCTGAAGAGAAATAGTGGGGACACATGGCCCCCACAGGGTGACAGTTACAAGAAGTGAAACTTACAGGTTCCATTACAAAAAGTCTGTGTGTTAAGTGCCACAGTCACTTGGACACTAAAAAGTGAAAGAAACCCCAGGGAAATAAAAAATATATATTTGAAGAACCTTGAATCTGCATTTGAGAGTATACAAACTCACTCTACCCACCCACCCACTCTCTTCAATCCCTCCACATACTACTTTCAGTGACCCTCAAATGAGCAATAGTAATCTAACCAGGAAGTGATCTAAGCATAGCTGCTGCTAAAAGAAGGAACTAGAAGCAGAGAAGAGGAATGTATACACAGAACAGATAAAACATTTCTCTGCTCTATACAGTAGGTCATGTTTTTATTTTATTTTATCATGCTTTGTTTGTCTTTAAGTAGCTTTGACAATTCACCCTTCATCAATGATTATACGACTCATCAGAAAAAAAGAAACGTTAGATTTTGGGGTGACTGTTTTCAGAGAAGACATTCAGTTTTAATCTTAATGAAATGTTGGAATGTCAGACACAGAGGCAACATTCCTAGAAGATGAAAGAATAGTATTGAATACAAGCTGAAAAGTGTGGAGCATGCTGGGAAGTGCACATGACTCAAGTATGACCAGTGGTGAGACAGGGAATGCTGGAATCTGGTGACATCCTGCAACTAGACGAGCCTGGGTGGTATATACAGGATCAAGTGGGAGCTATACTCTACTGCACTTCACACAGAGCATGAAAATATCTGTGTGTCTGAATGACCTCTTTAGTAGTAGTAGGAAGGAATAAACTGGTGGGAGGAAATCTGAGGGCAGGAAAGTGATCAGGACCCTGCTGTAATAAGACAGCCCAGAGACGACAGTAGACTGGAAGAAGGCAGCGGCACCAATGGGAGGCAGGCCAGATCTGAGCAACCTTACGGAGACAGGATGAGTTGTACTCGGCGATGAGTGCGGTGTGCCTGGGAGTGAGTGGTGGGGAGGAGGCGAGGGAGGAGGTTTCCAGCGTGGAGAAGGAAAGAGCAGGCTGGACGGGAGTTAGGAGGTGGGGTACTGAGGGATGGCCACCCAAGGAGAAAACGCGCTCTCCCTGGCCTCACTCCCTCAACGGTCCGCATGACAGCCCAGACTGAGGATTGCCACAAAACAGTACAGTTTCCTTTCCTGAACATTTTAAAGAAAAAGTGGCCAATTATCTTGCTGTAATGGCTATTCACAGATCTACTGAAGCTTCTCTTCCAGCCTTTTGATTCTATGACAACTGTCTTTTTCAGAGTCGCTGGAAGATGCTTGGGGAATTAATGGGATATTTGTAAAGCATTTTCATTTCCTTTAAAGTTTTTATTTACAATCCATTTACATACATTTAAATGCAGCTAGAAAAGCATATTTAAATTCAATTTCCTTTGAAATTGCCAAGGGACTACAACAGGGAGAATAAAAAAGCACTTTAATAGGAGAAAAAGTCTACACACCACAGGTGTCACTGTCCCTTCCTTGTGTGAGTGTGCGCGTGCCCATGCACATACATGCACACACCCAAGTACAATTGTGGCAGACTATGCTGTTTCTTATACTAAGTTTATGTTAAGATCAATTCTTTATTTTCTTTGGTAAATATTCATACTGCTAAACGTTTGTGCTGGTCACCTGGTGAGTCCACTTTGAGAAAATACATTGAATTATCAATATATATACTCTTAAAATTTGTGTATTTTCTGCATGTATGTAATTAATTAGTAAAATAAAAAATAGTAAAAACTAAAAATAAAACCCCAACTATTACAGAAGATATTAAGTCTGATGCTAGACAAAGATATAATGTCCAATATTTAGACTGATGGTACCAGTCCATTAAAAAGTATTATCTAGGGACAGATGACATTGTGGGGAAACAGTAATGATGATCACTAAGCTCACTTGATACACACTGTCTGCCGGGCACTCTGTTAGGCTTGAGGGAATCCGAGATGAAGAAGGTAGTCTCTGCCCTCCAGAAGTTCATATTCCAGTAAGAGACACATACATTAACAACGGCCAATAATAGAGGCAGAACATTCTATAATAGCAGCATGGAGAAACAGGTATTCTTTTTCTTTGATCAGGAGTGGGAAGGTGTGTCCCGGAAGGTGACGTCTGAACGAGAGCTTTGAAGTAAGAGTGCACCTGGACAAGGGAGAAGAATCATCTCAATCAGAGGAAATGACCCAAGATGTGGTGAGACGAAAGCATTTTAGTTAAGAAAAACTGAAGTGGAGTTTATGGACAACTTGTAAGACTCAGAGCCTTTTTGATCAGGGAAGGTTTCTTGCTGTATAGTTGCTTCCTACAAACTGACATTAGCCTGCCAGGAAGGAAGAGTTTTAAAACTTAGTTATTTTTTTGTCTTTTTTTCTCTAGCTTTAACACACAGCCTGAGGTGTGTCAGCATGTTTAACAAGAACAAAGCAAGGAAATGAAAGAGAAGGCAAAAAGGGAAGGAGACAGGGCCAAAACCCAACATGGCAGAGTTAATACTATTTCAGGTGTGAATATTGCTTAACCTAGGGGTTAACTATCTTTAAAATCAGAATGCCCAAGGTTTCAGCACTGTCTTCTGGTAGATCTGGAGAGGAGTATGTCCAGTGCAGGGAGGAGAATAGTGGGGGAAGAGCTACTGCAGACAAGTGGCTCCAGGTGTCTCATGATTTTAGTGGCTAGAGAGAGAAATAGATTCACTAATAGCTGGTGTGTGCAATAAAGATATTCCCTGCTTGCCCTGGCCAGTTCGTTCAGTTGGTTGGAATGTTGTTTCAAAACGCCAAGGATGTGGGTTCGAACCCCGGTCTGAGCACATACCAGAAGCAACAAATGAATGCACACCTAAGTGAAACAACAAATGAATGTTTCTCTCTCTTTCTCCCCTCCTCTATCTCTCTAAAAGCAACCAATAAAAAAAATGTTTCTTGTGCTACTGAGAATTACCTGCAAGGCAATGGTTACCAGTTCCCAAGTACATGCAATTAATATATGAAGCAAAACAAGTTGCACATATAAATGCAGGTTAAATAAAGTTGTCATTCATTTAACCTCATTAACCACCAGCCCAGGCTTTAGTGAAACACTAAGTTACCATTAGCTAAGGGAACATTAGGCTGGACCTAGAGCTTTCCCCCTCCACTACAGAAACTATCACTAGCAAACAGGTTAAAAATGAATGCATACAAACTTTGCACACTTCAGGGTTCTATAAATATTATTTTTTGAATGAAGAAATGTTCTGATTAAGTTTCAGCCATTTATGTTTGTTCGGTTTGGCAGTTTTCACTAATGTTGAAAGTATGTTTTGAGGTCTAAGTAAATAGTCTTAAGGATATGGGCGAAAATGACTATAATAACTGATGAAGTCACAATTTTTGTTTCTGTGTTCTGAAGTATTTTTTAACAAATTTTTATACCTTAAAAACAGTAATTCTGTACATGTTCTATATTATTTTAAACTTATTTCAGCCACTAATACATATTATCTTTATTGTATATATACTTCATATTCAATATTTGAAATATTTTCCTTTTAGAGAAAAACATTTTAAAAAAAGCCAAACAAGAAAAATATAATAAAAGCCAGTTGTTTTTAAATATTCCTGGAATTAACATCAAGATTTTAAACCTTGTTTTCCCATTAAAACTTGATATTAAAAAGTGGGAAATATTACTCCAGATTACTGTTTCCAAAATGTTCCTTTTCCAACCAGGGACATCTCAGGGACACCATAATCTTTTGAGGAATTTGTTCAAAAACCATTCTTGAGCAGCTACTCCCAGAAGTTTTCATCCAGTAGGTCTAAAATGAGGCACATAAAACTTATTTTTTAAAAAAAGCTGTTCAGCCTGACCAGGCGGTGGCGCAGTGGATAGAGCGTCGGACTGGGATGCAGAGGACCCAGGTTCGAGACCCCGAGCTCGCCAGCTTGAGCGCGGGCTCATCTGGTTTGAGCAAAAGCTCACCAGCTTGAGCCTAAGGTCACTGGCTCGAGCAAGGGGTTACTCAGTCTGCTGAAGGCCCGCGTTCAAGGCACATATGAGAAAGCAATCAATGAACAGCTAAGGTGTTGCAATGTGCAATGAAAAACTAATGATTGATGCTTCTCATCTCTCTCCGTTCCTGTCTGTCTGTCCCTGTCTATCCCTCTCTCTGACTCTCTCTCTGTCTCTGAAAAAAAAAAAAAATTTAAAAAAGCTGTCCAGTTTATTATGACAAACAGTGAGGTTGGGAAACCACTATTGTTTTTTTCATTATGCATAATTTATCATTTAAACAGTGCTAGTTACTGGCCTCACTGATCATTTTGACACAACCATTTCAGGAAGTGATTATCCTGCCACCCAAACCAGACTGAGGATTTCCTTTTTCTCGTAGTCAACTCTTCCTTCCCAGATTACATATCTATGTATGTCCCACTCCAATCAAGGACCTGATTCTAAAAGGCTGCAGACTGCCACCTGCCACTAGACATTATTTGGGAATGATTCAATTTGTATTGGCCCAAATGAGCTTAGCTAGCCAGATATTGGGCATGTTGACTCACTTAAAAGCAAAGGTGTACAAAACATCCAATAAGACAACCTGGGCAGATTTTTACATTGAAAGGTTATGGAACACAATCAGCAATGGTTATGATTCTGTCCCCAGAAGAAAGTTGGTGGGACTAGGTACTTGACCACAAACAGCTTGCTTTCCTGATAAGATTTAATATTGATATTATGGGCTTTCAAAACCCTCCTTGATGTAAGAACACTCCCCATCCCATATTCAGTCTTTAGGCCATTAAGGAGACACACTTTGACAGAGTGAGTATGGACTGTCTACTCTTAGGTGTCCAGAGGGCTACTGTGTGGTCTGATCAGGGTGGACATCTACCCCTCCAGTTATCATCCAGCTCACCGCTGAGTTTTGTGTTGACACAAATTCTCTCTGCCCAGGAAAAACGGACGTGCATCCTCATGGTAAGGATATTTGAAACTTCATTTGTTCTCAGAAACCTATGGGAGATCTAATCATTTGAGGGAACTAGAAGTCATGGTTGGTAGTAAATTTGACAGTAACTTGATCTCTGTTGACAGAGGAATTGATTATTTCTTACCTTTCAGAGAGCTTTTCTCATTTACTATATTGGGAGTACAGTGTTTTAGAAATGCAATCAAATATTTTGAGGTTGAGGATGAAATGAAAATAACCTTTTAAAACATTCCATAGACTTATTAAGGAATATCTGAGATACCTTTATAAAATTCATAAATAAAATATATATAATATTTAGAAAATAGTATGTTATATATATACTTTATAGACTTTTCATCTTAAGTAAAAATATGAAAATAGTAGGTCTCAGAAAATTTTAACAATTAAATTTCAATTCTTTTTTCCTTGGAACTTATGGACTGAGTATTTCAATCAATGAGATGGGACTAATTTGTTTAGTGTTTGAAGCATGCAAATGGCTTATGATCACTATCAACAGAAGCTAATTTCTTTCAGGACAATGAATGATACTTTGGTAGCTGTCTTCCTGGAAAGAGGAAAAGTGATAAAAACATGAAATATACATGGAATTCTATCAGGGAAAAAGAAATCCCATTGAATTGAAAGGCCTTCTTTTGAGGTCCTCACCAGCAACAAGAGGAATCTGTAGTTATGACTAGGCCATCTTTATACCACCTTTGACTATTTCAATACAAATAAACCTCAAGCTATGGTGAGGAGTAGCGTGATATAACAAGCCTATGATAATGAGTTCCTCTGAATTTTGAGAACATTTCAGCCAGGAAGGACCTTTAGTCTATTCAAAGAAAAGGCATATGTATTAAATTTATACCTACAAAACTACCTTGAAATTTATTAGTATGTTTACACAGTATCTGGTTTTAAAAACCTCATGAACTTGACCACTTTTATGAGTCAATACACTTTTAAAGGTAAGATACAGTATAAGAGTACCTCCCATATTTTCTCTCACCATTTTAATTTCTCTTATCATTAATTTTTCTTCCCCAAGTACCTATAGCAATCAGGTTTTATAACGAATTATTACTTGCCAGGTTTAAGAACATTTTCTCAAATTAAACTAGCATAAAAGACCATACAATTGGTATATACCATTTTGTCATTTATTTTTCAAAAGGGGTCTGTTCTCATTTACATTGTTTCATTTTAGTTTCAACTCATTTCTGGCAGTTAAATCATAAGTCTCTAAAAATAAGGGGTTATAAAGAGAGGAGGGAGTTACCAGTACAAAGTGAATCTGATACCTATGTGAATTACAATTGGCTGGTTGCAATCAAATGAATATTTTTACCTTAGGCCATAGTAATATACTTTCAGATGGAAATAAAAGAAGGAACCATTGAATTGTCTCCTATCGCCTCTGGGCATTCCAGTATTGACTTCAGCCTGGATAAACAGTTGTTATGATATGCCTAGCACCTACCTCTCAGGGACTGGTGTCAAATTAATCTCCATGTCATCAGTACCTTCTCAACAGGTTTTAAACAGTCTTCTCTTTCCCTCTAGGTCCCAGATCAACAGTTGTCAGGGTCTGAGTCAAGCTGTGCTTCTGCCCACATAGTGGCACTGTCAGCACTCGGCTGCTCAAATGAATTTTTAAGCAGAGCAGCCGGATGCCTTCAGCAGCAATGCTTTTGGGGGCACTCCGTGCTGTTCACCCAGTCTCTGGCTGCTCTACAACTGTGCTAGTTAAGGGATCGACAGAAGGAACAACAAATGGCTACAATTAGCATTCGCCCTGCTTCCACAAAAGAATTTCATTGCTATGGCAACGGGAGTTGCCCAGACAACATAGGGCTTTGGCTGAGAACAGTGTACTGCATTATATCAAGCATGGAACAAAATAGCTGCAGAGCAGGCTCTCGATTCATGGCACAAAGATCTTTGCCACCATATTTAAGCTTAATTAACAAGAACTGATTTCTTAATTTTGTGAGCCAGGGTTCTGGCTGTTTATAGCCTGAATGAATGAATCAAAATATCATTATTGCTCCATTGCTTTAAAATTCCAGTAAAATAATTATTATGATTAACTATATTCCTCTTATCTTGATTTTCCTATCTCCTACCTTAAGAGGCATCCCTTTTATCGCTGTAACAGTTATTTACAAACCCACTTTTTTCCTCTGTCATTTGCTATGATATCAATGTATGTAACCCGTGAAAAAGTAACGTGTTTCCTTACACCTGAGTATTCAACCAAGCTCTAGATGTTCATCATCCTACAAAGGAAGGAGCAACAATGTCTAAGCAATTTATATCAAGAAGTACAATTTCACAGGTCTTCTAAATCATTTAAAATAAAAAAGGAGCATATTTATCATACTGTTTTTGAAGTAAACTTTTAAAATGTTTTGAAATCCGAAAGGTAGTAGTACAAGTAAAATGGAAAAATTAATCTAAACGACATAAAAATAAGCTACCTTGGCTACCATTAAATGGCTCTGCAGTCAAGCTACATAATTGGGTGAGAGCCACACACAGACATGTAAACCCTTCCACAGATCTGACCCGGGAGCACTTCTTAATGAGCCAAGAGGGGGATCAGCTCGGGCAGCACAGGACAGGGAGGCTCGTTGGTATAATGATGGTCTTCTTTTCTAAAATTTTCAAAACTCAAATATTTCTAGAGTACAGTCTTCTTCTTCCCAGCCAACATCCTTGTCAGCACAGGGCCAAATTTTATCAACAGTTGTAATTGATAACATGTATTGGATGCATAGTGCTTTGCATCTTTTGTTCAATTTAGTTTTCACAAATATCCTATAAAGTGGGCATAATTTCTTCCCAGGGACAGATGATAAAACCACGGTGCACAGAGATTCAGCAGCTCCCAGGATATAAGCAGCAATGCTGGAATTCAGCATGGAGTTCACCGTATAGTATTTTCTTTCCCTCAGCTATGCTGTGTTACAGCACAAGTAATAATGCAGTAATTTTAAAGCATTGGTCTCTTTTCAGAATAAAAGTACAAATTCGATAATGAAAAAAGTCTAAATGAAAAAGATTTAGTAGTATATATGATAAGCATAATAATGCTTAATTTGATCAAATTTTGTAAACAATTATCTGGGACGTGGGTGAGTGTGGAGGGATGGAGAGAAAAAGAACTGAACTCTCAGTGAGCATTGTAACCGTGAGTGGAAAAATTCTGCTTGACCTTTTGACTAAAATTAAAGAAAGCAGGAATTGACCGCTCCCTACCATAAACCACTTAGAAATTTGCTTAGAGCTAGTTCACAGGAGGCAGCTGGACCCCAACCTGCTTACACGAATAGGTATGTGTTCCTGATAAAGATAGAGATAGGATAAGGGTTAACGACTAACTGCCAACTCAGCTTCTGTAAACGGTTGCTTGCTTGCCTACCAAAGTATAAAAGCCCTTGCAAAAAGACTGAGAGTGCTCTTGGCCACCTCCTTGCCTTGAGCCCGCTCGCGAGTGTAATAAACTTTTTCTTCTGTTTTACCCACACACTTGGGTCTAGAGTCTTCGTGGTGCGCCCTCGGTCAACAAGCATATCAGTCAGTACTGGGTTTGGTACAAACACATATATATAAATAGTCTGATGAGAAATGGTATCCCTTAACTTACATAGACCTTCATTCTCATTTTGTAAAAGATTTTCAAAAGGAAACACTTTCTTCGTAGTAAGGAGCCCTTTATGAAAGGCAAGACCACTTTCTGCCTGGCAGAAATGACCTTGCTTTACAGCTCTGTAAACGCTACCTGGACAGTTCCCATCAGACCATGGTCGGTTGATGCCAGTCACTCCAGGTCAAAGACCCAAAATAGATATAAACTTGGAGTGAAAAAAATGTTTTTATACATAGGCAAGTAAACTCGACTATGCCTAATTTTAGTATAAAGAGCAATACAAGACTTTCCAGGCATTTCAATGCCTGAGGTTTTTACTTTCATGAATTACTCGGTATTTATTTATGTCATTCTAATTTATGAAGACAGTTGTTTTGTAGATTGTCAAGCTTCAGATAAAATAAAGTACAAAGGTTTTTGTTTTTTTTTAAGATTCCAAATGCTATGGTAATGCAAGCCTGCAAAATACAGTTTTGTTTTTTTTAAATCAAATTGATAGCTTGGGACTCAAAACTGCATTTCACGGGGAAAATGACTTCCTTCTGAACATGTCTGAGCAGTGACTGCAGTGATACTTTTGAGATAGAAAAAGCAGGTGTGAAATAAGAGGGAAGAAAAGCAAAGATCCCCGATCCTCCATGACACTGCCTGCTGGCCAGTATTTTCCAGGTACTACCTACATTTTAATTCTTCACCATAATTCAATTTGTCATTTATAATGAAATAAAATACATTAAAATGGCACAGGTAAAGAAACTCCAGTACAGTTGTAACTTCTATCCACTTTGGTAGAAACATGTTTCATGTTCTTTGGGATATTTTAGGATAATAGAAGCAAATTGTAAAAGTGCCCACCAATATGTTAAGATCAAACAAAGTAATGTAAGCGAAAGCACTCCGAAAACTGTAAAGTGCTATAAATTGTATCACCAAAACAAGTGTTAGTTTTTATGATTTCAGGATCACCATTATTTTAAGTAAACCAATGGAGAAAAGAAGATAAAGTGCATAAATTGCCTACCCTTCTAATTCATCCCTTCCAAGCTCCTTCTATTTCTAAAACCCCCACCTAGTCCATTTATAGCCTCTTCCTTCTAAAACACCGTCTTTTTAGCTACTTAACTAATTTAAATACATGTTAAACTCAAGAGAAATATCCCTCAGATGATTTTCCCATTTACTCTGTCACAAAACAGAAAGTTAAACACAACTCCTGTCTCCACCTTATTTCTCTGTACTCTAATTCTGATATTTTTGAGTGCATCTTCCATTTCAGAAAAAGTAATTTCCTGATTCCATTCAAAGATAGGCCATTTATTGAAGTGATTTAGAGAATGGAGTTTGCTGCACAGATCTGGGTTCAATTCTTGGCTGTGTCATTTATCAGCTTTATGATTTTGGGCAAGTTAACCTTTCTAAGCTTCAGTTTATGCAATGTAAATAATGTACTCAATAACGTCTGACATGTATCAGGTGGTCAAATAGTGTTATATATATTTTTTGAATCTTACTTTTCTAAAATACATTCTCACTCCTTTCACGCCTTATGTCTGGGGCAATCTATTCTCTCTGTTTCTACCATTTAGGAATAATCAACTTGTAGACAGAAGTCCCGAGTTTGAATTCTGATTCTGTCACTTAGTACCCATTGTAATCTGCAAAAGCACACTTTCCAGTAATAACCAAACACATTGAGAATGAAAATCTACACTGTTTGCTTACAGAAAGACATGTAAAAACCAGAGGTTCCAGACTATCTGCATTAGTCAATGATGAAGACAGATCCCAGACCAATCATCCTGCTATCTCACTTGGATTATTTATCAGTCCCATCAAACCAAACCTAAAATGTCTTCTATACAGTCCTCAACTGACTCAGTTACTACTATTTATTTATTTCAATTGTTGCTATCCGGCTCTGTTGAGAATTTCCATATGTTATCTGATTTAAATCCTTACACCAAGGCAGGAATGATTAAGATCTCATTTTATAAATGAGAAAACTGAGGCACAAGGACTGTAACTTGCTCAAGGTTACACGGCTTGGATGTAACAGCTAATACTCACAGTTAGATCATTACATCACATCCATGTTCTGTGTTGCTTATGCAGCTCATATTATACACATCCTCCTTAGAGTCAGATCCAGCACTTATTTTCAACTATGTAAAAGTCAGAGAAATTGATTCAATACCACTTCTAAGCACTAAAGAAACGTTCACTGATACAAAGAAAAGGTACATGACCAGGGCAAAGTCAAGGTAGCATTGCCCACATGACAGAAACAATTTGCAATAAAATTATAGAATACTGAAACTTAATGAGCACAGTCTCAATTAGGAAATTGAAAATCTCATTAAATTTGAAGATGATATTTAGTTGAGCAGGGGTTAAACACTTTAGGAAAAAGAAAGAATCTGAAATGACCTTGCTAGATAAGAGAAATGGTTCATCAAACCAGATGAAGTCTAATTAAAAGAAGAACAAAATAGCATACTTAAGAACCAAAACATAACCTACAGATAAAAGTATGTAGTGTCTAGGCCCCATGGACCAGTTAAGTCATAATATGTGGAAGAAGGCTCCATACTGGTGCTATTTAAAAACTCTCTAGGTCTATCTAATGTGGTCAAGATTCAGAAATAGCAATCATATCCTTTATATCCCTATGAAGAGCCCTATGGAAGCAATAACATGGCTATTATAATGTGTAAGATAGTGAGGCATAGTCTTTCCTATAATTAGCAGTTTGACCTAAGTGTTATGATAACGTCCTAAATTATGTCAAATCTATTTATTCAAATATGCATAACAATCAATAAGCCAACAGAAAAATAGGCAAAAGACTCGAAGAGGCACTTCACATAACAGGAAATCCAGAAAGCCAAGAAACTTATGAAAATGTATTCAAGTCACTCATAAGAGAAATGCGAATCAAAACCACAATGTACTATCCTACCAGAAACGTTGAAATGAAACTCATATACACTGCTGATGAAAGTATAAGCTGGGGCCATCATTTTGGAAAACTGCTGGGTGGCATCTACTGAAGCTGAACGTTCGAGACCCACTGGAACAACAATTAGACCCGAGGTCTCTACCTGACAGAGCCACAAGACATGTACACGAATCACATATATCATTTGTACAAGCCCCAATCTAGAAACAAAATAGGTATACACCAACAAAATAAAAAATATTGAAATCTTTAGAGAGTGAAATACTAATTAAAATAAGAAAAAAAACTATAATGGGATTCCAGATAGGATCAGAAATCTATTCAGTAGAGGAACATGTGACTATACAAGCCTATGACATGAAAAAATAGACTATATTTTTTAAAAGATAGGTATGGATCTAGAAATTACCATAAGCAGAGTATAATAAGATGGTATATACAACTCAACTGTCTTTAAAACATATGAAGCAGACACAGAGTTAATTTCTAGGAAATGTTATGTTTCTACAACATAGAACCTAGAGTCACTGACTTTCCTTACTTCTTTCCTTATAGAATACAGTAGACAGGGCTGGGCAAAAGTAGGTTTACAGTTGTGAGTATGTAAAACACAGTTTACTCTTCCATTATTACTTACTGATCATTGTGCTGTTTGCCATACAATCTGTAAACCTACTTTTACCCACCCCTGTATTTATTTCGCACCCTAAGCAGATCATGTGTTTATATGTTTAGGTGAAGAAAGGGGAGGGGAATCAGTGAACGAAGAGAGGGAGATTAACGGAATGGAGAATAAGAGGTCATGTCCAGTTTCTAGCAAGTGAGTAGCCAACAAGTGAGAAAGACCAGTGTTTAAGAGCTGATGAGAACCGTGAGGCCTCTCAGAGAGGCTGCAAGCGCAGCACAGAGCCCAGGGGCCTCGCGGGGGCGGGGCGTCTCTGCCTGTTAGACACGCGCGGGATCGCTCTTTGCTCTTCGTGCACTATGCCCTCCGCTTATTCTGGGCTGAACAGTTAGAAATAGAGCATCACGGTCATTACTTGAGTAGGTGCCTGATGACAAATCACAATAAATTGTAAAAGATACTTTTCTCTATCTCTTCTCTCTTTCTTTGGGACATGGCTAAGATGAAAATATGCTTTACAACCAGTGATAAAATATATATACTTTGGATAATAAAACCCTGTTCATGGTTTTCTCAAACATCAGCTTAAGAACTCCTCAGGCTAACTACATTAACAAGAAGGAAGTTAACAGAAGAACTGATAATATTGTCTCATATTTGTAGTTTTGAAGTTCTATAGCTTTTGAGTTATTGCTTGTCAGAATAGAACAAAATAGAAAAATATGTTATTAACATTTTGAATGTTAAATCTAAACAGTATTTCTTGGCTCATCCTTCAATATGATGAGTTCGTAAATGAGGATTTTGTCTTTATTTGCACTATCATATTAGCACTTTTCTGCTGCATAAGTGCTTTAATGGGTTAAGTATGTACGTACAATTTAATAAGTCTAATCATATTTCAAAGCAAAAAAAAAAAAACTGCCAGAATTTTTGAAGCTGCTATAATGGACTGGGTGAGGGTGAATGAAGTTGATATATGAGGTAAACAGTGATATGCTGTCACTCCCTTTAGGGTATTTCAATGTTTCTTTTTTCATTATTCCTTCAGAAATGGGAAATAGAAAGCTCCTTTGACTAATTAACCAAAAGAGGTTTGACTAATAGAAGGAGATTGCAAGCATGATTAGTTAAATGATAATGCACATAGCACTTAATGATTATTAACATTTATTCTAATATCACTGCTAATAAATGGCGACACTGTTTAAGCCAAATGCTGTCACATCAAAATAATGCCATCCTGGCTAACACTAATCATTTCTAATTTACTTGGGAGGCAGCGGGACATTCAGCTTTCTTCATGCATGTCAGCGCTTTCTTCAGTAAATTTAGAGATCCTTTTAAAGTAGAAAATTATTAAATATTTATGTCCTTACGTAGACTACATAACAAGAAGTCATATAACAAGGGAGCCACCACTCGCCTGGAAATCACAAGCAGGTGTCAATACACAAGCTCCGTCCTTGGCTTCCACGAAGCCAGTATCATGTATTAAGATGCCTTCTTACAAAAGAGCCACTGATTGTCACCTTAATGTTTCAAGGTGCTAATTTCATCCCATTCTCTTGCTTTCTAAAGATTCAGTTTAGCAATCAAGTTCTTACGCAGCACTGCAAGGCTACTTTTCCTCTAAAACACACACACAAAAAAAAAAAAAAAAAAAAAAGAAAAGAAAAGAAAAGAAAAATAATATGAGTGGTACTTGATTTTCTCTATTACTCATTTCCATCATTATTTTCTCTAATATTAAGAATGACAAGGGCAGAAAACATTGAGATGTGCTTCAAAATCACTGACCAATGGTATGTACAGAACAGACACAAACAAGGGAGGACAGGTGTTCGTGTTATTTGGAGAAGCACGTTTATTATCCTGAGCTAAAGACACTACCATTATGGACTCTTATCATTGCCTGCAACTCTTTAGGAATGCACATTAAAGAGCACTTCATTTTCTAGATCACATAAAAATGATAAGCTGAGAGCTAAAACAGAAGTCCTCTTCAGGTTCACAGGCATTATTGGAGACAGAAAAGGAAAAGTACAATCAGTGTATTTTAGGAGAAAAGATAAGCAATGAATGCAACTGACTTCTGTTTCTATCTTAATAGGGATAAAATAAGTTATTCTTGGAGATGTCTTCCTATCATGATTACCTACCTGTTGTTAATTAAAACCTTTAATATTTTTAAACTTTAATTTTCTTTAAATTTATTGGTAGTTGACAAAGAAATCCAAAGCCTCCAATGAAATATAGCAGACTCTTGTCCCTGCCTGTCTCATTTGTTTCTCCTCCTGTTTCTTGATCAATCAATGTTAGACATTACTTCTGATTTCCCATTATGACAGGCGGAAGCTTAATTTCCTCACAACTTGGGTCTCTCTGAGGGCTGCTTATGACATGGCTTCCCCCAAAGATAAGAGAGGAAGAAAGCAGGATGGAACACCCAAGATGAAAGCTATGGTATCTTCTGTACCTTCATTTCAGATGTGACACAGCATTATTTCTGCCTTATTCAATCGGTTATAGACTAACCCTGGAAAATGTTTTGGGGCGATTACATCAAGATGTGAACACCAGGGAGGAGAGAGATCATTGGGGGCCATCTTGGAACAGTATTTATATTATTATAATTGTAAAATCCCACACAAAGCTAAGTCAAATCCAAGGAGTACACTGTGATTACGTATCACTTTTCTTTTTTTGTAGTTAATAATTGCATCTTATTTTCTTAGTGCCTCTCAGTCTTTTAAAACCTGTCCCCAAAGCTTTATAATACAATTGTACACATGGTCAAATAGATCAGATTACCCGTAACTTCTCATCCCCCCCCCCCCCCCCCCGTCTTCCCCTGGAACTCTATTGTTTATGCGTTCACAAATACTGTTCTACGTTTTCTATGCTATCAGATTTGTTATATCCAAAAGATCTTTTTTGTTTCCTAATAATTCTTCTGTAAATACAGGCACACTCCATTTTACTGTGCTCCACTTTAGTGCACTCTACAGGCACTGTTTCTTACACATTGAAGATTTGTGGCAACTCTGCACCAAGCAAGTCTATTGCCTCCATTTTTCCACCAGGCTCAGACAATGGTCAGAAATTTAAAAATATATATATATTTTTTGTATTTTTCTGAAGCTGGAAACGGGGAGAGACAGTCAGACAGACTCCCGCATGCGCCCGACCGGGATCCACCCGGCATGCCCACCAGGGGCGATGCTCTGCCCACCAGGGGGCGATGCTCTGCCCATCCGGGGCGTAGCTCTGCCACGACTAGAGCCACTCTAGCGCCTGGGGCAGAGGCCAAGGAGCCATCCCCAGCGCCCGGGCCATCTTTGCTCCAATGGAGCCTTGGCTGTGGGAGGGGGAGAGAGAGACAGAGAGGAAGGAGAGGGGGAGGGGTGGAGAAGCAGATGGGCGCTTCTCCTGTGTGCCCTGGCCAGGAATCGAACCCGGGACTTCTGCACGCCAGGCCGATGCTCTACCACTGAGCAAACCGGCCAGGGCCTAAAAATAAAATATTTTTAAATGAAGGTATGTAGTGTTTTTAGTCATGATGCACATTTGAATACTACAGTATAGTGTATATGTAACTTTTAAATGCACGTGGAAGCCAAATAATTCGTGTTACTTGCTTTATTGAGATTTGCTTACTTGTTGCCTGGAACTGGACCCAAAATATCTATCTATCTATCTATCTAGTCCTATTTTCACCATTGATCTTTGATATCGATATGATTACTAAGTATGATGCTATTCTCCACATTTACTAAGAATTCCTCTGGTTGATTTTCTTTCTTATTTCATGTTGAACGATTTCCTCAAGTGTCAGCTGATCAATCCTCAGCACAAATTAGTTACCTAAGAGTAACAATTTTGTATGATGAGAGCGTAGGCTTGTTAACTGTGGGCCTTTGTGGGATGCTCTTGCAATAAGCTAGCATTTTTGGAAGGTAGGGGGTCCAAATACCTGTATCTGAAGACCTTTTCTCTAGACTGTTCATTACCTTCAGAGGGATCTTCTGTGATGTGCTTGGAGCATACGCTTGGCTTCTCTGCTCTAAGGATCAAGTGGTGGCGGGGGGAGGGGCAGAAGAGGATTTAGCCCCCTTTCCTTTGCCTCCGAAAGACTGGCCTCTGTGTTCACATGGTCCCCGTTTCCGGTGGGACACGTCATCCCTGGTTTGTATTGCCATTCTAGAGTACCCAGTTTTCCCAGATTATACACGTCTCATCACCTGACTGGCAGGAACACAGGGAGGGAGGGGGAGCAGCACTGCCAGAGGGAGGTCAAGCTGCTCCTTCCCACCCTGCCATTTTCCGCTTCCTGTCGCATTCCTTCCGCCAGCTGCTCCTGGAGCCCCGACTCCCAAGCGCTTGTGCGGTCCTGTGAGGAGTGAACCAGTCGGATTCTCACGGGAGTCACCTGCTGTTGGGGGTTGAATTGTGTCCTCCCAAAGTGTATGCTGAAGTCCTCACCCTGGTTCTTGTGAATGTAAACTTACTTGGAAATGGGGTCTTTGTAGATGTGAGGGGGGGGGGGTCACACTAGAATAGGTTGAGCCCTAAGCAAATGACTGGTGTCCCCATAACAAGAACAAGTGAAGAGACACATAGAAAGAATGCCATGTGTAGGTGGAATCAGAGATTAGAGTGACAAGGCACACCAATGAACACCAGCCACCAGCAGACAGGAGAGAGAAACGGATCAGGCTTTCCCTCAAGACAGAACCAACCTTGCCAACACCTTGATTTCAAATGTGCAGTCTCCAGAATTGTGAGACAATAATGCTTTGTGGTTGTAGGCTCCCTGGCTTGGGGTGAGTTGTTATGGAAGTCTTGGAAATAAATACACCTGCATTGCAGCCTCCCCCTGCCTGCACCACCTTCCTCTCTGCTGTCTTCATATGTTCCAGGCTAAAGGCGTCTCGATTTCATGGAAGTTGAGATTGGTTTGTTTCTCTTCTTTTTTGTTTTGTGGTGAAAAGAGGGTAAAAAAATCTTTATTATTGTATTTTAAAACCAAGTCTCCATAGTCTTCTAATTTTTCACTTTTTCTTCTAAATGAGTTCATACCACTTAATTCTCTTTAAGGCAATACAGAAAATATTCATCCTAAGAAAATTAATTTCAACCTTTCATTATCACACTCATTTTGCATATCACTGTTGCTTTGCTGAAGAATTGATAATAAGCTTCTATTGACAAATATATCAGGAAAGGATGGTGGAGCCTGACCAGGTGGTGGCACAGTGGATGGAGTGTTGGGCTGGGGTGCGGAGGACCCAGGTTCGAGACCCCAAGCTCATCAGCTTGAGTGCGGGCTCATCTGGTTTGAGCAAAGCTCGCCAGCTTAGACTGAAGGTCGCTGGCTTGAGCGGGGGTTTACATGGTCTGCTGAAGGCCCACGGTCAAGGCACATATGGGAGAGCAATTGATGAGCAACTAGGGTGTCGCAACGAAAAACTAATGATTGATGCTTCTCATCTCTCTCTGTTCCTATGTCTGTCCCTATCTATCCCTCTCTCTGACTCTCTCTCTGAAAAAAAAACAACAAAAAACAACAAAACAAAAAAAAAATAGTCTAAAAAAAGAAAGGATGGTGGAAAAGGAAAAAGAATAAAGAGGAATTAACATATTGAATTTACTGAATATCTACTCAATTATGGATATTTTAGTAGAGTACTCACATACTTTTATTTAATTTTACAAATAATCTATGAAGCACATAGTGTAGTTTCTCTTCTTATAGCTGAGAAAAAGGAAATTAAAGGTGAAATAACTTGCTAGGGCAGTGGTTCTTTATCTGTAGTTCGCGACCCCGGCGTGGGTCGAACGACCAAAACACAGCGGTCGCCTAAAGCCATCGGAAATACATATTTTATTTAAAAATGTATTGTATAATAAATATGTATTTTCCGATGTCCTTAGGTGACCCCTGTGTTTTGGTCGTTCGACCCCCGCCGGGGTCACGACCCACAGGTTGAGAACCGCTGTGCTAGGGTCACCCTGTCAGTAAGTCAAGAAGTCAGACTAAGGCCTGTCTGCTTCTGAGGCCCAAGCTTACCCATGTTGCCTGTCAAGGTCAGACTGCTTCGCCAGGTCATTCAAGACTCCTACAAACAGGACTCAAAAATCTCGCTAGTTTTATATTTTCACAAATAGTGAATCAGAACTACTACTGGTATTTTTAAAGTAACTATTATGTGCCAGTCTGACAACAATCTTAAAAATTAATACCTGTGTATCTGTGGCTACTCCAAAATGGCCTGTAGTGAGAATAAAATATATAAAAACAAAAATAAATCTATGCACCTTGGGAATGATGAGTTCAGCACTGAGGGCTGTTTTGTGGAAATGATCTCAGACACGTCATGTGGTTGGCACGTGCCTGGAAGGAAACCAGTGGCATCAGGATCTCCACTGTCCTGCACATGCCTTCCTCATGTGACACAGCAGTCACACACATGCCACGCAAGACACTCCGACATTAGTTACTACTATTAATTTTCCCAAATAACTACTACACTATTTTAAAATATAAAATATCCTCTCAAAAACGGGATGTCTCTAATTGACAGGTACTGTAACACACTGTCTGCCTTCTGCCAAACTGAGACTACGGTTATATTCGGATATTCATTTTTGGTTCTTTAGGCTACTGGAGAGCTAACAAAACCTGGGAAGCACCTTGGGGACTCTTCTGCCCTCAGACTCTGCACACTGCTGTCCGTACAAGCAGCAGTCTCCCTTTCCAGCTGGGTCGCTGATGCAAGAAGAATTTTGCATCTCCCTGGGCAGTTACCTCTCATAATCCCTACAGGAGACGTGCTGCCCTCTACTGTTCCTGGCTCTCCTCTGCAGTCCCACTGTGACTGAGGGGAGACCCTATAGCCTAGTTCTCAGTGAAAATGGATGCTATGGGTGGGCCCTCCACATTCTCCCTTACTCAGTACTGCCATCCACTTCTCTCCCTTTATCCTCGCTCTTTCCTGCCCAGGTTCTCTGCACCTGTGCTCTGCCGCCCCACCACAGGGACCTCACCCTCACTACTGCCCCACCAAATCAGCACCCCTCCACTTCCGAGCTCCTTCCCTTCAGAATACAAAGACGGTAAAGCCAATGCCACACAAAAGGCAAAGAAACACCCACTGTTTAAACTATATATCCACTATAGTGTCACCTTTTTTTTTTTTTTTTTTAAGCTATTTCCTCTTTCTCTCTCTTTCTTTCTCTTGCCCCTCTCTCTTTCTCACATCCAGGCTTCTAGAAAGAACAACCTCCACTACTCTTCCAATCAATGCTCTCTGGCTTCAGTTTCTAGTATTCTTCCTGAGTTGACAATGACACCTGTGTCCTTAAGCTAATCTGCACCCATGTGCTCCTCTATCCTCTCCATACCCGGCTTTTCTGAAGCCAGTGGCTTTGCTGCCTGGTTCTTCCTAGGCTACTACTCTTCCCCTTATCTGCTCCTTCCAAGCTGCACAGCCCAGCGGAGCCTGCGCCCCTCCTGTCTGGGAGGTCTAGTAAGACTAATGCCCGTCCTGGGTCCAGATGATGCCATCCCATCCCCATATCCTCAGTGAACCTCCACGATAACACCGTATCATTGGACTTTTATTGTTTGTCTTAAACAGTTTATTTGTTACTAAAACTGTAGCTCTGCCAATCATTTGACGTTTTCCACATTTGTGATTATACCAATGAAAGTTTAGCTCAAGTGACAATTACAGTAAAAGTGGCTACTTTTAAAGGATATGCATAACAAAAACGTAACATAGAATGAAAAACTTTGTAACAAACCAGTAATCAAACAGCAAAATCAGTAATTACTATCTAATCTGTTTTTTGGAGAGGAGAAAAATTTGATAAAAATCAATAGATCTTTTCACCAGAAAACAAAATAAAAAATAAAGCCCAAACTCAAAATCTAAATCAAAGGTTCAGAGTTCAAGGAACTTCTCAAGTCATTTGGCCGCCGACTCCATAGAAACCTGGTCTGCACCTATGCTACAAGCAAAGGGAATAATTTAATGTGCCAAAAATTTTAAAAGATCATAATAATTATAGTCCACTCTAGACAAACACAGAATGAGAGACATTAATCATAACAACTATTTCAGGAAAGTGAAGGGCATTTCTTCCTGACATAATAGTTATCTCCTTCTCACTCCGTTTGCTTCCAGCCCTCAGCATCCATTTGTGCATGCTCATTAAGTGAAAGGCATTTGCTGTTTCTTGCATAAATGTCCTTTAAAACAACTTGAAATCCTCACTACTTGAGAATTTTCTAACCTGTTCACGCTTAAGAGTCTGTATGGTAATGACTGAGCTAAAAGGTTGTCCTGCCCGGAGCATAAATTAGAAAGGCCTTTCCCTTCCACCCACAGGCATCTTCACCCAGGCAGGAGCCCTGCTGCGCGCTGGCTTCCTTTTGCTTGACAACAGAGTAAATAGGAGACTGATGTGTGAGTACAATGTGAAATCGCCCATGCTGTTTTACATTCCTGGCCTAGAAAAGTCTCCCTTAAAAATATTTAAGTGTTTTGACAGTTACAGGTAGCATTTGATTCTGCTTGAAAGCCCAAGTGGAAGGGTGTCGAAACAATTAGTGTTTTAATAACTCCCTTTCTTCGGTTTTTTGGCAGGCATAAGTTTATCACAGAGAGAACAAAAACTATTCTCATGAAAATAAACCAATGACATTTAGCAAAATCATATAATGTGATTACCTTATTCCTATGCTCTTCCTATTTTAAAATAGGATCCAGTGTCAAGAAATGGAAATGGTGGTGGTCCACATTTACTACTTTGATAGACAAGGTTTTCTACACAAGGACTGCAGTCACTGGTCCTCACTGTTCTCAACGCAGCCTGAAGGCAGCCAGTGCTCAGCAGTCACCACCGAAACCTTACAGGCTCCAGAATTCCGCCTCAAGGCTCCTGCTATCTGAGGAAAAGGCAGGTCAGGGGCCCAAGACTGCATGGTTTAGGGAAGAGGGATGGTTGGTTACCTGTGAGGTTCTAATATATCCACAACAAAGCTTGTTTTGTGTGCCTCTCTTAATTTGTGGAGAAATATGCTAATTCAAAAATGTCTAACTAGCTTCACATTAACTCCGACTTCAAATCTTGGAATGGCAGAGCAGCTGTGCCTGGAGGCAATACAATCTTCTTTCTATAAAAATCTCTCACAGCTCCATACAGAAGTGGGAGAGTAAAAATAGATAATCAAATCCAAATTAAGGCTATTAAGAATTGATTTCATATAAAGATTAGATAGCAAAATTTTGTTTAGGTTATGGATAGTCACTAAAAATGTGTAATATTTATTTACCTAAATTTTTTATTGTGTTTTATCTTATTTTGTCACAGTTAAATAGTTTTATCATTAGGGGGTTTTAACTGCATATAGTTTATAGAATTTTCTTCCGAATACTCCTGAGGAAGGAATACCTAATGAAAAGCGAACCCTCTAATGAGGACGCAACCCAAATACAGGGAGAGGCACCATAAGGTGTGAAATCCTGTCACGAAGTTTTTTTAATTGATTGACTTGGAGACAGAGAGAGGGAGAGAGAACAAGAGAAGCAAGTGAGAGAGAGTGAGGGAGAGAGAGAAGAATGCTCTTAGTTGTGTATTCACTGCTTGCTTCTGGTGTGTGTCCTGACTGGGGATTGAACATGGTGTTTCGGGACACCACTCTAACCAGCTGAGCTGACTGGCCCAGCCACGTCACAAATGTTTTATAGTCTATGCAATATACAGGGGAAGAGATGTCCTGAAGAGAGTAGGAAGAGAGTGGCACTAGTCAGTGGGATACTACAGAGTTGTATAAAGAAATGGCTCCATTATTATGCAATCTCCTCCCATTTCTTTTTTTTTTTTTTCTGCCTCTCACTTCATTATTCACCTGGGTTCAATCGTAAGGTTTAGCCTTTGATTTACCATTCTCTAGATTTAAAGATTTTTCTTCAGATAACTCATTGCCTTACACAGGCTTAGCAATTCTCTGTGAGGGTCTCACCCTACAGCTCTAGACCTGGCTCCCTTCCTCAAACCAGTAAGCTCCTGACTCTCTCCTGGTCCCTGCTGCCAACCTACATCAGCATCAAGGTGGTTATAAAGTGCTTTCGAGTTTTTCTTCTCTTGTATAGTTGTAACTTCGGTTCCATACAGACTGCCCAAACCTGTGTCATTTTTATGCTCAAAATCTCAATAGTCCAAATTCTGGGTCTGGCATCAAGCTCTTGATATACTTTATCCCTATATGGTCCTTTATTTTCAATTAGGCCCGTTGATTTGCTAACACCCAAATAAAGTATGAACTTTATGAAAATGCATTAATAGCCTGACCTGTGATGGCACAGTGGATAAAGAGTTGACCTGGAAATGCTGAGGTCACCGGTTTTGAAACCCCGGGCTTGCCTGGTCAAGGCACATATGGGGGTTGATGCTTCCTGCTCCTCCCCTTTTTCTCTTTCTCTCTCTTTCTCTCTCCCTCCCCCACCAAAATATTAAAAACAAAAATAAAAAATATATAAAAATGCATTAATGAATACTTAGATTATCTTGACTTAGAAAATTTTATTATTTTCCACAGACTATAGAAATCTTTAAGTCTGGAATGCACTGTGTTGAGTAAAGAAATGAGAAAACGCATTAGCATATGCTTTTGTTTATTATATTTACTGTTGTGAAACTTTGCTCAATTAAGCATGAAAGAAATTTATAAAAAAAATTTCCATTGATTTAAGAGGGGGAAGGGTTGGGATGATTAAGGCAGGGAGGGAGGGAGAAAGGGGGGGGAGAGAGAGAGAAGCATCAACTCATTGTTCCACTTAGCTGCTCCATTTAGTGGTGCACTCATTGATTATTTCTCATAAGTGTCCTGAGTGGGAATCAAACTCTCGACCTTGGCACACTGCAGTCACCTGGCCAGGACCACAAGGGGAAATATTTTTAACTCATAAGTAACTTTCAATTTCTAAGGATTAATCAAGATCAAATTGTACCCTCCACATTTGACCTATCAACCTTCTGCAGTCTTGACCAGTGATAATCAAGTATCTCCTTCAGATGACATTTAGGGAGATGAGAGGGTGTTAACTGTGTTCACAGCCTGAGTTTCAGCAACTAGCATATCAAATCCCACCTATTTAGATAATATCGAGAGGCCTGATTTTGTCCAATATGTATTAATTGTTTCCTTGAAGGCTAGCCCTAAACATGTGTGTTCATTCAATACATTCTCACTATTCCCATGTCAGGCTCTATCCTGGCTCAGAACTGGGGTTACAGCAGCAAACGAGACGGGTGCCTCCTATATTGCCTTACCCCAGCCTGACTCATGAGTAGTGTGCAGACATTCAGAACATTTTTAGGTAAATGCATATAGCAAAATGGGATAGACCAGAGTGCTAGTCAGAGCATTATTATAGTAGGTAATAATGTGTGAGAATACGAGCCGACAGTTTACAGGGCTCAGAACGTGCGTCACAAGGACCCCCTGGGAGAGGACGCACGCGCTGCGCTGCTGATTCGCCGGCTCACCCTTGTCCTCAGGCTTTCTGGCGTCATTTCTACTCATCCCTCAAAACTCAGCTTGGAATTTCCGATCCTTCTAGAAGATAGGTCGGAATTAGTCTTTTCATACTTCTTGTTATTCCCAAAACTCTGTGTGTTTCCCTAACTTGGCATCAAGCAAATATAGAGGTATGAGAAATATTACTTGTTTTATCTTCCAACTGGATGGTGAATTCTTAGAGGGTGTCTCTAAATCTTAAGTGCTGAGCAAGTATTTAATAAATATTTCTACGTTAATGAGTGAAGATTTTGCAAGGAAAAATACCAAACACAATTTCTGCTTTGATATTAACAGGCAAAACAAAAGATAAAACAGGTAAAGGCTTTAACCGAAGTATTTTTGCTAGAGGTTTGGAACACAGCACAAGTCTGTATAATTTCTGTGCTTCTGCAGACTATGGAAGCTAGAATGCTGGAGGCCATCTTTTGCCAAAATCTATATTCCCCAGGGTCCAGAGGATACTTTATCAGGATTTTCTAATTCTAAAATAAAATATGCCATATGTATACACACACATATATTTCTAAATCTATATTTAGAATCTAAATCGTCTATGATCTTTCTAAAAGAGTACATTTATTAAAATTAATATAGATGTTTTAATATAGTTTCTTTTCTTCTAGAGAGAGAGAGAAAGAGAGAAACAGACAGAAAAGGAGAGAGATGAGAAGCATCAATTCTTCATTGGGTACCTTAGCTGTTCATTGATTGCTTTCTCATATGTGACTTGACTGGGGGCTCCAGCTAAGCCAGTGACCCTTTGCTCAAGCCAATGACCTTGGACTCGAGCCAGCGATCATGGGATCACGTGTGTAATCCCATGCTCAAGCTGGCGACCTTGGAGTTTCGAACCTGGGTACTCAGCATCCCAGGTGATGCTCTATCCACTGCACCACCACCTGGTTAGGCAATATATAGAATTTCTTAAAGGAATAAAAAGTGGTCATGACCCTGGAAGATGGTATGCCCTTGTAATCCAGCCTCAGACGCAGAAAAGAGTGCTATGCAGTTGCTCAATCTGAGACTAAGAGTGGACACACCAGAGGCTAGAAACCCTCAGAGGGGTGTATCTCAATAGTTCAACCGTATGTCCTGAGGGAAAAAAAGGTACACAACAGCTCATTCCCTCGGGGCTGGTGAGAACAGGTAATGACTCAAGCAGCTGCACTCAGAGCACGACATGGCAGGGAGACTAAGAACCTGCACTCAGAAGTCAGACGTGCCCAGGTTCGAAGTTTGACTGCAGAACCTTAAGCAAACTATCAGACCTGTTTAATCCTTGGTTATATTCAACTTTAAAATGGAGATAAAATCATTCAATATTTGATAGGAGTAATGAAAAGATTAAACGGGATATGTATAAAACATCAGCATAGTGCCTGGCATTTACTATCCAAGCAGAAAATTTTATAAATCTTTTAAAAAGAGTTTACAGATAACATCAACTATATATTTGTAGAAAATATAAATCGGACATTAGTTTTGTTTAAGTACATGAATGCAAATTAAAAAGTAAAAGGGGTTATGTGCTACATTTCAATCCCATAGCACGGTTTTCAATAAAACCAAGTAATTTTTAGAAATAGATTACAAATAGATGCTGAAATGTCAACTTTTTCTAAAAAATAATCCCAATCCCTATTGCAATGAATATACTTTCCTTAACCAAATTCTTCATTTTTCCAACATCTAGTCAAATAAATCTATGTTTATACATATACTGTATTTCCCCATGTATAAGACACACCCTTTTCCAAAAAATTTGGGGTCCAGAAACTGGGTGTGTCTTATACAGTAGTTGTAGATTTTTTTAACATATTTTCCGCTTTTTCGTGCTTGTTGAGGAGTTGTATGAATTTTATGATGAATAAAACTTGAATTCAATAGCTTTATGTAATACATATTTTTTTCAAATTTGGGGCCCCCAAATTAAGGTTTGTCTTATAAATGGGGTCATCTTATACATGGGGAAATATGGTACTTCATAAAGATTAATTTGGTCATTTGGATTTTGTTCTTACTTGCTTAAAAATGTGTAGAGAAAACAGCAAAAAAATCAATATAAAATAAGTTTCAAAACCAGGTCAATCTACTACATTTATATTACAACAGAGACCTCGATATTTGTGGTATATCTCCACTGACTTGCTGTATAACCTACTAGCTTAATTATCACAATAGCCTTAGGACTTAAGATAATGTACATCAGCTCTAGTAAAGATAGAAATGCAATGCTCATCTGCTTTTACAAACTGGATTGAAATATCACAATTTATACATAATTACTCATGAGCCTGTGTAGCATGGGCAGTTTACTAACATTACAGTCAGAGAAGAACACGGACCCTGAGGCCAATGCACAAATTTATCTTAAATAATTTCTCCCCATATTATATGTAAAATATTTACTTAACATTAAGCATAGCAGGGATACACATATGCCATTATAATCATATCATGATTACTGTGTTGGCTGCGGTTCTTTAAAAACTTATAATGTGGAATGAATCGTTATTTTATAAATTTTACTTATAATAAAAATAATCAAAGTATGTATATGTAATAAGGAGCAAAATGTGATGGGAATCAGAACTGTATTATGGCCACAATTATGTCTATAGCTCTGTAGTTTTGACTTTATAGCCAGAGTTTCCATGTATTCATCTATAAAAAAAAAATCTCTAAGGTCCAAGAAAATATCCTCTACACTTTTTGCCATTATTTTACATGTCACGACGTCTCTAAATAATAAACACCAAATTAGGAATTATTTATCCACAATCAATTTCTCTGATTACACTTCTTTTTTCCTACTGTTAGAGCGGGGGAAGGCAAAACAAGAACACATGCTGTTGACAAAAATCAAAAGATATACAAAAAATTTTGCTGCAGGATTTTACCTTTCCTTTATTAAGCATCTACCATATATACTTTACCTTAAGCAGCAGAGATACAGCTATTAACAGATTATACCAATGTCTTTTTCTTATTTACCTCATAATGTTTTAGGCTTTTGTAAAAATCTGACACACCTTTCTCTACTCAGTCACATATTAGTAGTAGAACATCACTACTTCATTCATCTGTACCCAAAACAACCCCTGAATGTAATCTGTCAAGTATGTTTCAATTTATAAATCTGGTGAACTCTGGTGACACTCTCACTGAGGGTACATGGCAATCACAATAGATGGATTCGTTTTTGACTAGGTAAGGTAAGCAGAACCCCATCATCCATAATAGTGAGAAAAAGGCACCAAAGTAAATAAAACCCAATCATCACAAACTGGCGCTTTGAGACTGGGTGTGCAGGAGCTGGTTAGGGATTTCTGAAAAGACTCAATCTCATAAATACCACAGACTGAGTTAACTTACCGTCTTTTTAGTGATTCTAGCCCATCCATCCATAGTAATACCACATGAAGTTCACCTGTATTAATGAGTCTGCCAAAATGCTGGTTACAGTATTTCAAACTGTACTGACAAATATGGTAGAGTAATATAGGCAACAGATTCAAGATTTCATATTTCTTGATGTAAAGTAAATCCACTACTTAAAATAGCATTATGAGAGCACAATGCTTTTGAAACAATACACCAGACAACACTCATCATACACGTGTGAGGTAACTTCAAATAATAATAATAAAAAGTATTCACTCAAGGCCTGAAAGAACTATAGACACTACATTAAGGCAACAACCTCAGGATATAAATATTAGTACACTACCTCACAGCAAATGTATAGATTCATACATTTTTACAATTTTAGTTAAATTGAAACTTGAGAACGCCACAGCAGCCTACTAAAATCACAGATCAACAGGATAAAAGTAGATAAAAAGAATATGTCATTTATGAATACTGTTTATTACCATGGTTACAAACTTTCAGAATGGGCCTCTGAGACATTGGACTGAGACTCTGCCGAATATCTGTTAAAAAAAATATATAAGAGAAACTTAATATAGAGGTCTATTCATCTCAGGAAGTGTAACTATGTTTTTCCAAGGTTAAGTATTTCTAGAAGCAAAGCAATAATGTTATGACTTTTACTTCCCATTTAATTATGCTACAGTCAAGTCCACTGGGATACAGTACACATGGTTTTTTAGATGAGCTTTGTCACACTAAGCAGGATTTCCTAGGTTCAGTGCATTGATCTGTAATGTGCTACTGACACCGGCCAACTGGAATGCTTCTCTCTCTGACATTTGCCATCACAGGGGAAGGATTAAGAAAACTTATGAAACTTCTGAAGAGTTGTTGCCCACAGCACTACATTCTTGACACATGACTTCAAAAGATTTTAAGAAAATATAAAAGGGTTGTTCTTTGTGATAGTTCCCTAGAAAGTAACATGAAACAAGTATAATGTTCACCTTTTGGCTTCAGTGTCCTTTTTCTTCGGTCGCGGAAGGCAGCCCCCGACTGCAAGGCCTCCAGCAGACTATCCATCACGCCTGTCTCGTCGCCCTCTGTGAAAACAGACACAGGGAATTCCATCAGCCCGCGGGGTTAGTATAGCAATGTCAAGCATACACAGAGACTGGTGATGGTGATGGTGATGGTGATGGTGAAGGCGATGGCGATAGGGGAAAGAAGATCAGATGACCGGGCTAAGCCAGCAACTGCAAAATATGATAGAACTTTAACTCTTTCATAAATCAAATATCTTTTAAAGAAATCTGTCTCATTAGTGCCTGTATTATGGTCCACTAAAGAGGACCGAGTTACACTAATTCACTTCAGAGCACTGCTTCTACGGTCTGGTGGCACAACTTTAAATGGATTGTGGTTCTCACCACATCTGTGTCTCAGGTCATCGTAAGTCACATTTCCCTGGTAGAAATAGGTATTTACAAGGCATCAGCTTCTGTTATCAAATCAGCCACGTATGGGAGAGCTTTTGCTGGTGGCATTGATATTCTGTTGTCTAAATGTACCGTACAAAACTGTATTTTCATGCTAGCTCTTGAGAACATGCTCCCAACAACTGATTTATTTTTTGTGATAGAGAGAGAGAGAGAGAGAGAGACAGACAGACAGACAGATACGGACAGACAGACAGGAAGGGAGAGAGGTGAGAAGCATCAATTCTTCACTGCGGCACCTTAGTTGTTCATTGATTGCTTTCGGGGGGGGGGTGCTACAGCAAAGTGAGTGACCCCTTGCTCAAGCCAGAGACTGTGGGCTCAAACCAGAGACCATGGGGTCATGTCTATGATCCCACGCTCAAGCCAGCAACCCAGTGCTCAAGCAGGATGAGCCCACTCTCAGGCCGGTGACCTCGGGGTTTCAAACCTGGGTCCTCTGCGTCCCAGTCCAACACTCTCTCCCCTGCGCCACCGCCTAGTCAGGAACCAACAACTGATTTTTGATATCAGAGGATAATCGTCCCCTAACTTTAGATGACTTGCAACAATCATTACAAATTTTTACAAACTGTATGAAGTTTGTCTTCTATCATAAAAAACAAACAAAGAGGATCTCAAAAATCTAAAGGACTGCATCACATTGTGATTAATTTAAGCTGATGTTCTGTATAAGATTAATAATGTAGTTATATGTATAGCCAATTCTCTCTATAAATATCTGATTTTTTGTAATAATCATAGTTATTTATAGTTGTCAATGCTAAATATTATTTAAAGAAAGCAGAAAAAAAGCTTCAACAATAGTACTGGCCCAACTGAAATACAAGGAAACACCAAAGATTTTTTGTCCCACACAGAGAGTTTATTTACAGGCATTCTCTCTGAAATTGTATAGCTGGTACTTAGTTATATCTAAATTAATAAAAAAATTTTTTTTTATGTATTTTTGAGACACAATCCCTTTAAAGAGAATAGATGACAAAGAATTACAGTAGAATAAAAAAAAACACATTTAAGACCTGGCTGGTTGGCTCAGTGATAGAGCATTGGCCCCGTGTGTGGAAGTCCTGGGTTCGATTCCCGGCCAGGGCACACAGGAGAAGCACCCATCTGCCTCTTCCCCCCCACTCCTTTCTCTCTCTTTTTCTCTCTTTCCCTCCTGCAGTCAGGGTTCCATTGAAGCAAAGTTGGCCTGGGCACTGAGGATGGCTCCATGGCCTCTGCTTTAGGCACTAGAATGGCTCTGGTTACAATGGAGCAACAGCCCAGATGGGCAGAGCATCGCCCCCTAGTGGGCTTTCCGGGAGGATCCCAGTCAGCCACATGTGGGAGTCTCTCTGCCTCCCTGCTTCTCACTTCAGATAAACAAAACAAAACAAATAAAACACATTTATAAACAGATATATATTTATAAATATGCATCGATCCCTTTTCCATCTGGTTCTAATTCATATTTTTAGAAAAGTAATAAATCTGGTAGGTATAATTTAAAAAAAAGTGGGTGAGAAATAGAGGATTTGGAAATTGTTAATTTACATGTGAATTTTATTCTAAAGTGGCTTAATGGCTATTTTAATTAAAATACATTAAGTAGTTCAGACACTTTAATTAGTATCTACCTAGCTATCTGAAAATTTATAGTTAAGCTCAACTATATTTTTTCTAAAAAGAATTACAGGTAATGCCAAATACTGCTCAAAAAATTAGGGGATATTTCAAAATGCACTTTCAAGATCAGGGCACGTGCAGATACTCCAGTACTTTCAGACTTTTGTATATAGTGCATTTTCACCAATGAAATAAAAGTTGGTTTTGCATCTCATTTGCATAATCAAGCATCTTTGACTTGTCATTTACTTTTCTGATGTTCTTGTTTAATAAAAAAAAAAATCAAATGCTTTTTTTTTTTGTATTTTTCTGAAGCTGGAAACGGGGATAAGACAGTCAGACAGACTCCCGCATGCGCCCGACCAGGATCCGCCCAGCACGCCCACCAGTGGGCGATGCTCTGCCCACCAGGGGGCGACGCTCTGCCCCTCTGGGGCGTCGCTCTGTTGCGACCAGAGCCACTCTAGCGCCTGGTGCAGAGGCCAAGGAGCCATCCCCAGCACCCGGGCCATCTTTGCTCCAATGGAGCCTCGCTGCAGGAGGGGAAGAGAGAAACAGAGGAAGGAGAGGGGGAGGGGTGGAGAAGCAGATGGGCGCTTCTCCTATGTGCCCTGGCTGGGAATCGAACCCGGGACTTCTGCATGCCAGGCCGACGCTCTACCACTGAACCAACTGGCCAGGGCTTCAAATGCTTTTTTAATGCTTCATATTCATTTAGAAATATCTCCTAATTTTTGTGAGCAGTATATTTAAGGTTTTGAATATATTTCATTAGTGAAAGGAAACATTTTAAAAATCTAAAATTTAAGAAAACAAGCATGAGATAAATGATATACATTTTTAAGGGGAAAAAAACTACAAAGAAAATTTGAACTTTTATTACTAAGTTTCCTATAGGTAGTGGTCTTGATTTAGTAATTCTGAAACTATTATGTGTGTATTATAAGACTGAATAGATGAGTAAATATGTTGCTGTTGGTGACAGGGGTGCTCACTGAAGGAAAGGAAATACAAACAAAATAGTAGAAAGAAAGGAAGAGCTGTGAAGTATTGGATTTGATTTAAATGTATCATATAAGCTCAAGGTTTTTAAAAAACACTTTTTCTAACTTGTGGCTCCAAAGAGCCCAGATGTAGACAATGAAGTAGCAATGTGCACGGCTAACTCTTGGAACATGGTGTTTAAGTATCATTACTAAGAGAAACCAGAATACTTCGACAAATGGCTACTTTAGAACAGAGAGCAAGGTGCTGTGAAATGAGCCAGGAACATAATGTCCTGTCAGAAAACAAGTGCTTAAAGACAGGCAGGAGGGCAGAGGAGCCAGACTGAAGGGTAGCTTACAAATACAGGACAATTCAAGCACTGAATAAGTATAATGAGAATGGATTATTACACCTTGGAAAAAAGAAAAGAGGCATGCACTGATATTGACACATTAAAATATTAAAAAATAAATATGAAGGAAGAGAAAACTCTTCTTTAAAGGAGACTAAAAATTAGTACATGTCAAAGATATAACGAGGACTGAGTTCCATTAATATAAGGGATGCAGATATGAGGGAAACAGAAAAGCCACCATATCACAACTCACACAGTAAGAACTGATTCAGGCAGAAAGCATTAATGGTTACAAAACCCAATCTGTATAAGGCCTGGGGCGGGGAACAGGATATAGAGAAATCTGGCAGATATCACCAACCCAAATAATCAAATGACATCACCAATTATGGGACACACTGACAACTGCCTTCTGAAGTGATGCACCGAGACAGCCACAACATGACCTGTGTGCTACTTTGCACATAAATACTTAACCTGAGCTGAAGGGGAGGAAACAATCAGACAGATCCTAAGTGAGGAATGTTTGTTTAACAATTGGCCTGCGTTCTTTTTTTTTCCTTTCTCTCTTATCATCTCTATTTTTAAAATAATTTTTCAATTACATTTTCCTTTCAGTATTATTTTTGTACTGGTTTCAGGTGTACAGCATAATGGTTAGACAATCATATACTTTACAAAGTGTTCCCCTCAGTATTTCTGGCACCCTCCTGGCACCATACACAGTTATGGCATTATGGCAATACTATTGACTGTTCCATATGCTGTACTTTACATCCCCATGATGATTCTGTAACACCAATGTGTACCTCTCAACCCCTTCGCCTGCTTCACTCAGTTCCCCAAGCCCTTCCCCTCTGGTAATCACGTCCAGTGTCTGGGTCCATGAGTGTGTTTCAATTTTGTTCATTCTTTACACCTAAGTGAAATCCTGTTGGCCTGGGTTCTTAAAAATCATAAATATCATGAAAGGTCAACAGAAAAATAAGAGAAAAGATTAGGGAACTGTTCTAGATTAAAGATTAAAGAAATATGATAACTAAATGCAATACACAATCTTTGGTTAGCTCTTGAATATATTGTAACAAAGTTAGAATGCTAAGTGTGGTAAGTATATTATGGATAGGCAGGAAAATCCCACTGCCGTTAGGAGATTGATGCAGACTCATTTAGGCTCACCAACAATTTACACCACAGGCCCATGTTCTCTAGTTCACGCCTTTGAATATGCTGTTCTCTCCACACAGAATATCCTTCTCCCTTTCTTCACCAAGCTCCCTCCTTCTCCTTCAAGACAGGGAACTGAGAATCCTTTCCTGACCTATGTGGGCTGAACTCAGTGGGCCTCTGTGTCCTAATGGCAAGTGGCACATAGAGCAGTAAGTCCTTTACAATATTCTTTACCTGGTAGTTCCTACCACTAGACTTTGAGTGCACTGAGGCAGGGGTTGTGGTGTTCACTTATCCTTAATACCTACCACAACGCTAGCATCACACAGAAAGTGTTCATTAAGATGTGTTGACTATGTTAACATATGCTGCACAAACTGATCAGCTGGAAGAAATAATCACACGGGAGAATGAGGATTGTAGGCGGAGGTGAGGCCAAGGGAATGGGAGGAGCACATTCCCACCACCTCGTCAACAACACTTAGCTTTGTTTCTCCATTTCCTGTGCCTTATATGTCCATTCAGTTGATAAATTTTGTTAATGCACAATCCCAGGTATCCCATGCATTGATCCATTGCTCCCCTTCCTGACTAAATTTTGTGTGTTGGTGGTCCACAATAGAATTTATTTTTTACCTTAAATATCACATGTGTTGCCTAGAGCCACAGTGCTTTCAGTTTCTCCCTAATTCATCTCATATAGTACTGATAAATCTGAAAGGAGAATTTATATGATCTTTAATCCCTCAGTCACAGATTTTTAATCTCTCACTGATCACAGTACAAAGTTCCATCTTTCACTTGCTCCCAATACTGATTCTAATTGCTCTTCTAACCTTACCCCTTACTTCCAACATCACAATCGATTCTTCAGCTAAAGAACATTCTCTCTCCTGTCTATCAGCTTCACCTGGAACCTCTCCCCTGCTCTTGTCCTCCAGAGCTGATGGGTTTTCTTGGCCTTCACACCCACATGCATAATGGAAAGAATATAATACCTAAGTAAGAAAGAGCACCTGCATTCTAGTCTAAGCTCTCGACTAACTAACTGTGTGATACCAGACTAGTATCATAATCATTCCTGACATGTGTAATAGAGATAATGCTTGTCTAGTGTTAATGAGAGAATCAGATGAGATAATAGAAATGAAAGCACTTGGTATACTGCTAAGTGATATAAAAATGAGAGAAGTAAATTCATAAATGAACTCTATGGTGCTTTACAAAGTTTATGAAATGTCTACTTATTATGTTTCAAGCATTATTTCAGATACATTATAAATTAAACAAATCTTTCATAGTGTACTTGATTATGTCCTTAGTAAAGGATATAATATAGAACATCATTTCCTTTCCTTTCTTTTTTTTTTTGTATTTTTCCGAAGTTGGAAGTGGGAGGCAGTCAGACTCCTGCATGCGCCCGACTGGGATCCACCCGGCATGCCCATCAGGGGCGATGCTCAGCCCCTCTGGGGCATCGCTCTGCTCCAATCAGAGCCACTCTAGCGCCTGAGGCAGAGGCCATGGAGCCATCCTCAGCGCCTGGGGCCACCTTTGCTCCAATGGAGCCTTGGCTGCAGGAGGGGAAGAGAGAGATAGAGAGGAGGGAGAAGGGGAGGGGTGGAGAAGCAGATGGGCGCTTCTCCTGTGTGCCCTGTCCGGGAATTGAACCCGGGACTTCTACACGCCAGGCCGATGCTCTACCGCTGAGCCAACTGGCCAGGGCAGAACATCATTTCTAAGTGAAACTCTAATTGAAACTACAAGTAGAATCTTAAAATGATCCACTGTGTAAGATAAAGAAATATAATAAAGGCGTTTTTCCAAATGTTAAAAATGCATTTAGAATATTCATTCCACGTTTACTGAGGGCCTACTATATATATACTATATAGATATATATGAGGGACTTTATTCAGCACCAAGCATACCTAGACACCAAGAGTTAACAAGTTTTCTGCGCTCAAGAAGCAGAAAGGTGTGATAGGTACAGAGGGGTCTACAGGATCCCTATAGGAACCACTGGAGATGTGAGGCTCCCTAGAGACAAGCAGGCAGAGGTCAGCCACAGCAGGGCCTGGGGAGGAAACAGCACACCTGGCAGAAAGACCAGCAGCTACAAAGGCAAAAGATAGGGGTAAGAACAAAAGCGAGGTGGAGTGTTTAAAAAATTCATACTTACATTATTCTAATACAAACCACAGAAATAAAAATTAGCCATTTTTTATTGTAGACTAGAATTCAATTTCTCTAACTACAAGACAATTTATATTCAAAATATTTATAGCCTCTCTCCTGCTGTGAAAACTATTTTAAATAAATACACTAACTGCAACAGTCAAAACTGTGTTATGTCTGAGTAACACAGCACCTGGTTTAATTTGTAAACGGTATTTTAAAAATCAGTGTCGGAAACAGAGAGGGGAGAGTTGAGGATATTTCTAAAGCAGAATCAGTAGGATGAGAGGAAGACGAGTGAGTTGCTGAGGAGTGAGGCAGACATGTCTGAGGTCATTGGGGCCTATGACTGCAGAATTAGAAAATATGGAAATTAAAAAATAATACTGAGTTTGGTAGGGGACAAATGTTAGAGACGATAATGAGTTTCCTTTTAGACAGGTGAGTGCACAGTGCTAGCAAGGACCTCCAGACAACTTCTGGAAGTAAGCTGGAAATACTAGCAATAAATTCAGACAAAAATTTGGACAGTATTTTTGGGAGTCACTTTTGTATTACAAAAAATACTGATTCAGCCTGACCAGGTGGTGGCGCAGTGGATAGAGCATCGGACTGGGATGCAGAAGGACCCAGGATCGAGACCCCGGGGTCGCCAGCTTGAGTGCAGGCTCATCTGGTTTGAGCAAGGCTCGCCAGCTTGGACCCAAGGTCGCTGGCTCCAGCAAGGGGTTGCTCGGTCTGCTGAAGGCCCGCGGTCAGGGCACATGTGAGAAGGCAATCAATGAACAACTAAGGTGTTGCAAAGCGCAATGAAAAACTAATGATTGATGCTTCTCGTCTCTCTCCGTTCCTGTCTGTCTGTCCCTGTCTATCCCTCTCTCTGACTTACTGTCTCTGTAAAAAATAAATAAATAAAATTAAAACAAACAAACAAACAAAAAAACAAACAAAAAATACTGATTCAGAAGCATGGATCAGATCCTGAGAAAGGCCTTGTGAAAGCAGGTAGACTTTCCCCTTGCCTCACAGGTGCTCACCGCACTCCGCAGGTGCGTGACTGCACCCAGAGGCAGCATGGAGAGGACCCTGACTGGAAAGAGCAGGAGAAGAAGTTAGGAGCGATATGGTAGGAGTGTTCCTTTTTATACTCTGTTTCCCCAGCCACAGCGCCCCACGGAAATTGCAGAACTATGGCTACAGGGAAGATCCTACAAGGTTCCATAGCACTCACGCTTAGAAAGCTACTGGAAGGTGTAACTTTTGCAAAACAAGAAAGAAAAGTAAGAAAAAGGAAAACATGGGATTCAGAAAAAGGGAGGGGATGAAAGAGCAAAGTGGCAATAAAGACCTCCCAGGGTGGCCCTCGGTTCCCAGGCCCAGGGCAGCGCTTTGGATCCCACGGGAGAAAAGCAGGCTAGAGGAAGGAATAGTAGCCAAGGGACTAAAGCGATCCTGCTGTGTTGGACCGTTTGCAAAAAGAAATAATGCTTATTTCACAGAGCTGTCAGGGCATTTGTCTAAAACAGTGACAGGTGTACACAAATACTAAGCGAATTATTAACACCTAGAAATAGCACTGTTTCCAATAGGAAACAATAGTGGCATACTAACTGGAGGGCTGATGAATATCACAAACCTTCCATAAACACTGGCTATTCTGACCCCCAATGTGGTACAAGTATGGTGTGGGGTCACAGGGCAGCGGGGAGGGCTGCACGCACAGGGCACAGTGGGGGAGGGCACAAGGCAACTGAGTCTTCACCCTCTTCTCAGGGACCTGCTAATGTCTAAGACCAACAAAAAAGGACAAACAGTCCAAGCATGTTATCTAGAGATAAGGAAGAGGGAAATACTAAAAAAAACCCAAAGAATTAAAAGTGGTTGCTTCTGGGAAGTGGGAGGGAATTCAGAGCAGTGAAGAAGTTACTCTACTACACCGTGAGCCTATTGTATTTCACTTACGCATTTGCAGATATTTTGTTAATACAATCACTAAATAATTCCTGACAGTGAAGACAACAGAGGAAGAGAAGGACAAAAGGAGGAAGACAGGGAAGAGAGGGAGGAGAGGAAAGAGGGAGGAGAGGAAAGAGAGGGAGGAGAGGAAAGAGAGGGAGGAGAGGAAAGAGAGGGAAGAGAGGAAAGAAAGGGATAAGGAGGAGGAGGGGAGAGGAAGAGGTTGATTCTTGACCTAAACCGTTTGCCTCTGATAGGGGAAGAGAGGCAGCAGATGGTACAACACAACACTATGGGCATCATGATGGAGCTCTCCTGCCCAGAAAGGACCCCCGGTGTGGGGCAAAGGAGAAGGGACAGCAGTCACAGGCCTCCTGGATACCTGACTTACAGAGAGCTGTAGGTCTGGCAGAGCTTCCTGAAGAGGGAAGGCTCTGGCCGAGCTCACAGAACAGTTGCACAGGCACGGATCCGGAACTGAGCTGTCTGTAGGAACGAGAGTGCCTACCAGTTGGGGGAGAGCTGACAGGTGACGCTGAGGAGGCAGGTGGCGGCCAGCCACTAAGCACTGGATACGACAGGCTATGGAGCCTGGTTTTTACCTGTAAGGGAGCCATTAACTCATGTAAGCTAAAAACTAAGAAGGTCAAATTTCTACTTTAAAAAATCATATGAGAAGAGATAAGACAGAGGGCAAGAAAAATAAGGAGAGAGCAGAGTAAGTGATTTAAATCTAAATAAAATGTGACTGCAGGGATCAAGAAAGGAATGGAAGTAGTGAAAATGAAAAAGAAAGGAGGAAGAAAAGAAAAATCTTGGTCTGCATGGATGTATTAAAAAGTAAAGTTGAAAGTTGAGGATAATTTCCAGGTATCTGGATTGGCCACCTGGACATATGTTGATATTATTCACCAAGGATTAAATTATTTTGTTCGGTGGTAGAATGGGACTGAGCCTGGAGAGGAATCAGTTTTGGATATGTTAAACTGAGATGTTCATGAGATACCCAACTGCAGGTGATTAAAGGTATCTAAAAGGCTGATGGACTCACAGATTTAAAACTTGAGGGAGAGAACTTGGTTATACTGATAGGCTTAACTCAGGAGCCTATCAGTCATATCTGACGCTACACAGAAGAGCGTAAGCATAGTGAAATGGTAGAAAACACAAGTTTTGAATTCAAACAACCTGGATTTAAAAACCTGCTTTTCAATTTGCAATTATTGTGACTTTGAGCAAATGACTTAACCCTACTAATCCTCATACTTCCTCTGAACTTTACTGTATGAGTAACAATAGTACCTACTTCACAAGATTATTGGGAGGATTAAAGGAGGTAAAATCATGTGCAATGCTTAAGGGTGCCTGGCACACAGTGAGAACTCAGCAACAGTTCATCTGTGCTGTGCTGGTAATTGATATTATGGTAGAGCATGAGCCCTCTTAGAGTGGCTCTAGTGACACGAAAAGAGAGCTAAGGTTAAACCACAAAGCAAACTAATAGGTAAAGGGGACTTTAGGAAGAAATGACTATTTTCAACCAGTGACCTTTTCCCAGCGTACCGTATTTCCCCATGTATATGATGTACCCTTTGCCAAAAAATTTGGGGTCTATAAACTGGGTGTGTCTTATATAGTGGTTGTATATTTTTCACTTGCATTTCCTGCTTTTTCACGCTTGTTTTTGCGCTCATTGTTGTAGGTTTTCCTGCTTTTTCGTGCTTGCTGTCTTTTTTTTTTTCAAATTTCAGTCCCCAAGTTAAGGCGTATCATATACACTGGAGTGTCTTATACATGGGGAAATACAGTATATTTTGCATATGATTTCCGAGGTCCCCTTTTATTGTCTCCTGATACACCATTTAAAAAGCTATTTTTTTTAAAAAAAATTCAAGTATAATGACATTTTAATAGTTTGAGGTATACAATGTAATTTTACATTTGTATATATTGCACCACAAGC
Source organism: Saccopteryx leptura (assembly GCF_036850995.1). Classification (NCBI taxonomy): domain Eukaryota; kingdom Metazoa; phylum Chordata; class Mammalia; order Chiroptera; family Emballonuridae; genus Saccopteryx; species Saccopteryx leptura. The sequence continues at coordinate 91,257,570 of NC_089506.1, read as the reverse complement.
TAGTTACTATTTGTGAACATGCAAACAAAATAGTTTTTCTCGTGATAAGAACTTTTTAAGATTTACTTTCTTAGCCACTTTCACTTTTGTAGTATGATACTATTGCATAGAGTCACTGTTCTGTACATTTTCATCCCACGACTTCCTTATTTTGCATCTAGAAGTTGGTACCTCTTGGTCCCTCCCACCCACTTTGTCCACCTGCTTGCCTCTGGCAATCACCAATCCATTCCCTGCACTGATGACTGCTGCTTTGTTTGGTACTTTTTGTCTTTCTTTTATTTAGATTACACGTGTCATACAGTATTTGTTATCACTTAGCTTATACCTCTCACCACTTTGTATCCGATGTGGGAAGCAGTAAGAGATAAGGATAACCACCTGGAACTAGGAGTGGGGGACAGGGAAGGAAGGCTGTTTCTCCAATTAGTGAGAGTGTGCAGCTGATGCACAAAATCATTGGTTCGTAGTTTATCCCAACTCCTTCTGAAAGAAACATGAGATACTTGCCCTAACAAAATTATATGACTTCTTGCTCTGTGCTGCTCTTGACTGACCTTTTGGGAACCTGTTTGCATCTGCTTTGCTTGGTAACCTAGTTCAACCTGTAAGCTTCTAGAATGAAGCTCAAAATACTATTAAACCAGATAACAAACAAAGTCTAATTTTCATTGTGATTTAACTGATAAAATGATAATTAGAACAGTTCTCTTTTATACTGTAATGAAATGACTAGCTCAAACATAAGTGAAATGTTATATTAAAAACATATATAGTATTCTAATATATGTTTTTTTCTCCACTATTCTTTATTATTTGCAGAGCTGGAATTAAATATTTTACTATTATGTTAGAAGACAAAGAATCTTTTACAAAGAAAAAAGTTTTCTCCACCCCTAAAATAGAATAGAATAATTAAGAGCAAAATCAAGGAGCCAGAGTGCGGGGCTTACACCTTGGCTCTTACTCTTACCAGCTGTATGCCGGTTCCTTATATAAGATGGACAGAATAATAATATCTACCTCCAAAGGCTTTTGTGCCTGACCTGTGGTGGTGCAGTGGGATAAAGCATCGACCTGGAACACTGAGGTCGCCAGTTCGAAACCTTGGGCTTGCCTGGTCAAGGCACATATGGGAGTTGATGCTTCCTGCTCCTCCCCCTTCTCTCTCTCTCTCTTTCTCTCTCTCATTCCTCAATCTCTAAAAATCAATAAAATATTTTTAAAAAAAGGTTTTTGTGAGGATTCAGTGAGTTAATATATGTAAAGAGTTTAGAACAGTACCTCACACATGATAAGGCCTCAATATATAATATATTAGCTATTGTTTTTAATATTATGATAACTCTTCTTTTTCACTAATATTGCTGACTGGCCAATGTAACACATCCACTCTCTGGGCTGCTTCCACAGAGGCTGAAAAAGTTAAAACTGCATTTTCTAAGGATCCCTGGCAGTGAAGCTGGAGTGGAGGTGGGGGTGGGGAGCAGGTAATGCATTTCGGGCCAGTAAAGAAGAGGCAGACATCTGCTATGGTGTTGCTAGGAATAGCAGAGGCATATATTGATGACCTTTCTCCCTCTTCTTCCCATCTTGGGTGTCTACTAGAGCCGTGACAGCTATCAAATATTGTTACCCCCCTCTTGCTGTCTTGAATATGCTTGGAATCGAGGCAGTCATCATCTAACTCTGAGCATGGACAACGAGATCATTTTTATTTGCTATTTAAGGCTATATCTTCAAAGCCTGAGTGAAATATTTCACAGGTATATTTGAATGTGAAATCACAATTATCATACTATTTGTTATACTGTATACAAGCTGAAATATAAATAATTTCATGTCTTCTAGCAAACAGAGTTACAGAGATAGTAAATAAAAGATTTTTCTTATATGAATTTTTCGAATCTTAAAAAACCCATTATTGAATGTGATATATGAAGCATTTACTATTTTAATTATATAAACAACCAGGAAAAAGTGATAATATAAATATACCGTAACAAATCATACTGCACTGTTATTAAGTTTTAATTTTCAAATTTGTCATGATTTTGATTCTGTTATAAGAAAATGACTTTATTCATGAAAATATCTAACTTACTTCTGGCAACTTTCATTAAAGTTCATTTTTAAAACTAATATAAATAATGGGCAAAATTCCAGAAACGTAAGTTCCTCATCTGTTCATTTACCTCTCCTTTACCCCCCCCCCCAAAAAAAAAGAAGTCAGACCATTTTTGGATTGTAAACCTACTTAAAGCACAAGATTTAAAAGTAACCATATAATCAATGAATGTGTCTCTCAGTACAAATATTATAGCAAAAACTTAGATTTTATTCAATAGAAATCCTGTATTAAAAAATCAAAGACAAAAACTTCAATAAGACAAACAGAATTCACCACAGGATGCTAGTCCCATGAGAAGCTGTGTATTGTAGGAAAAGTGGGGGTGGTTCTATGGTCAAATACTCTGGGAAAATAATGCATAGTATATACTGTTCTTCATAATATCAAATGCAAACTCAATTCATGACACATAATAAATGTGGCATTTCAAATCAGCAGAGTATAAGAAAATACCTGGTAATGACCATGGTGATAGTTATTTGGATTCCACTCAGCTACTTACACCAAAATAAATTTCAAGTGGAGCAAATATTTCAACATTAAAATATTAAACTGCAGCCTGACCAGGTGGTGGCGCAGTGGGTAGAGCGTCAGACTGGGATGCAGAGGACCCAGGTTCGAGACTCCGAGGTTGCCAGCTTGAGCGCAGGCTCATCTGGTTTGAGCAAAGCTCACCAGCTTGGACCCAAGGTCACTGGCTTGAGCAAGGGGTTACTCGATCTGCTGAAGGCCCACGGTCAAGGCACATATGAGAAAGCAATCAATGAAAAACTAAGGTGTCGCGATGAAAACCTGATGATTGATGCTTCTCATCTGTCTCCGTTTCTGTCTGTCTGTCCCTATCTATCCCTCTCTCTGACTCTCTCTGTATCTGTAAAAATAAATAAATAAATAAATAAATTGCAAAAGTATAGCAGACAATGTGGAAAAGTATATATTTCATTAATTCTGAAATGAAAAGACCATCCTTAAAAAAAAATCTAAAAAAAAAAAATCTAAGTACTTAAATGTCAAATTGTATTATATTAAATATCTACAAGTCAGAAGAATAAGAAAAAAGTCTACACATAAACAATGAAAGAAAAAACTAGTAAAAATATATGAAACACAAGTAATTCCCTAACACTAATTTTTTTAAAAAAGATCATTGTGACTCAGTAAGACCAAAAAATCAATAAAACACCACCTCCAACAACAGCAAAACAGAGAAATGATATGTTCAGGAAACACATCATAAAAATAAATGACTTTTATACAGAGAATAGAATCTGCAACCTTACTCATAATTAAAGATATTCCAGCCTGACCTGTGGTGGCGCAGTGGATAAAGCATCAACATGGAATACTGAGGTTGCCAGTTCAACACCCTGGGCTTGCCTGGTCAAGGCACATACGGGAAGCAACGACTACAAGTTGATGCTTCCTGCCCCCCCCCATCCAACCTCTCTCTCTATCCTCTCTCTAAAACCAATAAAATAAAATCTAAAAAGATATTCCAAATCCATAAATGAGAGATCTTATTCCACCTATCAGCACAGCAATAATAAAAATTTAGATTAGGGCCCTGGCCGGTTGGCTCAGTGGTAGAGCGTCGGCCTGGCGTGCAGAAGTCCCGGGTTCGATTCCCGGCCAGGGCACACAGGAGAAGTGCCCATCTGCTTCTCCATCCCTCCCCCTTCCTTCCTCTCTGTCTTTCCCTTCCCCTCCCGCAGCCGAGGCTCCACTGGAGCAAAGATGGCTCGGGCGCTGGGGATGGCTCCTCGGCCTCTGCCCCAGGTGCTAGAGTGGCTCTGGTCGCAACAGAGCGACCCCCGGAGGGGCAGAGCATCGTCCCCTGGTGGGCGTGCCGGTGGATCCCGATCGGGCGTATGCGGGAGTCTGTCTGACTGTCTCTCCCCATTTCCGGCTTCAGAAAAATACAGAAGAAAAAAAAAAAATTTAAGATTAGTACAGGTTAGAAAACAGGTCAAACCACACACTGTTGATGGAACTATAAAACAGGTGTAACCTCTTTAGAATGCAATCTAGCACTGTAGCCGAAATAAAATTGCACATACCATTTGATGAAATAATTTTTTTCTAAGAAAATTATCCTAATTATAATTCACATGTATGCAAGGACATATGTACAAGGATGTTCATTATAATGCTGTTTATAATAACAGGCAATTAAAAACAATCTTAATGTCCATCTGCAAGACAGTCCAAATAAACTATGACATTCATATATGCTGAGATGTGAAAAAATAGTGAAGCATATTTATTTATTTATTTATTTATTTATATTTTTCTGAAGCTGGAAACAGGGAGAGACAGTCAGACAGACTCCCGCATGCACCCGACTGGGATCCACCCGGCACACCCACCAGGAGGCGACGCTCTGCCCACCAGGGGGCAATGCTCTGCCCCTCTGGGGCATTGCTCTGTTGCGACCAGAGCCACTCCAGCGCCTGGGGCAGAGGCCAAGGAGTCATCCCCAGCGCCCGGGCCATCTTTGCTCCAATGGAGCCTTGCTGCGGGAGGGGAAGAGAGAGACAGAGAGGAAGGAGAGGGGGAGGGGTGGAGAAGCAGATGGGCGCCTCTCCTGTGTGCCCTGGCCGGGAATCGAACCGGGACTTCTGCACGCCAGGCCGAAGCTCTACCACTGAGCCAACCGGCCAGGGCCGTGAAGCATATTTAAATTGCTGACACGGACATCCCCCAAACAGAGTTAAGTGAAAAAAGCTAGTCACTAATTTTATCAATGGGGACACTGGATACAAACCATTCTGTGGTCACTTCACCGCTACTATCTATGAAGCAGAGGATGTTTCTTGACTTCCTACTTAGCAATTACTCCACCACATGGTACTGAGGAAAGGCATTACTTATTAAATTGTTTCTGTGTTAAACATTGTTAAAATGTCTCCCATGTAAGCATCCAAGTGCCTGCCTCTGATTAGCTTGTTCACAGTGACCTATTCTAATGATTACTAAAGAAAGTCACTTTTTAAAAAAATTGAATTTATTGGGGTGACACCTGTTAACATAATTATACAAGTTTCAGGTGCCCAATTCTACATCTCGGTACACCATGTTCTTGGTTAAAAACGAGTGTTGACTCACCGGCAAAAAGAATGATGCTGAGGTTGTTCCTGAATGTTATGTAGGGTCTAGGGTGCTGAACAGATGCCTTCAGTTGCAGAAGCACAGCATGTCAGGGGAAAAATGTGTCTATTTAAATATATATGTAGATGTGAACTGATCATGACATTTAACAAGATGACTCACACACTGTGAACACCCATGACACGTTAATTAAAAAGCGATTCAGAGAGGAAAAGGTTAATTACGTCCACGGAGTAACAGCGCCACTCCCCAGCAGAGGCTGCGCTTGTTACCGCAAGAACTTTGTTCTGCTCTGAGAAATAAGCCTGACAGTGCCTAAGCTTGGCAACTGCTTACTTCCCGCTGAAAATATATTAGAATATGTCTTAGTATTTTCAGAAATTGGTAAAGAATTTTGAAAAAGACTTTCGATACCTTTGTTTCTCAAAGTTTTGAAAAAAGAAGAAAATGACTTTGGGTACAGAAAATGAAAATGCCGAATTCAATACCAAGAATCAAAAAGGCGGAGGGCGAGCTAGGAAATAGCTGGGACTTCACAGGCACTTTCTTTCAGGAGCAGGTGGGGAGAAACAGCCCGAGGCCATGAGGAGCTGCTCTCAGCTAGTAGTACCTGGGACAGTGAGGCCCACGGCGCGACATCACACGCTGACAGCAGCATATGGTGCACACAGGGACAAGGGGAGAAAGGGTGAGGGAGGGAGGCTGAGGGAGCTTGGCTTCAAGGCGGAAAAGCTGCCACAGAATATATTTGAAAGGTGTGAAATAATCAAAATTGTACTTCACTCTGATTAAAGCTGGCACAGTGTGAAGGTGTCAAGCCTGGGTGACTGGCAAAATGGCGGCATCATTAACCCAAAATAAGCACACGAAAATCAGGTTTTATGTGGAGCATGATGTTAAGTTTTGGATGAATTGATTGTGAGGTGCTAGCAGAATAGTCAAACAGCTTTGTCCAAGTAGTTGGACATACAAATACCACATGGCAGGTGCTGAAACCAGCCCAGACCTCAGTCTCATGAGAGTTTCAGTCTAAGGATATTTTAACGAGCACGGTAATGTACAACTACCTGTGTGACAAATGTTCCAAAAAAGGAATTTCCTAATATGTACAGAAGCAGTCAGTTTGTTCAAGATATTGGCTGGTCAGTGATAATTTTAGGGGCTATTCTTTGATACCTGTATTTGTACTTTTATTTCTGAAATGTTTTATTTGTATTTTAAAACATGGGGCCCTATACTTAGTACAGTAAAACAGTAAAATCTGTGCATTAGCATCTTGAGTACCAAGAATGTGCTTAGTTAAGCACCAACTCACTGCTGCCAACAGTGCCCAAACAAAGTAATTTTACTAGATTCAAGTGGTAGGTTCATTTCTAATATGAATTTGTGGCCCAAAGTATTATGTATTCCTTATTTTTTTTCAGTTCATTTCAAAAGGGAAATACAGATTCATTCTGCACAAATATTGCATTCCCTCCCCATCCTTTCTCAATCAGATGCAGAAATTGTGGCATTAATATAACTAACTGAAGACATTTTAAAATCTTAGAGTAGCAGCAACATATTTTTTGAAAGAAAGGAAGTCAGCAAAGATAATCAGGCAAAGTTGAATGAATGGACAGAAAATGAATTGACATACGCTTCCAGAGAAAGCAAGTAACACAGAAATGAAAATGGGACACAACTGAACTTACCGCAAATTTACTAACAATTGCAAAGAAACTGGCGGCAAAAATGTGCTCACCTTTCTTAACAGAAAAATGGAAGATATTTTCTCAACTACAAAAAGGCAAAATGAATACAGACGCCTCCAAATAAAAATCGAGTTTGAAAACAAATTTATTTAGAAAAGAAGGAATGCATGAGAAAAAGAACAGAAATCTAAATATGAATTGAGATATATGAGGAACCATCCCTTTCACTGAACGCCTGTTTGCTAGGGTCTGTGCGGAGCATTTTACCTGGATTTTCTAATCTAATTCCTATTTTAACTCCCATGATCAGATCCGCATTCAAGTCGGAGGACCTGGAGCTCAAGGAGGTGACCTGCTGTGCCCACCTCCCTAGCAGAAGGAGATTTGAATCAGTATCTTTCGATACTAAAGCTCACATTCTTTCTATGCATAGACTTCATACAGAGGATGTAGATGATAACTGAGAAGTACTCAGATCCTTAGCTTTGCTGACTTGTACATACAGGTATTTTAGAAAATGCTTCAAGGTACAAAAAGACAATAGCTTTCATAGCTGGGAATTCAACCAACAAACACAGGTTAGGTTTCCTCCAATTCACTGGGAGCCAGATTCCTTTCCCCAGAAGGTGGTAATAAATGAGATGGTCACAGATGACTGCTTCCTCACAGAGAAAGGCCAGAAACTCCCTCTCCTAGGACCAGGAGTATCTGGAAATACAAGACTCAGTTCAGTCTGCAGTGGCCTCATGGCCGCTCCCTATACAGCATCCTTATTTTATTACGCTCCTTTTATTCACAGATGTTGTGCTTTCATCAACATCAAGGCAAAACTATCAGCAAAAACACTGTGACTCATTGAAGGCTCAGATTATGGTTAGCGTTTTTTTTTAATAATCACTTTTACTTAATTTAGGTATATTGTATTTTTAGATGTAATGCTATTGCACTTAATAGACAATAGCATAGTATAAACATAACTTTTATATGCACTGGAAAACCAAAAAAAAATTCGTGTGACTTGCTTTATTATAATATTCACTTTACTGTGGTGGTTTGGAACTGAACCCCCAATATCTCAGAGGTATGCCTGCATGGGTTCAAGTCTCGCAGCCAGCCAGACCAGTATCACTGTCATCCTTGCGCACCACTGCCTGAGAGTCCTTCCTGTCCTTATTTCCTTCTGCAATATTTTCAGTGAACATTCCTTTCAATCTTTTATCTTAACTGGAAATGGGCTCTACCACGAAACTGGAGACATGATGTCTACTGCCTCTTCCTAGTAGATGTTGCTCACCGTCTCTTACATGATCTGCGGGGTGGGGGAGAGAGCAAGGGTGAAGCAGTTTCTGCTTTCTCTCTCTTCACTGCTGCGTCAGGTTAGCACTTCCTGCCCCCTCACGTAAAAGGCACCCTCCTTTGAGACACATGTCATTAGGTCATACCACTGTCATTCTTCTAGGTCAGTGGTCAGCAAACCCATTAGTCCACAGAACCAAGTATCAACAGTACAACGATTGAAATTTATTTTGAGAGCCAAATTTTTTAAACTTAAACTATATAGGTAGGTGCATTCCTTATCGAGGTAGGGCCCGCACGTGGTATTTTGTGGAAGAGCCACACTCAAGGGGCCAAAGAGCTGCATGTGGTTCGTGAACCGTGGTTTGTCGACCATGGTTCTAAGTCAGTGTCATTTAGTCATGCACGAATTAGTCTCCTTTCTCATTCAAAACAGACTTTGTCATCTGATTCAGTTCTTTTAAGTCAAGTCCCGCATGAATTCAGTTCCATGTGAACAGCTAATTCAACAGCAAATCCCGAGTCTCTAGTTCCCTCCTCTTCAGGGGCCGATGTTTTCTCTCTGCTCTCCATCTGTCCATAATCTGAACTTTGCCACCACCCACAACTGTTTTATTTCTCATAACTTAAATTCATACAAGTCATTCTCTGATTCCTGTCCAAATTCTACCCTCTCCCCTTCCCACTCTCTCATTAGTCCTGACAGATGTCCGCGGAAATCTGCAATGTCCTGCCCCATTTTTTTTTACCGGTCTAGCTCACACTCTGTAAGATCGTTCTTCCGTCCTCGACTGATGTTCCTTCTCAGTGTCCTGGTGAAACATAAAGGAACCCCAAACTCTATCTTCTCAGTACGATACCAGCTGCTAAGTGACAGCTGTGAAAAGTAATGCTGCAGGATCAGGAAGAGTACGTAATCACAGTCTCCAACATCAACTGGGGTTTTAATACTAAGCAACATTCCTCCTACGCCCCTCCAGGAGCCCCCCCACCCCGAAAGAGGCTGTTTCAGTGCTTCCCCCCTTCCCTCAAGCCTCTCCACCAACGCTGTCCTTCCTCAGCAGAGGGCTTCCTCTATTTCAGCTACAGGTTACCTGATGAAAACACCCTTCATTGTTACCATCAAATCTAAAATCAGCTTTTCTCCTTCCCACACATCACAATAGCAGAGCTGCTGCTCCATCTGTGCTGGTATCTACCTTCCCTTCTGCATTCTGCCCTGCTGCCCTCAGGACCTAGCTCTATTAAGTGTCATTCTCTCTCAACATCTCTTTTCTCATTCCTCCCAAACTACAGTTAAATAAACCCCAACACCTACTTTGTCCTCCCTTGACCCCTTCAATTCCCTCTAGTTTGAACACTTTCAAAAACCTGTCCATTTCTTATACTCATTTATCAACTTTCTACCCTCTCCTTCAAGCTGGTCCATAGGACAATTGTCAGTCTATTACATGATCTCTTGGAAGGACTGAACAATGTTCTACACCTTCTCCTTTGAAATGATCTCTTCCCTGGGCTTCATGATACAATATCTTGGTTCCTCTACTATCTACATGTTGGTATTTCAAACTCTCTTCCTGGCTTCTCTTCCTCTGCCCATACTCACACCATTTCTCACACTCTCCATCAGTCACTAATTTCCATAGTTTTGTGTACTGAGAACTCAAAGTTGTTTTTGTTTTGTTTTCTTATCACCAGCTCAAACTTTACTTCTGAGCCTTGACTACAGTGACCAACAATCCCTTTTGCTAAAGACTAAGTGGACTTCTGGAACATAGGACTTTCAGTGCTGAAAGCAGGAAGGTCTCAAGCAAACTGGGATGAGTTGGTCACCCTAGCCTGGTTGGTAAACTGCGGCTCGTGAGCCACATGTGGCTCTTCGGTCCCGTGAGTGTGGCTCTTCCACAAAGTATCACTTGTGGGCGCTACCTCGATAAAGAATGTACCTACCTATATAGTTTAAGTTTAAAAAATTTGGCTCTCAAAAGAAATTTCAATCGTTGTGCTGTTGGTACTTGGCTCTGTTGACTAATGAGTTTGCCGACCACTGCCCTAGATCAATCACTATTACACATGGTAACTTGGGTGTCTTATAGATACCTCAAAGGTAACATCTACAAAACTGCATTCACCATCCTTCCCAAACTTCTCCCTCCTCGTGCTCCTTATCTCAGTGAATGGCACCCCCTGTTCAAGCCAGAAGGTAACTGTTGAAGGCAAGTATACATAGAAGGATCCCTATCTCAGCGCATTGAGTTCCCAGTGGCTTTTCTCATTGGGAAAATATCCAATAAGATTCTGATATAACCTGTTAGCACTTAAAAATCCTCCTCAAAGAAAAACAATAAAAATGAATGTATTATTTATATGAAAAGTTATAGATCATGGTGCAAGAGATTTTTCTTCTGTGTCACATTCTTCTATCATTCAACTTCTTGACAATAATTTTGACTTCCATCTAATCCATTATTAAATTCCTTCTTTAAACCCTTTGGAATATTTATTTATAACATATTGTTAGAAATGATTAATTTTCCTCTTAAAAAGCTGAAATAAAGAAATGTTCCTTGGTAAGAAAATGCTGGAAAACAACTTGTGTTAACTAATGACTGCCTCGGCCTGAAAACCTAGCAGACATTCTGTAGGTATCAGCAGACAAAATGGTTGCTCTTCAAAGTTCATCTATGAAAGGTCTCCAGACCTCAGGTTTCTTCAGGTGGCCATGATTTTGAGTGTACTCCATCAAATAGTGCCTTCAAAACTGCCTGGGTAAGTGAAATACAGCCCAGTGCACAAAGAAGAATGAATGAAAGTTTTAGATTAAAAAACTATAAGACTAGAGCAAGATCCAAGACTTTTCAGGCCAAAGGAACTAAGGCAAAGAAGTAACCTCATGGCACTCAGGTTATTACATTTACATCTCAACTTCATTTGGTATGAGACAGTAGGTTGGCTGACATTACAATGAAAAATGGACATTAAACACTAGATTGCCATGGGATATGGTGTCCTTACCTTTTTTTAAATACATATAAGGAGATATTCTCTTCTGTACCAAAGAGGTGAGGTATAATATTTCTGCAGTGGTAGCTTCCTGTAGTTTCACAACTTGAAACTTGTTATTAGACATGTAGCTACAAATTAATATAAGCAATTCTCCACTGATCAGTATATTTATCTTAGCTTGTGCTGCTCATTTTCACCCTCTTGCCAGCCATCCTGTGACCACATTTGTACCTATTAGTGTTTTCACCAGGGGGTATGTGCATCAATAAGAGGACAAGCTGAAATCAGATTAATTTACTTCTTCATTAACAGCTGTGGTTAAAAGTACAAAGAGAGGGGAGACTAAAACTAGCTAAAATGAGGGGTTCATCTTGTGAATAAATCTAAATTATCTATGCCCCCTATTTCTGCGGATAACTGAGAGTCAGCTGTGCACACATCTGTGGGTGTTTATAAACATTTAACATCTGTGAGAAGCTTATGGGTTATAAATGATGAGCTAATTAGTGAAATGCTAGTCAGCCTAATGACAGTGGTTATAGATAAAGGTTTTATCCAGGTTAAATTGATCTCAAAACCTTGTTGATCACTGGAGGCCACTATACTTTTTATTATAACACCAAGGAGCTACACTGTGTCACATATTAAAGATGCATTATAATAAGATCAGGCCTCTGTTTTATGCATGTTAATGAGCCTTACTCTTAATAGCCTGAAATGCTGATTTGTCAGGGAAAATGAGAAGTTGTCAATCTGTAAAAAGTTCAACTGATTCTGTAATATGTGACAATTGTATTTCTGTTCTTCATACATACTAAACTTGCTCCATTCAAAAAATTAAGAAAACATAGAGAGCAAACTAGTAATTGACATAAGAGACAATTCATTAATAAAAAGGTGTGTTCATATACATACAGACATATCTGCATACATATGTATTTCCTTAAATCCACATCCTAAACATTTTCTAAACCAATTTCTTTCTTTTACTCATCAAAAATGTCAGAAAAAACATTCTAAAAAGGTTAACTTTCAAATAAATTTGTCCTATAATCAAATGGAAAGCATAAGAAAAAGAACAGCACAAGAACGGAGACTCCTATTACTGCGGAGTGAAAAGTACCTTACCTTACAGTACAGTTTGTATTTTAATGCGGGACAGTGTTACAGAATGGTGGACGAGGACCTAGACAGATTCTGACTGCTCAGGCTCTCACACAGCATGGTTTTTACTTAACTAACAGCACTCTCCACTTCACGACATGGCTTGTATTCCAAGAGAGAGACAACACTGTCTATGACATCGAACATTTTCACAAATGAAAAAACTACATTATCTAAAATGTCACTCCCTTCCACACTTCCCATCCTCTCATCCTTGCTTTACTTTATTCTCCTTAGAACTAACTTCTAAGGCTATATATTTATCTTACATGTTGCTCCTCTTCTCCACCAGGAGATCAGCGCACAAGGGCAGGGAGGTTTGTTTGTTTTGTTTCCTGCTGTTTTCTCAGGAACTGTGCTCAATAGATATTTGTTGAATGAAGAAAACATTTTGATAGAAAAGATTTTTTTTCACCATTCCTGTAATAATTCTTTTAAAAAAGCAGGTTTTCCAATGAAAACTTTTATAATTATTTTTTTCTCATAAGTTTAAAACCACAAAAGCAAACAATACAGTCTTGGAAATTCTTTTGGTATGCTAGATAAAGCGTGATTAATGCTTAAGAAAACAAAAAACAAAAACAAAATACTGACTAAAAGACCAAGACAGATGCCAGGAAAACAAACAAGAAAGCAAAGCTCATTAAGGAGGACCCCAGAGCCGGAGCACCGGGCTGATTTTCCTCCTAGGGGAAGGCTTTCCTCCAGCAGGAGGACAGGATGCACTACTGCCGGCCTTACCCTGCCCCAGGCCTCAGACGCCCAGGAGCCCCCCCCCCCCCGCCCCGCCCCGCCCCAGCTACCAGCTAATCCTCATGAGCCAATGAGACTGAGCTTCAAATGCTCATGGTTTGTCCAGCTATAAAGAATGCCTAAGATGTCTTTGTTAACAAAGACAGTTTCTTGCTCTAAGAAAAAAGCTCACATTTATGTGCAGCTGTGCTTCATACCGTAGGCCAGGCCCTTTCAGATGATCAGTCATCCCCCAGATGCAAAACTGGAGATGCAGAATCAATGTGCCCAAAGCTAGTATAGGTTATCATCCACCCATGGTGAGAGCTTCTTCCATTCTCCCCACATCCAATCAGCTACAAAGCCCACTGGGACTACTCAAAACTGCCTTTCAAATCTATCTTGTCTTCTCTTTCTCAATATTTCCCTATTCAGGCCTTTGGCATTTCTATCCAGCAAAACTACAACAGTCTCCTAATTGGTCTCACTCTTTTTTTTCTCCCCACCCCCTCTAACCCACCCACAGTTCTGCCCATCGGAGGTATCTCTCTCAAAGGCCTTCTTACTGCTCTGCTTACTGCCCTTGGCGTGACCCTACAGCACGAAGCAAGGCCCTTAAGCACAGACCCTTCTGACTTCCAGTTCAGCCGCATCTCTTCCCACAGAGCTACTCAGAGATCAGTCCAGGCTTACTATGTTTTTCTTGCTGCCCAAATATGAATTTCATGCCTCTGTGTCTTAATTTACTCATCCCAGTGAATTCCCGAGTGAGGAAGCCCTGGCTCACTTAACTCTTGTCAGTTGGTATCCACCTAATTCAAGATTTTGCATTTCAAAGGACCGATAGAGACCCTAACATTGCTGCTCAGGTGCCAAGCCACACCCACCCTTCCTCCACTCAAACGTGAAAGCCAAAAAGATCATTCACAATATAAAATCTACCCACACAGGAGAGAACAAACACTACATTCTTGGATTGTAAATGAAAAAGACGCCCCATCTGGTGGCAGAGAGCGCAGGAAGGGAGGAAATCCATGCAGTGTAGGATTTCCCCGTTGCAGGGGAAGCTTGGGGCTTACAGGGTGCAATTCCCATGGAGTCCTGGGGAGTGGAATCAGAGTAGAAGTATCCATGTCTAACACACAGAACTGGGGAAAGGCAGACCTGATGACACATCACACAGACGTATCATGTACAACTGAGAGGTGCAGAGGGCAAGCCTGGGCACAGGGGGGCTGCAGAAGTCCGCCAGCAGCTGAGTGCCGCACCACGGCACAATGATCTTCCACGGGCACTGCTGGGGAGAAGAAGTCAGCAGAGAGGAGGCGCAAATTCAAGTGAAAACGTGGATACATTTCTGAGGATCATCAACGTCAGGGACGGAGATGGTACCTAAGAGAAACACAACAGACCTCCCAGGGTACTATTCAAGAGCAAGGCAGACATCATCTTCACAGAAGTGGACAGGAGGAATGCTGGCAAAGTGGGGAAGCTGTTTCTGGCCCAGAGAAACGTGGACCTAGAGGAGGGCACACCTCAGAAGTGTGCCCAAGCCGACTCCCAAGCGTGGGACCCATTTAGAGAGAAGGAAGCTGAGGAGGTATGGAAGAGACTGCAAATATAAATAACTGAATTATACACTAAAATTACTGAGCTGAAACAGAAGGAGAAGGGCACGGAGAGACAGGGGTGGGGGAATTAGCTAAGCTGTTTAACGTTGTTCATGCTGGTGGCTCAGAGTCAGAAAGAAATTATATTTATAGAAACAGCTACATCTTCGCGCACCTGAATTTGTTGTCGTGACTGCGAAATACCTATTTGTCACCAATACCATAAGACCACCTAAAAAAAAAATTGACAGATAACATATCTTGTCCTTGGATTGGGCCAATCTGGCTTTCAGTGAGTCTACTCAAGTAGAATATGTACAAATTTTGTTCCACAGACACAAATTCCATAAATATTTTAAAAGTACTTATTGAACACCTGCTGTGGAAAGATACCACTATATTAGAAACAGCAGCTCAAAAAAGGTTTATTTTTTTAAACATGGCTAGTTTTGTACAATTTTATTTTTTAAGATTTATTAATCAAAATATACTGGTATATTTAATTTACATGTATAAAGAAATACATTTTTTATAGCCAAATCAGAACATTAACTAAAATATTTACAATAAATATCAATATTTTATGTCATTTTCCTTTTTTTGATTTTATAAAAGAGATCATTTAATTAACAGACCTTTATGCCAAAGAGGTTTCTGATAAGTTTCTAGGAGGATACATTAAATCCTCAAAACTGTTGATTTCTGTTTTTAAAATTAACTGACCTTAAAAAAAAAAAAATCTCTTAAAATTAACTGACCTTAAATTGGAGCAGGCTAAAAGCATGCCTGCACACTCAGGCCTCGGTTAGCTAGCCTCTACTTCTGAGACAGATATTTCTCTAAGAGTTCCTCAGACTCTAACAATACTAAACACTGTGGGAGATACTTCTCCCTTCTCTTCTTTCTCTTTTAAGGCTTGATGAATAGGAATTGAGTCAGTATTCTATTTCTATTATATCAAAGTACAATATTTTAAAAATAGTATGGTGCCAACCATAAAATGGAAATTTTCTCAAGGGAGAGAGGAAAGATTTGAAAAATAACAATTCTTCCCAGCTTTCCCTCACCACACAAGTACAGCAATTCTGAACCAAACTTGGTATGATTTAGGCTCTTCTAATTTTCCAGGCAGAAAAGAAACATTTTTTTTTTAAGTGAGAAGAAGGAAGATAGTGAGTGTATGTTTCTTGACTGCTATCCACCCGGTAACCCCCATCTGGGGCTGATGCTCGAATCAACCAAGCTATCTTCAGCACCTAGGGCTGGCTCTGGAACCAACTGAGCCACTGGCTGCAGAAGGGGAAGAGGGAGATAAGGGGGAGGGGTGGGGATGTGGAGAGAAGCAGATGGTCACTTCTCATGTGTGCCCTGACCGGAGATCAAACTCAGACGTCTGCACACCAGGCCGACGCTATAGCTACTGAGCAAACCAGCCAAGGGTGAAACACTTCTTAAACTCCCTACTATGCCTCCAAATATAACCTTAAGACATGTTATGTTCAATCCCGTAATTTAGGAAAGCACTTCCTCAGACTGTAATGCTGTGCACCTGAAAGTGGTGAAATGGTAGAGTCTGTTAGAACACAGCATAACCCAAACCTATGTGTTCTTGGACTGGGTTCTTTAGTAGTCCATAGAAAAGGTCTCTAAAGATGGCAGTCTATGGGGAAGGTGAGCAGCATTAGGGTCTTATGCAGCAAAAGGTGTTTCCAATATTGTAAACGATATTTCCATCTACCAAAGTTAAAACCAGAGTACACAGCAAAATGGTAGGATAATCTATTAAAATATTTAATTAACTTATTGCCTGATTTGATATTTGTCCCAAACTATTTCAGCCCTGGCTGGATAGCTGAGTTGGTTAGGGCTTCATCCCAAAGCACGGAGCTTATTGGTTTGATCCCCGGTCAGGACACATATGGGAACAGATTGATGCACCTGTCTCTGTCTCTCTCTTCCCCCTTCTTCTCTTGTTAAAATCATTAAATAAAAAAATTTAAGAAAAGAATATTTCATCCATTCAAGAAAAAGTGAGTGCCTAGTATCAAAAGACACCATACTTTTAAAAGAAAAACATTGTTGTTCCATAAAAAATATTAAAAAAAATACTTTTATTCACATGTGAATTCAACAGAAAATACAATTTAATTAGTATCAAGAATATCCACTGGAAATGAGATCATAATTGTAATTGAACACCAATAGAATCAATACTTCTACAAGATACCTGAAGTGCAATGGAAAGACTGCCTTTGTCAGCTTTTGAATTAAGATACTCCCTTTTGTTCACCAGACAATTTGCTTGACTTTATGTATGATATTGGAAGGCTACTTTGCAGTTAGGTTAAGAAAAGAAACTGTCAAACATTTAAAATCTTTAGAACTAATAGCAAGGCAGAAGGGCAGAGCTGGAATGACTTCAGGGACACCACCCAGCTTCCTAATGCAGTTATCTTTTATACAACACCCTTGAAAGTTAGTGATGGAGCCTTTGATTCTACAGTAATTTGACAAAAATGTTTCTACTTTGCAAGACTTCTTGCCTGAATATCACTAACAGTTTAAAAATAAACATCCAAAGGATTATATTGAATTAAAATTACTGTCACTTCCACCCATTAATGATAATTATTGGTGAAAGTTTTATTGTGACAGTTCACTCTAGCCAGGCAATGGTCTCCCAAGAATTGCTCATTCCAAAAACAGTCGTCTGTTTTCTGTTATTACACTAGTCTGTCAAATTCTTCCTGCCTTGGGGCATCCTAGCCTGTGTGAAGGCTGCCCTCCATGTTAACTTTGCTAATGTTATGCTGTTTCTAATTTCCTGAAGAACATTGGATACTGAGGAAGGAAGCTATCCAGGAAACAATATTTTAAAATCCTATTACAAAATAATGTCTAATTTCATCTGAACACAAATGGCTATTTATACCATTTTCATGCAACACATAAATATTCAGTTCCTCTGCTTAATTTTCCTAGTCTGCCCTAGGGTGTATTTATTCATCATCAAAAGCCAAATGCTACTGAGTTTCTATTTTTATTAGGCAAGATAATCACTTTAGACTCTGAGTAACCTTCATGACCAAGTTCAGCACCACTGAATGGATTTCCTTCAACTTTAAGGACTGAATGTCAAAATGACCGAAAATAGGAAGAGAAAAAAGACAGTCTATTAATAAAAATAAATAAAAAAATCTGACTTCCCTCTGTGACCTTTTGACACATTGATATTTTCATCTCAAAAGATATACAAACAATAGTGAAGAAATACTGGGAACTATAAGCTGGGATAAAAGGAGAAAAGCACAGTGGTTGGTGACTGATTGGTTACTGGGACAATCGGCAGCCCAGGAGCTCGCTAGCATTTCAAAAGTTCACCTGCACAACTTTCCCTTTCAAACTCACAGAATCTAAAAGTCAGATAGTCTCTGCTGTTAGAAATGTGCTGAAAGACTAAGTTTTACCTAACAATTACCATCACCTTTAATCAATATTTTTACTGATTTAACTGCTAGGTGCTCATTTTCTATCATAGATCAGCCACTTTGCAAATATGTGCTTTGGCTGCAGAAGACAAGAAAAATGTTAATAGAACATTTAAAAAAATTCTTTGTTATAAAAATCAAATAATAGCCTCTATAAATTAGTGACCTACACCAGGAGTTGACAAAAGCTTTTTCTGTAAAGCACCAGATAGCCAATTTTTTAGGCTTTGTGGAGTATACGGTCAGTGTCCCAATTACTCAACTGTACACTTGCAGCACCAAGCAGCCACAGAAAATATCTGTAAAGAAATGGGTGTTGCTATTTCCCAATATAAATTTTTTACAAAAACAAGTGCAGGCTAACTTGGCTCAAGGGCTGTAATGTGATATATCTTTTTCTTTACACATATATATCAATATTCAAACTAAAAGGATTATATTGAATTAAAATTACTATCATTTCTATCCATTAATGATAATTGTCAGTGGAAATTTTGTCATTTGACCAGTTCCATTTTATCAATTGTTTGACAAATCTTGAGTGTCTCCTGTAGTATAAATATGTGTACACAGAAAATTAGGTCCTGGGAGAAAAAGAAGGCATAAAGTCATGTTCTTGAAAAACATATACAATCTGTTAGAAGCATAAGACTGGAGCAAATGAAATGAGCATTAATGATATATTCCATATTTAAGTGAATGGCAAAACTATAATGGTTTACAAAAAAAGGGATTGTCGACCCTGGCCGGTTGGCTCAATGGTAGAGCGTCGGCCTGGTGTATGGAAGTCCCGGGTTCGATTCTCAGCCAAGGCACACAGGAGAGGCGCCCATTTGCTTCTCCACCCCTCCCCCTCTCCTTCCTCTCTGTCTCTCTCTTCCCCTCCCGCAGCCGAGGCTCCATTGGAGCAAAAGATGGCTGGGGCGCTGGGGATGGCTCCTTGGCCTCTGCCCCAGGCGCTAGAGTGGCTCTGGTCGCGACAGAGCGACGCCCCAGATGGGCAGAGCATCGCCCCCTGGTGGGCATGCTGGGTGGATCCCGGTTGGGTGCATGTGGGAGTCTGTCTGACTGCCTTCCCGTTTCCAGCTTCAGAAAAATACAAAAAAAAAAAAAAAAAAAAAAAGGGATTGTTTATTAGCAAGGACAAATATTTAGAAGACATAATGAAGAATGCAAGAATTGGACTAAAACATATTTTGCTTCAGTTCAAAATGAGAGAAAAGGTTATTTATGGTAAAAACCAGAAAAAAATGCAGAGAAGTAGGAATGACTATGATTGAGGTAGTGGATGGTGTAACCTGTTCAAGAGACGGAGAGCAGTCACTGAGAAGTGCAAGTTCAGTCTCTTATCTATAACCTCTGCAGGAGGTGTTTCAGAATCAGTTTTCAGACTGTAGAACATTCAAAAGGTGTATATGCTGTAAAAATCTAACTAACTCAGAACAACCTGGGGCAATGTCCTCTAATTAAACTTAGTATTATTTCTGCAGCGTTAATATTCACATTTGATGGGTTCGCTTATCAAGTTCAAGCCAGGTTTGGTATCAAATGCATTTGGGCCCTAAAGTTACTAAAAAAAAAAAAAATCTAGTTTTCAGAGCATTTTTGAATTGCAAAAGGGGTTGAGCCATGAAGTGGATTTAGCTACCCCGAGGCACTAAGCAATGCTGTGTTTGTAGCAATTTTGTCTGCTTTGCTGTCAGTTTCTTGACTGGCACCAATAAGTATTGGGCTTTAGGGATGATATAAATTTCACCTCTTTTTTTAACTGTGGTATATATTTTTTCTTTTTATAAAACTGTTGGACTAGACTCTATGTGGTAGCAAGAAGGTTCAAAAGTGTATCTTTCTTTGGCTCTAAAACAATTGGAGGCCACTAGAGGCCTCTGGTTTTCAGTGTAAATGCTAAAAACTGAGATTTACATAGTATTTAACGAGTATGTATTAGATAAGAGAAATGTGATATCTCTTTTAAAAGCTGGAGAGGTTTATGGTTATGTTTGAAAATAAGACAATAGTTATTATCTATCTCTTAAAATAAAACAAGAACTTCCCATCAAATACAAGTAATTCCAGGGTAACTGGCAGTCTGGCATGGAGAGGCTCATTGTGACAACATCCACTTTTGGAAGTGGGAAAAAAGGCCAATGTAAACAACTGCCGATTAGGGGGAACAAGGCATCTTCATGTTATACACAAAGAAGATGCCACTGTGACTGAGCTCTCAATTATAATACAACAAACATAGCTGATGTTATCAAAGTTATAGCATTCTCTGCATTGTAATAACATCAAAAGAACTGAATGGAATCATTCTGACCTAGAATGTGAACCAGGATAAATTTATGTTTGGTAACAGAAGAAGTTATAAATAAATGATGTTAACATGAAGATTTCTTTAGTAAAATTCTTAGATGTAATCCATACTATACTATAAAGACTTCATTATTTTGTCCCAAATAAAATTTACGATAATTAGCACTTAATCTTTCACTCTAAAACAAATTTAAACAAAAATTGCAGCCTATTTTCTACTCAGCATATACTTAATATTATACAATATTCATAAGTAGGACAACGAAACACCATTTTGAAAATAGCTTTTAGATATGGACTGAACAGTAACTAATAAGTATGAGAATGTATTATGAAGATTTTTAACCAAGAGTGACACACATAACTCATTACAGTAAAAAATAAGAAAAAAGTAATCAGTTTCAAAATCCATTGTGCTGGAGAAGTCTGCGGCCCTCCTTTCCTAATCCCCCTTTCTGAGGCTTTCTGGAAGAAGACAGAGAATGGTGTGTGGGCCTGGCACAGCTACACAGAGAACACAAGTATCAGTTCACACAAAGGCTGGACACTGGATGAGTTTTCAGGACTGAAAGTATTTTCCAGTGAAAGAGATTCCTGCACACAAGTAAAAAGCTGTGTAGCTAGATATTAGCAAGACTTTTGGAAAAATTTCTCACTGGTTACCCCTCGTACTGATTCATGGAATTTCGGTCTCTTACCAATATTAAAAAAAAATTGTAACCCAAATTCTAATTTGAAAGAATAAATACACCCCTATGTTTACTGCAGCATTATCTGTAATAGCCAAGATTTGGAAGCAGCCCAAATGCCCATCAATATACAAGTGGATAAAAAAACTGTGGTATATACACACAATGAAATATTACTCAGCCAGAAAAAGAAGGAACTCTTACCACATGTGACAACATGTATGGACCTAGAGAATATTATGCTCAGTGAAATAGTCAGTTAGAGAAAGATTTCACTTATATGTAGAATCTAAAGAACAAAATTAATGAACAAACAAAACTGAAACAGACTCACAGACACTGAGTGGACTGATGGTTGCCAGAGGGGAGGAGGGTTAGGGGACGGGGTGGAAGAAGTAAAGGGATTAACTATTACAGATTGGTAGTTACAAAATAGTCACGGTGTGTAAAATACAGCATAAGGAATAGTCAATAATACTGTGATAACTATGTATGGTGCCAGGTGGATAAGGAAAATATTAGCGGGAAGAGTTTATAAGGTATAAGATTGTTTAACCACTATGCTGTAGAGTTGAAACCAATACAAAATAATATTGAAATTAAACTGTACCCAAAAATTAAAATGAAAATTTTAAAAAAAATTGTTGCATGGTAGAGCTGGTGGTGGTGGTGAGGTGTGTGTGCACCCGTACCTGAGTATAACACACTGAGGTATTTGTGACCTTCCCCCAAACTAGTATATTATAAACTCCCTGGTGCCTTACCCTCCAATATGGGTCAAACAATAAAAATACCAAAGACATTTCCACCCCTTTTCAAACTGTTGAGTACTGTTGCGCCAGGAACTATTCAGACCATCGAAAAATCCCTCCTTCAATAAAAGAAGGGTGGTGCTGATGTCATCCTTCCAGTTCTGGGCACTCAGTAATCACTGACTAAACAAAAAACTCAGAATGAAACCTGAACCAGAATAGAGAAGCCTTCCTACTTTGGCAATCCTCCTGAAACTTCCCAAAGGAAGAAGCTATCTAGTTTAAAACCACTGAATATGGAACCAAAGAGATAGCTGCCCTTCTCAAAGGAAGATAATTCTCAACTTCTAGAGATAGGTATAGTCTAGTGCCAGTTACCAATTACTAAAATTAGTTTTGGTCCTTTTCCTCTGCAATATGATTAAATCATCAGGAGCAAAGGAATAATAGCACAATAGTTAAAAATACAACCTCTGGTCAGAAAAGTTGCCAGCTAAATCTATAACTATGTACAAGGAAATGAAACAACTCTTTGATAAAAAGTATCATAAATTTGTTATAAGCATTACATACAATAATGAACACATACGGAGCCTGCCAAATAATATGTGATCAATAGTAGGAGTGTAAATGTTGTTGTTGCTATTATTAGTAGTAGCACTATTCCAAAAAATATGGAGGCAGGTAAGAAAAGAGAACTATATCAAAGCCAGTGCAGTTTAATTCATTATATTCCTATAAATAGAGAAATGAAAAAAACCACTGGTCTATTTATATGCATCAATTGCCAATAATGCTAGAAAACTGAATATACCACTGCATAAAACTAGAATATTTGCAATTATGGAAAATAATCTAAATTTTATGTTATCTGTGGAGGACAGGGTAATTGTCAAAGCCTTTATGAAAGCAAGTATACACATTAATTGCTATCTGTTGAGACTGCCAGACATTTCCAAGTAGTATTTATGTAATATGCATTTCCTCTAAAATGGAGGCCTAATTGCTTAGTTATTCTAAACTGCAGAATGGAAAACAAAGGAGCAGTTTTGGCCATGTGGGTAAACAACAGATTTTTAAAAGCTAATTATCTCTTTATTTAATAGACTGAAGTTGCACCAAATGAGATATTTAAATCTAATAAATAATAAACAAACTGTAACCTAAAGACTGAAATACAGACCTGCTCATATAGTTTTAACTGCGCCATTAAATAAGCTCTTATTTACTTCCCCCACAAAACATAATTATACAACATCGGGTCCACTTCAAGGCCATTTTGATGTGCTATTTAAAAATGATGTGAATCAACTTACATCCTCAGGAAGTCTTAAAGTATAATATCTGAATTCTATTGTCACATGCCCTATTCGTTTCCATTATTAAGAAACAGAAATGCAGTTTCACAAAAAACTTGTACATGATCACACAAAATTGCCATTACTATTGGTCATACAAGAAATGATTCCACATAAGGGTAGCTATGCACTTTAAATAAATACTGGTGTCTATACTTACTAGTTTCTACATCAGGTATTTAATACCTTGGGTATTTTCAAAATTAAAATAATTCAAATTTAAACATCAACCTCAGAAAATGTATTCAAAATTCACATATCAATTAAATAAAAACATCATGAAAATATAGTTAATTTGTTTGTTTAATGTAATATCCAATCATTCAACATAAACAACCAAAACTGAATATGTGAATATTTAAGAGACTTACAGGTTCATCATTTTTAGAGGAAACAAAGATGAGAAAAATACCCTTTTAATGCTATAACATGGCAATATAAGTTGATGTGCTTTCTTAGTTTAGTTGCTCAGAGGATTTTTAATGTTTTATTTTTCTTCTTAAGGAAACTTAACCCACTATTCTATCTTTTATTTTCACTCTATTAACAAAAACCACATCTGAAATAATAATGATAATAAATAGTAGACTTGAAAATGGTTGCCAGCTCTCTTGCCGAGGGCCAGTAATGATTCATGATGGATAATAAAGAGCAGGGATTTAGTTTAGTCTGCTACCACAGGTGGCATCTGTGAAAAAACGCAGTTCTTATTTGCATAGTAAAACTAAAATCATAAAATACAGAAGGAGGTTCCCTGTGGAGTCATGGCAGGACCATGTGAAGATGTTTCTCTTCCTCTATCGCTTAGTGATAAGGGTACTACATACCAAAATAAGATGGAACAAAAAGCTCCTGGTCCAGAGAGTGAGAAAACCATAACGTAAATTCAACAATTCACTACATTTATTTAAAAACAGGAAAGGTAGGCTGACCACTTCTACGGAGATAAGAATGGTGCAGCCCTGGCCGGTTGGCTCAGCGGTAGAGCGTCGGCCTAGCGTGCGGAGGACCCGGGTTCAATTCCCGGCCAGGGCACACAGGAGAAGCGCCCATTTGCTTCTCCACTCCTCCGGCGCGCCTTCCTCTCTGTCTCTCTCTTCCCCTCCCGCAGCCAAGGCTCCATTGGAGCAAAGATGGCCCGGGCGCTGGGGATGGCTCCTTGGCCTCTGCCCCAGGCGCTAGAGTGGCTCTGTTCGCAATATGGCGATGCCCAGGATGGGCAGAGCATCGCCCCCTGGTGGGCAGAGCATCGCCCCATGGTGGGCGTGCCAGGTGGATCCCGGTTGGGCGCATGCGGGAGTCTGTATGACTGTCTCTCCCTGTTTCCAGCTTCAGAAAAATGAAAAAAAAAAAAAAAAAAAAAAAAAAAGAATGGATGGTGCAGGTGACCCTTGAAAAACAACAGGTTTGAACCGTGTAAGTACACACGGGTTTGTTTGCCAGTAAATACCTGAACTGTTCTCATCAGTGGCTGGGAGGGCACGGAAGCAGAAACAACTGTATGCACTGATGTCCACCATTTCATACAGGGGACCTGAGCATCCACGGACACTGGTGTCTGTAGAGGTCCTGGAACCAACACCCTGCATATACTGAGAGACAACTAAGTTCTTGGGGAGTCAAAAATTATATGAGAATTTTCAACTGTCTGGGGATCATAACCCAGGCTTTGTTCAAGGGTCAACCGTACTATGTTCTGTACTAAAATATAATAGGTACAAAGAGAAATAAAATTTTAGCTAATACAACAAAATGTTAAAAAAAAATACACTACATTAGCACAAACCCGCATTTCCCCATGTATAAGACGCACCCAATTTGGGGGCCTGAAATTTGAAAAAAAAAAAAAGTATTATATAAAGTTATTAAGCTCAAGTATTCTTCATCTTAAAATCATACAACTCCTCATCACTGTCAAAACTCCCATCCATTAGCTTGTCCTCATCTGTGTCTGATGACGAATCACTGTCTTCATATATTGCCTCATCCTCAGTTCCATCTGAAATGCCACAACCACTGTATAAGACACACCCAGTTTTTGGACCTCAAATTTTTCAAAAAAGGTGAGTCTTATACATGGGGACATACGATAGTATAGCATATAAACATGAGACTAATTTTCCTATCAATTTCTAAGAAGTTTAATATAATCAAATATTTTAAAATAGTACATTTAATGTACATTAATATTCTCCTTAGTTCTCTAAGACCAAATTTTGTTACCACCACTCACCACCGCAGTCAGTCCTCCTCTCCACATCATTATCCTGCCTTATTTTGCCTCATATAACTTTTTATAATCTGCAATTATCTCATATATGTGGCTTGTTGGATTCATTTGTTAGAATTTTAAACTTCATTGCAGCGGGAACCTTATCTATCTCTATTTATCACTGTAATCTCAGCATACAGAAAAACAATTTGTTGATAAGAGACACAAAAGTGGCCAAGATATTAAATTTTGTTTCTGTACCAATAAAATAATATTAGAAGACCACAGCACTTACTTTTTCATATTAATGCAATGCCTTTATTAAAGATAGTATTTATCAAATATCAGAAATGCGTCAAATTCGGTCTCTGTTAATTGTCAAAACCTGATATTTTGCCTAAGAATATTTTCAGTAATCAGTGCTAATCAGACATACTGCTTTGTAACTTCTACTCCATAAAGCCTCCAAATGTTATAAAGATCATAATTTCACATAAAGCATATTCTACATCTAATATGGGAAAGGTGACTGCACATTTGTACTATTGTAAATGTGAAAAAAGATATCAACAAATACTAATATATGCATTTGATACTTATTGGCTGCTGCAGATACATTAATATTAAGAGAATACTCTATTCTTCTATATTAATAATCGTGTTATGTTTAAAGAAGAACTAAAGATTATTCAGAATAGTCATTCATTGAAACTTTAGAAGAGGACTTTCACTTTGGTTCTCATGTTTGGTACAATGAAATTTGAAATATATCCCTAGAGTCTTTAAAATTCTACAGTCTACAAAAAAAAAAATCAAAGTTCATTCCTGAAATGTTCAAATGTTTTTTTAAAAGAGAAGATGTTTCCAGAAGTAGCTTACTATACTGCTCACAAAAATTAGGGGATATTTTATCACTTCATATTTATTTTGAAATACCACTTAATTTTTGTGAGCAGTATATATTATAGCTTTCTCTTGTATCAAATGTCTCATCTTGTATCAAGTGACAGATAAAATCCATTAATATAGTAACACATAATACATAATATACTGCTCACAAAATTTAGGGTATATTTTATAGCTCCATATTCATTTTTTTTAATTTTTTTTTTTTTTTTGTATTTTTCTGAAGCTGGAAATGGGGAGAGACAGTCAGACAGAATCCCACATGCGCCCGACCGGGATCCACCTGGCATGCCCACCAGGGGCGACGCTCTGCCCACCAGGAGGCGATGCTCTGCCCCTCCGGGGCACCGCTCTGCCGTGACCAGAGCCACTCTAGTGCCTGGGGCAGAGGCCAAGGAGCCATCCCCAGCGCCCGGGCCATCCTTGCTCCAATGGAGCCTTGACTGCGGGAGGGGAAGAGAGAGACAGAGAGGAAGGAGGGGTGGGGTGGAGAAGCAAATGGGCGCTTCTCCTATGTGCCCTGGCCGGGAATCAAACCTGGGTCCCCCGTGCGCCAGGCCGACGTTCTACCGCTGAGCCAACCGGCCAGGGATCCATATTCATTTTTAAATATCCCCTAATTTTTGTGAGCAGTGTATCTATTTTAAAGATATTACTGAATATAATTTATATAAATCCATGTTACCCAGAATATCCTTTAAAGAATACTCTCCCAGAGAATATTAAAATATATGTCACATCAGAAACTCAGCATATTAAAGGCTTTGGAATCTCTTATCAAGTGAAGGCCTTACAGTTATTTCAGACCCATCTATAATAATTTGCAGACCATGTTTGGAAAGAGATAGTGTAGAAAGGTTTTATTAAATAATCCAATAGGTCAAATAAGATGAGGTTTATGATTAACAAATGA
Organism: Saccopteryx leptura; assembly: GCF_036850995.1. NCBI lineage: Eukaryota > Metazoa > Chordata > Mammalia > Chiroptera > Emballonuridae > Saccopteryx > Saccopteryx leptura. Next base: position 91,230,195 of record NC_089506.1, on the reverse strand, counting down.
TACAATAGAAACTTTCCTTAAATTTATTTTAAAAATAAAAAATATTCAGATTTATTTAAATAATCAAGAATAAAAAAGTAACATCCTCAACATAAAACTACATATCTGAAACCAATATAAATTATTTATTAACTGTAATTGGAAGCTAAATATTAGAACAGTTCTGGTAAAATTCAGAAGCAGACCGTAGTATATTAAAATATATGCCAAATAAATGAATGATTAAGGAAGAATTACACTGAATGGAACAAAATACAGTGTGTCCGTAAAGTCATGGTGTACTTTTGACCGGTCACAGGAAAGCAACAAACGATGACAGAAATGTAAAATCTGCACCAAATAAAAGGAAAACCCTTCCAGTTTCTGTAGGATGATGTGTCAGCATGTGCGCATGAGCAGATGATGACGTAACACCATGTATACAGTGGAGCAGCCCACGGCCATGCCACTCGAGATGTGGACGGTACAGAGGAAAGTTCAGTGTATTCTGTGGCTCGCTAAATTCGAACCCGTGACCAAAGTGCAATGTGAATATCGGCGCGTTTATAACGAAGCGCCACCACATAGGAATAACATTACTCAGTGGGATAAGCAGTTGAAGGAAACCGGCAGTTTGGTGGAGAGACCCCGTTCTGGTAGGCCATCAGTCAGTGACGAGTCTGTAGAGGCTATACGGGATAGCTACCTAAGGAGCCCTAAAAAATCTGTGTGTGAGCCCACATCGAACTGCACTGAATAGGTATGAAACTGGGAGAGTTTTCCTTTTATATGGTGCAGATTTCACATTTCTATTGTCTTTTGTTGCTTTCCTGTGTCTGGTCAAAAGTGCACTATGACTTTACAGACACACTATATTAGAAAAACTGAAAATGGAAAAAAATGGAAGTGGATATAAAATTGCTGAAAAAATGACTTTCTAAACTTAAAGATGATAAAAAAAAATCATAAAAGCAAAGATAATAAAATATATAACAAAAGTGAAAGACTTTAATATGTCAAGAGAGAAAAATAAAAAGCTAAATTGAGAAAACATAGTTAAAAGGTAAATATCAATGTGTAATGAGCTAATTTGTGTAAATCAATAAGAAAAAGACTAAGATAACACAATTTAAAAAGAAATACAAAGAGTGTAAATACTTAAAATATGTCCAATCTCAGTAGTAATCAACTAAATGCCAAATTAGGATGACAAAACCTTTTCATATATTAAATTAACAAAAGTCTTTAAAAAATGAGAATACTTTAACCAATGCACATTTATAAATTAATGTTAAAAGTTGGTGAAATTAGAGTATTACTTTTGGAAATCAATTTGGAAACCTGTATGAAAAGTCTTAAAGATACCTATCCTTTTCTATTTCATATTAAAAATATATATTTAAATTTACTGATTTTGGAGAGAGATAAGGGGGGAGAAATACACAGAAATATCAAACCATTTCTGTATGCGCCCTGATCAGAGATCCAACCAGCAACCTCTGTGCATCAGGATAACATTTTTCAATGATTTATGCATAAATGTATTTATCACATTGAATAGATGGAAATAACTATTGTTCTATGACCTCATTAATGACTAATGCATGTTCAATTTGATATGACATGTCCAGTGGATACAATGACATAGATATTAAGTATCATAATTAAGAATAACATGACACATTCAGGAAATTAAGCAAGACAATGTAAGACACTAAACTGCATATTCACTAGGATCATATAGCTATATTAAAAGACAATACATTTTAAAACTGAAAGAAAAATGTGCCAAAATATTATCAGAAGTTCTTTGGATGGGAGGATCATGGGATGAAGGTTTTAAGATTATTACTTTTTAGGTGTCTCTATAATACAAAAGTATTATATTTAAACTGGAAAAACAAAACTTATTCATAAAAATTGGAACTTACATCAGAAGACATATAAATTTAAATAAAATCACTAGTAAGATTATGCTAAATTTGAAGTTTCATTAAAATGTTTGTTGCCTATCAGGTGTTAACTTTCTGGGTTGGTGGAACAAAGAATTGCTGAGAGGCTCATAGATCCTCAGGCAAAACCTATGACAAGCAACTCAGCCAACCTGCTATGAAGGAATGCGATTCTAACACTAAATGAGCTAATGTTCAAATACCAGAATGTTTAGTAACTAGGCAGTAACAGATAATGTTTAAATGACTTTCAGAAACATATTTAAAAAATCAATTCTCAATCTATCTGATCTCCATTTTTGTTTACACTTTAAGATATTTCTCAGAACACTTCCTGAATTTCAAGTGTACTCTTAAAGAAATTGTGCTTAGATGACTTTTTCCCCCTGGAAGAAACATGTGCTTTAAGGCACTCAGTTTGCTTTATTAAAGATAAAATATGTCTGTAAAAATGAAAGGAGAGAAGGCAAGAAGACATCCCTGTGTACCCCTGGGGAAACCGTAGGTGAATTTGCAGCCCTGAATTGTAAACGATGGCAATTTAGCAGTGAAGTTGATGGATTTTAATTAAAGACTTCTGCAGTCCTTAGTGGCTTGGAGATAGAAGAGCCAGAAATTTCAGGGGGTGAAATATAACTAAAATTTTCTTAATTCTTTTGTTTCTAAGATAGTGGTATCTTTTAGCTTTGGAATATATATATATATATATATATATATATATATATATATATATATATATATATATATATCTGTAAAGTGGTAATTTTGCTCTTTTCCAAGAGCATTTTATTAATGAAATTTCAAAATATACCAAAGTAGAGAAAACAGTATAGTAAACACACCCTTCCCTCCAAGAACGCATCACCTAACTTTAGTATTACTTATAGCCAATCTTGTTTCGTCTATACACCCACCTACTTTGCAGTGACAATTAGACTATTATGACTGAAGTCCCAGACACCATATCTTTTCATCTATAAAATTTCTGTGAGTCTCTGAAAAACACTTTGAAACATATCTGTAACAACATCATTATGTCTTATAAGTAAAAAAACAGTATTCAAATTTTTCAGACTGTTTTTTCCTACATTTCTTTGGATTGGAATATATAGGGTGGAGGCAAAAGCAGGTTTACAGTTGTGAATAAGCAAAACAGTTTATTCTTGTATTATTATTTATTAATTATTATTTTCCAAATAAAAAACTGTTAAGCTACTTTTGTCACACCCTATATTTAAGTTCTATTTATTGCAATTGGTTGATGTATATTTTAAGTGTCTTTTAATCATTAAGTTTCCCCTCCATCACATTTTTCCTCCTTTAGTATAGCTTGTTGGAGAAACAGTATTACTTAGCCTGTGGATTTTCTTTATTAACTGATATAAATTATTACAGATTGGTTGTTGAAATAGTAGTTAAAGAAATGTGAATATACTGGAACTACACCAGAAATATGAATATACACTACACCAGTGAGCCAAAATCACCTACAGCCCAAGTTAGAAGGAAAACACTACTAGTTAATAAACTAAAGGGGAGGGGGAGTGCATAAAAAATTGAATTGTTCTAGGGTTTAACAATACAAATAGGTAATCATATCTTCCTTTTTTTACCAAAGTATATTAAACTGCTAATAAAGTAACCAGTACAATTCTAGTGTATGTAGTGTAAACAGCAAATTTGATAATACTTACCAGTCTTCATTTCTAACAAGAGCTTTTTTCTTTGCTGGCGTTCAAGTCTTTCTTTCTCAGCCAATTCCTGGGCTATTCTGGCACGTTTTTCTTTTTCCTCTGCTTCTCTTTTTTTGACATTTTCCTTTATTGCTTGCTATAACAAATTAATTTTGAAAAATGGTCAATTTTAACTGAAGCGATTCCACAAGAAAAGGAAAATTATTAATCTGAAGAGCTGTGATTAAGCATTTTTAAAATAATGGTTATTTACTATATTAGTAACACAGTCTTTTATAAGATTAGTACATACACCCTTTTAAATATGTCATGTGTGTATAAATACATACTGTTATGTTTGAATCACCTGCACCATAATAGAATCAACTAAGAGACAGAAACTAAAAATAAAAATCATTTAATTTACAAATCAAAACTGTTTTTGAACATATATTCCCAAAAGGATATCTAGTGAATGTATATATTAAAGTTCCCCATACTTCCTCTGCTAAATCAGCTGTTGGGTACAAGTAAAATAGTTGAACAAATAATAAAAAGGAGCTGAAATTGCGCAATGGCTCCTTTACACTAAAATCACTTAACAATTTTTCTCACGTAGAGAAAAGTGTCATAAGGATGACTAAAGGTCTATTTGGCATTTCAAACTCAGGCCCTCTGACTGTTCATCAAAATGAACAACCACGTGGAAATCATAAGAAGATCTCAAATAGCTATATGACCAGTTAAGATCTTATTTTCTAAGTCCTATACAAAATCAAGAAATGCCTCTCAGGTAGCATTAGTGGGAATTAGCAGGTAAACATAGATTTTTCAAAGTGCCAACAAACAGCATGGTATTGTATTGCAATCTCCTACAGAGAGTGTATTCTCAGCACCAATGAAACCAAACAGGTTATCTCATTGCAGTTTATCACTAATAGTGTTAATTTGAAAAGTGTACAATTAAACTGTAACAAGTAGGTGGCTTATCTTATTTGGGGGGAGATGCTGATTCCTTTTTTACTGTAATATTTTTTAACCCTAGAAATAGTGTGTTTTTCACTAAATATCAAATAATAAAGTTTAATATTATTAAAACAATGAAAGGAAAGGTGCAAGAGGAGAAAGGAGGAACAAAAAGTATAGAGAGAATAGTAATTCATCCATCCATCCATCCATCCATCCATTCATCCAATAAATACGGAGCGACTGAGTACTATTTAAAGACAACATATATGTATAGCTCTAAAACATGCTTACATTCTGTGTGATAGAGTGGCGCAGGAGGCAAAGACAGGCAAGTAACAATAAAAAGTCTAACACAGCACTATAAAAAACAGACTCATGTGATAGGATGCCAGGGGAACTTCTATACATTAGATTGTCAGTTAAGGCCTCACTCACTGATTTAATTCAAGCTGAATGTAATGACAGGGAGCTAGCTTAGCCAGGTGATGATGTGGGGGAAGAACAAAGGCAAAGGTTGTTGGCAGGTTTGAGGGAGAGGCAGCCAGGGTAAAGGTGTAAGGTGAGGTCAGGAGATTTGCTGAGGACTGATCATTTAGTATTTATGGACTTCTAGGCCATTTGGATTTTCTTCTAAGAAAACTGGAAAACAATTGCAGGTTTTCAAGCCAGAGAGTGTTAAGTCTTAGCATTCTAACATATGAGTATTAATCAAGCAGTTTTGTTTCAAACTATCTTTTCGAAGATACTTATATAATGAAGTCTTGGAAGATGAAAGTAGTGTCTCCCTCCTAAGCAAATGGATTTGTTTTGCTATCCAGTATGGTCAAGTGGGGAGAAGGTCAGGATGCCTTATTATCCCTTAGAAAAGACTGGATTCCCTACATTCAGGATGCGTTTTCTAGAAACTCAAACTTATTAAGCATGTAGATATTAAACTTGGCCTTCTTAAGATTGCCCTGTGAGAATCTGGGCTCCAGAATGAACAAGTGTTTACTATGACAGCTGTTATTGCTATAATAAACTGCTCTTTGTCTCTGACCCTGCATCTTGTGTCTTCTGCCAACATCCTTGGAAGGCTGGCAGGCTCACAAGGTAAATTCTCATATTCTTCACAGTTCCTGACATATTAACACATTATTATTGCTAAGGTATGAAATACCAGCAGCAACAATAAATGCTTTAAGGTGCAATCCCTCCAGTCTGCAAAATGTGTTTTGTATTCTCCATTCTGGCACAGAATGGTTAAGTATTTGTTCACTATAATGAGAACAGTAAGAACATAGGCAAGATTGGAAAGCTAGCTATAATCTATGTCTTTTTCCACCATGTTGCTTTATATTATGGTGCCATATGTTAAGTGCCAGTTATAAGACAACAGCTGCTATAAAAATCAACATACATTAGAAAGCGAGGAGAAGGCAATATAAAAAGAAAAAAATAAGCATGGTTTCAAAGACAAGTATGTATACCTGTATGTGTGCGTGTGTGCACACCCATGTATGTAGGTGTAAGGGAGATGGTGTAGGAAGAGCAGATTGTGGTGGAGAAAAATATAAGCAAATATTCAGAAATCAAAACTGTATTTCTTGCTCGACGAAAGTGAGTAAAAGGAAATTGCGATAAAAATATATATAATATAGCTTATTTATGAAACTTATTAAAATAAAAAATTTTCTGATGTGAATTTTCCACTTTAATGACCGGATGCATTTCAATGAGAACATTTAATAGATTACATATTACCAGATATAATTGCCACACCTTTTTAGTATGCCATTGGGCAATAAAAAGTCAAAATTACTTCTCAGGACCTATAAAAATAATGTTTATATTTAGAAATAAGGTCTGAAGTAGTTCTTAAAGCTATTTTGTTTTATGGGAAATGCACTATTGATTTTAATTTAAAAGCTTATATCATTTAAAACCTATCTTACTTTGACATTATAACTATTAGAACAAGAATTTAGCTGGAAAAATACCAACAGACAACTTAGAAATAGGTATTTAGTCTAAAACTAATAGCCCAGTTCAAACAGTAATTTGGGATTTTCTCTATTCTAAATGTTGAGATGTAAAAGTAGCCTAAAATAGAACAGCTGAATAGTTAGAAAACCACATTATTCAGAAACAATTGCCTCTTAATTACTTTAATTCTATATTCAAAGCCAGAAAAGAAAGTTAAGGGTGAGCCATACATAAAGAAAATTAGCTATAAGACATTGATTTTTTTAAACCATCTTATTCTTGACCTGGTTTTCCATTTATTCAATTGGTAAATAAATTGCATAGCCAACAACTAATTTTAGCAATGCAATGTTAAAAGAAATTCTTTGAGTTTCTGCTCAACTTTCTAGACATAACCACATGCTCTTGTCTGAAAGATCTGTGGGCTTACCAGTCAACATCAGTGGTTTTCAACTGGCGTGCCACAAGAATTATTAAAATATGTAATACATGACTATTTAGTCAGGGGCATGACCTCTTTTCCCTTAGGTTGTCAAACAGAAATGACAACAGCCAAAACAACAATAGCTGTCCGGTAAGAATGAATCAAAATTACACCTATTTTTTTGTGCATGTCAGATCAGCAAACAAGTTTTTGGTGTGCCATAGAATTTTAGTAATTAGCTTATGTGTGCCATGATATGAAAAATGTTGAAAATTGCTGGTCTACAGCAATGACTGCAAAAAGGTTTTAATGCTTGTCAGTTCTGACCATCTCAAATGAATAATCAATAATTTATCTGACTTCCTAAGAATCACATGCTTTTTATGTTGATAGCATATTCTAGAATATCTATATTAAAAATACATAGGTATGTTAATAAATATATGTATATAAAAATATATAGAGATGTAAACAAATGTGTATGTGGTGTGTATTCTGGAAAGAAATAAAATACATGAGCTTACAATTATTTCCCACCTATAATTTCTTTTCTACATAACCAATACAACAAGAATTAGCCACATCTAGTTAAAATATACATTATAGCATTATATAACTTATTTTCTTTCAGAGAAACAAAAATTATCTAAAGCCAGTAAACTTAACTGTTTGTTTGTGTGTGTGTGTGTGTGTGTGTGTGTGTGTAAGATTTAAAAGTTTAGGAGAGTATAATCTTCACAGATTGTGATTATCATAAAAATTATCACTGAATTTTTAAAAACTTCATCATTCTTATAAACTTCTGTAACTTGCTTTGTTCACTCAACATTGTTTCTAAGATACATCCATAATTTTATGCATAAACTCAACCTATCCTGTTTTATTATTTACTTGCCTATCAGTGGGATTGGGTTGTTTCCAATATGAGGCTATGATAAACAATACAGATACAGACACTTTTGTACATGTCTACCTGTATCTATGTGTAAGTTTTTTTTATGGTGCACCATATCACTTGGTTCTTAAATCTATTTAGAAACTGGTGACAGCCACTTTTTAAGTGAAAGAGAATAAAACATTTTAGAATGTGACATAAGCAGTAAGTATAACTGGTGTCTTTGATGGTTTTTTGTTCTAAAAATACACATAAAAGTACTGAATCCTATGGAATAATTTTACAATGTGGGTTATGATCAAAAGTTTGAAAATCACCTCTCTAGGATAAGGGCAAAGTGAATGAAAAAGAGGAGAGATTCTCTTCAGTCTTACTAGATGACATCATTGTATTTTTAAAGTGGCTGTGCTAATGGGTATCCCTCACCATCAGCGTGGGATCAGAGCACACACATCACTAAGAAGTCATCACCGGTCCCCTATTTGGCATGCATACAGTGGTACCCAATCACGCTTCTAACTTATATTTCCCATGCTGTGAAACGGCATTCCTATGTTTTACTCACTTTTCCATTAGTTTGTTGATCATTTTCTTAATGATTTATAGCTCTTTATATATTCCAGACACTAACTCGTCAGTTTTATGCTCTATCAGTATATACTGGAGTGTAACTGTCATTGTACATTGTAGTAATATGCTATGAAAATATGCAGAGTAGGGTGAACAATCAGAGACAGCAAGGTGCCCTACGGCAAAAGCTCTGAGCAGACCAGAGTCCAGAGGCTTCTCTGACCTGCACTAGAAACAGAGTGTGCTGGAAACATTAAAACAGCAGCGTAAGATTCAGCAACACAGAATGTTTAGGCTCTTAGAACAGAGACTAGGAGTCAGTGTGTTTCTTGTCCCTTACTTCACTCTGAAAACTTCTGCAGTCTGCTTCCTTGAGATATTTGTACTGGCTAATAAGTATCTGAATAAGGCTGGGGACGGCTTCAGTCCTTCGGTCTGCGGACAGGAGTTGCCTTCCCTCGGCCTCTTGGAGCATGTCATCTGTTCTCCGAGTAGTTCATTGTCACAGTGACAGTACATTATTTATGTTCTTTCATTAAACAAAAGTTCTAAAACTTAGGTAGTCAAAAATATTTCTCATATGGCTGTTACTTTTACATTTTACTGAACAAATCCTTCCCTAATTCAAAGACAAAGCTATTCGCTATATTTCCTTCTTAAATTTAAAGTTTTAATGATGCTGCTGTTCTAGTCACATTTCAGGACACAAGTATCTGGAGTCAACGTTTTCTGAATGGTATGAAGTAGGAGATACAATTTACTTCTTTCATATGAAAACAGGCTGACTCATAACTATATCTCTACCAGCCTACCCTTTCTGCATTGATCTGCAAAGCTGCCTCTTCTAAATTTCAAGGAGCCATAATATTTGTTGATTTCTTTTTGTTTGTTTGTTTGTTTTGTATTTTTCTGAAGCTGGAAACGGGGAGGCAGTCAGACAGACACCCACATGCGCCCCACCGGGATCCACCTGGCACGCCCACCAGGGGGCAATGCTCTGCCTATCTGGGGCGTCGCTCTGTCGTGACCAGAGCCACTCTAACACCTGGGGCAGAGGCCAAGGAGCCATCCCCAGCGCCCAGGCCATCTTTTGCTCCAATGGAGCCTCGGCTGCGGGAGGGGAAGAGAGAGACAGAGAGGAAGGAGATGGGGAGGGGTGGAGAAGCAGATGGGCTCCTCTCCTGTGTGCCCTGGCCGGGAATCGAACCCAGGACTTCCGCACGCCAGGCCGACGCTCTACCACTGAGCCAACCTGCCAGGGTGTTATGTTTTAAGGCTGTTTTAGTCCATTTGGTAAAGATATCCACGTTTGTATCAACAGCACTCGGTCGTAAATATCATAGCATCTGTCTTATCTTTCTTCTTTAGAAATCTTCACTATTCTTCACCCTGTCATTCATTATTTCAAAATGTACTTACTAAGGTTTTTAAAAAGGCCTATCAAGATTTTAAACAGAACTGCTCTGATTCTGTAGATTAGAGCAGTGGTCCCCAACCTTTTTTGGGCCACGGACCGGTTTAATGTCAGAAAATATTTTCACAGACCGGCCTTTAGGGTGGGACGGATAAATGTATCACATGACCGAGACAAGCATCAAGAGTGAGTCTTGGATGTAACAGAGGGAATCTGGTCATTTTTTAAAAATAAAACATCGTTCAGACTTAAATATAAATAAAACGGAAATAATGTAAGTTATTTATTCTTTCTCTGCAGACCAGTAACAAATGGCCCACAGACCGATACCGGTCCGTGGCCCGGGGGATGGAGACCACTGGATTAGAGAATTGATATCTTTACAATATTGAGTCTTTCTGTTTATGAATGTCATATGGCTCTCAGTTACCTTAGATATTTTTAAGTCTTTTGAAAAAAAAAAAAAGCATAACTTTTTTCCCAATTAAGGTCTTAAGATAGTTTATGTTAGATTTATTCTCTGTATCTTTTCAATAGCTCTTGTTAATGGTGACTTTTTAAAACTTTTTTTAATATAATAACTAATATACATATTTAAATATTCTACTGATAGAATTCCTTATTTGTAAAAATTTTCCTGTAAGTTTCTTTATTATTCATAGAGAACTATAATAAAGTTAATTTCTTCATTTTCAATTTTTATACTTTTTATTTCTTTCTTGTCATATTGTAGTGTACTAGCTAGAAGGTAAATCCCCAACACCAGATTGAGGATTCCCCCTGTCGCTAGTTTCCTACTTATGGACAGAATGGTCAAATAGTTTGTTCAATAAGTTTGTTGTCCTGTTTTAAAACCTGAACAAAAATTGAATTTTATCAAATGTTTTTCTCAATCTACAGTAACTCTTAAAGAAGTTTTAGTTATAAATATTCTAATATAAAACCGCTGTCGCCCTGGCCAGTTGGCTCAGTGGTAGAGCCTGGTGTGCGGAAGTCCTGGGTTTGATTCCCGGCCAGGGCACACAAGAGAGGAGCCCATCTGCTTCTCCACCCCGCCCCCCCTCCTCCCTCTCTGTCTCTCTCTTCCCCTCCCGCAGCCAAGGCTCCATTGGAGCAAAGATGGCCCGGGCGCTGGGGATGGCTCTGTGGCCTCTGCCTCAGGCATTAGAATGGCTCTGTTCACAACAGAGCTACGCCCCGGATGGGCAAAGCATCGCCCCCTGGTGGACGTGACAGGTGGATCCCGGTTGGGCGCATGCGGGAGTCTGTCTGACTGCCTCCCTGTTCCCAGCTTCAGAAAAATACAAAACAAAAACAAAAAACCACACTTTCATTTCTAGAATAAACTCAACTTGGACCAGAAGAATCTATCTTTTTGAACATTTGATCATAATATATCTCTTACACTCTATTAGTCTGTAATAATCTTTTCATTAAAATATGGTAAAACATCTGTAAAACTTTCAGGGCCAAGCATTTAGTTTGCTGGAAGATTTGAAATGTCATTAAGATAAAAATTAGTTATAGGCTTATTCAAGCTTTCCAATTCTTTAAAGGCATTTTCAATACAGGATGGGGCAAAAATAGGTTTCAAGTTGTTTGTATGAAAAATAATACAATAATTAATAAGTAATAATACAGGAATAAACTAGATTTCACATACAACTGTAAACCTACTTTTGCCCGTCCCTGCAAGTTTTTTTCAAAATAACAGCAATCTGACTTTTAAAAAATTCTCATCAGTTTTTTTCTTCATTCCCCTCCTTTTATAGTCTCTAGAATTATATAACTTTTTTTTAATTTCTGAAGTCAGATGCTTACATGGTTAATTTTCAGTCTTTCTGATTTTTTAACATAAGCACTTACAATATAAATGTCCTCCTACCATTATTACTACATTCCATGAATTCTGGTGTGGAGTATTTTCAATATTGTTCTGGTCTAACTTTTTTCTATGATTTCTTCCTTGACACCTAAGTTATTTAATAAATTTTTTAAATGTCCAAAATAGAGGCTTTAATTTTATACTTTCTTGATTTTATTTCTAACTTCATGTTATTGTGGCCAGTGAATGAAGCTGATACTTAGAAATTTATCAAGATTTCTTTCATGATCTGTAGTCCCATATTTCCACACATATAAGACACTTCCATGTATAAGATGCACCTTAATTTTGGGACGCAAAATTTGGGGAGGAAAAAGTATTACATAAAGTTATTGAAGTCAAACATTTTTTTTTTTTTACAGAGAGAGAGAGTCAGAGGGATAGAAAGGGACAGACAGACAGGAACGGAGAGAGATGAGAAACATCAATCATCAGGTTTTCATTGCGAGACCTTAGTTGTTCATTTACTGCTTTCTCATACGTGCCTTGACCAAGGGTCTTCAGCAGACTGAGTAACCCCTTGCTCGAGCCAGCAACCTTGGGTCCAAGCTGGCGAGCTTTTTTGCTCAAACCAGAAGAGCCCACACTCAAGCTGGCGACCTCAGGATCTCAAACCTGGGTCCTCCGCATCCCAGTCCGATGCTCTATCCACTGCGCCACCGCCTGGTCAGGCAAACTCAAACTTTTTTCATCATAAAATTCATACAACTCATCATTGTCAAAATTCCCATCCATTAGCTTGTCCTCATCGGTTTCTGATAATCACAGTCTTCAACAATGAGTGCAAAAACAAGCTTAAAAAAGCAGGAAATGCAAGTAAAAAAATCTACAACCACTATATAAGATACACCCAGTTTTTAGACAATTTTTCAAAAAAAAAGTGAGTCTTATGCATTGGGGAAATGGAGTTTATGAGTAATCAGACAAAAGTTCCACTTGTGATTGAGAAGAACATGTTTTTAATTGAATAGCTGTATTCTATATGTTAATCAAATCAAGTCTGTTAATTGAATTGTTTACAGGTCCCATGTCTTAGTATTTTTCTGGCTGACTTACCAATAAGTTAAGAGAACTTTGTTGAAGTTTCCCAATACAATGCTGATTCTGTCCATTTATTTCTGGACTTTATCGGTTTCTACATGATTATTTGGTGCTAGGTTACTATGCACATGCAAAGTTTAGAACTGTATCTTTCTGGTCAACTATGCTTTTGATTATTTTGAAGTAATATTCCCTGTCTTAAGTCTATTTTATTTGTTTTAAACAGTTTTTTCTTTTGTTTAACATTTGCCTTGTATTTCATTAACTATTTTGTTATTTTAAACTTTTCCATATCCTTGAAACTTATGTTGGTCTCAAACTGCAAAAAGCTAGATTTTTGTCTTGTTTAGCCCATGTTATGATCTTTAAAAAATATTATTGTGATTTACAAAATGTGTTTGCACCATTTTATATTATTCCTTCTATTTATCCTGCTTTATCTATGCTTTTTATTTTTTTCCTGTTTTTATTTTGTTATATGTCTTTCTTGTTCCATATTCCCCCCAGAAGTCTGGGATTTTACTGGACATGTCCATCCTCTTCCTGGCATCCCTGTAGTTTTATCTCATAACAGCTTAGCAAGACCTAAGGATCATGTGTCTCTACTTCCCTTCTTCCCCTTTGAAAAGTACAGAGAACATAAATAACCTGACCTCTACACATCTCTTTCAATTAAACAAAGTTGTCCAACAGTTAAGCTGTTTCTCCTTTCTGCAAAACAATCTACACACTGTTCTATACTTTACATCTAGTTTCATGGTGATTACACCTTCTTGTCTCTCAAATGTTTATTTGTGGGGGTAAAAACTTCTGCTCCTTCTTTAAATACATCTTTCAGAGCAGTGGTCAGCAATCTTGGGAAGTGTTATAGTAAATAAAGTATTACTGGAACATAACCACTCCCACTAAGTTACATAGTGTCTGTAGATGCTTCTGCGCTGCTACATACAGCTGAGTGGTTACAAGAGAGACCACATGGTCCACAAAGCTGAAACTTTTACCAGCTGGCCCCTTAAAGAGCTTGCCAATCCCTGCTTTAGAAGATGTTTTAACAGAACAATATCTATGGAAAACAACCTCATCTGTTTATTCACAAATAGTTTAATTTTGCCTTTGTTCTATAAAAGTGCTTTTACAGAGTATCTCAAATTGGAAGGACAGTAGGTTTTTCTCTCGACATTTGAAGATACCTCTTTTGGCTTTGAGTTTTGCTGATGAAAAATCACTTACACTGGTGGTAATATCTTTTCTTTTTGGCTGCTTTTAAGATTTTGTCTTTGGTGTTCTATATTTTCACTGCAATATTTTTCAAGTGAATTTTATTTTATTTATCTGTCTTGGTATAGGCTAGGGGTCAAGAACCTATGGCTTGGAAGCCAGATGTGGCTCTTTTGATGGCTAGATCTGGCTTGCAGACAAATCTTTAATAAAAAAAAATAACAACATTAAAAATATGAAACATTCCCATGTATTACAATCCATTCATTTCCTACTGCTCATGTTCATGGTTGTGGGTGGCTGGAGCCAATCACAGCTGTCCTCCGGGACATCATCAAACTTTTATTGGATAATGCGTATCATACATGGGTCGTTGTATGGCTCTCATGGAATTACATTTTAAAATATGTGGTGTTCATGGCTCTCTCAGCCAAAATGGTTCCCGACCCCTGGTATAGGCTGTATACTTCCACTCTGGAAAATTTGCAGCCACCAGTTTCAATAATGTCTTTCAGTCATTGTTTTGAATTTATCCTTGTGGTCTTCCATCCTTCCCTCTATGTTTCTGAACAAGTCTTTTATACTGCTAATTGTATTGTCTTCCTGGACTGCATTCTGGACAACTTTGTTAGATCTATTGTTCAATTCACCTTTTCTTTCTTCAGCTGAGTATAATCAAGGAAGTTTAATTTCAACCATCATGCTTTCATTTCCTGAAGTTCTATTTGGTTCTTTGTCAAACCTGCTTGGTCATCTTTGAGGTAATCTTGTTTCTTTCTCTCTTTAATCTCAACTGTTATTTCCTTAAATATTTCACACATTATTTCATATCTGGAGTCTTATGTGTTTGTATCTACTGGTTCTTTTTTTTTTCGTCCTGATCAGTTCACCATACAACCTCTTGTTTCTCTTTGTATTTTGTAATTGGGGTTAAGTACTCTTACTTGAGTAAACTTAATTTGTGAAAATCTTAAGGACCTAAACTTTGTCTCCTGCGCAGAGCTTTGAATGTGCTTCTGGAAATAACCAAGAATTATTCTAACCTGGATAGGGTTAGTTTCCTCTCGTCTGATTTTTGTCATACTCAGTGTTCTCACTCGGGTCTTGCTCTTGGCACCCCAGGACAGCCCAGCTTTCTCTTTTGTGTCCCTGTACTCCACATGCAAGTTTCAGCTTTGTTCTTTCCTTTCTTTAGCCCATATTGTCCTGGGAAATTTCCCTAACTTTCTCAAAAACTCGCCATGCTTTATTTTCCCCCAAAAGTTTAAAATATAAAACATTAGTGTGTATATTGCCTAAAACAAAACAGAACAAAACAAAAAGACAAATAAATATTAAGAAATAATCTATATTGCAAATATACCCACTTGAAGAATACATTGTTATCCTTATATAGCATCACAGTAGATATAAAAATGAAAGTATAAAAGAGAAGTAGGCTTGCACAGGTCCCGGCTTCGTGATCGTACTTCATCTGTATCACTGAGCCTTAGCCTAAATAGTTCCATCTCTCCTACTCGACATTTTTCAATATGCGATAGTATCCTGAATAGTTTTGTAACTTAGAAAACTAGTGCATATTTTTTTATATGAAAACAATGTTAAAAAGCTTATACATGTCTTCTTGTTCAGAGATGTTTCTTTCAACATTAATGGATATTTAAGATATGTAAGCCAGGAATCTCTTTAGTATGCTTTTCATTTAATTAAAAAAAAAAATCTTTGCCTCTTGCCTAAGTATTCAATTTTTGTTTCAAGTCTCTGAAATAACATTAAACAAGCCCAATTTAAATCCACATGCTTTTCAGAGGGGCGGATATTAGGAAATATGAAAACATCAAATAATTTTCTCAAAGTAAACAACTACGTAAGAGTCAAATACATTCCCACTAAATGCTTTGTTAGGATTTTACTTCACATTGAGAAGAGAAAACGCTCAACCATACTAAATGGCTGCTTTCTAGAAATTCCCAATGATAATATTTTCAGGAAGAAATATTTATATAAACCTTAAAAATGTATGCCTGTACTCAAACACATATTCCTATACTGGAACATAAAAGAAAATATGTTTTCAATAAATAATATCAGTCACAAAAGTCTTTAAGACTATAAAAAATATGTGATCTGCTTATGTTTTCCATCTAAAGTATTTTCTTTGTAACTAAATATAAAACTTTTTCCATATGTAAAAATAGGATTATAAACAATAGATTATAACTACTTTATGAAAAATAAGTTTATTCTTAGAAATCACTATTTGGAATAATTACAAGGTAGAGGCTTTAGAAAGAAATCTAGATGGCATACAATTAATCAAATTAATTTCTCCGGTATCATCAAATCCAATAAAAAATTGTCAGTGAGAATAGGAGAACATGATATACTATACATTGGCACAAACAATTCATCATCTTAACATTCAATACAAGGTATATTATTAGTTAAACATTATATGACTGTGAAACTTATGAAACTGGGACACTAGCCTTTGAGAATGTCCCAAAGGATGTGCAGGTGCTGATTAAACCGTTTCAGCTTCAAATTGCTCTTCCTTGTCAAGTCAGTCTCAGATGAGACAACAAATTACTTATTAGCCCATCAGGGACTTAACATCGCCAACCCTTCATCACTATACTATGAGTATGCAATCCCTTCAAACACTTTGTAAAATTCTCAAATCAGTGATACATTTCAACCTGTTCCATAACTTCTTTAATAAAATATGAAATGTTCATAATTAAGGTTTTCCCAAAGTAGAACTTGACTTTTCATTAAATATGTTCTCTTCCTTTACATTCTAAGTTGATATGCTATAGAAATAATTCTTTTTACCTGTCAATTTTAAGGCTAAATCAAGGCACAGGTAGCTACAAGATGGCACCATGAAGAACAGTGCTTTAAGGTGGGCGTGGGGATTGAGCAGCACTATTTTAGCTAGCGCTGATCACCTCTTCAAGGAAAACAAACCGAAGTCCCATATATTCCAAGTGAACTTGGTAATGTTCAAAACGTAACGAAACACAGCCTTAAGCCAATAATGTGTGTGTGTGTGTCTCTTTCTTTCTTTTTCATTTACAATGGGAACGACCAGTATATCTGATATGCAAAGAATATGTCATTTTATTCATTTTTGTTTGTTATATTTTAGTTTAGTACATGAACTAATCTGCTTATGATTATGTATTAGTTATTGAATTATTTTCTCTTTGTTATCAATCATCCTCATTATTGTATTAGAATAATCCAGTTTTCTTTTTGTTATATTATTTCAGGGAACAAAGTACTAAAAAATAAAAGGGAAACAGAAATTACCAGTCATTTAGTCTTACATAACCCGTTAGTCAAATGCATGCATTATCCCACTGAGCAATGCATAGTAAGAATAAATCATCACTAAAGAGAAAAACTAAGCCAATTAGTTTAGATGTATTTTTATTGTGAAAAGCCTAAAGAATAAACATTAGAAGAAGCTAGCAATTAATTTTCAAGGTTGTATACCCAAAATATTCAGCACTTGGAATTGATCTAATTCCTTAAAAAAAAAAAAAAAAAAAAAAAAAGATACCAAGGAGGAGAAAAAAAAACAAGATCCTATATTTAGAATATTCATTTTGCTCTGTTTGGACATGTATATACACTTCCAAGTATGATCTCAAAATAACAATGATGTCAATGAGGACAACTTTCAAGTCCTAAGCTCACTAAAGTAAGCAAGGACAGAAGATAGGCCCTATTTTAATTACATAAGTTGACCCAACATCTAACCACAGGACTTGTACATGATTTTCTTTTCTCTGATAATGAGTCAATCTACAAGAACTAAGGAATACACAAAAATGATTAGTGCTTTGGAGTTCCTGTTAGACATCCAGCTGGTCTATATAGTAGTCCTCAAACATTACATTTAGAGCTGACAGGCATCTGATTTAAATATTTAAACATTTTGGGAAAATGAGTTTTGTTCTGGCTGCCCTCTTTATCAAAAAAAGAAAGAGAAAAAAACTACACTAAAAATACCCTCTCACTGGATGAATTCATTTTTGTTTGGCAAATCACTAGTTTAGTTTCAGTACTCAGTAGAAAAATAAATTTATTTGATCAACACAAACAGCAAGATTAAATGAGGTTATAATTGATTTTATATTTGTTCACTACATAGTGTTATTTCAATTGTATAAACCAAAAATCAACATAAACTCTGTAAAAGGCATGAATGACAAATCGTTAACTGGATAAAACATATCTCTAACAAATTTGGAGAAGTAATCTAAAGACAGAACTATTGATGAAAAAATAATAGGTAGCTATTTATTTCGTTCAAAGTTTAAAATACTTAAAGTGTTACCTTGTTATAATGAATTGGCATAGGCAAAAATTATTATACTTCTATTCTCTGTAGACAGCTAACTTGTTTTGAGGGTATACACACATTATATCATTTGATCTTCAAAATGTAACAGGCTATTACTGACAGGGAACTGAGGCAGAGTCAGGTTAAGAAACTTATCCACAGTCACATATGCCAGAGCCTGTGCCCTCAATCACGGTTGTCTTTTAAATATTGAAGTAGACAGCAAAACTTCACTATTAAAAACAAAGAGGATCCGGTTTCTTGATGGCAGAATTCATAAATCACTTAAGATATGAAGAAATCAGAATCTGTTTGTCATTACACATAATTCACATAGGAAGCAAAGTTTAGGGAGGAACAGAGTGGACTTCATAGACTAGATAATGACTGTGAACTTTAGCACTTTTGTATTTCCAAACCCAGGGGGCAAAGAAGAAAAAAAGACAATGTGAGACTCCCACTTTGGAGTGTACATCAGCAATCCCCTCTCAGGCAGGGATGTCTTTCTGTCGCCCTGGAAAGCCTAACCCTAAAATGGAGTGTCTGGTACTACAGGGGCTCAGAGACTATAAAGATGTGATCTTTTTCAGTACTTTAAAACACAAAAGGTTCATGGGCTCAGAAAAAGCCACACACACCGAAAGGTCTGATTTCTTTCATTTAGGCACATCAGTTTTATTTGGAAACATATGCAATTTATAAACTCAGTGGGTCTACAGAGTGGTTACATGTCTAACTAAGAAAAATTGTAGAGAAATAGTCTTCCAACATGTTATCTATTCTAAAGGGTAACAAAAGAGATCTAAGAGGTGAAAGTATTCTGAAGTATTTCTCCAAAATGAGATCGTTAAGCAAAATAAATAAGGTGTCAGATGAAATCTGCTTAAAGAGTGCTATTGCACTGTGCTGATAATTCTGGTTAAGGAAAGAGAATGGAAAAGAACCTTCAATGATAAAAAAAATAAAACCCTCATCGGGATAAGAAAGAAGAAGAAACCATGTCAGTCGGGCCTATGTGAGTAAAATTCCCTAATCCAAACCAGAAGGGGGACCAGGACATACGTATCAGTCAAAGCCACAGTGACCTATGAGAGATACAAAAATTAGATTTACATTCAAAAGACAAACATCGACAAGCTATAGCTCTTGGGTAAGATAAAGGAAGAGAAGGGGTACCTAGAAAGATCCAAGCAAAAATTCATACTGAGTTCAATTCACCCTGTAGAAGAAGGAGACCTCTAATGATAACAGGTACATTGATAATGGCATGTAACAATGAGTCAACAAACAGTCACAAGGGAAAAGGATGATTATTGCTAGGCAACGCTATAAAAATAAAGACATGAACTTCATTTGGTGAAGCTTGATGCCTGGGAGGCCACAATTTACTCAGTCTCTACAGTGAGGTCAAGTATTTCCATCTACTACCTCCAATTTGAACTGAATGCTTCACATGAGTCCTAAAGGAAATAAAAATCTATTCCAATATTACAGAAAAGTGCTGACTCTTTACCTCACACCTTCACTCTCCCTCCTGCCATTAATCGGCCTCTACTTTTAAAAGAAAATATTTTAGCTTTGAAATAAGAGCAGACCTGCAAGCATTCTTCTATTATGAACCAATCAATGAAAATAAAAAGTTATTTTATCAAAGAGTGAGGAAAATGTATGCCTTATGCTGATACCCTCTAGTACGTTATTTAAAAAAACAACTAAAAAATTACATTTTGATTTTTCTAATAATTTGAGCAGTAGTGTGTTGTAAAAGTAAAAAAAAAAAAAGTCCAGGCTTTGCAGCCAGGCAGGCCTCCATAAAACCCTAGCCTCTACCAAATCTGCAGGGCTTGTGCAAAGGCACTGAGGTTCTCATCCTGCAGTTAACCTCACAGGCAACATTTTCTACAACTTGGGTAACAATCTCTGCCTCTCAAATACAGCATAAAGACCAAGTCTGATACTCGTAAAGCACCAAGCACAGGGTCCCGAAAGAAGCAAACAATCAGTAGCCGCTGTCTTTGCTTTTGTCCTGTTGAAAATGGTAACAAAAATAATTTTAAAAGCTAAATAAAACTAAAAATTAAACTTATTCCCTATTTTTGAAAGCTGATCAAAAGTTCTAAATAAAAATCATTCCCTATGAGCATTCTACCTAGATTGTTAAAACAATGACGACAAATCAAACCCAGTTGAAAAACCCCAACTAGAAAAGGGGTGTTAAACTGCTGTATGAATAGCTAGCTCTTCCTCAGAGGCAGTTCCAAGATCATGAAACTTACCTCCCCTTGGTCTGCATAGCTCGAAGCAGCAACTGGAAAAGATATTCCTTCTTTAGCTATTATTAAAAGACTCTAGGGCAGGGGTCCCCAAACTTTTTACACAGGGGGCCAGTTCACTGTCCCTCAGACTGTTGGAGGGCCGAACTATAAAAAAAAACTATGAACAAATCCTTATGCACACTGCACATATCTTATTTTAAAGTAAAAAAATAAAACGGGAACAAATACAATATTTAAAATAAAGAACAAGTACATTTTAATCAATAAACTGACCAGTATTTCAATGGGAACTATAGGCCTACTTTTGGCTAATGAGATGGTCAATGTCCAGTTCCATATTTGTCACTGCTAGCCGTAACAAGTGATATGACGCACTTCCGGAGCCGTGACAAGTGCGTCCCGTGTCACCAGAAGTAGTACTGTACGTGAGCGACGCCGCGCTTTGCGGTCCTCTCACTGACCACCAATGAAAGAGTGACCACTTCCGGAAGTGCGGAGGGGGCCGGATAAATGGCCTCAGGGGGCCACATGCGGCCCGCGGGCCGTAGTTTGGGGACCCCTGCTCTAGGAGGAGAGAAGGAGAGGGATGCAGAGGGAGAGAGAGAGAGGGGAAGGGAGAAGGGGAGAGAGAGACCAGCTATATCTATACAAATCAGTTGTGGGATCCTAGTAACACTGATGAGAGATTGTATGAATTAGTCAAAATTAAAATTACAGTAAAGGGCTTTGAATAACAGTGAGCCAGTATATAGTTGCTTAAGTGTAAAATCTGGGGCAATCCTGAAACAAATATTTTTGGATAAATTATTTACAAACTAAATTACTTTTAAACGGATAAGTGACCACATTTTGGGGGGAGGGGTTAGGTGCCAAGTCCGTCCTGTGAGTCTATTGAATGTAGCTCCATGTATAATAGAAGCTAAGAGTTTATCCATATGCAACAGAGACTCTGGAGGCAGGTGCCTGGTTGGCACCTCAGCTCTGTCACTTGCTAGCTGTGTAACAATAGGTAAGTCACAATCTCTCTTAGCCTTAGTCTTTTTATCTTTAAAATGGGAATAATAATAATATACATACTACATTTGTTTGTTGTAAGGATTAAATGAATGAATACGGCACCTGGCACTTGATTAGCACTATGGGTTAGTCATGAAAGCATATCAACCATTGTATATGAGAACATTAGTTACTTAATAAATTTACCTATTATGTCCCATTAATTATATAGAGACACACAGGTAAACAAGACAGACACAGGTCATCACTAGATAAATGATGTCTGAGCAGAGATCAGAAAGGTGAGTACAATAATATAGCCAGCCAACATGGAGGGAGTGCTCCACAGGGACCAGCAAGTAGAGTGGCCTGAACTTGACAGAAAACATCTCATGAGAAACTGCCGCAGTGGAAGGCAGCTGCCAGGGAGGACAGCGGTTCCCAGCTCCTTACACGTGATGTAAGACAGACCGTCACCTGATGGCAAAGTTTGCTCTCGCAGGAGCAGGAGTATACCCCAGTGCCGGTGGGGGAATAACAATGGACAGATATTTTAACACTATTTTCTTAAAAAGAAAATATACTTTTTGCCTATTATATTAATATGGCTTTCCAGAAAAGAACTTCAATACATCTATCACTAATATTTTCATAGTGGCTCACTGAAGTTAACCTGGTTTCCAAAATTGAATAGTATGAAATTGAACAGCAACCTAAAATATTGGAAGGTTTTGAAAAAAGTAAAAACATATTTGTCAATAAATTCTGTTAATACAGACACTGTGGTATTTTGAAAGACACTATGGTATTTTGAAAGACATAGTGTCTAAAATTTATTTACCAGAAAAAAAGGAAGAATAAAATGGTTACATATTACACTTCCCTTCCAGTCTTCTTTATGCTTATTTTTATTCTAAAGAAAAATTTCCTCTCAAAATTATTTAGATTTTAAAAGTTTTTAAGCCTGACCTGTGGTGGCACAGTGGATAAAGCGTCGACCTGGAAATGCTGAGGTCGCCGGTTCGAAACCCTGGGCTTGCCTGGTCAAGGCACATATGGGAGTTGATGCTTCTAGCTCCTCACCCCCTTTTCTCTCTCCTCTCTCTCTGTTTCTCTCCCTCTCTCTCTCTCCTCTCTAAAGTGAATAAATAAAATTTTTAAAAAATTAAAAAAAAAGATTTTAAAAAATTTAGCTGTAAGGATTTTAATTTAGTACAATGTATGCGTAAGTGTGTGTACGATGGCCGTTTTTACCAGGACCAATCTGAATACTCTGAAATAGGCAAAGTATAGTTGTCACTGATTACTCTGTTTATTTTTTTTATTTTTCTTTTTGTATTTTTCTGAAGCTGGAAACGGGGAGAGACAGTCAGACAGACTCCCGCATGCGCCCGACCGGGATCCACCCGGCACGCCCACCAGGGGGCGACGCTCTGCCCACCAGGGGGCGATGCTCTGCCCCTCCGGGGCTTCGCTCTGTTGTGACCAGAGCCACTCTAGCGCCTGGGGCAGAGGCCAAGGAGCCATCCCCAGCGCCCGGGCCATCTTTGCTCCAATGGAGCCTCGGCTGCGGGAGGGGAAGAGAGAGACAGAGAGGAAGGAGAGGGGGAGGGGTGGAGAAACAGATGGGCGCTTCTCCTGTGTGCCCTGGCCGGGAATCGAACCCGGGACTCCCGCACGCCAGGCCAACGCTCTACCACTGAGCCAATCGGCCAGGGCTACTCTGTTTATTTTTAAACCTTTTTTTTTTAAGAAAGGAAGAGAGAGAGAAAGAGAGGGAGGGAGAGAGGGAGGGAAAGAGGGAGGGAGAGAGGGAGGGAGAGATGGAAGGATGGAGGAAGAGAGCTGAGAAGCATCAACTCATAGTTGCTTCACTTTATTCATTGATTGCTTCTCATATGTGCCTTGATCAGGGTGCTCAAGCTGAGCCAGTGACCTTGGGCTTCAAGCCATCGACCTTGGGCTCAAGCAAGCAACCTTGTGACCACGTGGATGATCCTGTGCTCAAGCTGGCGATCTTAGAGTTTCGAACCTGGGACCTTAGCGCCCCAGGTTGATGCTCTATCCACTGCACCATCATGGGTCAGGTCTGAATACTTTGTCATTCAAATACTTACTTTCTCTTTCTGCCCACCGCTTAATAACAGAAATGCCAAATTACCCACAGAACGCTCCAACACTCTAATCCTACCCGATTTCAGTATGATTTAGATTTAGACCTGGATTCATATCCCAGTGTCCTTATTTGTAAAACAGAACACAAGCTATAGAACAAGGGAGGCAGCAAACACAGCATTTAAGAGCACAGGCTCTGGAGGAGGACTGCATGGGTTCGAATTCTAGTTCTACCACTTTCTACCTATGTGACAATGAGCTAGACATGCTCTACTTCTGTACCTTAGTTTCTTCACTTGCCAAAAACAGATGGGAACAGTGAAAAGATAGAACATTATTAAGAAGATTGGCTGAGATAATATATGTAAGGCATTCTGGAAAAATGTCTGGTTCACAGAAAATAGTCAATATATAATGAATCTTATTTCATACATTCATTTTATAATTTTATGCATAATTGTGTCAAAGTTCCCCAAGATGATTCTAAAGTTTGATAATTTTTTTGGAAGGACTCACAAAATTCAGAAAAGCAGTTTAGTACAGCAAAAAAATACAGATTAAAACCACTGCAGGTGAACAGAAAGAGGTATTCACCAAAAATCACATTCTAGGATAAACTATCTAGCTTTGTCCTAAGCATACAAAGACACCCTTCCCAGGTGGGATATTCCAAGGGCTTAGAGGTGATCTCCAAGGAGTAAGGTAAGGGCCAGAGCCTTCTCTGGCACACTTAGGGTATGTGGACCTCAAGATGCTGAGTTAACCCTTTACTGAAATCATAATTTATTAAGCAACTACCATGTGCCAAAAGCTATGATGAATACTTAACAAATATTATCGTATTTAATATTTAAACACTCTTATTAGAAAGAAGTTAATATCCCCTTTTACAAATATAAAAAGTGAGTCTCTCAGTAGTACACAGTCCAAACCTAGCTCTTTCAGACTGCAAAGCCTACGCTACTTCCACTGAGCAATACTGCTTCATTAAACATTATAAAGATTAAAATCATATACCATTCAAATACATCACCCATATAGGCACACAGCATATTCAATAATTAAATTCATTTCTAGTATGGAAAAATAACAAAAAATCACCTGAATTTGGAGAAGAAATAAACTCTTGTAAGCAACATATATATTTAACATAGAGAGACTAGTTTCCTTTATATACTGACTTTTATTAAAAGGCTATCTAATTATAACCAAGTGATTATAACTAAGTCCGATAAATTCAGAGATAAAGTTTCACAGAGATTAAAAAACAAACGACAACAACAAAACCCAGCTCTTTAAATTCAACTATTTTTTTTCCCTTTACACTTCAAAACTTTTTAGTCCCCACTAACATTTGCTGAAATACAGGAATGACTTACCCATCTATTAAGAATAACAATTTTTCTTCGCAGAAATGTATCACCAGTTCCCTAAGGAGGCAACAATGCTTTCTCATTTTAATATGTGTGTGGCTTTTTTTCCCTCATCTAATCAGCTAATACTTTTCAAAAGATCTTTTTAATGCCTAAATGAAAGGATTCTACATCAAAGACCTGACCTCCCTATTAAAGTATCTAAAGGAAACCCCAGGAATGTAAAATCCATTCAAAGGCAAACTGCAGGTAGCTTATTGTACAATGCATTAAGAAAAGAAAAGGGGGAAAAAAGCTTCAGAAGAGCTGCATGGAATTTGGTAAAATTATACCACAAAAATACAAATTGATCTTAAGTATAAAGACACAAATTCAGAGCCAAAAACTTCTCACAAAAGTGCTCTGTAATCAGCCAAGAGGGAGTCTCTATAAAAAAACATCAGAATTTGTCACATTTTCAATCAAAATTTCTGATTACAGTTTAATGCTGAACAGGCCAAAATGGGAACACACCACACATTTTTCAATAGATATAAAATCTGAAATTTTTAAAGCTAACTTTCAACATCAGGAAAGCTAGGTTTTACTAGACAACAGGAGTGAAATGAAATAAGGAAGTAACCGTAGTAAGAGATGAGATAGTATAAATGCAAATACTTTTTTAAAAAATAAGAATTTTTTTAACGTACCTTGAATGCAGTTCTGAAATTATTTAAGTCAGTCAGAAAGTCCTCCACAGACACTTTCTTCATGTCAATAGCGTAGTACCCCATTACGCTCTGGTACAGCTTTTCCATGTTTCCATGTAACTTTGAGAGCTTCTCATATTGTTCCCTTGCACCGATAACAAAGCTGTATATTACAGTTAAGAAATTCTGAAAATTCAAAGGAATGGTTTTGGAAAACAAAAACAAACTGCAAGCCCAAATTTTTAATGTAATTATAAGCTACTAAAACACATCTCAAAAATGCCAAAATTACCTCTAAAAGTTAACCATTCCTACAATTCAATCTATACTATACCATGATGAAAGTTTAAATTCAATTTCTAATAAAGTCTGGCAAAATAATCAGAAACGTTAAATAGTTATACATTTAATATTTCTCTTTTACAACTGAATTCAAAAAAATTTTTCTTCCAATTTGCCTACCTATATTATACAGATCATGTAATATGATTTAAAATTATACCTCAGTAGTTGCAACTGAGTACTTTCAATGGTACTGAAGTCAATAACATCGGCATTAAGCATAGCAGTTAAACTGGACTACCTGGGGTGAATCTCTAGCTCCTGCACTCAGTAATTCCATGCCTGTGGGCCAAAATTTCCTCACCTGTAAAATGAGAATAACACCACCACCACCTATCTTACTGGGCTGTTGTGAGGAATAAATGTTCTCACAACAAAGTTCTTTAAAAAAATGAAGTTTATAAACACATATTAATACTTGGTATTTTGTTGTCTACTTATTCACTTTAAGCTTTAGTTAAGGTTGCACAGGCAATCAAAAATAAATTTTTCTGAGTTACATTTAAAACTTATATAAGTAAATACATGTTTTAACTTCTCTTTCAAAAAATTGGTAGTTTCTCCTATGCATGACCAGATTTCAAATTATGATTACACACATACACATGGAGATGTTCTCTCATTTATGACAACTCAGGTCAAAACGCCCTGAGACTGAGAAGACTCTATGTGAATGTGGCCACGTTTCCTAACAAAACATAAAATTCCTTTGAGGCGTGACAGATTGCTGATAGAGTCACATATAAAGTCACCAGTGTGAAAAGATGATTCTGTTAGAGCATCAATTGTAACTGTCTGCAGTTCCTTTACATTTGGGGCATTTAAATAAATGGAACATACGAATCAAACTTACTGAAGTCATCTTGTCGTCCCAAACACAAAAGGATAACAGACATTAGCACACTTTTTTAAATAAAAAGCCAGTAACAAGAATAACTATATTCAGACCAAGAAAAGCAAACCAAAAATAATGTTTATGCTTAAAAACCATTTTTTTCCAGAACTTCAAAAAGATATGGTTTCTCTGGTCAGAGAGCATTCCCCAATGGAGAATAAAATAAAGTAACTGATTTAGGCCTTTCTTCTTCTTCTTTTCTTTTTTATTTTATTTTTTTAAAGCTAGAGAGAGAGAGAGAGAGACAGAAAGGGAGACAGAGGAGAAGTATCAACTCGTAGTTGTGGCACTTTAGCTGTTCATTGATTGTTTCTCCTATGTGCCTTGATGGGGTGAAAGGGTGAGTCCAGCCCAGTCAGTGACCTTGGCTTTAAGCCAGCAACCTCAGGGTTGCGAACCTGGGTCCTCAGCATCCCAGCCCGTTGCTCTATCCACTGAGCCACTGCCTGGTCAGGCTAGGCCCTTCACTTTGAAAGAAAAATAAAAAAGTGAAAGACCATGAATGAAAGAGGCAGTGTTGCTCACAGATAGGTGGTGAATCCAGGGACACAGAAGAATTCTAGTTATTAGAGCTCGACCTCCTCATAAAGAAGCACGGCATCTCAGTCAGTCACAGCCCACTATACTCATGTCTACAGTCAGTCCTCAGGTGGCCTACTGCTCTTCTCTGTGTTACTTTTTTATACTATGCTCTGCTTATTTGTGTGTATGTGGTATGTTAGAATATATGGAGATGGAGTCTGGCTTCTAATGCGAGAGCAGATTTTTTTTTTATGACTTTAATAAAACCTATAGATCTTTTTGTGGTCAGTTTATATTCAACTGAATAGCAAAATGCCTCCTTATACTTTCTACAATCCAAATCATAATACTATCAGTGGCTGATGCTCAATGATCAATGTGGTATCATTCTTTTATTCTCGGATAAGCAACAGAAAGTTCTTACTAGGCAAATTATAAAATCGCAAGAAATTATAACAATGAAGTCACATGGGACAGGTTTCCATATACTTTGTCTTGTGAGATATCCATATTCATAAACTACTGCAAATAAAATAAAATGAGTAAATAAAAACCACATTTGAAATGCATTCAGAAAGTATCATTAGATGGAACATATGGTGATTCATTTAAAAAGTGAAATAACCATCACTATGTTTATCTAATAAGCTCAGAAATCAACATTGGTTTATCTATTCAATCTATGAACTCTTACATAAATTATTCATGTCCCAGATGGAGCCTATGTCCACACGGATTATTTATATACCTTTAACTCCTGTCAAAAAGAGAAACTGCTTTCTGCCTTTTCAGGTCCCAACCTACCATTCAAGTCTTCGTTAAACTTTTCTTCTTCTACAAAACTTTCTTCTCTACAGCTGTGAGTGACCTTTTTTGCCACTGAACACATAAGAGCATCTGTAGTCCACTGTACTCATCTGTAATAACCTTGTGAATTTTCCATTCTAATCTAATTCCCTAGTAGTGTTCTGTGCCTGCCCCATTTCTGGGGGGTGGTCACCTTGAATGTCAGCCCCTTCTCTAAATGCTGTTTTCTACCTTTTTAGTTGTATTATATCTAATCATGCACAACTATGTTGGTGCCAATTATTTTTTTCACCCTAGTGTCACCATTCTTAAACTCTGGTGGGAAAGGTAACAACAGATCCTCTTAAAATTCTGATAAAAGTCATGGAACATAAAACTGCATATATACACATTCCTATATACAAACAATTTTTATATAATATTTAGAACTCATCAAATGCCTGAACAGTCATTGTCCTGTACAAAAAGTTAACACTGTTTTTGTGGATGCTTCTAATTGTACGGTTCTACATCTACTACTTTAAAATAGGTACTTCACAAATCCTACTAATTTCATTCTAATACTTGGGAATATGCCTGTTCTCAAGAATCAACTTAGTAACTAGGTTGATTTAAAGCTGTATTATTCAATAACATTTTTTAGATTTACAGATATGAACCAAAAGTTAATGAAATATTGGAAAATGCCTGGGCATATAGTAAAATGCTATTTTAAAAAATGTGACAGGAAAAGAAGACCATGAGTTAAAACCATGAAATTACATGGTCTTGTTCTAACTTCCAGAGAGTTTTATGTTCATTTTCTTAACAGTTGGTATCTATAAAACAATTTGCTTTCAAAGGCAATAAAGTGGAGCTCTGAATAATTGGTATTACCAATAAGAATGGTGAAATTGTGATTCACTGAAAAAATTTTGGACAAGGCCAAATTCTCAGAAGTTTAAAATGATTATCTGATAAGATGGAATCAACGGTTACATTAATGAGGTGTTTTTCAACTGCAGGTTCGCAGACCAGTGTGGTCCATTAAGGAGGTAACCACCCTGATGTTGTATGAAGATACGGACTCAATGATCTTAGTCAAATTTGCTTATGCTCAGAATGATTTCTGCCTTACCAGTTCTCAAAAATAATTCTATTTTTACTGGTCCCCAAATGTATAGATTGAAAACCACTGTTTTACATCATTGTTGATGGGCTCCTCATTAAGAAATGATAAAACATTCAGATTATAAAAATAATAACATAATCATCATCATCACCCAAAAGATAAATCAAACATAGGTGTTCTTGTGCCAATGGTCAAACTGCAGATAAAAGTAATGTCCCTTTCAGTAGTAGTAAGGCTTTATCTTTTTCACCAGTATAAAGTCCTGTTTATAAAGAGCTTTAGAGAAAGAGGTGAGCTACACAACAAACTAAACATTTGATGATTCATTACAAAAATATTGATATTTATCAAACCACTTGATATTTCTGTGAAATCTATTTTTAATTCCTTTACCAGGATAAAAGCCAAATTCTCATGACTTTCTATCTGAACCATTTCAGTCTTCCCATATGAAAGGTATAATGACACCAGATCTGTGTTCACACATTCTGAACCACACACACTGAGTGCTGGCCAACTAAGTAGAAAGACTAAGGCTTGTGATTCAACTTCTTTCTGGTCAACAGATATTGCTCATTTCCAAACTGCCTCACATTAATAATCTTATGTCTAGCTCTCATTGTACTTTCCTCACAAAAGATGTCTATTACTTCCATTAACACATCTGCTAAAGATCAGTGTCAACTGGCAATACCTGTGCAATACTTTTTATACATCTTCTTATGTACCCAGGATACAGCCAGCCAGCCAGTCTTTTAAGTATTCACTGAACCCCGGTGCATCCCTCCTTTCTAGGCACTAGGGAAAACCGTAGTTAACAACACAAGCAAAGCCCCTGCATTTGTGAAACCTATCTTCTAGAATGTGCTGACAGGTAATAAAAAAGAAAATAAATGACATTCAGACACAGATAAGTATGATGAAGAAAAGAATCTGTGATGTTATACAGAATGACAAGGGGTTAATTTACGCTGGGAGTCAGGGGAGTCCCGACTCAGAAGGTGACTGCAACAACCGAGGCATGGCGGTAAATCAGCAGCGAGCGCCAAGCTGTGTAACAACCTTGGTGAGTGCAGGGAGACTCCAGAGAAGAAAAGGATCATTATAAATTTGAAGATTCACAGAAGATGAGCCACAGGATATTTTAACCCAAGACTAAAAATTCATTAAGAATAGATTAAATGAAAAATAGGCAAGAGAGAAAGAAAGGGAAGAGAAATAAAACTAAGAAAAACCTGCTCTTACAAGTCACCCAAGTACACAACTTCCCACTCCTGCAAATGGACCGTGTATTATACAAGTTTACATTTCACCCAGTCCATTTTTATATTTTACTCCCTAACCAGAGCTCAGTTACATAAAAATATGCTGAATTCCTTTACCTGAAAAATGCTGTACTTCATGCAGTGTGGAATACAGAGAGGTAAAACTATTGAGATAGTTTTACTACCTCTGTAATAATTTCAGAAATGACTAAACATTGCAATCTAGTGTAACAACAAAAAGGAAAATGCAAAAATAAAGTGGAATTGCAATGAAAAAATTTAAAGACTATTAAGTAGAAAAAAGTCAAGTAACTTGTTACATAATTGTGATAAATATAAAAATGTAAATGTCTAATAAAATTGCTTTTTTCTAAGAGACTTGGGAGGGGGGCAGGAAAAGAAGAAAATAGAAAGATTAAGACCTGTGCAAGGAGAATTTCAAGGGCAATATTCTAGGATGTATTATTTTTCCCTTATAATAAGAAATATTCCAGCTGGACCAGGCAGTGGCTCAGTGGATAGAGCATCAGATTGGGACTCAGAGGACCCAGGCTCGAGATCCCGAGGTCGCCAGATTGAGCGCGGGCTCACTCAGTCTGCTTAGCCCCTTGGTCAAGGCACATATGAGAAAGCAATCAATGAACAACTAAGGTGTCGCAACAAAAAACTAATGATTGAAGCTTCTCATCTCTTTTCGTTCTTGTCTGTCCCTATCTGTCCCTCTCTCTGTCACAAAAAAAAAAAAAAAAAAAAATCTAGAATTTGAAGGTCAAAGGGAAGAATTAAGCATGGCATAACACAAATCCTGGTATTTTCTTAATTTTCTCACTGATAAAAGTTTATTATGTATGTACACTTCACATATAAGAGTTTGTATATAACAACATTAATAATCCCACCTCAAATCTGTTACACATTTTTCAAGCAAATATTTACATTGGAACACTTCAACTCTAATTATATTTCTGAACATGCTTAGCAGTTGGAAACTAACAGCATTATTACTAAAAGTCAATGCAATAATGTATGAAATAATTGTGCATGCTGTACAAAGGATGTACTAGATTCATATTTTTATATAAAGAATATATATATAGAGAAAGCATGTACTAGAAAAATAAAACTACAATATACTATAATTGAACACTATTAATAAAATCTATTATAATAAAATTGTAATAATTTAAGACAATTTGATTAACAGATTTAATGGTTCACTAAATTACAGTTGTTTATAGTAAACATCTACTTGTAAAAACATAACTTTAACAACTTGGATAATATACATATTCTTTTAGAATTGGTTGATGAACCAAACATTTGATATGTGCTTCAACTACTAAGCACTAAAATTTAAAACAAAGTTTGAGTGTTAAAAACCCAAACTTCTGTTAAACACATTTTTATTCATTGTGCATTTTCATTTGGAAATTCTTCCATTTTCTAAGATCTAAGAAGCTGACACTTTGCCATTTTAATAAGATCTGTATAAATGCATTTAATATTCAAGATCTGATTTGTTGTCAGTCCTAATTAAAGTAAACAAAGCTTTGCAATGAATGAATTTAATTACTTTGAAACTAGTATGTCTAAGAGGAAAAGCAAATGAGTGCAATCTAATCTCAGCAAAGAATATTTATGATCATAAGCTTTGTCAATAGCAAAGTGTACCAACTGTTCATATATCTGACTTCCAAGGGATACATGAATGCTAATCAGTTCATTAGAGGCTTCTAGGTTGTGATATTTAGAGACAGGATGTAGTAGCTTTCATGCCCATGGAGTATAATTGTATTCAGAATAAAAAAAATGTTTGCGACAAAGCATCATCCTTCCTGTTTCTGATTTTCTGCTAGTTGCTTTTTACGAGCCGAATACCTTCCAAGAAGCCAACATCACTCAGCTTCTTGTGTCACATGAACACAAGCATTGATAGGTCCTGAGATCAGCTGCTGAGCACGACTCTGTAACATTTACTCTAAGCTCGGGAATTTATCTTAGATTACATATGTTCTAGAAACCTGACTTTCATAATTAATATACTCACCATGTATTACTAGAAACTAAATGCAAGCAAAACCTTTTCTAAAATGTTTTTTATCTGTAGGGAACAATACCAAGGACTTCAATTAACAGTACTCAATGATTAAATTCACATATAAATATTTTAATATAAAATGATTGAGAAAAAAAGCTAAGACTGGTGGAACTAATATAACTCTGTAATAACAAATATTACAAATGTAGTTCGAAAACGTAGATGATGCCAAATGGGAAGGTTCTGCAAAAAATATATTTCTGATAACTAAATATAGGCTTCATTTTTAGTTTTATAAAGACAACCACCTCCAGGGCAGTGGTAATGGTGCTGCCTCATAAAAGAAGACACTGATAGGCAAGAAAGATAGGAGAGGAAACAAGCACATCGGCCTGAATTGATTGTTGCTGGAGTGCATTTTTATATTTCCCAAAAGATACAGTAAAGAAAGCTAAAACTGAAATAATTCACAATTAAGCTGAAAGTATATACAAGAAAATCTATGACAAGTCAAATAATAATTTTGTGATTAGCCAAATCTCAGGGGAGAAGCAATAGAAAGAGGAAAAGTAGTTATTTTATTTCAAGTAACTCAGTTTAAAATAAGCTATTAGGAGTGTCTATTTATAAGAACTCATTTTAAAAATGGGTTATCCTTTCATGTAGAATTCTGAAGTCCATATGGGATTTTAATAATGCATAGTAGTAATGCTTACACAAAAGATACCAGTCTAATTTCACAGAATGGTTTGCAAAGCAACTCAACATTAGTTTCAGGAAATAAAGTTTATTACTTCAAATATTCATTAGAGATTAAGCCACAAAGTTGGTGAAACCAAAGATAATTGAATTCAAAAGAAACCTTAAATTAAGCAAGACACAAGTCTCACGCTATTAATTTTATATACATCTAAACACACACTAATATTTGCCAATTTTATTTTGGGTTTGGAGAATACTTTCACACAAGTAGTAATGGCAACAAACCATTTTGATTTTAAAACTAGTATTTCTAAAGAAAACAGTCAAGTTTCCGGAACATGAGTTAATATTTAGTAAATACCAACCCTTAAAATAAGCACACTAGTCACACCAGTTTATAGTCTTTATCTGCCTCCTGAAACATGTCAAATTATCTAAAACCACAGCATGACGTTAGATTCAGACTTCCTCAAACTGAGTTCTCACATCCTTCCATTCTACCAGGAACATCAGAAGAAAATAAGGCACACAGAAGAGGGAAGATGAGAAAATATCCATGTTGATAAAAACGAAAAAAAAAATGAAATCAAAAGAATGTATTTCTGTATCACTCATGATAAACATTTTGATAAATTTTCCTGCAAGAAGGCAAAGATTAAGCTTACAATTTGACACGATAGAATAATTCTGGTTATGTAGATATACTCAAAATGTTAAATAATTTGTCATTCTAGTTGACTAGTAATATAAGTTATTGAGCTATCAAAAGGATATGGACATCTTTGTCACAAACTTATCATGGAAGTCCTCGGGAGGGGGGAAGGTTTCCAAGTCTCTCTCAAGCTGCTGAAGCTGCCTCCCCATCTGCTTCAAACTCTTTTCCAGCGTTTCTACAGAGACTGAAAGAGAGTATACTCAATGCCTTGAAAGGACAAATTATAATATGTAACAGGTAAAACACCCTGGAAACAAAAGATTTGTGAAAAACTTTACAATAATATAGAAAATTTACTATATTAATAAAGGCAAGGTAAATTTCAGTAATTTTTTTTTAAACCTTTCAATGTTCAAATCCAGGAATAAAGAAAATTTATTAAGAGTCTTTAAGATATCAGATGTAATTTAGAACAAACATACATTTAGGAAATGTTGTGTTTAAAATTAGAGTTCTTGACCTCTATCTACATTACAAAATAATCAGTCTTCTCAGATAGAGAGGAAAAGAAAGACTGTTTTTAAAATTAAATCTATTTTAAATATAATTTTAACATTCTTCAAAAGCATGGTCTCTTTCCGAGGGAACAGTGAGTGCTCTCGATCATCCTGTCTACATAAAAGGTATCAGAGGCTATTTGAGCACCATGTGAAACCAACATCCAGCTTTCTTTACTGGTACCCTGAGCATAATCTATGACGACTACTGAATACACATTTTCCTTGTTTGCCTTAGAGTTGCTCCCACAGTGCACACAGGAGGAACAATTGGTGAAGGAGGGCACTCAGGCCTTATCAGAATGTCTAAGCCACCCTCAGGACAGACATTAAGTGTCACTTACTACTATCTTTGCAAAAGTCAATTTTAGATGGCATCAGAAAGACGAATTAATAAATATGTAAAGAAGACATAGTGGCTCAAACCAAATTTTTGGATATCTGTTTTAGGGTCAAATAAAATTTAGCCTGATCTGTGGTGGCACAGTGGGTAAAGCGTCAACCTGGAATGCTGAGGTCGCTGGTTCAAAACTCTGGGCTTGCCTGGTCAAGGCACATATGGGAGTTGATGCTTCCTGCTCCTCCCTTTTCTCTCTCTCTCTCCTCTCTAAAATGAATAAAGACTTTAAAAAATAAATAAATAAATAAATTTTAGTTGGATTCCCACTAATCTGAATAGTATAAAATAATATTAAAAATGCACATAGCACTGGCCAGATAGCTATGTTGGTCAGAGTGCCAACCGGATGCACAAAGGTTGCAGGTTCAATCCCCAATCAGGGAATGTACAGAAATCAATCAAGGAATGCATGGATGGGGAAACTACAGATCCATGTTTTTGTTTTTCTCTCTCTCTCTCTTTCTCTCTCTCCTTCCCACTCATCCACTCTATCTCCCTAAAAACCAATCAATAAAAATATTTTTAGAATGCATATAATAATTCTAGGCTTTGCCTGACCTGTGGTGGCACAGTGGATAAAGCGTCGACCTGGAAATGCTGAGGTCGCCGGTTCGAAACCCTGGGCTTGCCTGGTCAAGGCACATATGGGAGTTGATGCCTCCAGCTCCTCCCCACTTCTCTCTCTCTGCCTCTCTCTCTCTCTCTCTCTCCCTCTCTGTCTCTCTCTCTCCTCTCTAAAAATGAATAAAAAAATAAAATTTAAAAAATAAATAAATAAATAATTCTAGGCTTCAAATTAATCCAGAAGAGGTACAAGTCAGATATCACCTGGTACAAGGATGGGAATATCGTTGAAAACAACTCAATTGCCCAACCAATTGAAATTGCATTAAAAAAAGTTATGGTTTACAATCTTAGTTCAATAGAATAGAATATATAGAGAGGCATGAAAAATGTTGTATAAGAACGTGGAGTTTGTTGTTTTTTTATTTTTGTTTGTTAACTTACCTGCATAGAAAATAATACATGATATTCTAACATATTAATAGTTGTTAAAACTTTAACTTATTTTGTTATAAACACATTCAGCAAGCTAATTCTCAGATACAATGTTTAATGAGTCCAATAACTGAACAATTCAGAGCCACAAACAATAGTTGTTGTGCCTAAAGTGACGATATTTAACCTTTGGCTCCCACTATAGTGAAGGCACTCTGAATTGACACTGGTGCATATTTTCTCCCTATTTTTTGCTATTTATGTTTCCCTTTCCTGTGATACAGAGATAGTTTTTACATAATGACATTTGTTGTATATTCTTGCCTAGTGTAATACCAAGTAATCCACATATAGCTAAACTGAGGAGAATAAACCCAAGATCTGGATGGATGCATGACAGGTAAATATGCTACTAAATATTTTTTTTCTTTTTTCTTTCTTTTTTTTTTTTTTCTGAAGCTGGAAACGGGGAGGCAGTCAGACAGACTCCCGCATGCGCCCAACCGGGATCCACCCAGCATGCCCACCAGGGGGCGATGCTCTGCCCATCCGGGCATCACTCTGTTACGACCAGAGCCATTCTAGCGCCTAAGGCAGAGGCCATGGAGCCATCCCCAGCGCCCAGGCCATCTTTGCTCCAATGGAGCCTTGGCTGCGGGAGGGGAAGAGAGAGACAGAGAGGAAGGAGAGGGGGAGCGGTGGAGAAGCAGATGGGCGCTTCTCCTTGTGTGCCCTGGCCGGGAATCGAACCTGGGACTTCCACACGCCAGGCCGACGCTCTACCACTGAGCCAACAGGCCAGGGCCACTACTATATTTTTTAAATGTACATTTAAATATAATGTGGTAACACATCATTAAACAAAATCACATACTTAAAATATTATGATTTAGTTTGCCTATCCATTTTATTATGCATACATAGCAAGTTTGGACAAGATCTAGAGAAAAGTCCTAATAAAAGTCTGAAGGACTCTAGTATAACAAAAAGCAAAAGTCAAACACTGGGAGGAAACATAGTTGAACTGTTTTTTTTTTTCTGACACAAAATACATTGTTCTAATACCTACCAATTGTCCAACAGCAACTGAGTATCTTCCAATTCAGTTCAATTCAGACACTACCTCCAGTTGGCAGAGACCACACAGGTTTAAAAACTCAGTTCCACAAAAATGCCCTCACTTCACACGAAAGTCCTAAGTCCCAAGGACCACCCATACTTCTGACAAACGGGCTATAAGTCCAGACATTCTCATGGCTCCTTCTGCTTTCTTTCTACAATTTGCGAGGCTGACCTAACAGAACTCAGCAAAGTACTATCCTCTCTGTTACAGTATTAGCATAAAGACTACAACTCAGAAATAGCCAAACTGGAGACAGGCAGAGGGCCTGGATGGGGAGCAGGGCGGGTGGCAGCGAGCTTTCACGCCCTCTCCAGGCGCACCGCCCTCCCAGGACATCATGTGCGCAACAAATCAGAAGCTTTGGTCTGGTTGTTTCAGAGTTCTTACTTCAGCTGTGTTACATAGGCATGGTTGATTAAATCATTGGCCATTAATGATTAAACAATCTCCAACCCCTCTTCCTTCCTAGGAACTCAGAGAATAGACGGATAATTCTAAACATCTAACCACATGGCAACCAGCATCCCCACCTTCTGAAATATCTAGGGTCCCCTCTCCCACCATCTGCAGGGGAATCATCTCATTGGCATACAAGATACACTATTACCTAAGACACTCCAAAGGTTTTAGGAGCTCTGTGGAAGAAAGCAGGAAAAAGACCTAACGTATTTTTTACTATACCATGTGGATACAGTGTGTGTCTTTCAGAGGACAGAGTGCAGCACCTGTGAGAAGGTATAAAGGAAGTGCAGTTTTGATTCATGAATTGTCATCCTCAGAGCCTGAGCTGTCTACCAGCCTGGGCTGCCCTCAGAGGAGGCCAGGGGTTTGGTACTGGACACTGAGCCGTCCCAACGAGTGAGCACTTTTCAGTGGGACAAGAGAAGAAGGGCTTAAGGTTCAGATCAAAGGCTTCTTAGGTGATCCTTTGAGCCTTTCTAACTCTTTGGTGGCCAGTGGGTCAGTAAGGATGTTCTATCGTTGTGGTTTGAAGCTACTTCTCAATGGCTCAGTTTCCCCATTCAGTGAAAGGGGAAGAACCCTACCTCATATTTTTACCTCACAGATATTTCATAAAAGATCACAAATTATAACATAGGATGGAGAATTTTTAAAAAATAGAGTGCACTATGCAATGTTACTCTATTCTGTAAGAAATGAAGAGCGTAAGAACTGAAATAAGTAACATCAGAATCAAAGGAAGAGGAAATCATCGCCCTCACCATCATCACGTCAGGAACAGTGTGTTGTGGAAGTCAAGCTAAGAAAAGTTTTTATTTCAAGGGTAAAATATTAGGAATGTCTGCGGCATATTCAAACATTTAAGGTTGACATAAAAGGTGGGCCACCTTCAAAACTGGTTCTGTGGCTACTCTAAAGATGGAAACCCCGCTAACTCATAGCCAAGCCCTATCAGCAGTCTCTCAGTACGTTACTTGTATACATATGTAGTTAAGGGACTTGAGTGCAATTGACCAACTTTTCACTGTTGGATTTTAAATAAAGACCAAAGCACACTATGAAGAGAGAAAGGCATGTTCAAATTCTAGTAATAAAATATAATCTAATGTTTGGGTCATCTAATGGGTAAAACTAAAGAGCATTTAAGAATTTCCTTAATGTCATTGCATGTACAAATAAATCTGTCTAAAAAAAAAAAGAATTTCCTTAATGTTTTGCTTTTTCAGCAATGATACTTCTAGAGCTAGCTCCTTTACACATTTTCAAACATACCTTTAGCCATACTTTTCATGCGTGTCAAGCCCTTTGAGGTCAGTGACTGTTTTTTGTTTGTTTTCTGTCTTTTTATTAGAAATCCAAACTACAGCAGTTATAAATTATACACCTTCAAAGAAGTGTTAATTTACTGGTGTGTCTGTATGTGACCTGTGCATTAATTTTATCATTTAACTTAGTCACATATTTTGACCAAGAAATGAATCTTATTTCTATTTCTTTTCATTATTTTCACTATTTAGAATAGAAGTAACAAAACAGCCATCATCAGAACTCATTAGATCATTTTAAGGCAATTTCAACTTTTGCATTTCATTCTGTAAATATTCAGACAGATGTGATATCTCTGTCACCTCACACACTATGTGTCTCTGCCCTCAACCAAGGCCCTTCTGTAATCTCCATGCCTCAGTAGGCAGAACTATGAATTCTTTTTCCTTTATGGAAACCTTCTGGTCTTGACCCTACTGTCTCCTGCAGCCCTCAGATCCAAACAGTCATGACATCCCTTGCATTGTACTTGACAAACAGTACTTAATTCCTTGCTTGGTTGAACACTATTCAAGTCATCTGGAACACTTAACTCTCCTCTGCTTTCTAATCGCCTATTGTTGTTCTCCAGTGCCTTCTCCACACTGTGCATGAGGGTTTCCTGACAAACATTAATTTCAAGATGTCCTTTCCCTGCTTAAAACCAGCCAGTAAACTGTACACATCTGAGCTCCACCACAATGTAGGCTTGGCTTTACCTACATTCAGCCACAGTTTACTCTCAAAACAACATCCTGCGTATACTCCCCTACCCCTATACCTCCTCTTCCATTATGTTCCGACACTGGGGATAATGTAATA
Organism: Saccopteryx leptura; assembly: GCF_036850995.1. Taxonomy (NCBI): domain Eukaryota; kingdom Metazoa; phylum Chordata; class Mammalia; order Chiroptera; family Emballonuridae; genus Saccopteryx; species Saccopteryx leptura. Next base: position 91,190,402 of record NC_089506.1, on the reverse strand, counting down.
TGTTTGCCCTGCCTGCTTCTCCTAAGTTACCCCTTCTCATACTTTACAGGGAGAGTCAAAAGCTCCAGCCAGACCTCTGGAGCTGACCTCCCTACACATCATACCTGGTAGTTACCTTATCCTTGCAAGTACTACACTCGATTACTTTTATTTTTTCATGTGTCTTTCTCTCCCAATTAACTGGGACTTCCTTAAGAAAAGATGTCATATTTTATTCATCTGTGTGTTTTCAGTGACAACATAGTATAGACACTCAACTGTTTGTTGAAGGGACCTTTAACCTTTTGAAATAAAAGCCTTAAAAATGAAATGGGAAAATACAATAGATTAAATATCTAAAACCTTAAAATCTAAGACACTGACTTGTTCCCTTGTCATTATGATAATTATATACTAGAGGTGTTAAAGAAGCTTTGAATAAAAATTAAAATCACAACTATAAATATTTAAGTTAAAAGCAATCGTGAATATAGGCTATCTGTAATAAGATGGCTTCTATGATTTTCCAGGTTAAACTTTCAAATAAGAAAGAAGAGTACAGATTAGTACACACATTCAAGTAATCTTTGTAATTAAATAATTGTTTGTATGTCCCAGAGTTGTTGGTTGCTATTTCATAACAAGTTTATAAAGAATGTCATTCACTCTTTAGTATCATGATGTATTTCTGAGAAATGGATTTCTTTTAAAAATGCTTAAACTTATTACCATAAAAATATTTAAACATTCAACCTAAATTAACCTTCCTATACTTGTTGACACAATTGTTTTCTGAGAGAAGCTAGAGGCTATATAGCATTTCAGGCTCCCAATAAAATAATTTTCCCTAGATGATTCTAATACTAAAGGTAATTTTATAAAATCATAAGAATATATTATAAATGCAAGTTAGAAATAATAAATTCCATGGACAAAATCTTTAGTAGCATTAAAGAATTTTTTTGCCCCCACAGGGAGGGAATTAAACATTCATTGCTTCTCATACATGACATGACCAGACTGAACCAGTGACCTTGGGCTCAAGCTGGCGACCTCAGGGTTGAGACAGTGGCCTCGGACTCAAGCCAATGACCCTGTGCTCAAACCTATGACTTTGTGTTTTGAACTAGTGACCTCAGTGTTCCAGGCTGACGCTCTATCCACTGTGTCACCACAGGTCAGGCTAAAATAATTCTTAATATTAATAAAGGCTAAAACAAAATCTAAGTTCTAGAATACATACCATTATAAAACTCATTTCTATTTTGAAAATGTACAAAAAGCACAAACAAAATAAACTGCAGCTTAGTTAATAACAGGAAAACGTGAAGTGAAAGAAACAAAGCCTGCAAGTAGCCGATTCTCTTCCCCACGTGCCCTGCCCTCCTCAGCGCAGCTTTCCTTTCCCTCCACTGTTCTGATTATTGATGGAACCAATATAATAAAACATCACAACCTGCATTCCCCAATTAATGTACTGTACTCCGTGCAGTGAAGGTTTTGCTGTGACTGCTAACATCACACTGCAAGAGAACCGGCTCTATCTGCCAGAGAGCCGGGCAGAGGGAAGGGGGACGGCAAGCAGAGGCCACGCCAAGCACACCCATGAACAGGCGCCTGTCTGGCCTGTTGCGCCGTGTCACTCACGCTGAGGGAATCAGGCAGCCTCATCTTCCTCAACTAGAGGTTTTAAAGGCAAAATAGCTTTTCAGAAGAGAAACAATATCAGTAGAAGAAGCCTATCTAATAGAAAATTGTTTCCTATAATAATTTGAGAATTTTCTATAAATATTTATAAAATCTATAAATAAGAGGTTCAAGAATATGGTAATGCTAAAAAAGACATACATAATAGAGCTGTGTATAACAACGTTCAAAATGCTCCCTCAGGTAATGGTTCTATGTTCATGTATATGGGAGAAGGTACTCCTGTTCACATGCTCCATGGTAGATACTGTGGGAAGGTGCCAAAGAACTGTAAAACTTAGTATTGGCAACGCCATTTTAAAGAGGAAAAGTCAGGCTTCTTGCCCCCTCCTTTCTGTGGAGAATGGAGGGAGAAGGATGCAGGAGCTTCCTGGCTTGCAAGGACAACTGGGTCAGGTAAGTCATAACTTAACTACAGAGCAAGAAAGATAGAACTTATCTAAGAATCCCTTCACTTCTCTTCTCTTAAAAGCCTTTGGAAAAGAATGTTTATGTACCTTAATAAAGAATTCCTACACTCTGACTCACCCTCCCCTCCTGGAGTCCTGAGAGTGATGTATACCTCTAGACCAGTGGTCCCCAACCTTTTTGGGCCACTGACCGGTTTAATGTCAGAAAATATTTTCACAGACAGGCCTTTAGGGTGGGATGGATAAATGTATCACGTGACCAAGACAAGCGTCAAGAGTAAGTCTTAAACGAATGTAACAGAGGGAATCTGGTCATTTTTTAAAAATAAAACATTGTTCAGACTTAAATATAAATAAAACGGAAATAATGTAAGTTATTTATTCTTCCTCTGCGGACCGGTACCAAATGGCCCATGGACCAGTACCGGTCCGCAGCCTGGGGGTTGGGGACCACTGCTCTAGACCAGTGGTAGTCAACCTAGTCCCTACTGCCCACTAGTGGGCATTCCAGCCTTCATGGTGGGCAGTAGCGGAGCAAAGTATAAATAAAAAGATAGATTTAACTATAATAAGTTATTTTATAAAGATTTATTCTGCTAAACTTAGTGAAAATTTGACATAAAGTATTTGGTAAGTAATTATTATTATATGCTTTAACTTGCTGTAACTCTGCTTTATAAATTTTATAAAGTAAAGTTACTTCCCTACTTTATACATCACCATTACTGTGGAACCAGTGGGCGGTGAGAAAATTTTACTACTAACAGAGATACAAAAGTGGGCGGTAGGTATAAAAAAGTTGACTACCCCTGCTCTAGATAAAGAGATCATGAGCCCAATTCCCTTGCTTGAAAAACCTGCATTCTGTAACATTTTATATATGTATAAAAACTTGTAAACTAAACAAGCCCCAACACTTTTAGTAAAGTTATTTTCATTTGGTCTCTCTCCTTATCCTAAGCTAACCGTTTTGTTGTGGTGACAGGGATGGGGTAGACACTAGAAGATTTGGCAATGTCTTTGCTGAGTATGTAAAACAATTATCACTACTGTGTTATCTCATGGTGTGGGAATGCTTTTTCCTTTAAATAGATAAATAGATGTTTCCTTCTAATCCTATAGACAGATGTTGTAAGCTTGTTAGTAATTGACTATTGTACCATGCTCCTTCCTTCCTTGATTTTATATCAAAGAAGGTCTAGAACAGCAAGAGGGCCTACATGATTTGGGATTGTGCTCCGTGTAGCTAGCTGGTTAATTAATAAAGTCCTCAAAAATTTATTTGGACTTGGTGTCTCTATGTAACCCGTGGATTGCAGTACTTTACAACAACATTAAGGACAGATTGACTGACTTGCAAATTATGAGGTGAGTTTTTATATATGGCTACTGGAGACTATGCACCCTAACAAGTCCTGGATTGCACATTTTTCTACTGTCTAGATCAATACTGCCTATTGGACATCGTTCATTGGTTTGTAATACTCCTCTTCAACTCACATTTTCAAATTGGAACTTCTTAATTTCCCACTCAAAGCTACTCCAATATCTCAGCCAATGAATGGTGTTATGATTCCTCTCTTTCCCTCATATCCTACAGATCCAATGATATTGGAAATCCTGTTGGTTACACCTTCAATGTAGATTGCCTAAATCCTTCTCACCACACTAACCACCTTCTCCTAGTCCAAACCAACATTATCTCTCCCTGCATTATAATTACAGCATTCAAGTGATTTCACCTGGTCTGCCACTGTTCCTTAACATTTTCCCCAACAGCCAAGGCAATCCTTTCAAAATGCAAGTCAGATGTCATTCTTCTGCTTCAAAACATTCTAATGGCTTCCAATTTCAGATTAAAGGCAAATCCTTACAAAGGCTAATAATAGCCTATAAGATCCCTTTTGACCTTATCTCCTATTACATTTCCTCTTCCTTACTTCCATATCTGGGGGCTGATACACTGGCTCTTCCCTCTGCCAGAGTGCTCCTCTCAAATACTCAAATGCCTAGCATCCTCAGACCTCCTTCAAGTTTTACACAATAGCCACCTTCTCCATAGGGCCTCTCTGACCACTCAACATAAATTTCAAAGCCCTGCCCTGGAATTCCGAAGCTAACCATCTAACTTAATATGCACTGATTGCTTTCTTCGGTTTAGGTACGTCTCCGCAATCTAAAATGCAAACTTAGCCTGACCAGGCGGTGGCACAGTGTATAGAGCGTCGGACTGAGATGTGGAAGACCTAGGTTCGAGACTCCAAGGCCGCCAGCTTGAGCGCAGGCTCATCTGGTTTGAGCAAGGCTCACCAGCTTGAGCCCAAGGCAGCTGGCTTGAGCAAGGGGTCACTCGGACTACTGTAGTCCCACAGTCAAGGCACACATGAGAAATCAATCAATGAACAACTAAGGAACTGCAACAAAGAATTAATGTTTCTCATCTCTCTCCCTTCCTGTCTGTCCCTATCTGTCCCTCTCTCTGATTCTCTCTGTCTCTCCCACAAGAAAAAAAAATGCAAACTTCAAGATAGCAGAGAATTTCCTTTGTGTTCATGTACTCTATCCAGTACCCCACATGGTGCCTGGGACAGAAGAGGCATTAAATAAGCAATTCATGGAATAATGAATGAATGAATCTTCTTTAAGCCACTGTTTTATTTTTTTCTGTCACTCCAAGTCAAATCTAACCCTTGATAACACAAGTGCCTAAGACAGTGTTTACTATGCAGCAAGAGTTTAATGAAATCTTTGGGAAAAGTTCTTTCTTTATAGGGTCAAAGCATATCAAAAACTATTAATGAGCAGTAATTCTTTTTTCCTTAAAATGTGTACTTTGGCAAACAGCTGCTGAGAACACCATCACATTGATAGACATATTTACATAACAAAAGGGTCTCCCTACGGATCAACTCAAATCTATACCGAAGATGACCTTTCTGAGAGGAGAACATTTTCTTGAGGTTTTCCTGTGAAGGAGAGCAAAAACACCTTTTCAGATGTTTCCATCACTTATATCATTTATCTGAAGTGTTAGCTCATATTTCCACATGGCACTGCTTAATAATTCTGGGCTGAAAAATTTGTCTTTTAAATAACACTCAAAGGCTTCCATAAAAAATAACCTCTAAGTTAGTGAAGAGTTGTTGGACAACTCGTTTTTAAAGGTTACTTAGTAGTAGAAACCCTTTATCAGAATAAGTCTTATATCAAAATTTAAACTATGGAACAAAAATAGTGTCAGGCTGAAGCACAGGAGGGGAAATAGAACTCATTTTCCAAATTCCATTCCCTGTGCTATTGTGCCCAGTGGGTGAATATGCATTGAGCTGTACATTTATGATTTGTGCAATTTCCAAATGGATATTGTTCTTTAAATTTTAGAAAACTGCAAATTTTTTTCAATAACATAAATCTATAAAGTTCTTGGCCTTGTATTCTAAAGCTTGCATAAGTGTCAGGTAAGACACACTGTAATCTGTTGAAATAACTTTTGAGAATTCCATATTATTCACAGAGACTCATGCTTACCTGCACCATTATTGACACCATATGCATATCTATGTCAACAAGAAATAATCACTAAAAAATACCATCAATAACAACTATAGCAAATATAGAGGATATTTATATAGTGCTTACAAGGTACTATTCAAACTTTATGACTATTTACACATATTAACCTATTTACTTCTCACTACAAACTTTTGTTTAAGCACAATTATACAACCCCCATTATATTAGTAAAAAAAAGAAATAAAGAAATAAAATAAAAACCTAAGTCCCAGGGAGAATAAGGAACTCATCCATTCATCCAAAGTTATACCTCTATCAATAGGCAGATCTAGGGTTTGAATCCCAATCATCTAGCTTCTGAGTAATAGCAGCCTCTCCCACAATACGATCCCTCGACAATTTAACTGGGATCATACTTTTATTTTCCCACTGAAATCATTTATTGGAGTTATTGTAATTGTCAATGTCAATAAAAAATTCCTTAAATACAAGGCGTATTATAAATTTTGGTTTTAACTGATTCAGTATTTGCCTATGATGACATAAGAAAAGGATGTTCCATAGCTCACCACCAACAACCAGGAACCCCCAAATGTTTCCCAACATAACTATGAACACTTTCCATTCAACTCGTCAGTGTTATTTCCCTTAGTTATTTCATAACACTCCAAAATGGTAATGCTATCACCATCGGTTACAGAGAGATGACAAGAATGGCCATACTGAGTTGAACAGCGTCTCCCCAAAGTCCATGTCTACCCAGCAGCTCAGAACACAACTTATTTGTAAATAGGATCTTTGCAGAGGGAATGTGTTAAAGATCCTGAGATCTCACCCTGGATTGAGAGCGGGCCCTAATAAAATGGCTGCTGTCCTTATGAGGAGAGATGAGGACACAGGGACACAAAGAAGGCAGTATGAAATGGAGGCAGAAAGACACCACGGATTGCTGGCAGCCACTAGAAGCTAAGAGAGGCATTCGATGGGTTCTCCTTGAGAACCTTCAGAAGGAACCAATCCTCCCAACACCTTGATTTCAGAGATTTTGAATTCCTCAACAGTTAGAGAATAAATCTGTTCTTCTAAGAAAGCGAGTGTGGTAATTAGTTATAGCAGCCCTACAAAACTAATGTAACTACCAATTCCAAATTTTGTAAGCTGCATAAACACAGTCGAGGAGCAGCTGGCAATTCTACCTGCTGCATCTGATCAACTCCAGGCCTCTTCACCCATCTGGTCCCGTGTCAGCCATGTGAGCAATGGTCAGAAACGTGTTTGCTGCAGCCACTGCTTAGATTTCTTTATGGTATACCAATTTGCTATCTTAAGCTATCCTTCAGAATGCCCTCACCTGAAATTTTCTTTCATCTACCTTGTTTGTAATTTCCCACTTCATGCTGCAAAACTGAGTTGCAGTAAATCCTGCTTCCCAGTCGGCAGTCTAAGAGAGCGCCAAGACCTTGGCCGTCACTGCTGGTCCTGTCCTGTTACTTGATGTTAGCTCTGGCTCAGAGGTGACACTGATAGAACTGTTTGAATAGCTATTTCAAATCTGTAGCTGGCCCCAAATCTGCAAACACTGTAAACTGTTAGTTTCTGGAAAAGATTAATGCAGTATTGATGCCACTTTCTGTCTGCTAACCTCCGAAAAGATATAGAGGTCTTCCTGATGTGGTTTTCTTCTTCATCATCATCTATCAGCCTGAGCAGCGCCGACTCAGGAAATGTTCCGAGCTCAGTATCTCAAAAAACAATCTTTTGCTGCAAGTAGTTCCTCCATGCCCAGCGTTCTTCAACGTCAGTCTACAGAATCCTTCACCCTTCCAGGGATTCTAGCTATGTTCCTTCGATAGTCCATTCTGCTGCTTCCAAACTAGTTTATATTTCTTTTACAAAATACTGCATGAAAGTCCCCAATTTAAACTTCTGATGTCAACTCTACATAGATAATCCCTGAAAATAAGCTGGCAGGATTTAAAACAAAATGCTGTTCATCAGATGACTTGGACCTGGTGGTTCCTTACCAGTATACGTGCTCATGATGCACTGTAAATATTTTTCATAAGTCCTGTCATTACTTTATGAATGGCCCAGTTGAATTTCATCATATCTTTTTATGTTAAATGTTAACTCTACAAGTACTGTTTTTATGCAAAGCTATGTGTCAATTACATTTCTATAATAAGTTTACCTTTTTTATATGTGGCTTGTAATAATATTAAAATTATTTTATGATTGCTTAGTTAATAGATGGCTACAGACTATCAAATTAGATCAAGGCCTAACTACATAGAAATGATAGACTAGCTTTACAAACATAGCTTGTTACTCTATTATCTACCTGTAAACTCAGTGCTACCCAGCTAGACGATGCCATATGTTTAAACTATTTCCAAAGGATAGTGAAAGAAAAAGGAATAGGCAAAACCATCTATTCACTTCTCCCCTTTTGGAAAAGTGTCAAAAGACAATTCAGTGAAACTAGCCTTTATCAGCTATTAGCTTAAAATAAAATTACAACTATTATATTAGCAGAAAAGGGATATATGGCAAATAAATATACATTGGGATATTGTGAGTAAAAGGCAAGAAAAACCCCAAGTGACTTAGTACATCCCAGTTTAAATAAATGCATTCAGAAATAAAAGCTAGAAGATGCCACAGATACAACCCTGAAATTAAATGTAAATATTCATAAATATATTTATTAAGAATGCTGTAGTGTTTCCTTTTACATGTGCCAATTTATGCGTCATGTCTATTCAAAAAAGGGAATTGAGGCATACTTGTAATTATTTAAAATTAATTCATGATTTATACAAGAACCTTTGATATTTCTTAATTGATTACTAGTGAATGAACATTCAGCAAAGCAGGCCTATGACTGGTTCTTCAACTGATCAGATAAAGTAAAAAATCATCAGCATATGCTACTCTAGTCCGTAGCCAAACCACTCTAAGCAAGGAAAGTTAGTGTATTAGTTTGCTAGGGCTACCATCACAAAATGCCACAGACTGGGTGGCTTATACAACAAAAAATCTATTTTATCAAAGTTCTAGAATCCAAAATAAGGTGTCAGTGGGTTCGGTTTGTTCTGAAGACTTCTGTCCTTGGCTGGCAGATGGCCACACTCTCGTTGCATTCCCACCTGGTCTGTCTTCCATGTGTGCACATGTCAGGTGTTTCTTCATATGTCCAAGTTTCCTCTTCTTGTAAGGTGACTAGTCTGGTTGGATGAGGGCCCACCCTAAAGGTCTCATTTTAACTTAATCACCTCTAAGAGCCCTATCTTCCCATACAGTCACATACTAAGATATAGAATTAGGGCTTCAATGTTTTGGGAAAGAATTCAGCCCAAAACAGCATACTTTATTTATTTATTTATTTTTGCTCTTCGTTCACAAATTCAACTAAAGCAATATCCTACATGTTTGTCTTCTCTAACAAAATTATTTTCATATAAATTCCCCTCCCCCTGGCAACGTTTTCTGTCAAATTCACTATATTGAGAGAACTATACATTAATGTGTATTTTCAAAAACTTTAATACCCTACAATTTATTTGAAACATGAAATAAATTATCTCACAAAATTATGAGGTCCCAACATATTACCTTTATGATATAATGGTTCCAACTAACACAAAGTTACTTATGGTGCTAAGTTTTTGCATGACAAATACAATGTGTCCGTCAAGTCATGGTGTACTTTTGACCGGTCAAAGGAAAGCAACAAAAGATGATAGAAATGTGAAATCTGCACCATATAAAAGGAAAACTCTCCCAGTTTCATACCTATTCAGTGCAGTTTGATGTGGGCTCAAGCACAGATTTTTTAGGGCTCCTTAGGTAGCTATCCCGTATAGCCTCTACAGACTCGTCACTGACTGATGGCCTACCAGAACGGGGTTTCTCCACCAAACTGCCAGTTTCCTTCAACTGCTTATCCCACCGAGTAATGTTATTCCTATGTGGTGGCGCTTCATTATAAACGCGCCGATATTCACATTGCACTTTGGTCATGGATTCAAATTTAGCGAGCCACAGAACACACTGAACTTTCCTCTGTACCGTCCACATCTCAACTGGCATGGCTGTGGGCTGCTCTGCTGTATACACGGTGTTACGTCATCATTTGCACATGAATACATGCTGCCACATCATCCTACAGAAAAGGGTTTTCCTTTTATTTGGTGCAGATTTCACATTTCTGTCATCTTTTGTTGCTTTCCTGTGACCAGTCAAAAGTGCACCATGACTTTACGAACACACTGTATGTAATGCATTGAAAATATACACTTAGACTATAAAATGCAACTGAATTAATAATACTTAGTATTACAAATATAGACATATCAAACTCACTAAAATTTTAATTGGCGTTTTTGGAAGCCTACAGAAAAAGGGGGTCAACGGAGGCCTGTGAAAATGCTTTCGGCTTGGTGCAGCAGATGAATTTGAAATGTTCAAACACTATGCCATTGCCAGGTGGCAGCCACCTGGAACTGAAGTGTTCTAAGCGTTCACAGTAGGTGAATAAAAGATACACATTTGGAATTTAGTAAGGCATTTATCATAAAATGTTGGAAAAGTCACGAGGAAACCAGGAGATGTATTTGAATAGACATATATATTAGGGTCAGACAAAGAAGTTGCTGGCGGAAAGGGAACAAAGCTGTAAAAGCAGAGAGTCTATAAAACGGAGAGAGAAAAACAAACACACACATCAAAGAAGGCTCCTGAAAGCTAACAATGTAGAAACAGAAAAGAGTGACAAGAATAAAAATGGGCAATCATTAAATCCACTCTGATAATACACTGAATATGGCCCTTTCTCTAGAAGGTAGTTACATTCCCAGCAGTCCCAGGAATGGTCTCTTGCATATAGTAGGAGTTCTTAAATACGGTCTACGGTTTTCTGGAATGATTTATCCTGAAGGACAAAGTGGAGCACTGTACAAGGAACTCAGGTGAGGTTCCCAGCAAGGACCAGGAAAAAGCACCAAGAAAGGTGACTCTGACTTTGTTACTTGATGAAGGAGAGGACTAGGCAACACTTTAGGCCACAGATGCCGCTTCCCGCAGATTTAACTTAGACTCGACCACATAGTTCTCGGCCGGGACACGGACAGGCTACCAAAGACAGGGCAAATGAGAAAAAGGAAAAAAGAGGGGGCTATGAAGGATTTTCTCAAGTAGTTAAATTTTGGGGAAGAGAGGTTAAGAGTCTAGGAATCAAGAGCCACATTTTATGCCGTATTGTGACCTACAAATTGAGATGTAGCTGCAGATGGCAAGGAAGTTGTTAAATATACAACTGTGGTGCTTAGAAGGAAGGCATTGGACATAAATTTGTAAGTCATTACGTTATGACTGTATTTAAACTTTTGGAACTGAAGACATTACCCGAAACTATAGGAAGAAAGAAAGAGAAGGACTTAGTGTGAGGCTATTAACAGCAGCTATGCTTAGAGCCCACATAGAAGAGGAGGAGGAAGTAAAGGATACTGAGGATAAGGGGAGCCAGCTGGGACAGAAGCCAGAGAGGAGCGAGGCAGCCTGAGCTGGGCTGACACAGAAACTGCACCTCAGAGCAGCAGCAAGACAAGAGCACAGTTTCTAGCACAGTCTAATCATACAACATATGTCTGGTAAATGAATGAGTAAGTTACAGCGTGAACTAGCATGGTATCTCTAGAATTCAGAGTTGACTTTCTAGGGAATAATGGAAATATATGCTAGAGCTACGATCACCCTAGAAACGAAAGAACTGAAAAAGATAACATTGTAACTGTACCTCTGCTTTATTTTAACGTTCCCCAAGAGACCCCCCCAGTTTTTGTCATATTTCCTATTCATTAATAAAATACCACTGCCATTTTATAATGAAACAGTTGATGTAAAATAATCAATAAACCCTTCAGAGATTAGCGTTCATTAACTTCACTTGTTTAGACAAGGGAAAATGTGTTCAACCCCGAGAAGCCCAGAAAGGAAAGAACTCTCACAATGGTACACAGAGACACAATAATGACCTGAAATGTTTCACTGCAGTACAACAGATAAGCCGCAAGCTATTATCTCTTAGAAAAGAAACAGCTCTAATGAAGTAGATTTTTGAAAACTGTCATATGGGTAAGCTCATTAGTTGCAGTGGAAGTTCCTCCTGCTGGTCCAGGAGTACCTAATGGCCAAGATTTGTTATGTCTCAAAAACAAAGGTACTTTTTAATTCATCTGATAGCTCACTGAGGAGATTTCAAATCTGGAAACTTTTAAATAATGATATAGAATATAAAAGCCTTGAAATCCTCCAAAGCAAACCAACTATTTCATCCAAAACATCACACTTACTCCTCTAAAATCTCATTCATTAACAGCGTAATATAAGCATAGAAAGAAATTATGCTCAACAGTCACCTACACTATAAAAAATTATCTCAGTGATGGCAATTCTATTTCCAATATAAAGACAGCTGCTCCCTGTGAGACACATTAATGGTATCTGCGGACCCATTCACATATGCATTCCTCTGCTGTACCAGATGGAAACGAAAGCCCTAGGCCCCAGACTGCCCTGCAGAAATACCGAAAAGGAAAACAAACAGAAGACTCTAATTACCAAGTTACAACTCTGCAAGCCCTTATGAAAACCGTAGATTTCAAAAGCAAAATATCGTACTATTTGTACAGAATTTTAACTATTATCAAATGAATCATGATAGATAAATGATATTTCAAAAACCTAATTTCCAAGCAAAAGCTGCTAGAAAAGAAATTCTACAATAAAAAACGTACCTGAAAGAGGAGCAAGTTCAGGCTTCCTGTTCCGTTTCAGAACCAGCAGAAGAGATGGTGAAGTGATCAGAAACACACACTATTAGCAGGAAATGTCCGCGCTGCTTGGATTCTTGCTATAGACCTAATGCTGACAGGGGCCACTGAGTGCTCAACGGCCTTCTCACCAGGAAGAAAACTTCCCCTGGATCTCAGGCACTCGGCGCCACTTGTCAGCTGCCACTCTGTTATTTATCAAGTTTAATGTTCATCAAGAGCAGTCATTTTCAATTCTTTTTCATCCCTTAAATTCATGTTCTATTCCAAAATTTCAGCAATCCCATTTTGGGAATGTCTCCTCCCCTAAGTTAAAAGAGCCAATCTCTTAACTATTTTGAGTATCATTGAGTTATTTTTGATGTTTTATTTTTTTCTATGCTCCTTGGCCCTATCTCCCATTGTTTAATAAGAAAATAATTAGAATGATTTTCATTTTTAAATTTCACACACACACAGTCTTCTTATATCATGGACATCTACAGGTAGCATAGGGCAAAGTAAGTAATTACATCATAGATCACTGGGATTCGGGAGGGAAAAGTCAAGTTGAAAGTTTAGTTTTGGTCTTAAAAATCCATAACAATATTTCCAGCACCAGCAACACACCTGTCCAGGTGTAGGAGATACACACTTTAAAGAAACATACATCTTAAGAAAAAATGTCAGAGAACTTCTCATCTAACCTCATGCCTTTTTGCAGGTAAGTGCTATAATCCCCATTTACTGAAGGAAACATAATTTAAAGGTGGTAGGGAGTGATAAAAGTGAATTTATACCCAGGCATTTGTATATAGTCATACAAATGTGTATTCATAAATTGGTTGTTAGGAGCCAATTAAAATTTTTCCCCCATAGGATCAATGTGATATACAAATAAAAACTAGACCCTTCAGGTGGTCAAAAAATTGCATCTGATCATATTATAACTGAGTGTTAATGTTAGGTTCTATCCTTTCTATGACCCTTTATAACCTGATCTAAGTCCACAAAGAGGCTAGTAGCAGGTTAAAATTTGAACATTAGAAAGAAGTAAACAGAATCACTGGAAGTTTGCTGTCTTCTAGGACAGAGGAAGCAGGCTCCACCTGCAAGGTGAGTAGACAGATTTAGGACTTGGCAAACGGGACACTGATTACTAGTGCTTGACTCAGATACATTAACAGTCCCCAAGTGCTCATGAATGACACTGAATCAAGGGAGCATGACCGTAGCCCCAGTGGAACAGGCTCAGCAGCAACGGTGGGACTGGCAGGTATCTTCAAAGGGTTAAAATGCAAACATCAGATTTCTGAATATAGGGGCTCACTAGCTAATCAAATTAAACTCATAGCTCCAAGTGACCATTCATAAAACAAATGTTCTACAATTTTTATTTTTAAAACGATATATTCAGTATGAAAATGCTGTGACAAAGTATCAAACCTGCTCAAATAAAAGGTATTCCATTCTGTCTTTAAGAACTGAAGATCCAGAGCAGTGAAATGTTTCTATAAAAACACAAACCTTTGCTAGCTTTGTCCAAATGTTCCAAGTCATCCACAAAAGTCAGGATATCAGGGTACTTCTCTTCACATATTTCCACCAGGAAATGAAGTAGTGTTGTTTTCTGATCTGCTGATCTGGTGTCCTTTAGCTAAACAGGATGAGAGGGAGAAAAAACAGAGTCAAACATATTTTGATAATCTGCCTGTTTAAATAACGTTAATACTGCATTTTGTAGATAAGGCTAAATGAGTTGTAAAATCAGTTCTATTTTTTGAAAAGCAAATATTTAAATACTTGAAAACCTCCCAATTTTCTTTTTTTTGAAAACCTTCTCTTTACATGTTGTTTGGTCAAAGTTGTTAACACTAGCTGAAAAGAAGGAATAAGTTTAATCCAACCTGGTATGAGACATTTTATGTGAAAAACTGGTATCTAGAAAAACAATAACCTGAAACATCCGTAAGCCCCTCCCTGAGGCCAATCATTTGTCTATGTGGTACACACTGAGAGAACGCCCACTAGACTCTGCAGGAGCCGGACACACAACAGACGACACAGTCCTTCTTCGGGAAGCTATTTAGTGGAAAGACTAAGAACCAGAAAATACAGATTTGCCTGCCGTGACAAATAGTATAGTAAAACTAATGACAATACACCTGGAGGACATGGTATCTAAACTGAACATTGGCAGAGAGGAAGTTGTATGGCAGGGGTCCCCAAACTACAGCCCATGGGCTGCATGAAGTCCCCTGAGACCATTTATCTGGCCCCCGCCGCACTTCCGGAAGGGGCAGCTCTTTCATTGGTGGTCAGTGATCCGCATCCTATGCTCCTGGAGTACTGTATGTGGCGGCGCGGAAAATCACAGCATCGCTCACGTACAGTACTACTTCCTGTGACGCGGGACGCACACCTCACGGCTCCGGAAGCACGTCATATCACTTGTTACGGCTAGCAGTGACAAATATGGAACCGGACATTGACCATCTCATTAGCCAAAAGCAGGCCCATAGTTCCCATTGAAATATTGATCAGTTCGTTGATTTAAATGTACTTGTTTATTTTAAATATTGTATTTGTTCCCGTTTTGTTTTTTTACATTAAAATAAGATATGTGCAGTGTGCATAGGGATTTGTTCATAGTTTTTTTAATAGTCGGCCCTCCAATGGTCTGAGGGACAATGAACTGGGCCCCTGTGTAAAAGGTTTGGGGACCCCTGTTGTATGGGGTTAAGGAAGGGAAGCAAAAAAGTTAAAAGCTCAGTATCACGGGCAGAAGGAGCAGCTTTCGCAAAAAGTCAGAGGAGGATGAAAATGGCACATCTGAGGAGTCTGACTTCGAAATACATGTGTGTGTCGGAGAGGGCAAAGGTATAAATGTGGAGACAGAAAATAAAGAAAATAAAAGGAAGGGAGGCCATGCAATGGAAATAGGCTTTTCATCCCTAAGGTCTGGAGTTTTTAAACAAATGAGAGATGACCAGGTGTGCATTTCAGAAAGCTCCCTGTAGGGTGGCACAGATAAAAGATGAGAGTCAGGGTAACAACAGAAGCAGGAAGAGAAATTTAAAGCGCAGTGGCAGTAACGCCGGCAGGAGAGCTGACAGCCTGAGCTGACGCAAAGCTGAGGGAACAGAGCTAACGGGACAGAGCACCTGGAGCCCAGGGGAGGCCCTCAGCAGAGACAGTCAGGAAGGATGACAACAGATTTGGTTAGGGTGGGCAATGGAAAGAATCATTTCCATTATGAATACGTTCAGTTTGAAGTTTTTAAGTGACATCCAAGTGGAAATGTCCAAAAAAGGACATAGATTTATATAGGTATAGAACAGTGTTCCTCACACCTTTTCTCATTACTGGCAGCTAAGGTGCTTTATAAGCCATTTCCCCCCTAACTGTCTGTCCCTGTGGAATATATGAACCACAGGGACACGGTACATATGTTTATATACTGCATGTATACCCTGTGCTTTCCATTTAACAACAGTACATTTTTGCTCACCAAGAGCAATTTTTTTATCCCTTCAGATGTGATAAACTGTTGAGAATCCCTTGAAACTTCAGAGGAGTGATCTGGTCTAAGAGCACCAGTTTGTGAGCTATTAGCCCCTAAAGTTAAAAAGTTGATCAAATAAACTCAAACAGGTATACAGAATGAAAGAAAGAATAGAGACTTGAAGACCAGGAAGGGCCCATTCATATCTGAAATGGCCAAGGAATGCGGTCAGATAGGAGAATCAATGAAGCTGAAGTTTAAGCCATACCTAGAGAGTGAGCTTGGGTTCCGTGTACTAACTGGGGTAAGGAGTACCGGTGTGAACAAAGACTAATAGGTAATCTGCTAGTGTTCCCTACAACGGAGGAATCATTCAGAGCAGACATGCATGAGAGAGAGATAAAATCACTCTCTGCCTATCAGGATTTAATTCTTGGCCTACCTAACTGGGGACAGCCCTATTTACTTGCTTCTTTTCCAAGTCTCCCACTTTAAAATATGTATGTGTAAGTATGTATATAAATATATATCCACATATGTACTGTTTTTATAAATTCTACCTTAACTAAATATTACATCACTATCAGAAGAAAAATAAGTTAACATACAATAGAAGAATGGGAGCAATTCTGTGCCACCATAAATATTCACACACACAACTTATTAACGTAAAAATTAACACACTCCTGGAAACAAATAGCTGTCCTACTAGATAGCCTGATTTTCCCACGATTTCCTGTGTAACAGATTCAAATGCTACGCTGACCTATTCAACACACAAACCAGTGATGAATCACTATGTCGTACACCTGAAAGTAATATAATATTGTATGCCAACTATACTTTAATTAAAAAAAATAAAGAACAGTTCCTGGCATTTTAAAAACTAATATCAACATTTAATCCATCACTTAATGCCTTTTAAAAGGCACAGAGCTTACAACATCTAGCTGAGTGCTTTGAAATAGTATATTTCAAAAAACAACTAGATCAATGTAAAGCCAGTAGCCACAGCCACCATCACAGCCGCCCGGCCCATGCAGGTTCGCATTAGATTCGGACAGTCAGTAATGAAACAATGGAGCCAAGAACTGGTGGCCCATTAGCTTTAATCCTAGTTTGCACCCAGCGGGCAAAAAATATACATAGTGGGAAAACACTTCCCTTTCCATTCAGGGCTCCCAAAGCCACTGACTTATCTAAGTTTCCTAGAATCAAAGGTTTCTAACCTCACCAGCCTCATTCACCTGTTTACCACCTTCTCTCTGCACAAACTGGCTTCTCCTTCAGCACTCTGCCATCTTGGCTGCTTCTCCTCTCCTCCATGTGGCCTTACTTTGCTTTCCTCTAGAACATAATTCCTCTTCTCAGGAACAACATGATCTCTGTTCCTTTTAAAACCTTTTGGCATGAAAGCCCGCCCCCAACACATATTAACATAATCATGCCCATCCCAAACAACAAGGGCAACTAATATCACCTGGGCAACGGGCTTCCACGTGGGTAGCGCCATCTTTAAGAAAGTGAGCATAATGTATTTTATCTGCCCAAAATCAACCATTCACATGTGTGGTTGACCTAGTAATGATAAAACTCATCCTTAACTAGTTACATAGCCTTGAGGAGTTTACTGGACCTTAGTTTTCACACAAGTGAAATAAGAATGAGGATAGACAGAAAGAGAACTCTTGAATCATTTTTTTACTCAAAAGCATTAAGTACACATTGTAGTGAACTTGGTGTTAATAGAACAGCAACATCTAATTTAAAACAACACTAGGATAAAAATGAAGAAATCTAGTTATAATCTCAGTTCAGAGATTATTTTTGCATGCACGGGCCAGTTAGAATCTTTCTTTAAATTTTAGTTTTTACCTATGCTGAGAATGTTGATTCAACTTACGGAAAGTTACCTTTCAACCCTATAATTGCATTCCTACTATCATCTTAACTAAATAAGGCCAGATTAAAAGTAGCAAACTTTCACAAATATAATAGTTTTCATTTCTACAATAAAGAGCATAAAAACTGTCATTTTTTGTTTTTAAAGCATCCTAATAGTGTAGTTCTTTATTCCCCACCGTCTTCCCCTCTCCAGCAGTGACTGCCTGGGGAACGCTGTCCTTTCTGAGGCATTCAGCTCCTAGTTTACACCATTCTTTATCATGCTCCTTTATGCGAAACTAGATGCAGCCTGTGTGGAATGTTAACACAAGCATCATCTCCCTCTATTATTCGTAAAGCCTAGAAAGAGTGCCCAGTAATATTAATAATATAGCCAAACAGCCAGCAACTGTTAGGACTAATATATCAAAAATAAAAAATCAAATCTTGATGATCCAACAACTAAGTGAATCAATCTTTTTTTTTTTTTTTTTTTGACAGAGAAAGAGAGAGAGATAGAGACAGACAGGAAGGGGGAAGAGATGAAAATCATCAATTCTTCATTGCAGCTCCTTAGTTGTTCAGTGATTGCTTTCTCATATGTGCCTTGACCAGGGCCTATAGCAGAGTGAGGGACCCCTTGCTTAAACCAACGGCCTTGGGCTCAAGCCAGCTACCATGGGTTTCAAGCCAGCGACTATGGGGTCATGTCTATGATCCCAAGCTCAAGCCAGCAACCCCTTGCTCAAGCCGGTGACCTTGGGGTTTCAAACATGAGGCCTCTGAGTCCCAGTCCAACGCTCTATCCACTGCACCACTGCCTGGTCAGGTGAACGGAATCAATCTTGATCTTTATTCATGAGCAAGAAAAATTTAGAATTAGAATTCTAGAAATACTAGTTTGTGTAGCATCTACAAGTTCAATAATGTTAAGGACCCAGGTGAAATACATTCAAGTATTTAGAGACAAACATAAAGCTAAACACTAATTTACAGAAGAGGATGGAACCTTGGTTGCATTATTAAAAACATCAACTGACCAGCAAGTAACATATTGGTAACGGTTTAATATTAAAAAGTATACTCTGCATTGTAAAAGAAAGCAGAAGTCTCCCATCCTTCCGAAATCTATATTTAACAAATGAGACACTGAAAAAAGAAAACCTGCAAAATTTCAATAAATAAATCTAAAATTAGACCTACAAATAAAAATGTTCAAATAAGAAACACAAATAGAGACCATTTGTTGACAATGCACGGTATCACGTTTCAGAACTACGATATTGCTCTAAATCCCAGGCCAGACATTTTTTATTCAGGTCCTAACATTCTCAGAAAAAAATTGCATGATGCTGTCATTCTTCCTTCCTCAATTATTCTATTCCCTCCTTCCTTCCCCAAATCACTTAAAGCAATAAACAGACCCTCCCAGCAGCATGAAAGCATAACAAAGTATTTTTTTCAAAATTTTTATCTCTCGGACGCTTAACTTTTTTCACCTTTTTGATAAAACATTAACAGTAAAGAGGGGATATTCTATTTCTACTAATTTCTCATATCAAACATAATCAGTGACTGAGCTAGAAAAGGAAAGCCTGGGAGATAGTGATAATTTTGCTGAAAAGAAAGAACTTGAGCATATTCTGTAATGCTAACTTTGGAAAGAAACTGAAGCTAAACTATTTGCTTTGAAAATTCATTCAGGTATAAAAATATGCTTTATTTAAATTTAACAGAAATTGCTTGACAGTATTCCTTTTGTATTATTGTGAAGAGATTTATCTTCCTGATGAGTAATCATCTCTGTTAAGTAGAATTTCTTATTTATATATTGTTTCTTTAAGGTACATTTAATGTGGCACAGATGTCAAATAAACAAAAAGATGGATGGACTTTCTACAGCCACTCTGTTCATTCCAGACAAAATAATGTTAAAAGCAGATCCTGTAATAAATCATGGCCTAGTTGTCAGTTTGGAGAAGTTCTTTGTTGCTACAATGCAAGGTTTTGAAATATTTCAAAAGTATTCACCACAAATTTGGATGACATTTAAAGAATATTCCATTGTTTTAGTCACAATGAAGAAAATTCTTAAAATAAACCTATCTTCTTGGTGATTTTCTTGATTCAAAGACTACAACTCACTTTATTCTTTGAGAATAAAACTTATGTCTTAAAAATATCGTTAAATTAGTAATTCTCCTCCCACTATGTTCCTGTAATCTAGGTATGTATCCAAACAGCACAAATTATTTTTTTTCTATTTTCTTTTTTCAGAGACAGAGAAAGAGAGAGAGAGAGACAAAGAGAGGGACGGATAGGGGCAGACAGACAGGAAGGGAGAGAGATAAGAAGCATCAATTCTTCATTGAGACACCTTAGTTGTTCATTGACTACCTTCTCATATGTGCCTTGACTGGGGGGCTACAGCAAAGCAAGTGACCCCTTGCTCAAACCAGCGACCTTGGGCTCAAGCCAGCGATCTGGGGCTTCAATCCAGCAACTTTTGGGCTCAAGCCTTCGACCCTGGGGTTATGTCTATAATCCCACACTCAAGCCAGCAACCTCATCATGCTCAAGCCAGCGACCTCGGGATTTTGAACCGGGGCCCTCTGCATTCCAGTACAACAGTCTATCCACTGTGCCACCAGTTGGTCAGGCAGCACCAACTATTTTTAATGTTGTGGACATTAGTGAACACCAGAAAAATGACAAAATTATGAGCAGGTGTAATGGCCCCATGAATCTAGAAGACCCTAACTAGTGAAGAGTATTCCTGCTGAGGATGACAGCTGCTGCTCTCCCAGGTGGCAGTTACTTTGAGACAGGGACTAGACAAAAATATAGGATTAGTGCTTAAAACACACAACATCCCTATGAGAAAATGACTATTATTATACCTATTGTTAAGGAGAAAAGAAGAGATTGCATAGCTGCCACCTGGGAAAGCCAAGATTTGCATCCATGTCTAAGTGAGTTCAAAGTTCTTAACCACCACAAATATAGTTCCTCTACAAAAGTCTTTATCTAGAGCAGGGGTCTCAAACTCGCGGCCTGTGGGCCACATGCGGCCCGCCGAACAATTTTGTACTGATTTTTTTTTGTTTTCAACTGCAGTGAGAAAAGTGTTGCGTAACAGTTGCTTTTTGTAGACCTAGTGCGGCCCGCCTAACGGTTGTGATCTTGCTCTGTGGCCCACATGCTGAGTTGAGTTTGAGACCCCTGATCTAGAGGGTCTTACTATTATTATACATCAAAAGAAACAAAACTCTCAAAAACACAATGGACAAAAATAGTGCTAAGACAAAAGAGCATTAATATGTCATTTAAAATACCAAAGCTCTATAATCTGGAAATTTGAGCCTGGAAAGCCTGTACAAATGGACACCCTATATATACCCTTAGGTCATTTCTAGTTGTGAGAGCATGATATTCTTTATATTGTTCTAGCTATAATATTAATAAAATGCCACCTGAATCCCATAACTCAAACATGAAGTCTTTTAAAATTACTAATGTATCATTGCTGACAAAATACATAAATATGGTTGAATGAAAACATGTGTAAAGTTTAACCTTCCACAGACTTAAACAGTATACATAATATCACATTTCAAATCATTTGCAGAATAAAGTGATTGGTATATCTACTATAAGTTAAAGGTATCTCACAAAAATGAATGTGTAAATACAAACTTCCAAAGACTATATCATATTTGCTAAGATAAAAAGTTCAAAAGGTCGCCTGACCAGGCAGTGGCGCAGTGTATAGAGCGTCAGACTGGGATGCGGAAGACCCAGGTGCGAGACCTCGAGCCAGCTTGAGTGCCGGATCATCTGGTTTGAGCAAAAGCTCACCAGCTTGGACCCAAGGTCTCTGGCTCGAGCAAGGGGTTACTTGGTCTGCTGAAGGCC
This sequence comes from Saccopteryx leptura, assembly GCF_036850995.1. Taxonomy (NCBI): domain Eukaryota; kingdom Metazoa; phylum Chordata; class Mammalia; order Chiroptera; family Emballonuridae; genus Saccopteryx; species Saccopteryx leptura. The sequence continues at coordinate 91,168,677 of NC_089506.1, read as the reverse complement.
CGCGTTCAAGGCACATATGAGAAAGCAATCAATGAACAACTAAGGTGTTGCAATGCGCAACAAAAAACTAATGACTGATGTTTCTCATTTCTCAGCTCCTGTCTGTCTGTCCCTGATTATCCCTCTCTGACTCTCTCCATCTCTATAAAATAAATAAATAAAAAAAAAAAAAGTTAAAAAAGTCAAGATCACTAGAAAAACCAACCCACAATTATAGAAAATATTTTCTGATATGCTTAACATGAACATAATCATTTCCTAATTATTTAAACACATGGTGTATCTCTCTAGAATGAATGAAATTTAAAATGTTAACATGAACAAAACAAGATGGTTAACTGGCACTGCCATAATCATTTTTAATATATATAATAAAACTTTTGTGATTTCAAAGATGGGTAGAGGTCAATCAATTCTAGGTAAAATAGATAATAAGATAAATTTCTGGCATTCATATATAAAATTTTTATATTTTTAATTAATTTTCATACCAAAATGAAAATAAAAATTGAATCATTAAATAAGCAAGGGTATCCTATAATATGAACCTCTATAATTAAAATAAGCTGGTTTATACCATATCTACACAAACATACTTTCCTTAAACTATATTTTAAAAATATTTCTTTAGGATGCTAGTAAGCATAAAATATGAAAAATATTCCTGTGTTTCATTAAAATTTAACTATTAAATTATCTACTATATTATTCAACATTCTATTTATACTTATACTACCCCATTATTGAACAAGAGATTTAAAATAGCTCAATATTATTTAGTTAATATAAATGAATCAGTTTTAAATTAATTTTTTAATCTTCTAATTGTTTTAATTAAGACTATTATTGGGAGCCAAGATGGCAGTAGAGTAGGTGAAAGCTATACTTACCTCCTTCCAGCACCAAATCAGAATTACAGCTAAATTACTGAATAATTAACCTGAATAACCAACGAAGATTAGCTGAAGAGGTCTTATAACCAAGGATTTACAGAAGTCACATTGAGACTGGTAGAAGGGTAGAGACACCAAAAGGGCTGGGACTGCTCTCATAAGCAGAGACTGAGGTTGCAGAGAGAGATCCCAGCATTGGGGGACAACCCTGAGAAATGTGTTGTGGTCTCAAACCCAAGCCAGACTCCCCTACCCAGAGCACCAGAGGTGGGAACAGGCACCTATATAACATCTTGCTGTGAAAAGCTGCAGCATGGTTTCTATCTGCCAGGGAGAGACAAGAGTCCTCTAGAGACACAGGCACCCTCATAAATCACCAACAGAAAAAGTTTGTTTGCAGCCACTCACCCTGGGCCCTGGTGGAGGGAGGGCAAAGTGGACTAAACCACATGAGGAGAGTTGGGGAGTTGTGGCTCTGGGGAAAGAGCTGACAGGACACTGGCTAAGGGTCCCTGTGCTGAGCAACGCTCCCACACCACAGATGCCATCTTTCTTGGGTGGAATAGTCTACTCCATGTGGCATCAACCTGGGGAAAAACAATAATCCCAACCTTTGGACTCCTCTTTCTCAGGGGCTGTCAAAGACTGAGTTGTGTGGTTCTAAGATGGGGACCACACCCTCCCCACCTTGCTGGAAGCCTGACCAGCACTTCACCCTCACAGGAGATCCTCTAGCTCCATCTTCCCAACTCCCTGTGTCCCCACCCTGCTGCACTCTGTCTCCTCTCGGCAGAATCTGGGAGAGACTGGATTGTACAGCTCTAGGGTAGAGAACATTTTTCCCTTGCACAGCGGACTAGAGCAGAGTGGCCAAATCTTAGTAGGTTTGGTCCTGATAAACTCTGCTGGCCTCACCCTGATGACTCCCTGAGACTCCAACCCAAAACAAAGATGTGCAAGCACCCAGAGGTTGAGAGCTAAACTTGGTGTAATTGGGGACATCTGCTGAGTGACCTCAGACCCAGCATGTTGATGAGTTTGAACCTGTATCACTCTGGTGACCACCAATCTACCTCATGCAAGTTGAGTATTGCCAGAGACTCTTTCAGTGACTGAGCCTAACAGGCAGCTAGCAGAGAAAGACAGGAGGAAGCAGATCTCAGGATGCCTTGGGAATCTGGCTGACCTGCCCCCAGGCCCAGTGATGGTAAAAGTCAGCCTTGGTGTGCCGCGTGGCCCTTCCTGCCCACACCCAGGTACAGCAAAGGCAGGCACAACCTGTAGATCGCTTGTAGCTCCAAACAGGTTGCGCAGGGTGGGTCACTGGCAGTGTCTGACATTGGTCTGCACCACAGTCCCTCCCAATGGGCTGAGAACCAACACACTCAAAGGCCAGCTACAGACATGAGCACAACATCTAGTAAGCTTCACAAGCAGCATACCCAAAGGGAGACTGTGGCAGGTACGAGATACTGCTGAGGCAAATTCTGCTTCGTGTGTTCAGCACCTGCACAGAAACTCACACACCGTGGTCAGAGTTAAGCCTCCCAGTCAGAGAGCCAGAAGGATGATTCCACACACAAAGGAGCCAATAGTAATCAAGACTCAATCACAACAGTCAAGCTCACATACCCATACAACAAACAACCCTGGAGAACACAGCTCAGGTGATCAAGGAGATTGCACCAATGCATAAGGCCACTCCGCCAAGACTAGGAATCACAGCAGATCCAGCTAACACATGGAAACAGACACAAAGAGGCAACCAAATGAAGATAAAAAATAAAAACAGGCCCCAAATGTAAAAACAGGAGAAATCTCCAGGAAAAAAACTAAATGAAATGGAGGTTAGCAATTTATCAGATATACAATTCAAAGTAATGGTTATAAAAATGTACAACAGCATGAAAAAGAACATAGAAACCATAAAACAAAGTCAGAAATGAAAAATACAAATCCCTGAAATGAAGAACACACTGAAAGAAATAAAGAGTAAGTTGGATGGATCAGAGGCCATTTGGATAGTGGAAGCATAACATCATCCACATCACAGGGGTACCAGGAGGAGAAGAGCAAGGGATAGAAGAAATAATGACTAAAAATCTGCCTAACCTGTTGAAAGAAAAGGATACACAAGTCCTGGAAGAGCAGAGATTCTCAAGCAAGATGAACAGCAAGGGCCAACACATCATAATTAAAATGGTAAAGTTTATAGAGAGAATCCTTAAAAGCAGCAAGTGAAAGACAGTTATCTACACGAGAGCTGCCAGCTGATTTCTCAACAGAAATTTTGCAGGCCAAAAGGGACTGGAATGAAATAGTCAAAGTGATGAAAAGCTAGAACCTAAACGAAGACTACTTTACCCAGCAAGACAACCATTTAAAATTAAAGAAAAAATGAAGAGCTTCCTAGACAAAAAATAAATAAAAATGTGTGTGTGTGTGTATATATATATGGCTAAAGGAGTTCATTACCGCCAAACCAATATTATGAAGAAATGTTAAAGGGTCTTCTTTAAGAATAAGAAAAAACAAAACAAAACAAAAAACAGGAGCACAGTTACAGAATAAAATGGCAATAAATACGTACCTATCAATAATGACTTTAAATATAAATGGCTTAAATGTTTCAATCAAAAGATATAGGGTAGCTGAATAGATAAAAAAAAAATAAGACCCATATATATGCTGTTTACAAGACACCCACCTGAGAAAAAAAATATACACAGCTGAAAGTAAAGGATGGAAGAGATATTTCAAGCAGATGAAAAAAAGAAATTTCATTCAAATGGAATGAAAAAAATGCTGGGATAGCAATACTTACATCTCACAATATAGACTTTAAAATAAAGGCTATACTAGAAGAAAAAGCAGGATACTACATAATGACAGACTGAGCAATCCAAGAAAATATAACCCTTGTAAACATTTATTTACGTAGCCAAGACAACAGCAACTAAATATATTAAGCAAATCTTGATGAACATAAAGGGAAAGATCGACAGTAATGCACTTATAATAAGGGACCTTAACACCTCAAAGACATCAATGGATAGATCTTCCAGAAAGAAAATGAACAAGGGAATGGCGGTCTTAAATGACACACTACGTGGCCCTGGCCGGTTGGCTCAGTGGTAGAGCGTCAGCCTGGCGTGCAGAAGTCCCGGGTTCGATTCCCGGCCAGGGCACAAAGGAGAAGCGCCCATCTGCTTCTCCACCCCTCTCCCTCTCCTTCCTCTCTCTCTCTTCCCCTCCCGCAGCCGAGGCTCCATTGGAACAAAGATGGCCCGGGCGCTGGGGATGGCTCCTTGGCCTCTGCCCCAGGCGCTAGAGTGGCTCTGGTTACAACAGAGCGATGCCCCGGAGGGGCAGAGCATCGCCCCCTGGTGGGCAGAGCGTCGCCCCCTAGTGGGCGTGCCAGGTGGATCCCGGTCGGGCGCATGTGGGAGTCTGTCTGACTGTCTCTCCCCGTTTCTAGCTTCAGAAAAATACAAAAAAAAAAAAAAAAAATGACACACTACGTTAGATGGATTTAATTGCTTTCTGAGAACATTTCACCCCAAAGCAGCAGTATATGTTCAAGTGTACATAGAACATTTTCTAGGAGAGACCACATGTTAGGACACAAAAGACATCTGAATACATTTAATAAGACTGAAATCATATCCAGCATCTTGACCACAATGGTACGAAACAAGAAATCAATCATAGGGAAAATACTAAAAAATAAAGCCATGGAGGATAGATAATATGTTACTAAATAACTGGATTAACAAAGAGACCAAGGAGAAATCAAGATACCTAAAACAAATGAAAATAAAAATGCAACAACCAGAATATATTTCACACAGTGAAAGCAGTCTTAAGATGGAAATTCAGAGTTTACTTTAGAGCAGGGGTCTCCAAATTTTTTACACAGGGGGCCAGTTCACTGTCCCTCAGACCATTGGAGGGCTGCCAAATACAGTGGTCCTCTCACTGACCACCAATGAAAGAGGTGCCCCTTCCAGAAGTGCAGTGGGGGCTGGATAAATGGCCTCAGGGGGCCGCATTGCGGCCCGTAGTTTGGGGACGCCTGCTTTAGAGGTTCCCTTCTATGTGCTCCAGTTATATGGGTTTTGACAAACACATAATATCACCTGTCTGTCATTACAGTGTCATAGAGAATAGTTTCACCACCCTAAAAAAGACTCCCCATGGTCCGTGTATTCAACTCTTCCTTTTTTCTTCTCCTCCACTACCCATGGCAACCACTGATCTTTTTACTGTTTCTATAACATCACTCCACATTATCATATACAGTTGACTCTTGAACAACACAGAGGTTAGTGGCATCACCACACTGCAGTAAAATATATGAATGAACTTTCGACTCCCCAGCTTTGGCCAGGTAGCTCAGTTAGAGCATCATCCCAATATCCCAAGGTTGTGGGTCTGATCCCCAGACAGGCCATATACAAGAATCAACCAATGAAGGCATAAATGAGTGGAACAACAAATCAGTGACTCTCTCTCTCTCTCCCTCTTACTCTCTCTCAAAAATCAGTAAAAATAAATTTTTTTACTCCCCCAAACCTTAATTATTAGTAGTTTACTGTTGCTGATATGCCTTACGGATAAGTTAACATATTTTGTAGATTTTATATATTATTTACTGTATTCTTATGATAATGTAAGCTAGAGAAAAGAAGTATTAAGATCCTAAGGAAGAGCAAATACATTTCCTGTATTTATTGAAAAAGTTCCCCGTATAAGTGGACATGTACAGTTTAAGCCTGCATTATTCAAAGGTGAACTATAGTTGGAATCGGAGTACATAGCTTTTTCAGATTGGCTTCTTTCACTTAGCAAAACACATTTAAGGTTCCACCCTGTCCTTTCCTGGTTTGAGAAATCATTTCTTTGTATCACTAAATACTAATCTATCATATGAATGTATAAGTTTGTTTATACATTCACCTACTGAAAAAACATCTCAGTTGCTTCTAAAATTTGGCAAATATAAATAAAGTTGCTATAAATATTTGTACACAGGTTTTCAACTCCTTTGGATACACAGAAATGTGATTACTGAATCTTATGTTAAAACTGTATATAGTCTTGTAAATGTCAAACCTTTTTTCAAAGTGGCTATGCTGTGGATTTTAGCCATTCTAATAGGTATGTAGTATATCTCATTATTTTAGCTTGCAAATTCCTAATGAAATATTGTTACTGGAGGCTGTGGTTCTTCAGCAGTGTTGAAGGAAAAAAATTACAGGGATACCTGAAAGGAGTTTAGGGAAAATGGCAAAATTACAGCAAAATGACAAGTGACAGTACATTCTAAGGGAGGCAGAGAGCTGAGCGGGTAGGGTGTAGTAATAGCCGCCCTGGGGCAGCTAAGCCTCTATATATTTTTTGAGTTTGGGAAAGAGCAGGCTTTCTTTCAAACAATCCAACTTCTTTCCTGCCTTTCCCCAGGCTTGTGTTGGTGCCTCCTCCTATCCAATCTCATTCCAGGATATTCTAGGGGATTGTTCCCTTTTCCAATCCAGTCCTTTTCCCACACTTGCCCAGGCTATGTCCTGCCCCCTACCTGGCTGCCATTTTGGTTCCTACTACGCATGCACTAAGCAAAAAGAATTTCTCTGAGCCATTTTGTCGTTCCCTACGTTGTTAGAATGATGCTCGCTACCCTCTGGGGTGGCGGTAAGTCTGTCCCTCCTGCCTGGTTGCCTAGATAGGATATTGTCCAGAAAGATGCCAATTACTCCCCATGGGTGACTGTGAAACTGCTATTTCCTGACTTAGTCATTTTCAGTTTGCTCCCTTTTCTTTTGTTGATAACTAACTGCCTTCTCTGATAATATGATGTTAAATATCCTTTCATACATTTATTTGCCATTTGTAAATCTTTGTTGAGTTACCTACTCAGGTCTTTTGACCATTTTTTAATAGGGTTGTTTTCTTACTGTTCAGTTTAGTTGTTTGTTTTTTAATATTTTAGACACAAGCCCTTCATCAGTTATCGGTTTTGCAAAGATTATCTCCAGTATATGGTTTTTTGACCCTCTTAACAGGGTCTTTTGCAAAACAGCTTTTAATTTATTAAGCCCAACTTACCAATTTTTTTCTTTCAGATATCATGCTTTTGATATGTGACCTAAAAAGTCCTCACCAACACCTAGAGCACCTTATGTTATTCTCTTGTTATTTTCTATTAATTGTTTAGTTTTCCATTATAAATTTAGCTTTCTGATCTCTTTTAATTTTGGGGAACAGTATGAGGTCTAGGTCTAGATATATATATATATTTTTTTTAAATTAATTTATTTTGTGACAGAGACAGAGAGAGGAACAGACAGAGTGGAAGGGAGAGAGATGAGAAGCATCAATTCTTTGTTGCGGCTCCTTAGTTGTTCATTGATTGCTTTCTCATACGTGCCTTGACTGGGGGGCTACAGCAGACCGAGTGACCCCTTGCTCAAGCCAGAAACCTTGGGTTCAAGCTGGTGAGCCTTGTTCAAACCAGATGAGTCCACACTCAAACTGGAGACCTCGGGGTCTTTAACCTGGGTCCTCTGCGTCCCAGTCCAACACTCTATTCACTGCGCCACCGCCTGGTCAGGCTAGATATATTTTTTTAACATGTAGGTATCCAGTTTCTCCACTTCTTTAAAAGACTATTCTTTTTCCACTGAATTGTCTTTGGTCTTTTGTCATGATTAGCTGACTGTACCTGTGTGGGACTTCTTCAGGGCTCTCAATTCTGCTTCACTATCTGGGGTTTTTTTTGTCAATACTACAATACTTTGATCACTGTAGCTCTATTTAAGTGTTGAAGTCAGGAAATGTCAGTCTTCTGACTTTGTAATTCTTCTTCAGTGTTGTATTTGCTCTTCTGGGTCTTTATATATCAATATAAAGTTTATAATCAGTTTGCCAATATCCACAAAATAACTTACTAGAATTTTAATTGGGATTGCATTAAATCTATTGATCAAGTTGGAAACAACTGACATCCTAACAATATTAAATGTTCCTTTCCATGAACATGGAATATATATATATTTTTTAAGTCTTTTTTATTTCTTTCATCAAAGTTTTATAGAGTTCCTCATACAGATCTTATACATACTTGTTTAGATTAAAACATAAGTATTAATTTGGGGGGTACTAATGTAAAGATATTCTCTCTTTGATTTCAAATCTTAATTGTTCATTGCTATTATTAGGAGAGAACTGACACTTTATGTCCACTTTATATGCTAAAACTTGGCTATAACTGCTCTTTTGTTCCAGAAAGTATTTGTGTGTGTATGGGGGGGGCATGGTTGGGGGGACTTTTCTACATAGGCAATTATTTTACCTATAAATAGTTTTAATTATTTCTTCCAAGTTTAAATATTTTTAAATTTTTATTTATTGATTTGGGAGAGAGAAAGAGGAAGAGAGAAACATCAATTTGTTGTTCCACTTACTTGGGGATTTATTGGTTGATTTTGTATATGCTCCAACTGGGGATCGAATCTACAACCTTAGCACATTGGGACGACACTCTAACAAATTGAACTACCTGGCCAAGGCCTCTTTCAAATTTATATTCCTTTTATTGTATTTTCTAGTCTTATTGCATTAGCTAAGATTTCCCGTACAAATTTTCCCTTATTGTCATGTCTTTGTCTAGTTTTGGTATTACAAGTATTTCATAACCATACTCTTCCCTGCCATCTAATAAATGCTCATAAATACTATTGGTTAGTATAGATAATATGTTATACGTTTTGCCTCTGAACCCAAAAATGCAGATTCATGGTAAAGGAGAGCAAAATAACAAGCTTCCTAGAGTTTCAAAAAGGGAGCATCCCATTTAAGCTTTGACTTTTCATTCATAAAATGTAAATACCAGGAATGGCAAGCAAGACTTATATTGGGTGCATCCTCTGATTTGTAGTAACTGTTGATATGCAAGGTGTTAAGGGGGACTCTGAGGCTGTGAGGGAAAAATAAGTTTGACAGATTAGCAATACGTGTCATAGAAGCAGTGAGGTATAGCATACAAGTGATGTCTTTGATGACTGTGAGCAAAGCTACTTGGGTCTTTTATAATTCTATTAAAATAATTCTAATTTACAATGTTTAATAGCAATAAAAACAGATATAATGTATATAAACTTATCAAAAACACTAGTTAATAAAAACAATTAAATGTTTCTTGTGAAATGAGCCTGACCAGGTGGTGGGGCAGTGGATAGAGCATCGAACTGGGATGCCGAGGACCAGGGTTCAAGACCCCGAGTCCGCCAGCTTGAGTGCGGGCTCATCTGGTTTGAGCAAAAGCTCATCAGCTTGGACCCAAGGTCACTGGTTCAAGCAAGGGGTTAGTCGGTCTACTGAAGGCCCACGGTCAAGGCACGTATGAGAGAGCAATTAATGAACAACTGAGGTGTCGCAATGCGCAACGAAAAACTGATGATTGATGCTTCTTATCTCTCTCTCTCTCTGACTCTCTCTCTGTCTCTGTAAAAAATAAAATAAAATAAAATAAAAAGAAATCTTAAAAAAAATGTTTCTTGCAAAATGGAATCTATTAAACGTGTTAATGAATGAGTTAAAGGGTTTAAGAATTCTAAACAGTTTCACATTGCTTCAGGAGTCAGTATTTTAGTGACTTCATTGGCTGGATGTGAAATAAGAATGGCATTTGTTATCTGCAAGTCTTTGGCCAAAAACTGCTTTGCTTTCAAAGGGTGCCAAAATTTACTAGTGTGATTTTGCCAATTTGATAAAGAATAAAAATGTCTCTAAATTTCTAAAATGCGGACTGCAGATGGAACAATGGATTGGTTTGGCAGAGTTCTTTCTTAAAAATAATTTCAAAGAGTAAAGGAAAAGGTGACATATAAGAATTAAAATTTCACACAAAAAGATTCACGGTATTAACCTGCGTGACTGTAACAGGTAGGCAAAATCCAAACTGCCTATAACAGGTGGATGTATTTGTCTCCTGCTGTTTATAAACACTGAAACTTGACCTGTACCAGGTAGAGTCTTGCAAAACAACCCAGGACACTGGCCATCAACTTATTTCAGTTTCACTGTGTACCTGAAATTCATATTTCTTTAGTCCTTTCATTCTCAGAATAGTGCTTAGCTTGGCAAAAAAGAGGCAACATTTTATGGAAATATTTCCACCACTCGTCCCAAAATAAAGTAGTAGTTTTTTTGTTTGTTTTGTTTTGGTGTTGGTTAGGTTTTGCTTTTTTATGTTTGTTGGTTAGTTACACACCACCAATCCAGGATCTTCCATTCTGGGGAAAGGAAGTAGGGCAGAAGACAGGTAAGCAATTCTCAGTTCAGTCTGTGCATTAGAATTGCCCTTTGAAACCGCTCCCCCCCCCCAAAAAAAAAACAACTGATACTAATCAGGATGCACACACACACACACACACACACTCTGCAGTCATCTAATGTGGGGCTGGTGTATTTCCTCAAGGGCACTCCAGGGGGAGAATCAGTGTCCTGAAAGGGGAGCTGTTCACAATTTTAAGAAGTCACTCACTAGAGTTTGTAGAAGAAAAAGAAAGTTCAACATATTATCTAAAAAAGCTTGCCTGTCACAACTTTGACGAAGTTTATCAATTTTGGCCTGTGCTTGTAAAAGGAATATATAGAAGAGTAGATAAAATTTTCATCCACTAGAAAAGTGAACTTAGACAAAAATCAATCTTGCATGGCAACCCCACCCACCTTTAACACCTAACTCCCAAGGCCCAGAGCCCCATTCTCCTGCATCCTTTGATGGATTCTCTTTGAGATGAACTCACCTTATGCTCTACTGCCACAAAGAACGGAAAGTTCCCTAACAAAGTGATACTGTGGGCAGATTTTTAGCAGAAACAGTGGTTATTTGTTTCTGCATTCCACCGTCCCCCAAATAACAGCACAAATGCTGACAAAAAAATAGTTATTACAGTTGAACTTTTCCAAAATTTATTACTATCCTAATATAAGAAGTCAGCTTAATCACCTAAAACAAAGAGCTACATTTCATAGCTGTTTCATTCATCCAGTTGTATTCACTGAGAAAACACATCACATCAGACACTAATAAACACTATTAAACGCAAGTTATATTTACTGCATGGGGATTGATAACATCAGATTTTATATTTACAGGTTAAATGTGTCTCATATTTTAATATGGTGGTGAACTTTGATGGTTGGGTCAATCATTCTTTTGCTAGATCTACTTGGGCGAAAAAAAGATCCTGGCCCCACCAACATTATTTAGAGAACAAACTTCAACATTCACCACATACAAATTTTTCCAGGTAGGCATTTTGGTTAAGCAAACACCTACCATTTGCAGATGAAATTTCTAAGGTTATATATTTGCATTTAATCAATAAAGCTCCTAAAAAACAATATAATATCAAACTACCTGCTCTGAGCAGGAAGCTCAGGGGGGATAAATCATCATGCCAGCATGTCGATGTCATGGGCCTGATCCCTAGCCAGTGTACACATGAGAAGCAATCAATGAATGCACAAGGGGAACGAATAAGTAGGACAGTGAGTTGATGCTTCTCTCTCTCCTTCCCTCCCTTACTCTCTCTCTCAAATCAATAGGGGAAAAAAATCAAACTATTATCCAGTTTTTATTTAAAGTCTAGTCATATCTTTGGAGGACTTTTGTGAATAAAAAGTAGTCTATCCATTGTCCTAAATTACAAGTCTAAGGTTAATCCATTTGAAAACCCGTGCCATCAGCAAGCAAGGTACTTATCCCGTTTTTCTTAAATTTGAAGTAGCATTACTGTAACTAAAGTTAATAATAATCTTACTAAGAGGATTCTCTTGGAGTGTCAAGTCCTAAGAAGCCCTGAATGCATAGGGGACAAGAAAGGGATATTTTCACTTATTATTTCTAATAATATAGCTTCACACCACATTTTTCCTTAATAATTATACCTATGCAAAATGTCTTTTTTTCTTTTTTAGTGAGAGAGACAGAGAGAGGGAAAGACAGGAAGGAAGAGAGAGAGATAAGAAGCATCAATTCTTTGTTGAGGCACCTTAGTTGTTCATTGATTGCTTTCTCATGTGTGCCTTGACTGGGGGATTACAGCAGACCAAGTGACCCCTTGCTCAAGCCAATGACTTGGACTTCAAGCCAGTGACCCTGCACTCAAGCTGGCGACCTCAGGGCCTCGAACCTGGGTCCTCCACGTCCCAGGCCAATGTCCTATCTACTGTACCACTGCCAGGTCAGGCCACATGCAAATTTCTTCTTAAGAAGTCCAGCTTTGGTTAATCAGAGAAACCACTATTTTTAGCTCATGAAAAGTTTCATAACCATGTTTGTACTTCATTTTTACCCCCGAAAGTCTCAAACCTATGCATCTACTTTCATTTTTATTTACATCTTAATAATAGATTATGGTTTATGTTTATCTTCCATTTCACTTTTTATTTATCATAAGTCATATCCAATCCTTGGGACAAAAGAAAGTAGTCAAACCCTTTTCTCTCTCTGAACTCAGAGTAATTTTAGCTAGCCATCTCAATTACAAATGTATAAGATATAATTTAGCTCCTAAAATTTATATATAATATATGTGGAATTCAACACTCATGTAATTATTCTACACTGTGAAAAGTTAATAAGATGAATTTTTATGCACACTAGAGCTAAATGTACAAAGGCCATTTAGAAGTAAAAATTTTAGAAACAGAATATTAAATGTCACAGGATTACCCAGAATGTTTTAACAGATTAAAAATAACCCTGTCTTTCTACTTTCAAGTATATATGGGATTCCTTGTATGGAGGCTTATAATCAAACCAAATGCTTTATACCCTGAGTGAAAATTCAATCACAATTGTCAAAGATCAAGCTGCTACTTCTGATAAAAACACATGATGAGATATCATCTTGTTCAATATATGCTTTCAACTTGACATGTAGGCTAATAAAAAGTATGAAGTTCTAATATTTATTTTATTTCTTGTACAACAGAAGTCTCCTAAGAGGAATTAAAATATCTAGTCTCATTGCCTGAAAATACAGTCAACTCTATTATCTGGAGACAGAATTAGTGCTTTGCACACTGACTATATAGTAAAATAACAACAGTATGCATTGCATTGGCAAAAGATTTTAAAATTACTATGCATCAATGACTGTGAGACACAGTCTATTTTCAACTATATAATAACTAAGAGATGCAATACTGTGTCTACATACACTGTCATTCACTCAACAGCTATTATTTAAAAGTTGCTAGGTATCAAGACCTAATCACTCCTCAACATCCCTCTTTTGAGGAAGGCATCAGGCAAGGCATGTGGTCAACTCTGTGACCCGGCTGTAGTTTTGAGATGCAAAATCTAAAGAGAAAGACACTTAGCACCATGAAACAACTCCAGGGAATTTGTAGGTGTGAACTTAACTCCCTGCCACCTTCTCTGCATCCATTTTTCTTCCTTTGCCGCCTTTCTCAGGGAAAGCCTGGACCTGGCAGTCTAGCTTTCTCTTTGTCCTTCAACCTCCACGTTCATAATCACCACCCCCCAATTCCCTAGGTGTTCCTAACTGTTATACTTCCCTGCGTCCCTGTCCTGTTCTACCCCCAGCCTCTCTGCTACTTCCTTAGCTCGGACCACCTCTTCTCAAAGCACAATGACTATCATCGGTGGACACACAAATATTGGCTACGTAATCGAATGAGGCACATCAATCAGATGTCCTTTGAGACACTGAAGTAAACAAGGGGAAGGAAACACCAAAAACAACCTGAGCTCATTTATTTCTTCAGCAGCCACTTCAAAAATGTAAGTAGCATGGAGTTCTTTGACCCTTTTTCCTTCACCTCCCCTTGTCTTCCCAATCTGTTCTCTCAGTTACATTTCCTCTGTCACTCTCCAAGGTCACATGCTACATGTCAGCCAATGACCGAGTCTCTCTCACTGTCACCCTCTAACCAACGCTGTGCCGTAGAACCTTCTGCAATGATGGAAATGAGCTATATTTATGTGGCCAGTACATAAGGGCGCTGATTCACTCGAAACATGGCATGATTGAGAAATTAAAATTTTAATTCTATTTAGACTGTAACTAATTTCAATTTAAATAGACATATTTGGCTAATGGTGACAGTACTAGACAGTGTAGCTTTCGTTTTTCCAAACTGCTATTAGCATAATTTTCCTGTAAGATATCTGATGACATAACTTGCCTTACAGGAATAACATGTCTCCATAAAACCTTCACCATAAGGTGTGACATTTGAGGCTTTTCACAATCTCAGCCAACTTACTACCGTATTTTCATTTTCTCCACTCCCATCCAGGCTCCCAGTGCACTAAATCACTCAGTGTGTCACACATGCCACATAACCTTTTATACAAACTGTTGACTCTTGCTTAGAATGCCTTCTCCTCTCCTCTCCTCTCGAGGAACATACACACACTATCCTAGCTCTAGCTCCAATTCCTTTCTGCTCTGAATGCTGAACTGCCCTTCCTCAGCTGAGATAGGCCTTCTCTCTAAACTCTACTACTGTAAATTTTTGTATATAAGCTCTATTCAGTAATTTAATCACAACTAATGGTTTAAATGTGAACACTGTAAGTTACACTTGTGCTAGGTAAATATTAATCATATACACTAAATGAGATGATTAGGTCAAGCACTTGGCATAAAATCAGTAAGCATTCTATAAACAGGCAGAGTCTTCAATAAATGTGTTATGAATTACATCATGCCAGCAATTTCACAGAATATAGAAGTCTAAGAAAACAAAAAGAAAATAAAAAGATGAAGACAGGAGAAGGAAAAAACTCACAAGGCGCTGATACCAGTGGGAGGCTTAGGTTGGGAACTCATGTAAGAAAAGCTATGAAAGCACCAAGAAATTAACTCACAGCTAAAGCTGAACTTCTTTCTCACCTTCCCTTCCTAACTGGCAATAAAAATAATCAAATTCCTTAGTCAGGGAAAGTAGATGTTACCAGGTCAAGAACAAGAGAAGGCTTTTCTTGTGATGTGTAACTGAGAAGAATTTGTTATAAGCAGATCAATAAAGCACTATTACTATGGTCTATTATTTAGGTAAGAGCTCTGTTAAATGAAACACTGAATATATTTGCTGTAAAACAGTATTTAACTTGTGGAAGAACCCAGAAGAAAAAAAATCTCTCAGCTTACTCAATTTTCATATCCTCTAAAATTATATTTAGACAAAAACATTTCAAATCTGAGTTATGTTTTATTTCCCTTTATATAATAATAATAATAATGATTTACTCTTTATATAAAGCAATCTGACTTTTTTCTCCCTTTATTCTGCCTACAAAAAAACAAATACATAAATAAATGCAAAGAAATGTTTAAATAGGTAAAGATAAAAATTTTAGTGGCAATCCTAAGCAATTCTCAATACATATACCATCATATATGCAGGTAACTTTATTAAATATTAGGTTTAAATATTTTGATGTTCCAATTCATTGGTTAGAGAAAACAAAAGTTTATGACATAATTTCTGTTATTAAACAAAATCCTTGAGTTGGATTTGTAGATCAGAGAAAAATAATATTTGGATTAATTCAGAGGTTGAGTAAATTAGCTTAGTTCACTCTGGGTTTGGGTTCACGGCTCAAGTTGTTGATAATGAGCACATGAAAATAAAAATATTTAAATAATATAATCAGTGCTGACAATTTATGAGGAAGTGCAGAGGCAAATACGTGTTTTTAAAAAGACAAACTCACTTTACAGAGAGAGCTAAGATTGAAGCCGAAGGTTTGAGCGTTCCGGGAGCCAGCGTTCATGTAGTTTCCCATTAGCAGCACAAGTTCCAGCAACCTGCTAAAGCTCCTGCTCTTCTTTATCTCTTCGCAGGCAGCGCTGACAGCCATGATGTCAGGCTTGATGTTATTCACCTGCTCTTCAAACTGGAGCTTAAAGAGAATAGCACTGAGTCGTGGCCGCAGTCTCTTCACATTGCTCATCTGATTGAAAAGAAAATAGCACATTTCCTTTAAAATGCACGGTATGCTTTAGTACTGTAAGACTGCAAGTAATCTGGGATGATTTATTGGTATGACAGTACCAGAGAGCAATATGTCCCCTAAAACTGATAGCAGAAGAAAGAAAAGCCCAGCTTGCTTTTGTAAGGAATCCAGAGCCATCCTTCAAAAAGAAAAGAAAAAAAGAAAAGATGCTCAGTGAAAAGAAAGCTTTAACTAAATGATAAAGTTGAAGTGATAAAATACATATTTTTAACAACTAATTTTTAAAAAGAGGATATAGACGCAACAAATAACAAAGCACTCCTCTCATTCATTTTTCTTCAAAACTGAAACATGCTGGGTCATGTTTAAAACACCCTCAGAAAGTTGTAAAAGAGGATTTTTCTTCAAACAGCAATTGCTGTCCTCAGACGCACTGCTGAATGGCAATACCTGTTAGGTAGAGAGAGAGTAAATAGGTCCCAATTTGGACTAAATTGACTTCCTTCAGCAACACAGGAAAGTGGAATGACTTCTGACACACACTAAATTAGTGGAGCTTGAGTTGGGAAGCATGGGCGTAATAGGAGACAAAGGCAGCGCAAAGCCACAGGCCTGCTTGGGACACGGGGTTTCCCTGTGGGGAATGTAGGGGGCTGAAAGTATAAAAAAACACACTCAAAAGGAATAGTCAGCAAGTTCTTGCCTTAAACTTATGTTCTAACAACACATGTGAGGGGAAAAGCCACTTCCCTGAAGGCTAGAGACATAGGACATTTAAGCTATATATGAATATGGATTAGGAATTTGAGTCTTAAAACAGATTAATGGAGAAGTAATAGTGTAACTCTTGAACTTCAACAACTGTTATAAACAAAAGCAGTTTGAGGCAAGGTCGGGAAAAAATGATGACAGAACATGACAGGGTTAAAATAGGGTCCAGTTCTGTCAGTCACAAACCCAAAAGGAAAGGCTAAAATACAATGACTCATGAGGTATACAGAATGTTAAAGAGATAGAAAGCTATCTGTTAATAATATAACTGATTGTTATTTAAAATAAGATATGGAATACAAAAACCTCTATTTATTAGATTCAATAGGATAATAGAGACACTGCTTTAATGATGTAATAATATAACCCAACACACTCATCTAAAAAGAACTAAGTAGCCCTGGACGGTTGGCTCAGTGTAGAGTGTTGGCCTGGTGTGTGGATGTCCCAGGTTTGATTCCGGTCAGGGCACACAGGAGAAGAGACCATCTGCTTCTCCACCCCTCCCCCTTCTCTCTCTCTCTCTCTCTCTCTCTCTCCCCCCTCCCTCTACAGTCATGGCTCAATTGGTTCCAGCTAAGTTGGCCTCTGCCTCAGGCACTAAAAAAAAAAGCTCCATTGCTGAGCAAGGAAGTAAGGGCCACAGATGGGCAGAGCATCGCCCCCTAGTGGGCTTGCCAGGTGGGTCCCAGTCAGGGCTCATGTGGGAGTCTGTCTCTCTGCCTCCCTTCCTCTTACTAAATAAATAAATAAATAAATAAATAAATAAATAAATAAATAAATAAATAAAGCAAGCAGTAAGTAAGTAAGTAAAAGACCTAAGCTATAAAGAGTAAGCTCTCAGTAGGTACCTCAGAATATTGGACCAAATTCCTACAATGACTAAATATTGGACCAAATTCCTACAATGACTAAAACGTTTCTTAGCAAATAATATAAATATCTAATTTACACTAGTACTCTAATTTACTTGACATGTAAAATGTTTGTTTATGTGCACAAAGCCAAGATTCTAAGAGCTCAACTGATCCATTAATAAGAATGGATAAAGTACTTTAAGGAATGTCTTCAAATTCCTGTCTAAAGAAAACAATTTTTTCTCCTAGAAGTAAAAAACTAAGCTCAAACAATGCATTTTTAAAGTAAAAGAAGCATTACTAATAATGGTTTTATAGAATAAATTTAAATAATATAAAATTTTAGGACAAAGTGAGGTCCTACTAGAATAACCTTTAGATATTGAATGTCTAGTACACAAGCAGACTAAAGCGGTGATTACTTCTCATAAAGTCATTTCATGTGTCTTAAAATGCTCTCAAATGGACTCGCCTGCCTGAAATTTTTATCCTTACTTAAACATTGCAAATGGTTAGATGTTCAAATTACATTGGAGTAATTCTATATAATACTCTATTTTACTTAGTATATCCTTAGAATAAAATATCCGTAAGAACACACACATGGCTACATATACTCATGGCCTTACCAAGGTGTATAATGAGTCCAAGGCATCTGTTTTCAGTCTGTGCCCTTATTCATGATTAGGAAGGTAGGTATTTAGCACTTTGCAATAAACATGAGAAGAAATTCTCAAGTATCTCATGAAAATCATTAGTATTACAAAATATTAATTTTTATAACAGATATTAATGTACAACTTTGTGCACAAAGACTGCTTAAATGGCTATACAACACAGCCCCAAAATATGTTAAAGCTTTCCTGCTGACACGCTAACCATCTGCAGCCAGTATAAAGTAATTAATATTCCTAAAAAAATATATAACCTAGATTTGTATGAGTAATGAGTCTACCAGGCAGTAGGGACAGGTACCTTGAAAAGACAACATAAGCCTATGATGTAATGCAGAACAAAGTGCTATGTGTTCATGAAAAACCCTGACAAAGCAAAGCCAGAAAAGGTAACCAAATGACAGGTCTGTGACCCACAGCTTTGTAAATTAGATGTCCTATTCATATTTCTCTTTCTTCCAAATTTAAAAAAGGCAGTATTTTGACTGACATGAAATAAATGTATTTTAGTGAATGAAATTACAAGGCTGGAAAGGAACATGAGAAATCGCCCGGAGTGGGTTCTTGTCTTTAGTCCACTATATATTTAGCAGACTCTGACCCCACAGGCCAAATCGTTGCCCCTTATATTTAAAAACAAAAACAAACAAACAAACAGAAACTCAATGAAAGCTAATGTTCTAAATTTAAATCTTGGGATCTATAATAGCTGGGCTCTTTTTCTTGTTAATCATAAATCAAAGTTCATTTCTTCAGATGGAAACTGAAAGAAAATAGGTTTAAGAAATGGGAATTTTTTTTTTTAATTCTGAAGAATGTTTCCTTATCACATATTCAGTCAACACTGGGATTTGCTTTTTGTGTGCTTGCTAAGGAGCTCTGGCTGGGCTGACAAATACTCAACGGAATGCAAAGATGGAGCTAGAGCGTACAAATATTACTCACAGTGCTAACAGAAAGTCCGGGGGAAAAAGAAAGGAAGCCTTATAGTAAAAGTAACTTTAAGATAGTTAAAAATTAGAGTGGTATCATTTAAAATTATTCTTATAGAATCTTAGCAATGTAAACCCACACCACCAAAATCTGACAATAATGAGTTATGACCTGAAGATCTAAAAGCATAAAAAATAAAAAATATTTTATTTCACTATTATTTTTAAAGGCAGGGAGACATCCTCCTGCAGTCTCCCAACCACCACCTCAGATGACACATGCCAGAATGAAAAAATCTTAAAAACAGTGACCAGTGAAAATCAAACAAGCAAAAGCCGGAACCCTAAGGGTAATTTTTATTTCAAAATTTTATTTGTTGACAATATATGTTGTTGAAGCAGGCACAAAATAAGATGAAGAGACCTTTAGAGAATCATTGAACCAACAAGTATTGACGGAGTGCCCATTCAGGACGATGAGAGGCACAAAGGTCGTGGTTACTGCCCTTCTAGCACATTTCATCTAAGTCTTTCCATCTGTCTGGACAGATAAACAGTAGGAAAAGTCCTCAAGAAGTTGTAAACTCTGATGATCTCATTAGGTTTTTCATATCTAATTTTATCCATTATTCTATGAAGAAAAAAATAGAATCAATTTGGCATTTTTATACCAACTATGTTTAATGCCATTATCTGGTTCACCTTATGCAGTTTCTTTTACAAAGAGATTTTCAGGAGCCAACTTATTCAAAACTTGTTGGATTTTTCCACCTTGCTGCCTGCACTTACTTAGGCTCACCTCCAAAGAAAGTTTAGTATATGCTCCATCTCCTCAATACTCTTCCCTAGCCATTATGAAACTGCAGTACTGAACCATTTATTTAACTTTCACCAGTACAAGTAACTTTCTGATTAAAAAACTTCAGTCTTAACTGACTAACCCTTTACTCCATATATTTCATAAATGCTGCCAATCAACTGTACAGTTCCACACGGAGCATCCCAATGTAGAAATTAACAACCACAACTCAAAACCAATCTGATACTCAAACTACGTCTACGTTTCCCAGTAAGAACAGACTTAACTTACCCACAGTAGTTTGGAGATGCCCCTACTGTGTGCTCTGCCTACTACTTCCTATTCTTTCCTTTTTCTTCATATATCCAACTACCACATGTTGTGCTGAATTTTTAATATTTTTTCGAGATCCACTTTTAATATGCATTCCACACTGTACTCTCTACTCATATTTCCATAATAGCTCGTTTTTCTGCTCTTGGTGTGAGAGGTATGATAAGCAAGAAAATTGTGAAAAAACAAATGCATCTTTGTGAAAGGAAAAGAGAAAATGACAAGGTTGAGGGAGGAGACGGACATCTAAGAAAGAAACGGGATCTAATAAGAGAATTAAGATACCAGAAAAAAACTGAATTTAATTTTTCTAATTAAATGAAGTGAAAAATATCTGTTACCATTTGATATTTTCATGATCTTCACAATTCTCAGGAAAAAAATTAAACATTCTTTTACTTCAAAGAGAGGCATCAAAAACATAGCTATTCAAGCACCTTATGCCTGGGTAGTGCTTAGAATATCAAAAATGTTTTTAAAATAAATGTGCCCTTATGATAATAAAACTCCTAAGCTATAATTATTTTTAAAAACTACACAACAGCAAAGCACATATGGTATTTTTTTACATGTCTTCATAGGAGCAGGGTAAAGCCAAGAATTACACACAAAAAATATTAACAGAATAAAGATGTATTTCTTCAAGAAATAGACGACTGGCTATAGACATCAGATATTGCTTTGCCTTTGTTTACAAATGCTCATCAATCTGGACCACAAAGGATTTCACAGGAGGTCCAGATGAGTTCTGTAGATAGTCACGATCTGTCAGTGGTAAAGCTGGAGTGCGAGAGCCTTATTTAATTTGGCAGTTGTAGCAAGCACTCCTAACACATAAGTTTCATATCTGATGAGTTAAAAAGCTGGCACAAAACTCAGAATCATTCTGCTGTTTAAATTCATTCATTCATGTCTGCTTCCAGACAGTCCCCACCCTCCCATAGAAAATCAATGCTCGTATTTCTATCACTGTAACTTAGTTTTGCCCGTTCTTAAAATTTCTATTAATGAAACCTACGGTAAACACTTTTTGCATCTGGCTTCTCTCACTCAACAAAATGACTTTGAGATTCATACACACATAGTGTAATTCAGTACTTTGTTCCCTATCATTAAAGAGGAGTAATATTTCATTGCAAGAACACACCAAAATTTGTTTATCCACTTTCCTGTTGATAATTTTGAGGTGTTTTCTTTTTTGCTTTGAGGCTATGTAGTGGGTTGGGTTGAATAGGGACTTGAAAAACGGTATGTTAAGTCCTTACCCCAGGTACCTATTAATGTGAACTTATTTGAAAATAAAGTTACAGCTCTCCAGATGTGATCATGCTAGATTTAGGGTGAGCCCTAAATACTATGACTGCTGTCACTTTAATAGAAATAATAAAGAGAGGAAAAAAGCAGAAGGCAGCAATGTGAAGGAGGAGTTAAAGATCCAAATAATGTTACAAGTTCAGAAATGCCAAGAACTGCAAGCAGCTACCAGAAGATAGGAGAGGCGTGGGACAGACTACTCCTCAGGAGCCCCGAGAAGGAACAACCCTGCCAACACACTAAGAACTTTTGGCCTCCAGAAATGTAAAAGAGGCCCTGGCCAGTTGGCTTAGCTGTGGAGTGTCGGCCTGGCGTGCGGGGGACCCGGGTTCGATTCCCGGCCGGGAAACATGGGAGAGGCGCCCATTTGCTTCTCCACCACCCCCCCCCCCTCCTTCCTCTCTGTCTCTCTCTTCCCCTCCCGCAGCCGGGGCTCCATTGGAGCCGGGATAGCCCGGGCACTGGGGATGGCTCCTTGGCCTCTGCCCCAGGCGCTAGAGTGGCTCTGGTCGCGACAGAGCGACGCCCCGGAGGGGCAGAGCATCGCCCCCTGGTGGGCGGGGCTTCGCCCCTGGTGGGCGTGCCAGGTGGATCCCGGTCGGGCGCATGCGGGAGTCTGTCTGACTGTCTCTCCCCGTTTCCAGCTTCGGAAAAATACAAAAAAAAAAAAAAAAAAAAGAAATGTAAAAGAGTAAATTTATATTGTTTTAAGCCTCCAACGTTGTTTGACAGTTGTCACAGCCACATGTGAAAATTAATACAGGATATTAGGAATATTCATATGAGTCTTTTTATTTCTACTTAATATCTAAAAAGATATTGTGGAAATGTATACTTAACTTTCTAACAAATTATCAAACTGTTTTCCAAAGTGATTTACACCATTTCATACGCCCTTTAGTAATGTTGTTATGGTTTATTCCAGAAGCTTTATACATACATATATATATATTTATTTGGACATAGCCAGAGAGAGTCAGAGAGAGGGACAGAGAGGGACAGACAGACAGGAAGGGAGAGGGATGAGAAGCACCAGTTTTTTGCTGTGGCACCTTAGTTGTTCATTGATTGCTTTCTCATATGTGCCTTGATTGGAGGCTACAGCAGACTGAGTGACCCTTTCCTTGAGCCAGGGTCCTTGGGTTTCAAACCAGCAACCATGACCATGGGGTCATGTCTATGATCCCATGCTCAATCCAGTGACCTCAGGGTTTTGAACCTGGGTCCTCCACATCCCAGTCTGACGCTCTATCCACTGCACCACTGCCTGGCCAGGCCAGAAGCTTTATATTTTATCTTTGCATATTTAGGTCTACACTCCATTCCTCATTAATTATTCCCCTTGGTGTGGCTCAGGAGTTGATATTCATTTTAGTTCAAAGATATACAAGTTTTGCAGTACTTTTTGATACAAAGTTCCCTTTCCCATTCACTAGCCTTGAAGTCCTTGTTGAAAATCTTTTGTTGGTATTTTTGTAGGTTTATTTCTAAAATTTCCAGAAAAAGTTTATCTTTAAGCCAAACTTTGATATCAAATCAATAGTCAAAGTTCTCCAAGTTTGTTCTTTCTCAAATTGATTTTGTATATTTTAGATTCTCCATATGCCATCTGAATTTTTGTAACTTTTGTCAATTGCTATAATAAAACCTGCTGGGATTTTGATTGAAAATGATCAAAGGTCTTTTAGGAATCTATAGATCATTTGAGATAAAAATAAAATCTTAACAATACTTTGTCTTCTACTCTATGAGCATGGTAAATACCTCATTTACAACTTTAATTCTTCTCAGCAATATCTTATAGTTTTCAGTGTAGAAAATCAGTATATTTAGTGAAATGTATCCCCAAGTATTTTAAGTTTTTGAGGCTCATGTAAACAGTACTATTTTTTGTTTTCAATTACATTTCCTTACTGTGGAGTAAACAGAGCTCATTCTGGTGTACTGGCTATCCTGTGACCTTGTTCAATTCTCTGGCTGCTTTAACAAAGTTTGTTGGAAATTCCTCATGCATTCACATAGACAATCAGATCATTTCTAAAAAAGGCTTACTTTCTGATTTACAATGTATACGCATCTTACTTCTTTCTCTTTTCTTATTACAGATTACAATGTGCATTACAATGCTGAAAAGAAGTGGTAAGAAGCCACATCCCTACCTGGTTTCCAATCATAAATGATGAAGCATTTAATCCTCTACCATTAAGTATGAGGATAGCTCCAGGTTTCCATAGATTTCCTTTATTAATTGAAGAAGTTTTCTTCTATTTCTAGTTGCCAAGAGGTGTTATTTCACATCAAGTATTTTTTTTTTTTTTACAGAGACAGAGAGAGAGTCAGAAAGAAGGATAGATAGGGACAGACAGACAGGAACAGGGAGAGATGAGAAGCATCAATCATCAGTTTTTCGTTGTTACACCTTAGTTGTTCATTGATTGCTTCTCATATGTGCCTTGCCAGGGGGCTACAACAGACCAAGTAACCCCTTGCTTAAGCCAGCGACCTTGGGTCCAAGCTGGTGAGCTTTGCTCAAACCAGATGAGCCCACGCTCAAGCTGGTGACCTCGGGATCTCGAACCTGGGTCCTCCACATCCCAGTCTGATGCTCTATCCACTGCGCCACCACCTGGTCAGGCCACATAAAGTAAAATTTTATCAAGTGCTTTTTTACTGTGCACCTATTTTGATGTGATTTTTCTCCCTTTTTTCTGGTAATATGCTTAACTACATTTTTTAAGGTGAAACGCCTTCTACCACTTGGTCACAAAATGAAATACTCTATTTTTAATGAGTTGCAATATTTGACATAAAAATATTTTGTTGACAATTTTTACATACAATTTTACATATGAGTCTCTAATTTTCTCTAGAAATTTTCCTTCTTTGATTTATGATATTGGTAATTAAAGAATTTGGTTTTCTTTTTCAATGTTCTCATTTTCATTCAGTTCAAAATAATCTCTTCTTTGACCCACAAATAACTTATAAGCATGTTATGCAATTTTCAAACAAAGAGACATTCTATTATACAATTAAATTGTTTTCAAAAGAAGACATACTCTATAAAATTTTAATCTTTTGAAAATTACTGAGATTTGTTTTATTTTCCTATATAGCATAACTTAGCAAAAATTTCATGGGTATTTTATTTTTTTATTTTTATTTTTGTATTTTTCTGAAGCTGGAAACGGGGAGAGACAGTCAGACAGACTCCCGCATGCGCCCGACTGGGATCCACCCAGCACGCCCATCAGGGGCGACGCTCTGCCCACCAGGAGGTGACGCTCTGCCCCTCCGGGGCGCCGCTCCGCCGCGACCAGAGCCACTCCAGCACCCGGGGCAGAGGCCAAGGAGCTATCCCCAGCGCCCGGGCCATCCCTGCTCCAATGGAGCCCTGGTTGCGGGAGGGGAAGAGAGAGACAGAGAGGAAGGAGGGGGGGGTGAAGAAGCAAATGGGCGCCTCCCCCATGTGCCCTGGCCGGGAATCGAACCCGGGTCCCCCGCACGCCAGGCCGACGCTCCACCGCCGAGCCAACCGGCCAGGGCCTCATGGGTATTTTAAAAGAATGTATATCATGCATCTACTGTGGGAAATATTCTACAAATATCAATTCTACAGTAGTTGATAGAACTATCCTGATTTTTTCAAAAAATTTACTTTAGTTTTTGGTTATTGTCTCTAGAATTTACTGAAAAAGAAGTGTTTAAAGTCATGATAGAGAAGTTATTTATTTCTCCATTTAATTCTGCAAGCTTATAAATTTTGATGCTGTTATTAGCAGCATAATGTACATTATTTAAGATGATTATTTATTCCTAGTAATAAATTACTCCTTTTATCATTGTCTAATGTCACTCTTATTTCTTGTAATACACATTGCCTTGAAATATTCATAGCAATGCTACTTTATTTTTTACTGTTTTTTTCCTTTTGTCTGTTCTTTTTACCTTTTATCCTTTTCCTGATTGTGTTAATCAAGCAATTTTTACTATTCCATTTTATTTTTCTCTAATGCCTTCTGAACTATATCTCTTTTCATTATATTTTTTTCTGAGTGTTAAATGACTAATGGAATGCATCTTTTTGGATTATTTTATTTAGAGATACTATTTAGTAAATATTGTACATGTTCACATTTTTCATTTCCTGCTCAACATTCCAACATTGCCTGACCAGGCAGTGGTGCAGTAGATAGAGCGTCAGCCTGGGACACTGAGGACCCAGGTTAGAAACCCTAAGGTCCCCAGCTTGAGCATGGGCTCATCTGGCTTGAACAAGGGTCAACAGATGGAGCAAGAGATCACAGACATGACCCCATGGTCGCTAGCTTGAGCAAGGGGTCACTGGCTTGGCTGGAGCACCCCGGTCAAGGCACATATGAGAAAGCAATCAATGAACAACTAAGATGCTGCAACAACGAGTTCATGCTTCTTATCTCTCTCCCTTCTTGTCTGTCCTTTCTCTCTCTTAAAAAAATGTTTTTTCAACATTTCACACCTTGATTCATTTCATGTGCATAATGTCACAGCAGCACAATTCCATTTATTGTACCCCATCATGTATTTTACTTCTATGTACATTATAAAACCCCTCTTGCATTGTTATTTTTTAAACATCAGTTTTCTTTTTGTGGATTTGAGTTTCCATATGATACCAATTTCCTTTGGCCTGAGTGCAGGAGCACCGTTAGCACTTTTGTAGGGTATGTCTGATGGCTCCAAACTTTCTCAGGCTTCACATCACTTAAAAATATATTTTACTCTATTTTTGGAAGGGTATCTAATAAATACAATATTTTGAGTTAATAGGGTTTTTTAAAATTTATTTCAACTCTTTAAAATATTCCCCTCTGCTGACTTCTGCTTTCTATTATTTCTGCAAAGCCAGCAAAAGCTCTCCTTCTTTTTTCCCATATGTAATATTCTCCACGTCCCTCTCCCAGTTACTTCTACGATGTTCTCTTTATCTCTGGCTCTCAGCAATTGGACCAGTATATGCCACAGTGTCCGTCCTTTTATATTTACCCTGGTTGGGTCTGCTGAACTTCTTAAACAATAAGTTTATGTTCCTCACTCAACTTGAAATTTTTTAACCATTATTTTGTCAGCCACAATCTCATTCTCTTATCCTTTTGGGATTCCAATTACAGGTATTTTGGACAGACTGGAATTTATCCAACAGTATCTGAGATTGTATAAAAAGTAATCTTTTTGTCCTACATTCTTAAGAAAATAATTTCTATAGATCTGCTTTCAAATTCACCAACTCTTGTGCTGTCTGCAATATACTTTTAAGCCTCTATACTAAATATTTCAAATCAGTTATTGAAATTTTCAGATTGAGAATTTCCATCTGGTAAATTTTTATAATTTACATTTCCCTGCAAATATTCCTTAATTAAGACCAGGCTTTTCTTTAATTCCTCAAAGATAACTTTCTTTAGTTCTTTGAATATGTTCATAATATTAGCATTAAAGTCTCTGCATGTGAAATCCAAAATCTGGGCCATTTTGGTTCAGATTTCACTTAAAAATTTTTTTTCTAAGGGGAGGGTAGGGAAAGTGGAAGAGGGAGAAAAGGAAAGAAGGAGGGAGGGAGGAGGAGGAAGGGGAAGAGAGGAGGAGAGTGAAAAATGGAGGGGGGGGGGAGAAAGAAGCATCACTTCCCTGTTCCATTTAGCTGTGTGCTCACTGATTGCTTCTTATATGTGCCCTGACTGGGGGTTGAACCCAAGACCTTGGCGTGCTGGGATGATGCTTTATCCACTGAACCACCTGGCCAGGGCAATTGACATTTTTTTGACAACACATCCCATTTTCCTATTTTTTTACTTTTTAATTAAATAATATAATGAACAACTGCTGAGGTGTGGTATTTCTATTGAAAAATATTCTTGCGTCAGCAGGCAAATCAATCACTGGGTGATTACCTTAAATTGTGCTTAAGTTTACCCTCAGTTACTGTGACTGTGGAAAGTAAGAGGTGTTCCTTAGTGCCTCAAACTTGGCAGGATTCAACTTCCAATTATTCCTCCCAGAGGAGTTTGCAGGACTTGATTATAGGTTTTGTTAGGGTGGGTCTAGAGTAGGAACTCTTTTAGAGTATGGCCTTCATTCCTAGAGTATATACAGCTTTGTCAGTTGTTTTAGTAAAGGCTGAGTTAATGAGGTGTTAAGATTTTTCTGTTTTGTCAAGGTCAGAAATGCAGTGCCTCCCAGTAATGCTGGACCTCTATTTAGTATCTCTGTTCCACCCTAACCTTGTAGCCGATGCCACGTGTCAAATGTGTTCAGCATATGAACAGCCCATCCTTCAGACTCAAGGAAGATACCCACATGGACTACTGGTGCCACATTCTGCACAATCCCTTCCACTGTAATTCCCTGCCTGCAGATCCCAGCTGTTTCAGCCATCATAAATCTCTGCCACCTCAGCCCTGAGAACACCACACCCTCTGCCTGAACCCCAGCTCTCTCTGCTATAACTGAACATTTTCACCGGGCCAAACCCTAGTAATTCATCAAGTTTATGAGTTTATGAGGTTTGCAGCATTTTTCATTTAAAAACAGAAACCTTCCATATTTTGTCAAATTTTATCATTGTTAGTGGTTTACACAATCTATGTTAAATTTATTCCTATTTGTTGAGATAAGTGAAAATTTTGTAACTTCATTATAATTTCACTTTTAAGACTACAAAACCCACTCTCTACACAGAATAACCAATTGTTTCCATTTGCCCCATTTGCTTTATCAAATTCTTTCTTCTTCCAAACATAATATGGTTAACATGTAATACGGTTATTATAAAGGAAAATATAGACACACTATAGTTACACCATTGGTCAAGGTGATTTCTACCAGTTTATCCAACGCAGAGTAACTATACTTTTCCTTTATACTAAATAATTCATAGGGAGATGTTTTGAGACCATGTAAACAGTATGTATATAATCTATTGCCATCAAATATTCACTTTTGTGTTAACGGGGACAGCCCATTGAATAGAATACTCTTTATAGTATTTTAATCAATTTAAAAAAATGCACTTTATGGATCCTCCACAGATGTCTTCAAGAATAAAATATCAAATAAACAGTCTGTATATGACAACTACACCTTAAGCCACACGCAGGATAAAATCGCCTAACGCGCCTGACCAGGCGGTGGTGCAGTGGATAGAGTGTTGGACTGGGATGTGGAAGGACCCAGGTTCGAGACTCCGAGGTCACCAGCTTGAGCACGAGCTCATCTGGCTTGAGCAAAAAGCTCACCAGCTTGGACCCAGGGTCGCTGGCTCCAGCAAGGGGTTACTCAGTCTGCTGAAGGCCCGCGGTCAAGGCACATATGAGAAAGCAATCAATGAACAACTAAGGTGTCGCAGCGCGCAACAAAAAACTAATGATTGATGCTTCTCATCTCCTCATTCCCGTCTGTCTATCCCTCTCTCTGACTCTCTCTCTGTAAAAAAAAAAAAAAAAAAAAAAAAAATCGCCTAACGCTACAGCAACTAGTCCCACAAGTCCAGTCTCTCCTTTTCCACTGTGTTTCCAACACACTCTCAGAAGAGAATATGTAGGTCTTTTTAATGAGATTTGTAGAGTACAGAAAATGCTTCCCAGGCACTAGATAATACTCGAATCTAAAAAGCAACCTAAAAACAATGCTGTTCGCAAAATGAATCATAAGAGACCTTTTTGCTTATAACTACAAAATGCTTTAGGCTCTATTTCAAATGAATGATGCATGGCTAGTAATTAGTATGTGACTGTAATGATGTTTTGTTTGGTTTTTGCAAATGAAACAAATTAAGCAGATTATGCCATAAAATTTCAATACTACATAGACAGTCTGACTAAGAGGCATTATGTTTCTAAACCAAAAAAAGCAAAAAGAAAAAAAACAACACCCCCGCCCCAATTTCTATTATGGACTTAAATATCCCACTTTTTCAGTTGTTTATATAGAAGATTTAAAATCCCAATGAAGAAAAAGCAGAAATTAAGATAATTTCCAAAAACTTAATTTCAACAACTCAAGTTCCAACATAGACATTTTAAGTAATTTTTATCTAATAACTCAAACTTAATTTTCAACATTAAAAACAAATTGCTCCAATAACAAACCATACCGAAACTATTGCTAAAAGCAACTTCAAGTACAGTAGGCATCCATAGCCAACAAACACAAGAGTGACTGCCACCATGAGATGTGACAGAAAGGACACAAAGCTATGGTTCATACCTGACCTGTAATACTGACTAGCTGCGTGAATAGCTGTCTCATTTATGAAATGGTAATGCCTATTTCTGGAGTTATATGAGAATCCGATGTAATGACTCATCCTTTCATGTATCAAATATTTATGGAACACTTATTATATACCACACATTGTTTTAGGCTGTGGCGATTCATGATGAAGTAAGATGACAAGGACCTGACCCAAATGGAGTCTGCCCTGAAGCAAGCAGACAGAGAATGGGAAAGAGACAGAGAAACAATGAACAGACGAGAGCTCTGAAATAAGCTGTACGAGTAAGCAGGGTAATGAGGATAGAGAGCGATGAGGGGCATCGTCGCGATAACTGCTTCCACGACCAAGTGGGATCTGGGATGAAGCAGAGGAAGTAGCCAGAGTAATGGCAAGTCTGAGGCGGGAACAGAAAATGAACATGGCTGAACATAGTGGACAAGGACCGGAGTGGTAAAATAGGAGGGTGAAGAAATAGAGACTAGTCGATTTCACAAATTATAATTAAATTGAAAACTATTAGAAGATCCTAAGGGAAGTTCCCCTTCTGGGCAAAGATGCCATGACAGGGACTGAACTTATCCCCTCTGCCTGAAACAAATTTTCAGACTTGGGAGCCCGCGGGTGTGAGCCAGTGGCGCTGGGCAGGGAAACAAGCAAGGTGAGCCTCTGACGGCCCAGCCCACTCTTCGGGATTTCCCATGTGCAGCACAGGCAGGGAAGCCGATGGGGCCACAGGCACCCACGAGTGAGGAGAGGCAGGTAGGAGTTGGGAAAATCCAAAGCAGGGAGAGTTCCTAAGACACAATACAGGAAAAGAAGTTGCACAGCAGAAAGTTCTAAAGATCTCAAGTGGTTCCCCCTCGAGTTTTCAGCTGAAGTCATGATTAGCACGTGTGTGTGAAAAAACCACTAGTGGTCAGGAAAAGAATCAGGCAAAAGGAGCAGAGGTAACAGTATCTGATCCTTACAAAGGGGTGGGAATACCTGTTCTCACCAGTCAGAGTGGATACACCTCAAATCCACTGGACACGGAGTTCCACTCAGAAGGGTGTAGGTTCCTAGTGGGTAAAAATAAACTCGAGATTCAAAGCTACTCTAATTCTATGTAACAAAGCCTTTAAAAAGGTGACAAAAGTATCAAACTATTTCCAAGGAACTGAACTGACTTCCAAAGGCAAGCTCAAGAATATTTATAATGAACACAAAGGTACCTAGGGTACAAGCACCTAGGGTACAAGGTAAATGGCACCCACAATTACAGGGTCACCAGAGAAGCAAGAATATAAAACCAATGAGAAGGAAATGTAATGAACAGGCCAAGAAACATGCAGATGCCAGAATCATTAGATGAGAAAAGTTATTATAACTATATTTCATATTAGGAGAATGTTGAGAAAGAATTGAGGATTTTAAATAGAAACATGAAAGATATCTAAAAAAGTCAATTTCTAAAGAAATCTATGATTAAAAATTGAAAAAAATTCAAGCAGATTAGGTATAAAAATAAAAAGATTAGTGAACTGAAATACACGTCAATAGAATTCAATTTTTTTTAAAAAAAAAGTTAAAAGGAAACAAAGAGTGAGCTGTGAACAACTTTCAGAGGCCTAGCACATGTGTAATAAAAATGTGTATAACTGAAGTCACTGAAATATAGGACGAAGGGAAGACATATTTGAAAAAATTAATTGCTAAAATTTTTCTAAATTTGATGAGAACTATATATAAATCCACAGACTGAAGAAGCTCAATGCACTCCAAGAAGGAAGCGATACCGATAAATCTCCCCCAAAACTTAACAAGATCTTCAACCAGAAACAGAAAAACCTATACTTGGAGCCTCCAGATGCTTCGCAATACACCCAAAGGTATGGTCGAGTGAAAAATTGGCTAAATATATAACCAAACCCCGAAGAAAATAAGGAGTAAGAAATGCTCTGCCTTCCTCACTAACCTAAACAGGGCGGTTTTCTCTGGTAACTGTGAATATAGAAACTGAGGCGGGCAAAGGGGGTGAATAGATCCAGGTAGCGGCACAAACGGCCGAACCAGGCTGTGGCATGGAGATCCAAGCCGAGGAAAAACTGATCCTGTGGCAACCCGGGCAATACAAGCTAACACTCGCGCCAAACCCAAACAAAGAAAGACAAGCGGGGCGGCCATTTTACCCGGTCTCCTGGTCGGCATGCGCACAATTAGTGGGCAATAGATTTCTTCCTAGGCCCCAAGAGTGGGTGCCCGTGTTGCCCCACGGAGAGGCAGGGTCAGAGGCCTTTCTGTGGGCCGAGGGCAGAGTCTCTGGGCAGCCCCAGCGCCCTGGGAAAGCCGTACACGGGAGGGAGTGAGATCTAATTCCAACGGGGGAGATTTTCCGTGCTGGAGGGAGTTTCACTCAGAGGGAAACGCGGCCGGCCTCATATCCGGGTTTGCGCGCGCAGATAGTGAATGAGAGATTCCTCCGAGTGCCTGGGCAGTGCGCGCCCGTGTTATCGCACAGAGGGGCAGAGTCAGGGGCCTTTGTGTGGGCCAAAGCGGAATCTCGGGCCGCCCCAGCGCCTTGCAAAAGCCGCGCACGGGAACGGAGCGAGACTCAATTCCAACGCTGCAACTTTTCCCTGCGGTTGGGGGTTTCACTCAGAGCGTGAGACTGCTGGCTGGATATCCTGGTCTGTGCGCGCAGACAGTGAGTGAGAGTTTCCTCCAAGCACCCCGGAAGTGGGCGCCCGCCTGTGTTACCAGACAGAGTGGCAGAGCCAGAGGTCTTTGAGTGGGCGGAAAGCCCACCTGATTATGCTAGCAGCTCTGACTGACTGAGCCTTACCCAGAGCCCTGTGCTGAGTGGAAATAGAGTGGGGAGTTGCCAGCTCTTTGAGCCTCTTACTATCCAGGCAGAGGCAGCAGCAACCCCATAGCTGGATTATCAGGCTACTAATTGAGGAAGGAAAGACTAAGAGAAAGGCTCCAGGAACACGGACTCTCTCACTGTCAGAGCCTATAAATGCTAATGAGCCTCGACTGCCAACGAGACTAAAGCACAATACATGACATTGCCATAGAGACGTATCAACTGCAAACCTCTACCTGAGCGTGCCAAAGGGGCAGAACCCGGGGTACAGAGTCACCGACCAGGAAGACGGAGAGAAAAGAAAAAGCAAGAAGATAACCTCTCAAAATCAAGAATAATCTGCAGAATTTATAACCTATCCCATTTTATTAATTTGTTCGTTTGTTTCTCTTATCTTCATTCTTGATACTTTTTTTCCTCCTCCAATTTGGCCGATTAACTCTCTGCCAGTCTTACTCTCTCCTCTCCTTGAAATACACTACCCATAAGTGTTACATCTCCCATTATCTTTTCTCTTCTCTTCCTTTCTCTCTATGAGGGTTGCACTCCAAAACCCTTAACTCTCTCTCTCTCTCTCCTTTCTTTTTTCTTCTTTTAGTGGTTCCCTCTTTTTTTCTTTCTCTCTCTTTCTTTTCTCCCTCTATATTAGTTTCTTCCTTTCTCCTTTACATCTCCTCTCATTCAAACCTCAATAACAAACAAATTATCTTATCTGGGACTCAAACTTATGTTTGTGGCATTTTGGGGGGTTTTTACTTCACCTTTTTAACTAAATAGCAGTGCTCCCATCCCTGGCTCTCCATTTTATCTAGTTCTTGTTCCACTAAATACAATAGTAATTTTTTAATTTGTCCCCCCATTTTTCCATTTCCCTCTTATTCCTCTCATCATAACTCTTAGACAAACAACACCTAAAAGCAAATCACTTTATTCTTGACCCAAATTTTTTGCTTATTTGCTTTTTGAGGGTCCATATGCTCTTTTTTTTTTCTTTTTTCTTTTTTCTTTTTTTTTCTTTTTTTTTTTTGCCGCTTTATTACTTTTCCCCAATTCAGGCCCTCCATCACAGGCATTGTTTGTTATAATTCACAGTTCACCACAATATTTTCTCAAAAAAGAGAGGAGAGGAGAGGAAAAAAGGAGGGGGGGAATAATTTCCTTTTTTTAAATTTTTATTTTATTTTATTTTTCTTTATTTCATTATTAATTTAAAAAAAAAAACTTTTCAATTTTTTTTTTTTTAACTTTTTATTCTTTATTAAATCTCATTAATACTATCAACAAAACCACCCTCAGATGCCATTAAGGAAGAGAAAATCGAATATCATGGATACAAAAGAAAGAGAGGTAACACAGCTAGATGAGGAAAAATCTATGGAGAAAAAATTTAATATATTGGAAACCTTGGAGCTAAACGACAGAGAATTCAAGATAGAAATCCTAAAAATCCTCCGAGATATACAAGAAAACACAGAAAGGCAATTTAGGGAGCTCAGAAAACAACTCAATGAACACAAAGAATATATGTCCAAGGAAATTGAAACTATAAAAACAAATCAGAGATGAAAAACTCAATTCATGAGCTTAAAAACGAAGTAACAAGCTTAGCTAATAGAACAGGTCAGATAGAAGAGAGGATTAGTGAAATAGAAGACAAGCAACTTGAGGCACAACAGAGAGAAGAAGAAAGAGACTCAAAAATTTAAAAAAATGAGATAGCCCTACAAGAATTATCTGACTCCATCAAAAGGAATAACATAAGAATAATAGGTATATCAGAGGGAGAAGAGAGAGAAAATGGAATGGAGAACATACTCAAACTAATAATAGATGAGAACTTCCCAAGCCTGTGGAAAGAACTAAAGCCTCAAGTTCAAGAAGCAAACAGAACTCCGAGTTTGCTTAACCCCAACAAACCTACTCCAAGGCATATCATAATGAAATTGACACAAACCAACAGCAAAGAAAAAATTCTCAAGGCAGCCAGGGAAAAGAAGAATACAACATATAAAGGAAGGCCCATTAGATTATCATCAGATTTCTCAGCAGAAACTCTACAAGCTAGAAGAGAGTGGACCCCAATATTTAAAGTCCTGAAAGAGAGGAACTTTCAGCCATGAATACTATACCCATCAAAGCTATCCTTCAAATATGAAGGAGAAATAAAAACATTCACAGATACAGAAAAGATGAGGGAATTTATCATCAGAAAACCCCCACTCCAGGAATTACTAAAGGGGGTTCTCCAATCAGATACAAAGAACAAAAAAAAAAAAAAGAGTTACTAGTAAAAGCTCCAAGAAGAACACAATAAAACCAAATTTAAACTGTGACAACAACAAAAAGAAAGAGGGGGAGAAGATGGAGATTAACAGTAGCAAAGGACGATGGAGTGCAAAAGTACTCACAAAATAGTTCACTACAATGAACAGGGTAGGGACCCTTTTCATTACTCAAAGGTAACTATCATTGAAAAAACCACCACAGAAGCACATGAGATAAAAGAGATAGCAACAGAGGAAAGATGTATGGAATACAACCAAATAAAAACAAAAGATAGAAAAACAAAAGAGAAGGATCAAACAAGACACAAAACTAACAGAAAGCAAGATATAAAATGGCAATAGGGAACTCACAAGTATCAATAATTACACTAAATGTAAACAGATTAAACTCACTAATAAAAAGGCACAGAGTAGCAGAATGGATTAAAAAAGAAAATCCAACTGTATGCTGCCTACAGGAAACTCATCTAAGTAACAAGGATAAAAACAAATTCAAAGTGAAAGGCTGGAAAACAATACTCCAAGCAAATAACATTTTAAAAAAAGCAGGTGTAGCAATGCTCATATCGGATAATGCTGACTACAAGACAGGAAAAGTACTCAGAAACAAAAATGACCATTTCATAATGGCTAAGGGGACACTGAATCAAGAAGACATAACAATTCTTAATATATATGCACCAAACCAAGGAGCACCAAAATATATAAGACAGCTACTTATTGATCTTAAAACAAAAACTGACAAAAACACAATCATACTTGGAGACCTCAATACACCGCTGACGGCTCTAGATTGGTCATCCAAACAGAGAATCAACAAAGACATAGTGGCCTTAAACAAAACACTAGAGCACCTGGATATGATAGACATCTACAGGACATTTCATCCCAAAGTGACTGAGTATACATTTTTCTCCAGTGTACATGGATCATTCTCAAGAACTGACCATATGTTGGGCCACAAAAACAACATCAGCAAATTCAGAAAAACTGAAGTTGTACCAAGCATATTTTCTGATCATAAAGCCTTGAAACTAGAATTCAACTGCAAAAAAGAGGAAAAAAATCCCACAAAAATGTGGAAACTAAACAACATACTTTTAAAAAATGAATGGGTCCAAGAAGAAATAAGTGCAGAGATCAAAAGATATATACAGACTAATGAAAATGACAATACGACATATCAGAATCTATGGGATGCAGCAAAAGCAGTGATAAGAGGGAAGTTCATATCAATTCAGGCATATATGAACAAACAAGAGAGAGCCCAAGTGAACCACTTAACTTCCCACCTTAAGGAACTAGAAAAAGAAGAACAAAGACAACCCAAAACCAGCCAAAGAAAGGAGATAATAAAAATCAGAGCAGAAATAAATGAATTAGAGATCAGAAAAACTATAGAAAAAATTAATAGAACAAGGAGCTGGTTCTTTGAAAAGATCAACAAAATTGACAAACCCTTGGCAAGACTTACCAAGGAAAAACAAAGAACTCATATAAACAAAATCCAAAATGAAAGAGGAGAAATCACCACGGACACCGTAGATATACAAAGAATTATTGTAGAATACTATGAAAAACTTTATGCCACTAAATTCAACAACCTAGAAGAAATGGATAAATTCCTAGAACAATACAACCTTCCTAGACTGAGTCAAGAAGAAGCAGAAAGCCTAAACAGACCTATCAGTAGAGAAGAAATAGAAAAAACCATTAAAAACCTCCCCAAAAATAAAAGCCCAGGCCCTGACGGCTATACCAGCGAATTTTATCAAACATTCAAAGAAGACTTGGTTCCTATTCTACTCAAAGTCTTCCAAAAAATTGAAGAAGAAGCAATACTTCCAAACACATTTTATGAGGCCAACATAACCCTCATACCAAAACCAGGCAAGGATGGCACAAAAAAAGAAAACTACAGAGCAATATCTCTAATGAATACAGATGCTAAAATACTAAACAAAATACTAGCAAATCAAATACAACAACATATTAAAAAAATAATACATCGTGATCAAGTGGGATTCATCCCAGAATCTCAAGGATGGTTCAACATACGTAAAACAGTTAACGTAATATACCATATCAACAAAACAAAGAACAAAAACCACATGATCTTATCAATAGATGCAGAAAAGGCTTTTGATAAAATACAACACAATTTTATGTTTAAGACTCTCAACAAAATGGGTATAGAAGGAAAATATCTCAACATGATAAAGGCCATATATGATAAACCATCAGCTAACATCATATTAAATGGCACTAAACTGAAGGCTTTCCCCCTTAAATCAGGAACAAGACAGGGTTGTCCACTCTCTCCACTCTTATTTAATGTGGTACTAGAGGTTCTAGCCAGAGCAATCAGACAAGACAAAGAAATAAAAGGCATCCATATCGGAAAAGAAGAAGTAAAGGTATCACTTTTTGCAGATGATATGATACTATACATCGAAAACCCCAAAGAATCCACAAAAAGACTACTAGAAACAATAAGCCAATACAGTAAGGTCGCAGGATACAAAATTAACATACAGAAGTCAATAGCCTTTCTATATGCCAACAATGAAACAACTGAGAAGGAACTCAAAAGAATAATCCCCTTCACGATTGCAACAAAAAAAATAAAATATTTAGGAATAAACATAACAAAGAATGTAAAGGACTTATATAATGAAAACTATAAACCATTGTTAAGGGAAATCGAAAAAGATATAATGAGATGGAAGAATATACCTTGTTCTTGGCTTGGAAGAATAAATATAATCAAGATGGCTATATTACCCAAAGCAATATACAAATTTAATGCAATTCCCATCAAACTTCCAATGACGTTTTTTAAAGAAATAGAGCAAAAAATCATCAGATTTATATGGAACTATAAAAAACCCCGAATAGCCAAAGCAATCCTAAAGAAAAAGAATGAAGCTGGGGGCATTACAATACCTGACTTCAAACTATATTATAGGGCCATGACAATCAAAACAGCATGGTATTGGCAGAAAAATAGACACTCAGACCAATGGAACAGAATAGAAAGTCCAGAAATAAAACCACATATATATAGTCAAATAATTTTTGATAAAGGGGCCAACAACACACAATGGAGAAAAGAAAGCCTCTTCAATAAATGGTGCTGGGAAAACTGGAAAGCCACATGCAAAAGAATGAAACTGGACTACAGTCTCTCCCCCTGTACAAAAATGAACTCAAAATGGATCAAAGATCTAAACATAAGACCTGAAACAATTAAGTACATAGAAGAAGACATAGGTACTCAACTCATGGACCTGGGTTTTAAAGAGCATTTTATGAATTTGACTCCACAGGCAAGAGAAGTGAAGGCAAAAATTAATGAATGGGACTACATCAGACTAAGAAGTTTTTGCTCAGCAAGAGAAACTGATAACAAAATAAACAGAAAGCCAACTAAATGGGAAATGATATTTTCAAACAACAGCTCAGATAAGGGCCTAATATCCAAAATATACAAAGAACTCATAAAACTCAACAACAAACAAACAAACAATCCAATAAAAAAATGGGAAGAGGATATGAATAGACACTTCTCCCAGGAAGAAATACAAATGGC
This sequence comes from Saccopteryx leptura, assembly GCF_036850995.1. Taxonomy (NCBI): domain Eukaryota; kingdom Metazoa; phylum Chordata; class Mammalia; order Chiroptera; family Emballonuridae; genus Saccopteryx; species Saccopteryx leptura. The sequence continues at coordinate 91,130,124 of NC_089506.1, read as the reverse complement.
CAACAGATATATCAAAAGATGCTCATCTTCTTTAGCTATTAGAGAAATGCAAATCAAAACGGCAATGAGATACCACCTTACACCTGTTCGATTAGCTGTCATTAGCAAGACAGGTAATAGCAAATGTTGGAGAGGCTGTGGAGAAAAAGGAACCCTCATCCACTGTTGGTGGGAATGTAAAGTAGTACAACCATTATGGAAGAAAGTATGGTAGTTCCTCAAAAAACTGAAAATAGAACTACCTTATGACCCAGCAATCCCTCTACTGGGTATATATCCCAAAAACTCAGAAACATTGATACGTAAAGACACATGCAGCCCCATGTTTATTGCAGCATTGTTCACAGTGGCCAGGACATGGAAACAACCAAAAAGCCCATCAATAGATGACTGGATAAAGAAGATGTGGCACATATACACTATGGAATACTACTCAGCCATAAGAAATGATGACATCAGAACATTTACAGCAAAATGGTGGGATCTTGATAACATGATACGAAGCGAAATAAGTAAATCAGAAAAAACCAGGAACTGTATTATTCCATACGTAGGTGGGACATAATAGTGAAACTAGGAGACATTGATAAGAGTGTGGTGGTTACAGGGGGGGAGGGGGGAATGGGAGAGGGAAAGGGGGGGGGAGGGGCACAGGGAAAGCGAGATAGAGGGTGACAGAGGACAATCTGACTTTGGGTGGTGGGTATGCAGCATAATTGAACGACAGGATAACCTGGACTTGTTATCTTTGAATATATGTATCCTGATTTATTGATGTCACCCCATTAAAAAAATAAAATTATTAAAAAACAAACAAACAAAAAACCCAAGACTTATACAAACGAGCAAAGAACACTCAACATGTTATATATATATGTAGACATAAAAGACTTGAATTAAGAGATTTTAAAAATTTCTTTAAAAGTTAACTGAGTTGAAAGTAAGAATAACATGTTAAGAGTTTTAAACATATGCTATAGCAGAATGTATCATAATAGTGCAAAGCCCAAGAGAAGAAAAATGAGAGTATATTAGCATAAAGCTTTATACCACACATAAAGAATTACAACATTAATTGAAGGTAGTTCAAAATATATACTATGAACCCTAAAGCAACCACCAGTAAAACAAAACAAAGAGCAACGCTAACAAAAAGATAATACAAAGTAATTAAAATATTTCATCAAAAAATAAATACCAAAAAGTAGATGAGATAAATAGAAAAGAAATAGTAAAATAGTAGATTCAAACCCCACCATATAAATGGCCAGGTTAAAAAGAAAATGGCTAAAACACAGCATTTGAAAGGCAGAGCTGATCAGATTGGATTAAAAAAATACAAAAAAGCAACACTCCCTTGACTATGCTGCCTGTAACAAAAGCATATTAAAAAGACAAAATATGTACTGTACTATCATTAAAAAAACAAAAAAGGCCCTGGCCGGTTGGCTCAGCGGTAGAGCGTCAGCCTGGCGTGCAGGGGACCCGGGTTCGATTCCCGACCAGGGCACATAGGAGAAGCGCCCATTTGCTTCTCCACCCCCCCTCCTTCCTCTCTGTCTCTCTCTTCCCCTCCCACAGCCAAGGCTCCACTGGAGCAAAGATGGCCCGGGTGCTGGGGATGGCTCCTTGGCCTCTGCCCCAGGCGCTAGAGTGGCTCTGGTCGCGGCAGAGTGACGCCCCGGAGGGGCAGAGCATCGCCCCCTGGTGGGCAGAGCGTCGCCCCTTGGTGGGCGTGCTGGGTGGATCCTGGTCGGGTGCATGCGGGAGTCTGTCTGACTGTCTCTCCCTGTTTCCAGCTTCAGAAAAATACAAAAAAAAACAACAAAAAACACTGTAGTGGTTTTATTAACATAACACAAAATAAATTTAAAACCATTAACATATGCCTGACCAGGCGGTGGCACAGTGGATAGAGCGTCGGGCTGGGATGCGGAAGACCCAGATTCGAGACCCTGAGGTTACGAGCTTGAGTGCGGGCTCATCTGGTTTGAGCAAAAGTTCACCAGCTTGAGTCCAAGGTCACTGGCTCGAGCAAGGAGTTATTCAGTTTGCTGAAGGCCCACGGTCAAGGCACATATGAGAAAGCAATCAATGAACAACTAAGGTGTCGCAATGCGCAACGAGAAACTAATGATTGATGCTTCTCATCTCTCCGTTCCTGTCTGTCTGTACCTGTCTATCCCTCTCTCTGACTCTCTCTCTGTCCCTGAAAAAAAAAAATCAAAACAAAACAAAACAAAAAACCCCCCACAAACCATTAACATATTTTAAGCTCAGAAATGACATAATCTCATTTATTTTTATAGTAAGAGGTCACTAGCTACTATGTGGAAAATGACAGTGCATTTCAAAACATGAAGCATAGGGCTGAATCACAGTCTGTATCAACAAATGGCAGAAACAAAAATAAATGCAGTTATGATGGACTGGCCCAGAGTTACCATCCCTACAATTTTATCTTTTCCCAAAAATATTGTTCTAAGATGAATACATTTTATTCATTTTTAAAGTTGGCTTCCCATCGCCACTCACAAGCATGTATGAAACAAAAGCACTCTAAGCATACCAATTCTTGTCTGACTTTCAGAATTACATTTAACAAAAGAGGGATTATGAGAAGTCATTAGAATACCATAAACATGATACTTACATTCAAGAACCACTTGGCTAAATCCTCTAAATTTGAAAGTGGTTAATTAATTACATGTTCAAGATTGATCAGCGGACCAGGTAAAGATTAGTGAGTTACATTGTAAAAGGGAAAGTCAGAGCTGGAGGTAAAACGCAAACAAAAAGGCAGAACACTGATCTTCAGAAGTAATTCAGCCAACTGACCCTTTTAAATCCATCTCCAGCAGCAGCTCTCATTAGCAGACATCACCACAAACCACCTCCCTGTTGGAGCTCTGGGGCTGAGACACTGACTGGTCCAGGCTCCAGGCCACTGACAAAGTGGGGCAGTGTGACCAGCTGACCGGAGCCTGACGTCCAAAAGAGCAAAGACTATTTCTCTAAGCAGAAGTGAGCACTGGGTCCTTTGGGGGTCGAGCGGTAGTAGACGGCTTTGGGAACAAAACCTCTCCCTTTTATTATTGTCATGCTTAAAACTCAAGTTCTTAGACTTACCCAGATGTGGCATGGGACAGGGCAGGCCTTTCCTGTAGGGTTTGGGGATGGGGGGTAACTTTTCTTCCTCTGGAGGAAATGGCCTGAACTTTGCTATGAAACAGGTCAACTGATGTGTACCATTGTGGGGCATCACTTCTGATCTTTTGTAGTTTCTATGAAACTTGAACTGAGAAAAAAATTGGAGCTGGGACTTTGAGGAGGCAGGGTTGGGGTAGTAGAGGTAAGAAAAAGTGACAAGGGAAAAAAATTCTCTTTGTTGTAGATTAGTTTATTCAAAAGTAGTAAAGAAAAGGGCCTTTCCCTGTAATGTTTGCTAACTAGCTTATATTAAAAAACAAAAAACAAAAAAACTGTCTTCAAAAGACTCTTAATTCACCAATGCCTTACCTTGACTTTAATCTCTCCTATGTCACTTTACAAAATCTTGCTCTTTCTGATGCCAGAATATTAATAGCAAAGGTGTTCCTGTATTTATTCCAAGCATAAACCCATTAAGAATGACATCTTGCTGTGTTACTTAGTATTGATTGTTTGAAGTTTTTATTCTTTTTCTACATTAGGACAAATAAAATTCATTCAGGGATTTCCAAAAATAAATCAATGGCCTTTCAGAAATTCATTCAGTGTTTGGATTCATGTTTCAGTTCAAGCCATTGATTTGGTGGGTACATTTTGGGAACATTCAAATCAAATCACTGTACTACATTTTCAGGCAACTCCTCTTCAGTAATAAAATACATCTATTGCATTGTCCAAAGCTGCTGGGGGCGGGGGGCAGGTCTCTGATCTGTAGGTCCGAGAGAACTCTGTGGGGACAGACTAAAGGTGTGGAAAGACAGGAAAGTTTGAAGGCCGGATTCAGACAAGGAATATAAGTAATAAAAGATTAGGATACAGCTAAGACCTATAGTTAGGGGAAAATAAGTGGAAATCTGCATTTGGGGGAAGAATAAGTTGGGGGAAAAGTACTTGAAAACTTATGAAAGAGTTCATTAATACGGCCAGCAGTCAGAATCATAGATAGCTGCAAAGGAGGTTATAAGATTCACTAATAAATAAGAGACTAAGAATATAGCAGGCAGAGTCTCTCCTAAGACAAAATAATAATAATAATACACAGAGTAATAGGATGGGGACAGAAAATAGCAGATAGACAACTAAGTAGTTAAAGAAAAGACTATCATGAAGGCAACTGAACTATTTTTTTCTTAATTATATTTCAAATATAGAATGCTTAAAAAAACTCTTGAGTCAGGACTAGAGAAAACATAAGGACAATCAAGGAAACCCAACATGTAAACCTGCTGGATCCTTAAATCCCATCAGAATATATAAGCATTCACTTGATCAGAATGATTGAGGTGCTTTACATGGCCAGTGGCACCCAGGAGCCCTACTTGCAAAGGAAGTATCGTTCAATAAGACAGAAAGACTCTACTTGCCCACAGCATAAAAGTCCAGTAATGCCACATACAATACTCTAAGAAAGGACACATGATATAATATCAATAAGCAAACAATCAACAGAAATTTCCTATCACAGTTTAAGCAGAAAGCCACAAACTATGAGAACACTTAAACATATCAATATTTATACTAAATCCTGCCTATCTGATGTATAAATATACGTCAATGCACTATAATGGCTCAGTACACATACACACATATACACACAAAGACTATGATTTTCCTAGCAAACATAAATTTGGACAAATATTATAATAAGACAAATGGTTTGGTAGTAGTGATGATGGTGGTATAAAAGTTAACATCAGTTTTCTACCCAAGGGAGGAAAATCACTTTGGTCCCTATCCCAACCCTTAAATAAATATGTGGACTTGGATACAACATTGGCATCCTTGGTAAAAAAAAAAAAAAAAAAAAAAAAAGCAAAACAGCGCCTGACCAGGCAGTGGCACAGTGGATAGAGCGTCGGACTGGGATGTGGAAAGACCCAGGTTCGAGACCCCGAGGTCGCCAGCTTGAGCGTGGGCTCATCTGGTTTGAGCAAAAAGCTCACCAGCTTGAACCCAAGGTCGCTGGCTTGAGCAAGGGGATACTCAGTCTGCTGAAGGCCCACGGTCAAGGCACATATGAGAAAGCAATCAATGAACAACTATGGGGTTGCAACAAAAAACTAATGATTAATGCTTCTCATCTATCTATCTGTCCCTGTCTATCCCTCTCTCTAATTCTCTGTAAAAAAATAAAGTAAAACTTGTTTTTAAAAAAAAAAAGCAAAATAGCATTAATAGTAGATAATGGACAAGTCCAGGACAGGAAACTTGACCCAAGATTAGAGAAGAAACAAAACAAAACAAAACACATTTATCCTTTCAAAAGAGCCAAGTCTGGTTTAGAAGATAAGGATGTTTAATGAAACAAACAATTCAATAAAAAATAACCATATAAACAAAGCAAAGAAAGGAAAGAAAACAAACCCATAGACAAGTATTATAATGAACTAAACAAACATGGGACCACCATCTCTGTACCAGGAGACACAATGCAAATAAAGTTAAATAAAACTTCATACAACTGATTATGGGTATCGCAGAAAAGATTTCGAGGGCTCTGACCCTTAGCACCAGAGTGCCTGCCAGTCCCCAGTCAACCAGGGGACAAAAGATGAGGGAAAGGCTTCTCAAGTGAAATCCGTGGTCAGGCCACAAAGTACTGAGCCAGCAAGGCAGTCCACGTTCCAGAAACATCGACACTCACCAGATTCTTTAAGGAAGAACCGAGTATTTCCCTCCCCTTTTGGGCCCTGAGTTTCTGGAGATAAAAAAAATAGTATTTCATTTTTGCAGAGAAACGCAGGAGCAGGACTAGTCCGAGGCAAGAACACACTGCAAACTAATGTATTTGTAAAACCTCTCCTTTGCACTCACTGACCTTTCCCCACCTCTTATGTATGTGCACTGCTTTGCCAATAGGTCGAGTCTTATCCCAAGAAACAAGTGTGGTAAAAACAAAATAAAATATGAAAATATGGAGTCAGAAATCGTGAATCTGAATCCTTCTCTTCTATTTATGAGGTATGGTGTGTGAGAAAGGTCTTGGTTAAGTCACCTCACCAATTCTATGAGTTTTAGTTCTTGCAACTCAAAAGGTTGTTATGAAGGATTATCAGATAAATGTATACAAATATACTATGTGAACAGTATATCATTATACAAATTCAAATAATTTAACTGCCATGTAATTACTTGGCTGCTCTGTGACTGCTCATCTGGTGCAATACTTACATCACTGACCTGAAACTCCAAAATCAATCTCTTCCTGCTCCTATTATCCAAACCCGCATCCTGTAAGTTTAACAAATCTCTGACACCATAATAAAAAAATAACCAGATTTAATAGACAGTAAGATTTTAATCTCCTCTAGGTATCCCATTCCATGACACTAAGCAGAAGACTAACCTGCTGTCTTGTAATATCACAGTTAAATATGCAAGTTTTCTTTTTTGGGGAGGTGGGAGGGATACTTGAACACACTTTCTACAGTAATCATCCAGCTGTTATCGCCTGCAATTGGGTAATTTTCATTTCATGGGATTATAAAGCTAAGGCTCAGGTCCTCAATTAGATATATCTAATCAAAGATCTAGAGGTAGAAAGCATTTAAGCTCAAATTTCTAACCATTTTTATTTCTAACATGTGCAATTAATGTTAGAAGAGAAGCTTATCCTAATCAGTTTTTCAATAATTTGTCTTGAATTTTGAAGGCTATTCCCAGGAACAGAAAACAAATACTCCAGACCATATCTCAACATGAGCTCTAGCAGTCGTGATAACTGATCATAATTGAAAAGCCCATGAGTCAACTTATCTCTATGTTATGCGAACTCACCCCCTTGGCTGCTTTGTTTGACATTAGATTGTGTCTATTTAAAAGTTAAAGTACAGAAAGTCTGAAAGATGTTCAAAATGTCTTTCAGACATTATTTGAACACAATAATAAATAATTGTGTGGTGAATAAAATCACTGAGAAAGAGGAGGATATAAAAAAAAAGAGCCTAGAAAATAGTATCTGAGTTTTAAAAGGAATGGGAAGAGTCAAGAAGTCAGAAAAGCAGCACTAGGGAGCTAGGAAAGAGAACAACAGGAAAGCTAATGCTCACAGGCAGGAGATGAAAAGACGATGTTGGACCTGGAATGATGATGTTGTCCACACACTGAGAGAGTAACTCGTAAGACAATGATGGCAGCAAAAGCACACACATGCGAGAGGACCACAGAACAGTGAGGAAAAAATCTAAATGTAAAGTAGGAAGCAACTGAATACAACAGGTGAGAAGAAAGCATTCAAAATAAAAATATAATGATGTTGATAATGATGAGAGCAGCTACCATAATTGGGCGATTATTCACTTTTGACCATACACACGCATGGTCTCCTTTAAAAAGCACCACAACCTAATGAGATAAATAAAATAAAATAAAAAAGTAAAGGCTGTTAAGAAAGTTGTCCCAAAGTTTCATAGCTAGTGTATATATGGTAGGTTAAGAATTCAAACCTAGTTCTAATTAGACTAGAAATGTAATAAAGAATATCTGAAGAAATGTGAAATACGAAGAAGTTGTTTTAACCCGAGTCATGTTTCAATGCTAAGAACATGCTTCCCAGCAAGCCTCAGTGAGCCAAGAGCTAACTGGTTTTAGTTTTGCAGTACTGACAATAACTCATCAAGTACCTTACGGAAAAGTATTTATTCATTTGTCAGATATTTATTACATGCCAGGCATTGATCAAGAAATTAGGAATTCATCAATAAATACCCAAAAGAACGATTCCTGCCATTATGAACATTTTTAAAAATTTTTTATTTATTGATTTTAGCGAGAGGAGGAGGAGGAGCGGGAGAGAAAGAAACAGTGATCCATTCCTGTCTGTGCCCTGACTGGGGATCGAACCTGCAACCTTTGCATACAGAGACAATGCTCTCTAACCAACCAAGGCATCTGGCCGGGCCTTTACTAACATGCTTTTGATAGATTCATGGAGAGGTCAGTGGACATTATACAGTAAATGAGAAAGACGATGAGTACTTGGGAGAAAACCAAAGCAGGAGAAAAAGAAGTGCTCTCGGCAACTGGGCATGCAATTTCAAATGGCAGGCTCGGAGAAGACCCACAGAAGTTGGCTTATGAAGCAAGAGAGGAAGGACAGGAGGGAGGAAGTCATTCGTGTATCTAAAGGAAGCAAGGCCCAAGGAGAGTCAACAGCAAATGTAAAATACCCAAAGGGTGCCTGGCACGAGGAACAGTGTGGAGGCTGCATGTTTAAAGCTGAAGTGGACAGGGAAGTGTGTCAGGAGAGAAGCAAAGCCCCAAAGCAGCAGCATACTCGGTAGAGCACTGCAGAGCACTGCACAGCCAGGGTCCCGTTCTGAGGTGGACAGCCAGCATATGGCTAGAGGTGAGCTGGAACAGTCTCTGACCTAAGTCCCTAGTTACTGTGCTAAGAACAGACTGTCTTGAAGATAAAATGAGAGAGATACTACTTCTTAGTATTACCAAGTTCTTTCATACAATTTACATGCATGTTGTATAACACAAGCAAGATTGTATACCTTTTGCCACAACGTGGAAAAAAAAAAGTGGGAGAGATCAAGATAAATCAGTTAAAATTTAAACTTTTTTGAGAAACTAATGTTAGCAACTCAATAAAATAACATATTATTCTGATCATGCTGTTTTATTACTTCTAATAAATTAAAGAATTGCAAAGTTATTTAAAATAGCTGACATTATACTAATTTCAAGGGAACAAGGTAACAAAGGCTTATGAGAATTCAGAGTTCAATTCCATTTACCTCCCACTCCACAGAGAACAAAATTGCTGGTATGATAGTGATTTTTCCCCTAAATAGCTGGATTTGATATTATCATTTTGAGGTGAATTTGAACTAAATGAACTCAATCCCTTGATTAAATGAGTTATTTTATTAAGGAATATGCCTGCACATTTTTGGCATTTTAACTTCATATTAGTTCATAATATAGGCACTATGTACTTATTATGATGAATTAGAGACTACTCCCACTTGTTCATATGAGAGCAAGGTTTGGAGGCAAAAGCAGGTTTCTCATTCTTTCCACAAGCACGTCTTCTCATGGTCACCTGCTTCTTTGCAATGGTCCCTGATGAATTATATCTTACAAATGCCAAATAGCCCTTTCACTCCAGCTCACACGCAGTTTCTGAAACAATCTGCAATAGTGTCATATTATACAATCACCTTGGACAATTCCCTAGACCATGGATTGCAGTTTTCCTCAGAGAGGTGGTAACCAGCAGCAAAAACAAACAAAACCTTGCTGGCGCCGAGTCCCTCTCTAGAGAGAAGACTGAGAAAAAACAGGAGGGTTTACATATTTTGTCTTGCCCTTCACTGCTTTCTGTTCCATTTCTAAGTTAGTTCACTCCTTTGGTGACCACATCCACCCCCACAGCTTTGAATGCCACCCTTATGAGAATGGCTCCCAAATTTATACATCTAGCCCTGAACTCCAAGCTTACTTCATATGTCCACGTGGCTGTCTACAGACGTTTCAGTGATCTCCCTCCCACAACCTGCTCCTCCTCTCTGTACATGGAAACTTACCTTTCTAATTACCAGGGACCTTGGAATCATCCTCGACTCCTCTCATACCCGCAGCCCAATCGATGAGGAATTTTGTCTTCCTATCTTCAAAGTTCTTATGGAATCTGACCACTTCTCACAAGTGACAATGCCATCAAACCTGTCAAGCCAGCACTATTTCTCACCATAATTATGAGTTTGTTGTAAGAGCATGCTAACTGGACACTGGCTTCAATGTACGCCCCCACTCACAATCTGTTTCTCACACAGCTGCTAGAATAATGCTCCTAAAGTATCAATCGGATTGTCCCACTTCTCTGTTTAAGATGCTCCAGTGGCTTCCTTAGAATAAATCTCTTGGCCCTGGCCGGTTGGCTCAGTGGTAGAGGGTCAGCCTGGCGTGCGGAAGTCCCGGGTTCGATTCCCGGCCAGGGCACACAGGAGAGGCGCCCATCTGCTTCTCCATCCCCCTCCTTCCTCTCTGTCTCTCTCTTCTCCTCCCGCAGCCGAGGCTCCATTGGAGCAAAAAGATGGCCCGGGCGCTGGGGATGGCTCCTTGGCCTGTGCCCCAGGCACTAGAGTGGCTCTGGTCGCGACAGAGCGACGCCCCGGATGGGCAGAGCATCGCTCCCTGGTGGGCGTGCCGGGTGGATCCCGGTCAGGCGCATGCGGGAGTCTGTCTGACTGCCTCCCCGTTTCCAGCTTCAGAAAAAATACATAAATAAATAAATAAATAAATAAATAAATAAATAAATAAATAAATAAATAAACATGGAAAAAGAATAAATCTCACGAGTCTCACGCCATGGCTGCAATGCTATCTCTAATGCCATCTCCTCCCACTAACCATTCACGGAGAGCCAAACTTCCCTGCCCCTCAGAGCCCCGGTGCCTGTGGTCTTCTCCGTCTGTAACATGCTTCCCCAAGACCGCCGCACAGCTAATTAAGGCATTCAGAGTCTGCTCAAATTTGATCTCTTCAGAGAGGCCTTTCCTAGCCGTGTTAATCAACCACGTAATGTGGCCCTCAACCACCATTTCCCAAGGAGTAGGTGTTATCGCTTGATTACATTTACTTTTCATTTTTGATCATGTGTATACTGTTACTGTACTCAACTAAAATATAAAACCAATAAGGAGAAAGACATATTCACTGCGATAAACTCAGAACCTAGAGCAGTGCCCAGCACAGTGTTCATGAAGTATGACAAATGAAGGAATCACTGCTGAACCAAGGATACAATGTATTCAGATAAAACATATCAGACAGTGATGTGGTTACCAATGGAAAGTTACCCGGTCTCAGCTCCCCAGCAGACTCTGTGGAAAGCCAAGCCTCTGCAATACCGAGAGGCTTAGGCCCCCGCTAAGGAAAAGCTGCTATCTACAGCCAATTTCTGGGACTCATCTAACTAGAGCTTAAATCAACATCAGAACAGTTCTTAAATATACTCAATTTTTCAGTAGTGATGCCATGTTAAATTCAACCATTAAAACCATCTACTTTTCTGTGAATTTCAATGTATTTGGTTAAATCAGTAAATCTGTTATACATTATTTTTTACTACCTGCGAAACGTGTAAAGAAAAGATGTAAATGGCCTCCTAAGAACTTTATACTTCCAATGTATTATGTGTAGGAAGAACTAAGAAGAAATCTGTGAGGAATAAGGTCTTTAGAGAAAATACTAGCATGGGCAAGGTAAAAATATCTTCGGTTGACAGCTGATTTTAACGTCTTAAACAAACTTTCAATAAGTGTAATTAAAAATTCAAATGGCACTGTGACTATTTTCACTTGGACTGAAGGAGATGGAAGGGAGAAATCAGATCGTAGGAAAAAATTAAAGAAGTAATAAATGTTGGAAGAATTTCAGGCTACAAATCAATCATAATTGAAATCGAGCTAAATTAATAAGCCCTGGACAAGGTGAAAGGAAAGCCATCTGTGCTGGTGAGCCCACATTAAATCCTGGATCCCGGCAGAAGCGTGTCAGCAAGGTTGCAAAGCAATGTGACAAGAATAACCGAACAACAGCTGAATGCTTATGATCTTCAGGGAAGCAGACTTCTCAGATTGAAATAGCTGGGAATATAGTTATAATAGTTTATTATTTTAAACAAATGCCCTGCCTGGGTACTGACCAATTTGCAGATGAGATTGCCAAAGTACTGTCTAAACCATCATGAAATCTGAGGGATCTTGGACAACTGGACAAGTACCAAAAAACAGCATTAGCGGAAGGCAAATAGTACTTCTATTTTCCAGTATGAGAGAGAGGCAAGATTTATATCATTGACAGACAAGATCAAAGATGAATTATTAAAGAGGAAAAGAAGTAGTAATTACAAGGAGCCAAAATGGGTCTCAAAGAAAAAATTATATCATACTAATTCCATATCCTTTAAATTTTAAACTGATAATTCTGTGAAGCATGATTGATTTTTTGTCTGGACATTTGCAATGCACTTGAAATAACACCTAAAGGATAAAAGAAAGACTAGAAGACTTTTTACTCTGGGAAAGTGATGGTTCAGTGGGCATGTTCTTCTAGGTTCCCTACTATCTTGGTAAGTCTTTTCTGAAGGTATTTCAATATGCCATCATTATTAAACCAAATCACAATCTCTTCAGCACTTTTTAGGAAATAAAACCACTAAGCACAAAAGTAGTATTGTATAGGGTACCTTGAGTAGTCTCAGACAAACAAAATGATCCTCAGAATTACAGGAGGATGAAGGAAACAGTCCAATGGAGGTGTGGTATCAGAAGAAAACTAAAATGCTGACATGTACAAGTCAAGTGGCAGTTTCCTAGGGTGGTTAAGCTCAAATTTTTTTTTTTGAAGCGTGAATTCAGACTTTCGTGCACAAAAGTGTTAGCTACTTGGTCTATTTTTAATTAGCCCATTCTTACACACAGAGAAGTCATTATTTAGAGATTCTTTAAGAAAATAAAAATGGCCCTGGCCAGTTGGCTCAGTGGTAGAGCGTTGGCCTGGCATGCAGGAGTCCCAGGTTCGATTCCTAGCCAGGGCACACAGGAGAGTCGCCCATCTGCTTCTCCACCCCTCCCCCTCTCCTTCCTCTCTGCCTCTCTCTCCCCCTCCCAGAGCCAAGGCTCCATTAAAGCAGAGTTTGCCCAGGCACTGAGGATGGCTCTGTGGCCCCTGCCTCAGGCGCTAGAATGGCTCTGATTGCAGCAGAGCGACGCCCCAGATGGACAGAGCATCGCCCCCTGGTGGGCATGCCAGATGGATCCTGGTGGGGTGCATGCGGGAGTCTGTCTGACTGCCTCCCGTTTCCAACTTCAGAAAAATACAAAAGAAAAAAAAAGAAGAAAGAAAAATGATTACCTAAAATTAATCAACATTTTATTTTTAGGGTGCTTTTAGGGCAATTAGAAGACTATATAATTCCATGATGATGTACACACATCACTATACATTTGTCCAAATTCATATAATGTACAACATCAAGAGTGTATACTACACTAGTGTAAATAAACTATGGACTTTGGAAATTATGATGTGTCAATGAAGGTTTATCAACTGTCACCAAGTAACACTGTTGACAGTGGTGAAGGACGTTAATGGGGAAGGCTATGCAAGTGTCGGGGAAGGAGGTATGTGCGAAATGCCCCTACCTTCCCAATTTTACTGCAAACCTTAAGCTGCTCTAAAAAACTAAAATTCAAAAACCAAAATTTAACTTTTAAAATGTTACTGTTCTTGCTATATATTTTCCCTCCTTTCTGTTCTTTTCTTTATTTCATACATTCATTGAGCCAATATCACATGACCACCTCGTGCCAGAAGATGTGCCACATCTGGTGATACAGAGATGAACATGAAGTGTACTCCAGTCCATCAAAAAGTCCTGATCATAAATGAAGGCTATAACATGTAAAATAATACTCGTATTCCAGGTTAGGCAGGGCTTTACGGTGACAAAAAGGAAAGATACTGAACCTTGTGGGGAAAAACAAGTGTTAGGGAAAGCACTCCAGAGAAGGCCCCTCAAGGGGAGAGGAAGCATACGGACAGGCCTCAGAAAGCTGAAGAAAAATGAAGCACAGAAACTAAATTTAAAAATAAAAAGACAAGAGGTAGAAGTGGATGACAGAAATTGCTTCATTAAAGACCTAATAATGATGGTGTCTGAGAGGAGAGGAGGGATTACAGAGAGACCAGAGGAAACAATTGGGGGTCAAGACTACAGTCATTACCTTGATTATGGTGATGGTTTCATGAGTGTATTCATGTGTCAAAATTAATCAAATTTAAAAAATTTTAAATGTGAGCATTTTATTTTATGTCAATTATGCTTCAATAAAGTTATTTTTTAAAGGCCAATTGCTACTTTAGGGATGTTGAACATCCATGTAAAAGATCTGGGGGGCATCTAGGGGGTTTCAGGGAGCCAGTGAGGTCAATGGCATTTCACTCTCCATATTACATCTTTACAAGATAAGCCATATAATCAAACTAAAGAATCCACAGCTATGTACCACACTCCTACTATGTGCAAAAGACCAAGCTCTCTCCATACGTAGACTATACTCCTATCATTAAGTGAGTGACAGGGATGCTTCTTTACCTCAATTCACTTCCAACAACAAACTTCAAAACTGTAAGGGACAGCAGACATAATAGATAAAAGCAGAAAGGTAAGTGAGAGGAAATAAAAAAAAACTGCAAATGTCTACATAGGCATAACATATAGATTATATATAAGCAGCTCTCAAACTATAAAGAAAAAATATGAAAAATAATTAAGTCAGTTATATGAAGAAACATAAATAGTCAATAAATAACTACTTCAATCTTATTTAATAACTAGAAAATATAAAGTTAAAAAATATCACCAGGTGATAAATATTAAGGATTGGTAATGGTACAAGACGAATCCTCACATATATTGTTAATAAAAGTATAAACTGACACATCTCCTAGAAAAGTAATTTGGCAGTAACTATCAAGATTAAAAAAAAAAAAAACCTTTGGCCTGTCAATTCAAATTCTAGAACTCTTTCCTAAAGATATAATAATTTAATAACAAAAGCTAACCTTTATAAAGAGTTCATGAGTATAAGATGATTTATACATCTTACACCAATGTATTTACTAGTCAAGACCATGCAAGACCATGCACTATTATTGTTCCTGCGGTTGGCAGAACAATGATATAACAAATATGGCCACATACTAATCATCAAAACTTTTGAATATGCTGTATCACATGAAAACAGGACTTTGCAAATGTGAGTAAATTAAGGATCTTTAGATGAGATGATCCTGGATTATCCACATTGGCCCAATATAATTGCAAGATCCTTGTAAGAAGTTAGGAGACGGTCAAAGGAAGAGATGTGATGACAAAAGAAGAAGTCAGAGAGATGCTGGACTGTGAGCCAAGGAATGTGAGCAGCCTATAGAAGCTGGAAAAGGCAAGGGAATAAATCTCCCCCTCCCCAGATTCTCTGGAAGGAAAGCAGCACCGATGACTCACTTTGGATTTCTGATTTTCAAAAATTTTAAGATGCCTGACCAGGCGGTGGCGCAGTGGATAGGGTGTCGAACTGGGATGCAGAGGACCCAGGTTTGAGACCCCGAGGTCACCAGCTTGAGCGCAGGCTCATCTGGCTTGAGCAAAAGGCTCACCAGCTTAGACCCAAGGTTGTTGGCTCGAGCAAGGGGTTACTCGGTCTGCTGAAGGCCCACGGTCAAGGCATGTATGAGAAAGCAATCAATGAACAACTAAGGTGTTGCAACGAAAAACTGATGGTTGATGAGAACATCTCTCTCCGTTCCTATCTGTCCCTATCTATCCCTCTCTCTGACTCTCTCTCTGTCCCTGTAAAAAAAAAAAATTTAAGATGACCAACTTGCATTGTTTTAAGTCATTTAAGTTGGTGGTAATTTGTTGGAGCAGTGACGGAAACTAAGGTAGTTCCATTTCATGAATAAGGAAATCGAGGTATAGAAAGATGAGCACCTATCCAAGATGATCACACACGTACTAAGGTCAACCTAGGATTTAAATCCAGAGTCCCTGCTCATTGATCTCTAGGATACACAGTCTTCAAATATGTCCATATAAAAGGATGTATGAAGAATTATTTTTTAAAAAGGAAAACAAAAGTGAACCATCCTTCATTAATGGAATAGTTAAAAGAAAAAGTCCTGATATGGACCATGAAATACCACATTTTAAACCAGCACATCATGAAAATAATCTCCAAGCCCTGGCCAGATAGATAGCTTGACTGGTTGGGGCATTGTCCCAAGGTGCAGGGTGCCAGTTTGATCCCTGGTCAGAGCACATGCAAGGGCAGACCGATGATCCTATCTCTCTCTCTAAAATCAATGCAATAAACTTAAAAAAAAAGGAGAGAGAAAGAAATAAGGGAGGGAGGGAAGGAGAGAGGGAGGATAATCTCCAAAATATAAGTTATGGTAAAAATGTTTCAGAAAAATGTATTTTTTAAATGTGCAAATGAATATGCATATATTTGTAAATACAGAGACATGGGATTTACAGTTAAACAGAAAGTTAAAACTGATAACTTATATGGAATGCAGTGACATAATGGGATATAAGAACTTCTGAATTTTATTCAATATTTTTAAACATTATTTAAATGTTTACAACAAGAATATTAGGGTGTACTTTAAAAGGAGCAATTTTTAATGCAGGGTAATATGCATGAACTTCCTACATTATTTTTTTTATTATTAAAAAAAAATATGGAGTTCTTTACTGCACAAAGTTGAAAAGTCCTGCCCTATAGTGACACCAAATGGTGGCAGATCAAAATACAGCACAAGAGCAGGACCTTGGTTCAGTTTAACCTGCCTATAAACGGTTAGTTCCTTTGAAGAACAGGCAGCTTAACAGAATTAAATAATAAAGAGATAAAAATTCAGACATCTAGAATTTTTAATCGAAGTAGAGTGCAATAAGCTTCAAATGCAAATTTTCAGGCCTTTTTCTAAACTTCAGCTAATCTTCTGATCCCATTGAATATTTACTTATTTATTTCTCACACAGTTAAGTAAGTACAGTGATTTTACTTGGTGGTTTACTGGTACAAAGAAACACTACAAATATATTTTTAAATGCAGTCAGACAACTAAGACCAGTTTCTACTCAGTGGGAACCAGTCTTTGCTGAGTAGGTAATATTTTGAAAGGATGAATGAGGAGGTGTTGGGACTGAAGAGAGAAGGAAGAAATCCGAGGAAAAAAGGCAACTGAGTTTCTAGGAAGTATATTTTCATTTCTTCATCTTAGTCATAGAAAATTACACTGAATAAAGCATGAGTCTAGGTCATGCCAAATATAAATCAATTTCTCAGTAAAAAGTTTTGTCCTACATTGTCCAAGGAAAAGAATTTTTCAAATTAAGTAACTTAGTCATTACTCAGTGTCCTCTGCTCAGACTTAAAGTAACAAAATTAGCACGTAAACTGTCTCATTCATTTCAAGTCACACAAGATACGGAGATGGACCACCTCCCAGAACACTCCTCTAAAATACTATTTGACCAGAACTCTTAATCAGAATTCTTGATGGATTATTTTTCATATGCCAAAATCTCCCAGAAAATATGGGACATATAAATGCACTATAATCATCTATAAAAAGAAGTCAATAATATCATTAAAGTTTTAGGCCATGAATTTATAGCACTGGATATTAATTCTAACAGGTACCAGGCCCAACAAACACCACCAGGCCACCACCACTGACCACTACTAGACTACAATGCATAAACTCTACAGTTATCTTACTTACTAGTGAGCTTTACTCTTTCTTTTATCCATTAATTTGATTTTTGTGAATTACAGATTTCTTAGGTGTGTTGTATATAAACATACACCCAAATATGATACAATAATGAATACAGTCACTACACTATAATCAGCTTTAATTCCATAGAAGAATTATTTAAAACAATAAACAGAAAGCAGCTTTACCAGGACTTTGGCATTTGTTTACATTTTTTTTGTCTTTGATAAAAAAGTGAGTAAAAGTAACACATCTGGAATGCTAGTAACCAGAGACAATTAAAGATCAATTAGAATACGTAAGATATAACATGTGCCCTGGCCGGTTGGCTCAGAGGTAGAGCATCGGCCTGGCATGCGGGGGACCCGGGTTCGATTCCCGGCCAGGGCACATAGGAGAAGCGCCCATTTGCTTCTCCACCCCCACCCCCTCCTTCCTCTCTGTCTCTCTCTTCCCCTCCCGGAGCCAAGGCTCCATTGGAACAAAGATGGCCCAGGCGCTGGGGATGGCTCTGTGGCCTCTGCCCCAGGCACTAGAGTGGCTCTGGTCACGGCACAGCGACGCCCCGGAGCATCGCCCCCTGGTGGGCAGAGCGTCACCCCCCTGGTGGGTGTGCCGGGTGGATCCCGGTCGGTCGGGCACATGCGGGAGTCTGTCTGACTGTCTCTCCCCGTTTCCAGCTTCAGAAAAATACAAAAAAAAAAAAAAAAAGATATAACATGTAAGTTAGAAATGTGTTTTATATTTGTATACTCAGAAGCTCTAGAACTCCTGAGTAGTGTCCTGAAAAAACTGGCCAATGTCCAAGTCATTGTATTAGTTCAAGAAGGCACCTTAAAATTCTGCCTTAATAGAAAAAAACAGATGAGCAACTAAATCCTTACTTTCAGAAAAGTACCCACATCTAATACTTATGCATGAAGACTCTTCTTTTAGGACTAGAAAGAGTATCAGCATTAAAAATTTTTGCTTTAAATTTCAAGGGAGGAATAAACAGAAGTGAATAAAAACTTTATATACAAGATACCTGGAGAGAATACAGACATATCAAATGCTTTAGTGGTTGAAAGGAAGCTTCAAGGACATACAATTTAATGGCTATTGATATAATATTTCTGAATGATATACATGTACACAGCACTATAGAACATAGAGCCCTGGAAAGTTGCACGTCAAGTAATACAAATATAAAACACATTTCTAACTTACATGTTATATCTTATGTAATCTAATTGATCTTTAATTGTCTCTGGTTACTAGCATTCCAGATGTGTTACTTTTGCACACTTTTTTATCAAAGACAAAAAAAATGTAAACAAATGCCAAAGTCCTGGTAAAGCTGCTTTTTGTTTATTTTTTTAAATAATTCTTCTATAGCCTGACCAGGCGGTGGCACAGTGGATAGAGCATCGGACTGGGATGCAGAGGACCCAGGTTCGAGACCCTTAGGTCGCCAGCGTGAGAGCGGACTCATCTGGTTTGAGCAAAAGCTTACCAGCTTGGACCCAAGGTCGCTGGCTGGAGCAAGGGGTTACTCAGTCTGCTGAAGGTCCCCGGTCAAGGCACATATGAGAAAGCAATCAATGAACAACTAGGGTGTCACAATGAAAAACTGATGATTGATGCTTCTCATCTCTCTCTGTTCATGTCTGTCTGTCCCTATCTATCCCTCTTTCTTATTGTCTGTCTCTGTAAATAAATAAATAAATAAAATTCTTCTATGAAATTAAAGCTAATTATAGTGTACTGACTGTATTCATTATTGTATCATATTTGGGTGTATGTTTATATACAACACACCTAAAAAATCTGTAATTCACAAAAATCAAATTAATGGATAAAAGAAAGAGTAAAGCTCACTAGTAAGTAACATAACTGTAGAGTTTTAACTAATTTTTGTTAAAATAAAAACAATGCTAGAATCACAATTAGTAGCCTACAGAACCAGAAAATGAAACAGAACTAATAACAAGTCTATGGTATAAACAAAAGAAAATGCAAACTTTGGCCCTATTTGGGGGACAAAGGCTCTCCACACCCAAGTCCTTGTTTATGATTCTGTGATGACTTTTCAGGTTGAAGTAATTAGTACTTTAAATCTTGGTTTAGTTAATATGTATTGTATTTCTTTACTCCATAAGATGCACTTTCCCCCCCAAAAAAAGTGAAGGGGAAAATGCTCGTGTGTCTAATGGAACACAAAATACAGTATTTTATTAAATATTTTAAAACACCATTTGGATCAGAATTTTTTTTCTTATTTTCATCCTTAAAACTCTAGGTGTATCTTATGGTCAGGTGCATCTTAAGGGGCAAAAAATATGGTAAATGTTTTTCTACAAAACAAAGTCATAAAAGTATGTGCAATTTACCTTACCTCAAAATTAATAGTCTATCTTCAGTAACACAATAAAATATAATTTCATTAAGTTACTTAAAACATGAAACTCAGTATTATGAGAATCTTTCAGAAGATTATTTTTCTTGTAATTCTCAAATATTGTTTGGAACTTTAAGCAGGATTCACCCTCTTTGGAGACAAGGGCAGTTGAGAAGTAGGAGGAGCTAGGTTGAGAAAGGTAAAAAGTTAAGAGGTAAAATAACAAAGGTAAAAAAGTGTTACTACTCTTTGAAAAATATATATATATATAAAGTTTTCACTTTTTTCCTCAACTTTCTTCCTCCTTTCTTCACTAAAACAATCATACTTTAAAATGTAAGTACCACACACACCAGAACTTAGAACAGTGTGGTCAAGCACAGTCATGAACAACAGATGATAAAGCACTGTTCATACTGTCCACAGCACATGTTTTTCAACAGCATTACTCTTTCCCCATTAAATTCTGTCCACAGTCAGCTATGACCTAGGATGGAATGCGTAGATTCAAGTTCAAGTCTGAGTTGACATGACCCGAAAAAGAAGTGGTCCACCTCCGTCTTAAAATAAAAACTAGAAGCTCTAGCACTAGTATCTGGAAATACAGATGTTCTGACCCCTATGAGTATACTGCTTGTAAATCACAGCTCTAGGTTTGGATCTCTAGTTTTTTAAGAAGAACATAACCTAGTTACTTTAAATAAACCTAAAATATTTGCTAGTTTGAGTTCATTCTTCTGTGACAACCACTAGAACATGGTTTTAAATCTTTTTGGTGATGATATGCAACATAAAAAGTTAATTGTTAAGCAGACATTTTCATATAAACTTGTATGTATTTCAGACTTAAGGTACATGGGAAATATTTCAGAATCATAATTTTACATTTTATTATTATGATTCAAGAGTCAAAAAAAAATGGCCAAAAATTAAAACTAAGTAGTCTGATTAAAAATGTATTCATTTATTCTCATACAGAAGACACTGCAAGGAGAATAGTATATAGGGATTAAGAGAAAGACAAAGTGATTGGTAATAGAAAATAAAGCAAACAAGAAAATTCTGGGAGGTGGGGGAAGGAGAAGAGTACCCAGAAGAATTAGATTAAAAATTAAAAAGCATTTTTGCAAATATAGTAAGTTAAAAAGTTTTATAATAAGAAATAGAGGACTGTGAAGAGGAAAAAACCTGGCTCTTTTCCTTCTGTGTTCTACTCAGTTTTGTGAACTCAGGACAGGGGAAGGGGGAAGACACAGCAGGGAGGGCTGAGTAGAATGGGTTTAGAAGAGACAGGAAGGTGTTTAAGAGCAAATGCCTACAACATCCAAAATATGGGAGGGAGACACAGTCCTTCAGTTAGTCAATCGAAGTATCAAAATACTATCAAATGCAATTTCATCATGCTCCTAGAGGTTGGTAATAATACATACAACTAAAGAGGGAGAAAAAAATCATATATATAAAATAAAACACTAAAATATCATGATAACTGAGTGTAACCAACCTCAAAATGGTAATTCAATGGCAGGAGAAAAGAGCAGGAGAAAAGAAGCTTGATAAAAATCTTAATTTGAGGTTGCAGCACAGCTAATACATAACACTGGCAAGTCTTCTCACTTCTTCAGACCCCAGCTTCTATAAATAGGAAGCTAGAACAAGAGGATTATCAAAGTTTCTGAAGATTTTTAAAATGTATTTATTTTTCAACCTCATTGCCAAAAAGCAAAACAAAACCGTATTTGTAGTTTCAGATCTAAAATATGAGATGAACTGGAGTGATTACAACGAGAAACTGAACTCTTGCAATATGTTAGAATGCATACATGCAGAATAAATCAAAATTTTCATCTTACATTATGACATTAAATAGAGAACATAAAAATCACGTTTATACTTTTTAAAGACTTCTCGAACTTTACTTCAGGCTAGAGTTTCAATATATATCTTAATCAAGATAATTTCCCATCAATATCCTTAGGTTAAAAGAAAAGAGATGAACATTAAAGGTTGTGAGCAATAATGATGTGGAAAGCCTGACATTTTCTTTCCTGTTATCCACGTTATTAAAATCCCTTCCAAAAAGAGAGAACACTGAGTACTCACCACAACAGCAAACTGCTCTGGTTCACTTAAGTTGTTATAGTCACTCTTGAACTGAGACAATGAACTTAATTGTTCTTGATCGGGAAGATGCTTTATTAAGTTCTAAAAATTAAAACCAAAATAAATTATCTTCACTAAATATGTTTCTCGAATTCTAAGAAAAAAATTATTAATAAAGTCTGGGAAGGATATCAGTAAAGAAGTTAATCTTTAATTTCTAAATAACCACCCTTTATACTAAGCCTTAAGCTGCATTCTCTGCATTTTGAAAGCAATTTTCTTCTTCTCTATCCAGAGCTATTATATATTCAAATCAAGCACTCCTGAATGTTTATTTGATTAGCTATATAATTGAGAAAGAAGAACTCAACCTATACCAAAAAAACAGCTTTCTCACCTGGGTAAATGTGATCAATTACATTTCAGCTTTAGGGAATTAAATGTCAGAAATTTCAGGCAAAGCCAAATATATTTTAACACTTCACTCACGGGATAAAATAAATTATCATATTGCTACTAAAAGGCAAGGAAAAGAACAGAAAAGAAACCAAAGGAATTTTAATGACAATTCTTGCAAGATTTAACCAATGTGAGCATGGGATTCATTAAAGAAAAATGAAGATATCTGTAAAACAAAGACTAAGTAATTTTTCTGAAGTGAAAGAAAATTTGAAAAGGCATCGAAGACACAGAATGCTATACCTTGCAGTGAAAAGCATATACGAATACAGACCCTTTAGGAACTGAAGTGCCTGTGGCTGTAACACCCTGTGCCTATGTCATCCACAGCCCAGAGACCAGAGATTCATTTGGTGGTCTGGCTCCTTTGTCCATGCACAGCCTTTCCCAAGCCACACAACACAGACCGGAGAAACACTCCCAATGGAGAAAGGCCAAGGGAATACACATAATTATGCTTCCCTGTTATCATGTAAATGATTACACAATTCCTTGGACAAATTCTATATAGATTCTCTGTGTCCAAATACAATCGACGAAAATAATGTTATAATAAGTTAGTGTATTGATAATAAAATTAAGAAGAAAAGAGTGGTTGGTGCTCACAATCCCGAATTATAGTATTGGCAAAGCATGCAAGCCCAAATTCAAGTACAAATTTAAATTAAGCCTACATCATGCCATATATATTAGTGGAGAAAATAATTCCTCAAAGTTGTTATTAGTAAAAAATGTTAGAGAATGTTATATATCAAAGTAGTTAGATTAAGGAACAAGTTTTTGACTCACTGTGTATTTTTGAACAAAAACTTGGTTGACTGGCCAAAAATAAGCAAACAACAAGTGGCAATTTAAGATCATCCCTAAAAAGCATATTCACTATTAATACTACCAACTGAATAAAAACATTTAGGTATATGATTTTCCCACATAAATAGAAAATTCTCTTAGAAGAACTGCCTGAAACCAAAAGACCTGGTTTATATTTTCTTTTAATCATTCTAGTTGACAGCTGGATTATTTGAATTATTTATTACATGAGGCCTCTAAATTTCCTCAGCACTCTTTAAATGACCATTGAAGTCTCTTGAATAGTTTTTAGTTAATATATAATTAAATTTTAATCTCTCATCAGAAATTTATTAATTTTTCACTTCATTATTTTTGCTTCCCAAAGTAATAAAACTGCCATAGTTTGTAAGAGCTCAGGCCCCACTTTCCTCTGTCTCTCCCTTTTACCGTAATCCCCACACACTTTACAAACCCTAAGACCCTTTCCAACCACACTGTTCACACTGCCCGCACACACCCAGCCTTCCCCTGAAAGCTCCAGGTGTCATTACTGCCAGGATCACGGCCCCTCGCTGATCACACCGTTCCGCTGCCTTCCTCCACATCCACATCCACACTCACCTCCACACATACACTCACCCAGCACTCCCCGAACACATTCTGTGCTTCTAGAGCTGTTGTAAACCAGCTATTTGTCTTGTATTTAGTTCTCTCTATATAAAAACATCATCTCCCTTGTCACACTATCAATTTCAACAAAGTAAAGTTGGTGTCTGATTGAACCTAACAGTGCCCTGCACATGGTGGGCACACATTCTCTCTCTCTCTCTCTCTCTCTCACACACACACACACACACACACACGTAAATAAATTAATAAAAGACTGATGTAACAAAGGTAAAGGGGTAAAGCATGAGGAGGAAAAACAACACAATACTGACATTGTGTTATGTATGGGTAGAGAGAAAGGTAAGTAAAGTGCCAACATGAAATCATGACAGTGAACATCACCTACCAAACAATGACTATTACAAAGTAATGCTCTTCCCACGCCCTGGTCAACATAGGCAGTTCTTCATTTTACAATAAGTAGCATATTTTTAAAATAAAATAATGAACTTCTAATACCATAAAGTTCTTGTTTTTTAATATGAATATATCTTTGCATATGTCCAAAGTAAAATTTTAGACTTCAAATTTATAAGACTGGTTTTATATTTAGTAAGAATGGTAGGCAGAATAATGAACCAATCTCCCCCAAGATGTCCACTTCCGATCCCAGAATCCCAGATCCTGTGAAAATATTAGGTTACATGACATTGGGAAGTCCTACAGCTGGCCTTAAAATATAGAGAATATCCTGGATTACCTGATGTGGCCAGTGTAACCCTAAAGGTCTTTGGTGTAGAAGAGGGAGACAGAACAATCAAGAGGGAGATATAACTAGGAAAGAAGGAACAGAAAGCTGCAACGTTGCAGGCTTGGAAGATGAAGAAAGGTGTCCACGAGCTGAGGAAGGAGGCAGCCATGAGGAGCTGGAAAAGAAAAAACAAAGTCTTCCCGAAAGCCTACAGAATTTCATACAAGCCGGCCAACCCTTAACCTTAGCACAGCCAGGCCCAGGCCAGGCTTCTGCTTTATAGAAACACAAGATAACACACATGTGTAATGTTAAGCCACTCAATTTCTGGTAAATTATTGTAGTAGTGATAGCTAATATATTCATCATTTATATGGAACTCAAGTGTTCTTTGGACAAAAATTTCAAATGCAAATAATTATTTTTCCATCTCTACATAACAAAATTCAGAGGATCATCCAAAATAGTTGTGCAAGCAAGTTAAAGCTACTCCATAAATATTATATTTAACAAGTATATTATAATATATAAACATGTGTTAAGTAGAAAATTTTTCTTTAAAGGAACTTGGAATCAGTTAAAAAACAAAGCATATATACAATCAACTACAACAAAGACAAAATTCTAGTAAAAAAAAAACTGCTCAAGTACTTTTAAATAAGAGTGTTGAATTAGGCAGTTTGTGTGTCAAGAGATTCAGAGCACAAATCCCCTCATTTAAAAAAAGACAGGTCAGGGAGGCTAAACCAAGAACAAGTCCTAAGGTTACTATTTATTGATTAATTAAAATGTCTACAATAATTTTAATTGTCTGTTGACACTAACAAATAATCCTTGTTGTCTGGTTACTGCTAAAACATCACTTCCCTTCCATTATAAAAATAAAAGATAGTAAACTGAACATATCATCCTTTTGCTATATAATTTGCGGTTTGATTCTCCAACTTCAAATTCTATCCAGATATGTATTATTGATGCTTTATGTGGAATTTGGCAAGTAACTGACACCACAGCACATTCCTTAAATAATACTGTGAGTAGAAACCATTTTGAACCTCTTTCAGCCTTCTGAACAGATTCAGAATACTATGAAGACTAGCTGTGGTATTCACAGGAGCACAAGTGACTCCAGTAGGGATTGTTAGAAATGAAGAGAACTATCCCACAATCTTTTATACTAAATAATAATACAGCTTAAGAAGACAGAGATGCCTGAGAAAAAACACACTCAAAAGATTATACAAATAAACATAAATTAACATATTACAAGTCTTAACTATAACAAAAACAAAAATGTAAAATTAACCAACCTGACGTTCAGAAAACAGCCATTTAAAATAACTGAAATGCAATCATTTTGATAGTATTATATTTAGTTTGTAGTTAAGAGACGATTCAGAGTTTTATCTCCTGGCAATGCAAAAGTTATGCTAAAACTAATTATGCGGCAATGATTTTCCAGTTGAATGATTTGGCTTAAGAATTTTGCTTCACTTACAGATTTCGATTTAATGAGAATCCTGCAATGAAATATTGGAATTTAAGCTCTCGGCCTGTTTGTTTACCTGAATCATAGACTCTGCCAAAAGAGTTTCATCCACTTCCAGTATCATCGTTTTGATTTCTTCATACGGCACCCGAAAAGAGCTCAGGAAGATGGCTAAGGGGGAGGGGAACGGGTCATAATGAATAAGAAAGGAGGTTGAGGTTTAGTCTATATGTAAAATCAAAACTAACTCCTAAAATGAGAGATTTTAAAGCATTTAATACAGTTACTATTGGGGAAACTTTCATTAACACATTTTATATCCCTCCAGTTTTAGAACTAGTGTTTAAACAAGAGTACTATATCATTATGCTG
Source organism: Saccopteryx leptura (assembly GCF_036850995.1). Classification (NCBI taxonomy): domain Eukaryota; kingdom Metazoa; phylum Chordata; class Mammalia; order Chiroptera; family Emballonuridae; genus Saccopteryx; species Saccopteryx leptura. The sequence goes on along the minus strand of NC_089506.1, from coordinate 91,103,652 downwards.
ATTCCAGGTTGATTTTTAATGATTACTTATTAGCTTATCACAGAAATGGTGATAATTTTCGAATAACTAAAAATAAGATGTTTGGTTCACTATCAAAATATCACATTATAAAGAAAAGAACCATAAAACCCCAATACGTGTTTGCAATATTTGTTTAACCATGTGTATTTTAGCATGTATAATATCTTTATTTATTTATATTTTTTTAATTTATTCATTTTTAGAAAGAGAGGAGAGAGAGAAGGGGGAAGGAGCAGGAAGCATCAACTCCCATATGTGCCTTGACCAGGCAAGCCTGGGGTTTTGAACTGGCAACCTCAGCATTCCAGGTCAACACTTTATCCACTGCGCCACCACAGGTCAGGCTGTATAATATCTTTTTCTTTCTTTTTTTAAAGGGGAGAGCGCGGACGCAGTCCCCCACTACCACAAATTATGCAGTCAAGTTTCCCACATTTGGGGAAATCGCAGGGGTCAGCACATCCATAGTGCAATGGATAAGCCTCGCCCTGGGAAAACCACCTTCCTGATCATGGTATCTCTCCTGCCAGGTAAGTATTGTATAATATCTTTTAACGCTACTCAATAGTTCAGAAGAAAATATTTTAAGAAAACTGCTAAGCAGGGCATTAACAGTTTTACAAGTTTTAATGATACTTTACTGTTCAGACATATTACAGATATTATGCTAAAGAACTAGCCTTTGCATGTAACTAAAGCTTAAGTAGACAATATTAGAAAATATATTTTCATGGAAAACTATCCAAATGAATTATATGGGGTAATATGTTACTACTGAGAAGTCCAACATTATTTATTTTTGAAACCCATATATCTGATGTTAAAACACAATGATTTTCTCAAAAGCTACTGAGGGATATAAGGATAATTTCACAACATTAGATGCAATGCTTTTGCTGTCCTCTCTTTATTCTACTATTACTGTGTTTCTTCTCTCCAGTGACCAATGTCACTTCTTGAACATGCCAGAACTTGCTAACCACTAGCCCACTAATTTATTTTATATACTGAACTTACATACTTTCTCAGTATTTTCAAATAAGGACACTATTTTCCATAAAACTCAGAAAATATGATCTGCTTCTTTCTTAGAGGCTGTATCCCAGATTCCGGGGAATACCATGTATCATCTACAGCTGAATCACAAAGGCCATTGTGTTCTTAACACCAGCTTCATTCACACATTGTGGAGCTCCAGCAGCCATAAGTCTGGGATAATAGTACCATAAACTATCTAAAAAAATGGGTATGTGTGTGCAATCCTTAATATCTGAAGAACAAGATTAAATAAAGGATCTAACTGATACTGTAACAGAGATTAATGGAATTACAAAAGGATAACTACACAGCAGACATTAGAAAGAACAAAAATAGGATAACTAATATGTGCTCTTGAAGATTAATTGATAAATAATTGATGGAGAGGGAATAAAATCTAAATCTGAACATCGCGTACAAAACAAGTTGCATATGGTGGTGGAGTTAAATGTAAATATTAACAACAGAAGGGATTACTAAAAAAATTAGCATAGCAAATTAGCTCTTTCATGGTTAAAGAACTTGTCAATCATAAAAACCAATGGAAAACACATGCAAATATTGATATTTGACACCATGAAAGAAAAACGTTAATGTCAAAGTTAAAACAATTAAAAAACAAGGAAGCCGGGAAAATAAACGTGCTTCAAAATTCACAGATCACGTTTATTTACATTTAGAATCCCATGAGGTCCAAAAAATGGGCAAAATGTATGTATACAAAATAAAAAATAAAAAAAAATAACAAAACTGACCAAAATAAATGATGTACTAAACCTCAGAAGTAAATTAAGAAAACAATTTGTTAAAATATAATCTGAATAGAAAACAGTAATATTAATCAGAATTCTTAAAATAATTGATTCCATTTGAGAAACAATAAATTCCACTCAAGAAATCTAGTCTATGGAAACAACATATAGACAAGATTATAACAATTAAATAAAAGTCATCAAAAAAGTAGATAGCTAGATAGATGATAGATAGATAGATAGAATTCCTCTAAAGCATAACATAGTAATTGAGAAAGAAGCGATAGTTTTATATTTGAGGCAGTACCGTAGAGAGACACTTAAAGAGAGAGACATCTAAAAATATACATTTTTCATCTTAATATTAAATGCATTTCAGAACTGTCCTGAAAGTAAGAAAAGTAGAAATCTAGGGAGAAAATAATTATTATAAAACATTGGGAAGGGGGAAAAAGACATTACTAAAAAGAAACAAACAGATTTACGGGGAAAAAGTAGAATGATTAGAAATCATATGTATAAATAAAACTGCTGAAATTATAAATAAACCTATGGATTAAACATCAGATAAAGAGAAAATTCATGACATGAAAGACCACAAAGAAGCTATCTAAAGTGTAACATAAGAGATGGAAAAATACAAGGTTACAAGATATGAAAAGTCAGTAAAGACACCAAACTCTACTTAAAGTTCCAAAGAGAAATCACAAAAAGAATAGAAAAGAAGCATATATGAAGAGAAAATATCAGAGAATTTTCCAGAATTAGAGACACAAAATATCAGATTAACAAGTTTCAACAAATCTCAAACATAATAATTCTTTTTTAAAGCCACACTAGATAGATCCTTTAAACAAGCATTTGGGAGATGGGAGAGTGGGAGCACTCAGGCACTGCTGGTGGAATGGTAAATTGGGACAATCAGAGAATAGATATACTCAGGGCAGGGGTCGCCACACTTTCTCTATAAAGAGCCACATAGTAAATATTTTATGATTTGTGAGCCATACAGTCTCTGTCACAGCTACTCAACTCTGCCAGTGTAGCACAAAAGCAGCCATAAACAATGTGTAAATAAATGCACTGGTTAAGTTCCAATAAAAACTTGTGTAAAAAACAGGCAATGACATGATTTAGCCTAAGGGCCATCATGTGTCACATCCTGACTTAGTAACTAGTAACAACAAAAGTGGAAAACCTTAAATTCAACCAAGCTTTGAATGAATAAAGTATGATATTCAAAATTTACTTTGCAAATGGACATGCTTTATTCTTTTACTTTCTTCCATATTTATAATTCATCTACTACTTTCAGGTGTTAAAATAGCACACACAGTAAACACATATTTAGAAAAACTGAACTATGGTTTTTAACTAGTTAATGAATAAATTCATTTGTGGAAAACATTTGCTATAACAAAGGGGGGAGCAGAAAAGTTGAAATGGCCTAATGTCTAACACACTATGCAGAAGACAGCACAGGCCTTCATTTCTTTTTTAATATTTAAAAGTTACTGAGAATAATACAAGGCTCAATTAAAGCCTCCAAAAGATCCATTAATATTAGTATTTTTATTAACATGCATCTTATCCTTCAAACTGTGATTATATGTCCCAGTGGGGAGCTTTGAGTTCAGTGAAGGAGTGTAAAGTGTGCAGATTTTGGAGCCAGTCACACATGTTTCCTGCAAGGGACTTATAAATATTTAAACCTTTATGTTAATTTGTGGAATCCTAAATTCCTCCTTTATAGCTCTAATACCCCCTCCAAAATGTCTGACACCTGGTAATACTCCTGAGCCATCTCTTAATTCTAGAATGGCTGAAATTTTATCTTTTATTAACGCTGGGACCAGACTCTTTGTCTAAACCTTTATGAACTCAGAACACAGGAAACCTAACCCACCTTTATGTAAACAGCTAAATAAATGATTTTTGGTCCTTTCCTCAAAATTCTATAGAATATTTCAGTGAAGAGGAATCTAAGAAAAATTATCTTAGATTTCTAAGTGACAAGATAGTCTTGTCATTATCAGAAGACTCTTCTCAGAATTCAGTAAATTTAAAGACTGAATTTTATGAACAAAAAAGCAGCTGTGAATCAAACTATAATTACAGTAAAGATTTTAAGGCTGCTAATGCTTCTTAAAGTTTAAATGATAACACTTGATGCAATCAGAGAGGGCAAGAATACTACTGGATTACATCATGACAGTATAAATTCTGGACTTTTTGATCTTATAAATGTGAGTAATAATTAAATGAATGAATATATAGCCTCTAGCTAAAGCAACCAAAACAGTATCCTGCTCTATGATAATATGATTTGGTTATCTCTAAATAGGAATAAATACAACATATACCTATTTGGACATTTTCAAAATGAGCAAACTTAATCAAGTCACTAACCTGCTACACCAACCAGACTCCCTGCTTACAGTGTCAACGCTACTACCTAAGTGATGGGCCATAATAAAGATTAGAGAGCCAAATACAGAAGAAGCACATAAAGGTAATTAATAATTGCCATTACAATTAAATCTGAAATCCCATTTAGCACATATTCTATAATATATATATCTAAATAATCCTTAGGAACCCTGTTTAAAGAGTCACATATTCAACCTCAAGATGACTATGTAAGCTAACTTATAATGGCTGGCCCATCTAAAAAGCACTCTGTATAAAGTATTTCTTCAGTACCCATAATGAGGCTATTTACAAAGGCAAGACTTGTAATTTGTAATGCAGGTCATGGACATTTTTCAAGAAAATGACCACATCTCTTTCAGGTCAGAGAACACAAAACTCTTTGACATTATCCAAGTTAATAATTCTTTGAACTTGGACAATTGTCCTTTAAGGGGGAAATTCTCTAACATAACTGTGTTATATAACAGTCCCCTAAACTTCGGCACTGTAAGCACAAAACAAACAAAAATGTGATTTCTAATTCAGACTACATGTCCATCACACACATCAGAAAGAAGGGACTCTTATTTATGGTCTTCCCACCAGGGTGAAGGACACCACGCTGATCACCATTCTGGGTGAAGGGAGGAGCAAGGTGCTTCTCCCACCAGCATCAAATGCTTCCACACAAAAATTACCTAATCTCCACTTGCAGGGTCATTGGCCCAAGCAAGTCACATGGACAACCCCTAACATGAAAGACGCAGCGATGTACCTGAAATAAAGAAAACAAAATACTGGCCAACAGCAGGACTGCCCTTACACTGTTGCGGGGATCTCAGCAGCCTGCACTACAGAAAAGGATGGCCGTCCATCACAGTGAAAATGAAAGGAAGATTTCAGAACCTCCACAAAAGGAATACCAACTCTGCCTGATGCACACATAGCCTTAACTCCCTCTTTAATCAACAGCACAGATCTTTACTCTCAACAAAAAAATTTTGTTCCAACACTTGCTAAAAGTTTCCTTGAGGCATGAAATAACTGAAAGTCAGGCTCAGAGCCATGTTATCTGCTAATGCCTCTAGTGATCTGTTCTCCACACTCTAGTTCACTTGCACCATCAGAAAGGAATATACACGGGTATTATCTCCATTCCAAGCAGAACTGTCTTTGATGCATTAAGCAACAATTAGAAATGAGTTAGAAGCAAAACTATTTGCCCTCTTTTCCCACAGTAATTCAGTGTAGAAGACAATTCAATAGTATTTAGCTCCCTGTAACAGTAATTAAATGTAAAATATTACCAGTCAGTACTTTTGAGGAAAGGCTTAGAACTATTCAGATGAAATAATAAAATTCATTTTACTCATCATTCCTTATTTCCATTAATATTCCAATGTCTTTATGTGCGATCAAGTATTATAAATAATAGAGGTTAGGAAGTATAAAAGAATAATCCACTACAAGTTTATTTCAAAATATGTCATCATTTACTACCTTTCCAACAGCATGGGTGAAACCTGGAACCTGGAGAGCATTACGCTCAGTGAAATAAGCCAGTCAGAGAAAGAGAAGTACCATACGGTTTCAACTCATATGTGGAATCTAATGAAAAAAATGAACTAACAAGCAAAATAGGGACAGACTCATACCAAGACAGCCAGCTAATGCTGTTGGGAGCCAAAGAAGACTCACGGACACGGACAGCAGTGTGGTAACTGTGGGAGTGGTGAGGGCAGAGGAGGATCAATTTTGATGGCAAAGACTTGGCTTGGTTGAGGAGGGGACACACAATACGGTGTAGAGATGTGCTGTAGAATTGGGCTCCTGAAACCTGTATAGTTATGTTAACTAGTGTCACCCCAATAAATTCAATTCAAATGGGATGGGGAGCCCTGGGCGGGTGGCTCAGTGGTAGAGCGTCGGCCTGGCGTGTGAAAGTCCCGGGTTCGATTCCCGACCAGGGCACACAGGAGAAGTGCCCATCTGCTTCTCCACCCCTCCCCCTCTCCTTCCTCTCTGTCTCTCTCTTCCCCTCCCGCAGCCAAGGCTCCATTGGAGCAAAGATGGCCCGGGCGCTGGGGATGGCTCCTTGGCCTCTGCCTCAGGTGCTAGACTGGCTCTGGTCACGACAGAGCGACGCCCCGGATGGGCAGAGCATCGCCCCCTGGTGAGCAAGCCAGGTGGATCCCGGTCGGGCGCATGCGAGAGTCTGTCTGACTGCCTCCCCGTTTCCAGCTTCAGAAAAATACAAAAAAGAAAAAAAGAAAAAAAAATGGGATGGGGAGAAACTTCCTTAATTTTTTATTTATATTATACCTAAAAAAGAGAATTTAAAAGATAATTTTCTTTTCAGTCATGAAAGATATATATTTTTTCATTCTAAACACTTTTCTTAGTTTTATTTTATAATATGCATTAATCTTTAGTGAAGAATTTATACCATAAAATACCTAAAGGAAAATCATATTGAATTTACTATGCACATTATAAAAAATAACATAAAATTTAAAAGTCATAAAGAAAATGAAATAATTTAAAGGAACCAATTCTAGAGTGCTTCACTAATTTAACAGTATTAAAATCTTATACTTACAAAGATTCTGAGCAACCTTAGAATCAAGGAATTTTAGTTCTTTAATTTTCTTTTTAAGAGCCTTCTTCTCTTCCAAATCTTCCTCTTCTCTTCTCTCTGTAAAACCAAAGAGTGAACCAGGTTAGCAGTGGTAGGCATTCAACTGCTAATGGGCAGGATATGGACCTGCTCTCTTTAAGAGTCTAAAAAAGATACAAAGCTTTTAAATCACATAGTTATAAAAATAATTAAAAAGCAGATATCCCAAGACCTGAACTATTTCACATAGGCCCTGGTGGATCTTATGCTAGAAAAACTAAGAGTAAATATTTGAAGGTCTAAAAGGAAAAACAAAAGTAAGTCTAATTGTCACTATGAAAACCAATAGCAATGAGTACAAGAATAAGAGGCCCTGGCCGGTTGGCTCAGTGGTAGAGCGTCGGCCTGGCATGCAGGAGTCCCGGGTTTGATTCCCGGCCAGGGCACACAGGAGAGGTGCCCATCTGCTTCTCCACCCCTCCCCCCCTCCTTCCTCTCTGTCTCTCTCTTCCCCTCCCGCAGCCGAGGCTCCATTGGAGCAAAGATGGCCCGGGCGCTGAGGATGGCTCTGTGGCCTCTGCCTCAGGTGCTAGAGTGGCTCTGGTTGCAACAGAGCAATGCCTCAGATGGGCAGAGCATCGCCCCCTGGTGGGCATGCCGGGTGGATCCCGGTTGGGCACATGCGGGAGTCTGTCTGACTGCCTCCCCATTTCCAACTTCAGAAAAATACACACACAAAAAAAGAAAGAAAGAACAACAAAAAAAGAATGAGTACATTTGACTCATTTGAACAACATATGAGATACAATTATAAAAAATACATAGACTAACACTAAGGATGGGTGAAGAAGTTAGCTCTAACAGTGCTAAACAAAAACAAGCACACAGCTGTGTCACGTGTGACACACCATGCTCATTATTTAGAAATATAGCTCAGAAACACTGGAAGAGTAGACTTTACAATTTTTCCAAACCTTTAAAATATAGTCAAATTCTGACACTCAGCTTATTTTAACTGAGTGTTTTAATATCAACAAATGAACTTAATCTCTTTATCCTTGGTAAAAATAAGTAAGTAAATAAATAAATTAGAGAATGCATCATTTTAAACAATACAGCACAGTATTTGAGTCAAGGTTAACAGCTGTAACCAATAAAGTAATCCTACCATCTTTTCTCTTGTGTCCATAGTGCTCCTAACCAAAGTCAGTCACCTCACAAAATTTGGATCTTGATAACAAGGAACAGTGGAACCAAGTGTTTAATTAGATATGTACAAATAAATCACTAATGTTAGGAGAAAAAAATAACTTCAAAAAGCATCTTCATATATAAAGAATGGCACATTATAATTATATAATTTTTATATCAGAAAAGCATATTTTAATGACATCGTTTGGTACATAATGTAAGATGAGTCAAATGTCATATATAGTTTTCAAAATATTTATTAACTAATTTTCTCTATCATTTTATGAGTAATTATCAATCTTTCTCAATTGATTTTACATTAGTTTTATCCTACAATTGTGTCTGAGCTTCTAATTCTGTTACACTGTTTTTCGTATTACCCTGTGTTACTAACACTGTTGTAAGCACTGTTAATCTTACTGACTGTGCAAACTTTTCTTCTCTTTCTAAATTTTCTTCACTTCCTCACTCATTTCATTTCCTTTTCCATGTGAACTTTAGAGTAATTCAAAGTTTCAAAACTAAAATCCATTTCAATTGTATTTTAATTGCATTTGTAAATAGATTAGGGAGATTTGACAGGTTGGCAATTTTTAAACTGCCCACTCATAACATGACATGTGGCTATAATTTTCAACTTAACAGAGGCAACCTATATATTTGTTGTTAGTGTTAGTGTCCTAACTACATCTAAATTATTCTTTTAAGTATTTGGGGGCAAGTGTGGATTAATCCTATTCTCCCCCACTATACTTTGTAACTAGCTACTGCTAAAATATAGAAACTCAGCTGAATTTTGCATATACCTTTTATAATCAGCTGCTTTACTTATTTATTCTGTCATTTAAATAAGGAATATTTATTAAGATTAGTTTGTGTTAGGCAATATAGAAATAACACTAGATACAACATGGATGGACCTTGACAACATTATGCTAAGAGAAATAAGTGAACCAGAAAAAGCTAAGAACTGTATGATTCCATATATAGGTGGAACACAAAATTGGGACTCATGCACATAGGTAAGAGTGCAGTGGTTACCAGAGGGAAAAAAAGGGAAAGGAGGGAGGGGGATGGGCATAAAGAGAAACAAATAAATGGTGACGGAGGATGATTTGACTTTGGGTGATGGGTATACAGTATAATTGACTGACCAAATGATGTGGAGATGTACTCTCTAAATCTACATACTCTGGTAGACCAATGTCACTGTTTAATTGTCTAAATAAAAAGAAAGAAAGAAAGAAAGAAAGAAAGAAAGAAAGAAAGAAAGAAAGAAAGAAAGAAAGAAAGAAGTAACACTAGACACAAGAGACACCCAGCCTCTCAGAATTTAAGAACAAACAGAGGTGAATACAAAGTAAACTGCAATTACAATATATAGATACATCTGCAGTGTTTGGTAAGGACTACAGGAGAATAAAGAATAGCCAATTAACCCCCACTTGTCAGGAACAGTCTTCATGGAATAAATAATATCTCATCACAAATTCACAAGGGAAAAGGAGATAAACAGGTAAGAAGGTTTGGGAGTGAGGAAGGTCAAATGATGGTAGAACAGTGTTCAAAGGTTGAAAAGGTGCAAGAACATGAAGAGCACAGAAAGAAACAAGAATAACGAGCAGAGAATATTGAGTAGAAATAAATACACCAGGAACTAACCAGGCAAGACCTTTTAAACCAGGTTAAGATGTCTGAATTTTATCCTCCAAGCACTTGAAATATAAGTATGTGAGAGACATCAAAATAATTTTATTTTAGGAAAAACTCAGGCTTTTGAAGGTGAATTGAAAGAGTGGCAAAAAAATGGCAGAAGACCACACAGAAGGGAGTGACAGTAATCCAAATGACAGAGAATGGCACCCTCACCTACAGTAGCAGCAACTGGGCCAGCAAATAGGGATGAGTTCTGAAGGGATGAGCCCACATCTGTCTCCAGAATTCCAGACCTTGATGTCTAATGGGCACCTCCAATGTGACATGTCCAAAACTAAACACACCTCCCTCTCTCTCTCTCTCTCTCTCTCTCTCTCTCTCTCTCTCATATCACACCTACTCTTCCAACAGTTTTCCTCATCTCAGAAAATGCTCTTGCTGCAATTTCTCAAGTCAAAAAGCTTGAAGTCATCCCCTTTTTCCTCAAAACCACATTCAATCCCATCAGTAAATTCAGCCACTCCAACTACAGAATACTCACTAAAATAAGCACACCCCATCTCCCTGGCTACTACGTCTCCCCTGCTGTGGCCACCATTCTTTCTCACCTGAACCACAACTGCATTTTTTTTTTTTTTACACAGAGACAGAGAGAGAGTCAGAGAGAGGGACAGACAGACAGGAACGGAGAGAGATAAGAAGTATCAATCATTAGTTTTTCGTTGCGACACCTTAGTTGTTCATTGATTGCTTTCTCATATGTGCCTTGACCGGGAGGCTACAGCAGACTGAGTAACCCCTTGCTCGAGCCAGCGACCTTGGGTCCAAGCTGGTGAGCTTTTGCTCAAACCAGATGAGCCCGCGCTCAAGCTGGAGACCTCGGGGTCTGGAACCTGGGTCCTCCACATCTCAGTCCGACGCTCTATCCACTGCGCCACTGCCTGGTCAGGCCACAACTGCATTCTAACTCATCTCCCACTTCTAGGCTTAACCAGCGGCAGTCTCTTCACTGCAATGTCGCAGAAGATTCCTGTTAAACCTTAATTTCACTTAGTGGAAAAGACTTTCGTGACTGCCTTAAACAGGTAGCAACCCCCAACATCCCCTCATCCCTATATTCCTATCACTATTATTCTTGCACATTTTTCTTTATCCAAACCACTTACTCTCCACATATCATAAGTTTGATATTATCTCTTCCCCCAATTAGGGAACAAGTCCCTTAACAATGGAAACTGTGTTCACTGTTATATTCTTAGCACCAAGAATAAGACCTGGAACAGGGCCGTTGCTCAATAAATGTCTGTTAGATGTATTTGCATTGAAGTCCATGTGTGTGCGTGTATATGAACGTATGCGTGCATGTATTGTATGTATGTAGGTACAGCTGTTTTGGTGTAGATAGATATTAACTTGCAAAATAAAGAATAAAGAAAGGGGCACTCAGGTTGCTTGAGCGGCCAGGCAGATGCTGCTGCTGTTTGTTTAACTGGTCCAAGCATGCAGGAGAACAACAACCCCCCAATTTCTGCATTTACACGTGATAGAACGTTGCCGTGCTGTACATAGTCTCGGGCAGATTAAGGGAAAGATGAACAGACCTGGAGGAGGGAAGAAAACTGCTTGGTCTCCTGAACCCCGTGAGCAGGGTTTAAAGCTGTGGGAAAACAAGAAAAAGACACTATGGTTTCACCCAGCACTACCTCTCAAATGGTGGCTCGTTTTGTACGAGGTTCAGTTATCCAGCCACAGTGTGAATGCAATGTTCTTGGGAATCTGAAGGGTTGGAATTTGAGAATAGCCAAGTGGCTAAGAAAGAAAAACAGATTTTTAAGAGTTACTACTATTAGTGGTTGTGATAGAATACGGTTTCAAAGAAGATTAAGGCAGTTTGAAGGCAGAAAATATAGACTGCATAGAAAAAAGGGAAAACTTGAAATAAATTATTTCTTAAGTAGGTAATACCCCCTTGGCAAAATGTCAGAATAAATGCTTTGGTATTGAAAACCATAATTGTATAAATGGCTATAGTCATATCTGATCTGTCAAACCCAGTTTTAATATTTCTTGGCACATAAATAAATGACTATGTGCCTAACTACATAAAAAACAAATGGGAGAAACAGGCTATTTTTCTATGCAAATATTAATATATGACTGCCATAACTGATCAGAATATATTCCTAGCAAAACATGTCTGTTTGGCAATTCCAGGCTAAGAATTTTATAATATATGAGTGGCTGAAGCACTACATAAAATTTTGTGGAATAGATTATTTCAATTATCGAAACATCAAAAGTATGGCAAATAAATGCATACTTCTCTTTATGTGACATTCTATTTTAGTGGACAATGTCACAAACCAAATAGTTTTGAAGGACTTTTCTCCACAACTGAAGTCTTACTATGGATAGAGAGAAGGATTTCACTATTTAACTAACCCTTAAATAGGGCTGTGTCTAGTTTCTTTTGTTGGTGGTGGTGTTTTTAACCATTACTACAAGTACAATGGGATTACCAGGCATTTGGAATATATTTCATACAAAACTAAAAATATTCTTCAAAATGACAATGATTTCTATATAGTTGACCTAAAAGTACTTGCTTCCCCATCTCTCTATTCCTATGTGAAGTAACAAATTGGTCAAGATGTTATAAATTTAAGACTGATACCTAAGGATCTTTGAAATTACAGAAATTAACAATTTTGCTCCACGCAAAAGTATTACCACTCCAAATTAAAGATCCACTTTCTTGAATTCCCCTTGTATATAAATATCCCTTCATAATTAAAGATTTAGATAGCAGAAAACAAATTCAAACCAAAGAAAATATCAAGACACTTCAAATTCACACATTCAACAACTGTTTTAACTTACAAAGCTATACACTGGGGATAAAAATAACTCTGAGAGTTAAGCCTGTTTAAAAATGTATATCTTAGTGTTAGCTGTCATAATTAAATTAGTTACAAATTGAGATGAGCTCTGATTAGATGGATCAAAGATAAGAGGGTGGAAAGTAAAGAAATCAGGAAAGAGTTAAAAATTCAGCCAAAAGAATACTGAAGCCTAACCTCACACGGTCTTTCTTGGCTCATCACAACTACTCATAAAAACAGCCCTAAATTTTTTATTATGTATACTCAAGATCTCCCCACTTTAAGTACCTACCCCTATAAATTCTTCCTGCATCTCGCTGTTTCCCTGTCATGAAATAATATGTGTACTTACAAAAATAATATTTCTACTATTATTTTTGCCCATGCAACCTACTTTCAATATTCTCTGATGATATTAGAAAGTAGAAATACATCTCTCCTAAAAGAAATTACAAAGCAAAGACTCTAAAAGTTAACGCATGGCATGCCAATGCATACACAAGAGAATGTAACAAAGGGGTGAAACCTATTAAAACAAGAATGAGAACTCGGTGCAAATTGTTAATTTAAAAGAAGGATTAAATCTGAATGAAGACACAGGTAATTCAGGATGTCTAGCAGGCTGTAGAATGGAAAGACTTTAAGAAGTCAACTTATTAGTATTTGTACAAACAGTGCTGAGCAACTTGGGAATAGAATAAGCAACAATAAATTATACTAACAAATAAAAAGCAATAATACCACATAAACAGTGAGGTGATCATCTCTAGTGTGTCAGAATGTGGGGAAAACATTTTGAGGTTCCTCAAAATGGCCAGAGTGATTATCTAAAACCTGGTAGAAGAAATGTGATTGTACAGAAAAAACAACCATCATTTCAAAAGAATGAGAAAGAATTTCAGGTTTAAGAATTTTTCAAAGACCACATGCTTTTATTCTTCAGGATCTTGTATTTTTGCAAAAAAGTAATCAGAATGTGAAGTGTCAATGCAAATTTGTTTTGCTATTAGAAAAAAGCAGCTCTTCATCGACCTGGGACATTAAGGTCCCAGGTTCAAAACCCCGAGGTTGCCGACTTGAGCATGGGCTCACCAGCTTGAGCACAGGATCATCGAAATACATGATGCTATGGTCGCTGGATGAAGCCCAAAGGTCACTGGCTCAGCCTGAGCACCCTCCCCTCCTGTCAAGGCACTTATGAGAAGTAAACAAAGAATAACTAAATTGATGCAAGTATGAGTTGATGCTTCTCATCTCACCCCACCCCAAAACATTAGAAAAAGAAAGATGAAGCTCTGTGTCCCATCCCTACCACAGGAACTAAGTATTTGTCTCCCCTATGGGCTTAGCATTGCCCTAGCACTGTCCTAGGAAAGGAGTGTAAACGTTATTTCTAATCCAAAAAAAAGCTTTATTTTATGTATGGATGTGAGTGAAAGAGGAGGAGATGGAGTCAATACCTAGGTATTTGTCCAATTTATCTCAAGCTTTACTACACAGCCTTTCTGATGAGTAGGGTATCCTTTATCCCCTCAGATTTTATGTTCTTATATCTGATAGTTCAATTGAAAATTCAAGTCATTCCCCAATTTCTCAATCATTGAATCTCTATTCCTCTGTGTTCTAGAATGTTGCCAACTAGACTTGGCGATAATTCTGATCTTCAATTGGCTTACCTAATTGGAGCTTCATTATTTGCCTGGTGTGTTTTCTAGACCCAAATATTCTGCTATTTTTTTTCTCATAACCACCTAAATTTGGAACTTTATTTTTTTTTAATCTGGGCTTTTAGTACTTGTATGTCTACGTACTTCAAGCTAAATTTCATCCTATGCAGATCCTACATAGCCATACGACGCTCCTGGCTCCTCTACAGACCTTTTTTCCAGTGCACCACCTTCCCCGCACACAAACCAAATGCAGTAACATGCCTTTCAATCACAGGAAAGAGCTTAAGGGAGAACTAGCAGGGCTCATGTTATCCTCTGTCTGGGGAAATGTTGTTTAAATGATCTTGAAATGGGAGAGAAGGGAATGAGGAGTTAGTTCTTTTTTATTTTTATTTTTTTGTATTTTTCTGAAGCTGGAAACGGGGAGAGACAGTCAGACAGACTCCCGCATGCGCCGACCGGGATCGAGGGATCCACCTGGCACGCCCACCAGGGGCGAAGCTCTGCCCACCAGGGGGTGATGCTCTGCCTCTCCGGGGCGTCGCTCTGCCGCGACCAGAGCCAATCTAGCGCCTGGGGCAGAGGCCAAGGAGTCATCCTCAGTGCCCGGGCCATCTTTGCTCCAATGGAGCCTTGGCTGCGGGAGGGGGAGAGACAGAAAGGAAGGATGGTGGGGTGGAGAAGCAAATGGGCGCTTCTCCTATGTGCCCTGGCCGGGAATCGAACCCGGGTCCCCCGCACGCCAGGCTGACGCTCTACCGCTGAGCCAACCGGCCAGGGCCCAGGAGTTAGTTCTTAATGAGTACAGAGTATCAGCAGAAAAGATAAGTTCTGGAGATAGATGGTGGTAATGACTGCGCAACAAAGTGAATGAAGTTAAATGGCATAGGTCAGTATGCATAAA
Source organism: Saccopteryx leptura (assembly GCF_036850995.1). NCBI lineage: Eukaryota > Metazoa > Chordata > Mammalia > Chiroptera > Emballonuridae > Saccopteryx > Saccopteryx leptura. The sequence goes on along the minus strand of NC_089506.1, from coordinate 91,088,509 downwards.
AATGAATCTTTTTTTTTTTTTTTTGAAAGAGATAGGGAGAGATTCTGGAAGAGGGACAGATAGGGACAGACAGGCAGGATGAGAGAGAGATGAGAAGCATCAATTCTTCATTGCGGCATCTTAGTTGTTTATTGATTGCGTTCTCATATGTGTCTTGACCAGGGGGCTACAGCAAAGCCAGCGACCTTGGACTCAAGCCAGCGACCTTGGGTATCAAGCCAGCGATCACGGAGTCATGTCTATGATCCCACACTTAAGCCAGTGACCTGTGCTCAAGCTGGTGAGCCCATGCTCGAGCAAGATGAGTCCACACTCCAGCCACCAACCTCAAGGTTTCAAACCTGGGTCCTCCACATCCCAGTCCGATGCTTTATCCACTGCGCCATCACCTGGTCAGGCTAAACTTTAAAATTTTGTTATATAAATTAACTACAATTTAAAAATAGGGAAAAAAATCCTTATAATGCTGAATTTCAAATCACTCTTTTTCTTTTTTTTTTTTTTTTCAGAGACAGAGAGAGAGTCAGAGAGAGGAATAGCCAGGGACAGACAGACAGGAACGAAGAGATGAGAAGCATCCATCATTAGTTTTTTGTTGCATGTTGCAACACCTTAGTTGTTCATTGATTGCTTTCTCATATGTGCCTTGACTGTGGGCCTTTAGCAGACCGAGTAACCCCTTGCTCGAGCCAGCGACCTTGGGCTCAAGCTGGTGAGCTTTTGCTTAAACCAGATGAGCCCGCACTCAAGCTGGCAACCTCGGGGTCTTGAACCTGGGTCTTCCGCATCTCAGTCCGACTCTCTATCCACTGCGCCACCACCTGGTCAGGCTGAAATCACTCTTTTTGATAACATTAATTTGACCTCTTATTGATTTTAAAATGTATGTATTATAGAAATGAGGTCAATATTTTAATTTTTAATGAAATGATAGAGACCAAAGTAATCCAAAAATTCTCCAGTCAGACCAAATCGGGATGATTTAAAGAGCATCTGATCTTTCCCCAGAGCTGGTCAAAGGCAGTGACAATGTTTATTCACTGCACAGTGCATGCCACACACAAGCACAGGTTTGCCTGCTTACCTGATGGCACAGGTAGTGCTGCTAAAGAACCCCTCCTCTTTGCCATTCACCCTGGATGACCTCTCAAAATTGTACAAGGACTTTCTCAGGCAATTCAGTGTTTCGAGAACCTAATTACATTTCCATGTTCTTGAATGTCACAGTTCAGCTCGCAGATTTCTTTTTTGTGTGTGAGAGGAGGGAAGACACAGAGGAAGACACCCATATGTGCCCCGACCAAGATCCACCTGGCAAGCCCCCTATGTGGCAATGTTCTACCCCATCTGTGGCCCTTGCTCGACAATTGAGCTATTTTTAGTGCCTGAGGTGGAGGTTCCACTGAGCTATCCTCAGTGCCCAGGGCAAACTCACTCGAACCAATCGAGCCATGGCTGCAGGAGAGGAAGGGAGAGAGAAAAAGAGAGAGAGAGAAGAGGAAGGGAGGGGAGGGGAGGGGGAGAGAAGCAAATGGTCACTTCTCCTGTATCCCTGATCAAGAATCAAACCCAGGATATCCACATGCTGGGTGGACAATATCACTGAGTCAACCAGCCAGGGCTACAAATCTCTCAGAATATGGTAGCCCATGTCAAGTGCTCTATCACTAGAGATAACAGTAAGAAAGCAAGGCTGTACTTTATATGAAAGAAAGATCTTGGCTCCTCTTCCCAATCTTCTTACCGCTCTGCTTTAAAAGGCTAGGCACGAACAGTTGACCTCCCACCTTTTATTTTCTTCCTTCCTAAAGAGTTGGTGCATATACGGGAACCTGACATTTTCCAGGACTGAACTGCCCCTCTCACTGCTTTGCGTGCTGCCCCATATTGGCTGCTGGCACATGGAGGAAGTACCAGTATTGGGTCCCGGACAAAAGACCAGCCTTAGGCCTCAGCCTCAAACTACTTATCCAACATCAAAGAGTTATATTTGATGTGTTCAGACAACAGCCACGTTAACAAGGAAATGGTGTTCAATCCTTCCCTGCTGTGGGCTCCTGTGCATGTACCCTACCAAGGAAAAAGGAGAGCTAAGGAAGACAGGACCAAAACCCCTTGGTGCTTCCCCGTCTCCAGAGCCCCAACAAAAACTCCTGCATACTTAACCAGTCTTTCCATCTCTTTCCCAATATCCAAATTTAAAATTATAGGCATTTTATAAGTTCATAATTTCCCAAAGTCTTCCACCCTGCCTCCCAAAAAACATATTACCTTGAGCCTACTAACCAAAAGTGTTATTAAAAAGAAAAAAGAAAGTACTTAACCAGTCTATGAAAGGGGAAAGGGAGAAACCTTTCATTAATGGGAATGCAGCTGCTTAAATCTTATTAGAGAACCTCACATTCAACCCAATTGCTTCACAATGCTACTGGGCCACCTGACACTTGAATGAGGACACATTAGCATCTTAGTGAAGCATCTTTACAGGAACTTATATATCCCCTTACTGTAAAGTATGGCAGTTTATTAATTAAAAACTCTCTAGTTTAAATGCTTCATGAAAATGTCAGACAGTAAAAGCTACTGTTCAAAACACATATAACAAGCCAATACAGAACAGACAATGGAATACTAAACAGAACAACGCTTTTGACATCTAGGACCACCTACCTATTCACTGGGAGTCTCTGTACATGTCAAAGTTCTTAATCTTTAAAATGTTGTCATAAGTCATATTCCTATTCCTAAGACTATTTTATTTCATGACAGAAACATCAAATTCATGTATTAAATGGTTACTAGAAGTTCTGAAAGTTCCATATCGCTTTATCTAATTAAAATGAATATTAAAAATCATCTAATAAAAATCTCACTTTACAATAAAAAACTGAAGCAGAGAGGAAGCTGAGAATCTAACAAGGAGAAGTCAGGATTCCAGACTCCCATTTTCATGCTTACTCCACTCTGGAAATGTTACCATCCTGGCCATGCAGAGCCTCTAGCTCATCAGTAGAACCTGCAAATGTGATGACATGTGAATTGAATGAAATTAAAGGTAGGATGAGTAAGATTCATTCACCCTGCAGAGAAACTAGAGCAAGATAATAATTGGATACAGTGTCTGGAGATTAACTTTTTTTTTTCTTTCCTGCAATTTTCCCCATAGCCTTGCCATTTCAGGATCAATGGCATTTATTTCCTCTGGGGAACAGATAACACTTAGAGTAAGAGGTCATTCCTCAATGAGTTATAAAATTATATTCCTCTTAATATCTATAGTGAGATGAAAGTGAAAGCTACCTGGTGCTATGCAGAAGCTGGGTCCTTTCAATGGAAAAAAAATTAATGCATTAATAAAACTTTCCTATAACTACATAAAACTCAGAATAGGATCCTCATCTCAGCAGTGAAAAGAAGAGGTGGAGAACATACGGCAAGGGCAGGCTTAGGCACAGGGGAGAGGAAGAGGTGGAGAACACACGGCAAGGACAGGCTCAGGCACAGGGAAGAGGAAGAGGCGGAGAACACACGGCAAGGACAGGCTCAGGCACAGGGGAGAGGAAGAGGCGGAGAACACACGGCAAGGACAGGCTCAGGCACAGGGAAGAGGAAGAGGCGGAGAACATACGGCAAGGGCAGGCTCAGGCACAGGGAAGAGGAAGAGGCGGAGAACATACGGAAAGGACAGGCTCAGGCACAGGGAAGAGGAAGAGGTGGAGAACATACGGCAAGGACAGGCTCAGGCACAGGGAAGAGGAAGAGGTGGAGAACACACGGCAAGGACAGGCTCAGGCACAGGGAAGAGGAAGAGGCGGAGAACACACGGCAAGGACAGGCTCAGGCACAGGGAAGAGGAAGAGGCGGAGAACATACGGCAAGGGCAGGCTCAGGCACAGGGAAGAGGAAGAGGTGGAGAACATACGGCAAGGGCAGGCTCAGGCACAGGGAAGAGGAAGAGGCGGAGAACATACGGCAAGGACAGGCTCAGGCACAGGGAAGAGGAAGAGGTGGAGAACACACAGCAAGGACAGGCTCAGGCACAGGGAAGAGGAAGAAGCTCCTCTTGGGTCAAGGGTATCAGAGGAGAGACGACCAGATTGTAGGTCCACCAACACGAGGTGTGCTCCCCTCCTCCTCCCACACGCAGAAATGGGCTAGAGGAGAAGGGCCGAGGGAGGGAAAGGAAACCAAAGAGGGTATGGAGCAGAGGGTACTTGTGCCAGCTCCTGTCTGGATCTGCACCAAAGACCACCTCACAGAGCTTATCACCAACAGCGGGGCTCTGGAGGAGGAGAACGGTGCACAGCATGTTTGGACAGCAATACACCCACCGGAGGAACGCGCTGTCAGTGGTAAATGGTGGGTGCGCCTGCGGGAAAAGGGTCAGTGGATATTTTCAGAAATATGTAGTATATTACATTAGACTCTTCAAACTATTGAGAAATTCACATTGGATATAAATTCCTTGAAATTCTAGTAGAAAGAAAATCTGTATGAGCTTGAAACATTATACTCCAAATTTTAAGTTGGCAAGAAGAACTGCAAAAAATAAATAAAAATCGCTTCCAATATCACATTTAAATGGTCAAGAGTAATACAACATATATTTCTATTGATTAACATAATATCTGACCTCAAACTATCAAACTGAAATCTCATCTGTATAATTAGCCTTTTGAGTTTCTTATATACTCACACTGCTTTTCTCTTCCTAAGCTGCTCCTTCTAAGCCCGAGGAAGAGCTATGCAAGTTTCACTTCATCAATTCTCCTAGCCTCACACTTAAACAAACATTCTTGCGGATAACCATTACAGAGGTTCCCTTCATTACAAATGGGTGTCCCTTTTAATCATCAGCACCATTTGGAATAATTAACTATCAAATATATTACTTTCTAAATGCAGTTTACTAAATTAATGAAACCCTGTGTATGTAATACACTTGACAAAAATTTCTTTCACTTTGGAAAGCTAAGGTCATTTCGAAGCCATGAATGTTTGAAAACAAAACAAATGACTCACTTATCTTCTTATAATTTGGAGGATTCATTTTTATGTTGACAAGGCAAAGTCACCTTTCTACTTTCCAGTTAAACAATTCACATATAAAGTATAAAAGGTTTTCTAAAATAAGACTGAACAGGCCCTGGCTGGTTGGCTATGGTGTCATCCTGATATGACAAGGTTGCAGGTTCAAGTCTTGGTCAGGGCATATAGAGGAATCAACCAATGAATGCATGGATAAGTGGAACAACAAATCCTCCCCTCCTCAAATCAATAGAAATTTTTTTTTTTAAAAAAGGACTAAACATAGTATTCTGAAATTGTTCTCCAGAATAAAAGAAATTAATTTTTAAATTTCACTGTAAAACAATTTAAACAATATAGAAGTATATAACAATGTGAAGATTCTTTTAACATGTTATTACAAATATTCCCCAAAGAAAATTACTGGTAAGAACAGTTACTGGTAACAAAAGCTACTGATGGTAGTCTTCTAAAAGGCTACACATAAAATATAAATGTGTGTATGAGTGTGTATAGAAACAAATATAAATATACAATTTAGGGCTTAATCAAATGAGCTTTTATCACATATACTGTTTTACATGATACTTGTTTTACAAAGCAATAAACTCGGGGTGATTTTGCATGCTTATAGGTATGAATCAACCATATTCTTTTTAACAGTTTCATAGTATATCTCCTAGGTATCATAATTTAACCATGTCCTAACTTAACTATTTTCTTTAAAATAGTACTTAAGTTATTTCTACATTATTGCTATCAAAAATATTATTATGGTGAACATGCTTACAGATTATTTTTATACGTATATAAGCTTTGCTGTGTTTAATTTTAACTATGTATAAGTGATCATCTCATTCCCTTATGAAAAAAGAAATATGATCAATTTACCATGATTAGCACAGTTCCTCTCTAAGCCTAGCTACAATGAATTTTTTAATGTTTTCTTAATGTTTATTTTGGTAGGTGTTAAAACTAAAATGAACTCATGTTTAATAAATACGGTATAGCCTGACCAGGCGGTGGCACAGTGGATGGAGCATTGGACTGGGATGCAGAGGACCCGGGTTCGAGACCCCGAGGTCTCCAGCTGGAGTGCGGGCTCATCTGGTTTGAGGAAAAGCCCACCAGCTTGAACCCAAGGTCGCTGGCTCCAGCAAGGGGTTGCTCAGTCTGCTGAAGGCCCGTGGTCAAGGCACATGTGAGAAAGCAATCAATGAACAACTAAGGTGTTGCAACGCGCAATGAGGAACTAATGATCGATGCTTCTCATCTCTCTCTGTTCCTGTCTGTCCCTGTCTATCCCTCTCTCTGACTCACTCTCTGTCTCTGTAAAAAATAAATAAAAATTAAAAAAAAAAATACGGTATATAATGGAGACCAGGAGAACTGAACTCTCCAAAGGCCAGGTAACTACCTAGTGGTAGTTTCAAGACTAGAAACCAGCTCCTGGAGTCTCGGCCATTCTCACTATGCCATACTCCAGGACAGTTCTGAATAACTTTTCCATAGAAAATAGAGGGTATGGACAACTGATATTTGACAAAGGAGGTAAGAGCATACAATGGAGTAAAGACAGCCTCTTCAACAAATGGTGTTGGGAAAATTGGACAGCTACCTGTAAATAAAGGAAACTAGACCACCAACTTACACCATTCACAAAAATAAACTCAAAATGGATAAAAGACTTAAATGTAAGCCATAAAACCATAAGCATCTTAGAAGAAAACATAGGCAGTAAGCTCTCTGACATCCCTCGAAGCAATATATTTGCCGATTTATCTCCACGGGCAAGTGAAATAAAAGACAGGATGATAAACAAATGGGACTATATCAAACTAAAAAGCTTTTGCGTAGCTAAAGACAATAAGAACAGAATAAAAAGACAAACTACACAATGGGAGAACATATTTGACAATACGTCTGATAAGGGGTTAATAACCAAAATTTATAAAGAATTTGTAAAACTAAATCCCAGGAAGATAAACAATCCAATCAAAAAATGAGTGAAAGAAATGAATAGACACTTCTCCAAAGAGGATATACAGATGGCCAATAGGTATATGAAAAAATGCTCAACATCACTAATTATTAGAGAAATACAATTTAAAGACACAATAAGGTATCACCTCACACCAATCAGAATGGCGCTCATCAACAAAACAACACAGAATAAGTGCTGGCGAGGATGTGGAGAAAAGGGAACCCTCCTGCACTGCTGGTGGGAATGCAGACTGGTGCAGCCACTGTGGAAAACAGTATGGAGATTCCTCAAAAAATTAAAAATCGAACTGCCTTTTGACCCAGCTATCCCACTTTTAGGAATATAACCCAAGAACACCATAGCACTGTTTCAAAAGAAGAAATGCACCCCCATATTTATGGCAGCATTGTTCACAATAGCGAAGATCTGGGAACAGCCCAAGTGTCCGTCAGTGGACGAATGGATTAAAAAGCTTTGGTACATATATACTATGGAATACTACTCAGCCATAAGAAATGATGACATCGGATCATTTACAAAAACATGGATGGACCTTGAGAACATTATACTGAGCAAAATAAGTAAATCAGAAAAAACTAAGAACTACATGATTCCACACATAGGTAGGACATGAGACTCAGAGACATGGACAAGAGTGTGAGGGTTACGGGGTAGGGGGGGAGGAGAGGGAGGGGGTCGGGGTAGGGGAGGGGCACAAAGAAAACCAGTTAGAAGGTGATGGAAGACAATTGGACTTTGGGTGATGGGAATGCAGCATAATCAAATGTCAAAATAACCTAAAGATGTTTTCTCTGAACATATGTACCCTGATTTATCAATGTCACCCCATTAAAATTAATTTAAAAAAATTTATTGGGAACAAAAAAAAAGAAAATAGCGGGAAAAACTGAGTAAAGAACATAAATCCAAAGAGCAAGAGCTTCAGTCATTTTTAGTCTTATTCTGCACCAGGCAGTTGAAGAATAAGAGGGTTTATTTCAAGAACTATCATCACACATGAACTCCTACTACATCTCTGCGATTCAAAACCAAACCTCACAGGGAGGCAGATTGATAATGAGGAAATATGGGGAGGACTTAAGAGATTTATTTGACTTCTACTGCCACCTATGCTTTGTATGCAAGGGAACTTTTGATAGTTTATTTGAATATATCTATTTATTTATTAATGAATAATTCAATTAACAATGATTGTTTAACACTAATTTGTTTCAAGAAAACTTTTTTGTGTGTTAGAAAGGGGCTACAGTTCCTTTACACTTCCTTTTAGAGAGGAGAGAGGCAAAGCTTCTAGAAACAACTTAGCCTTAGCATCAATAATTCAAGGCTCTAGCAGGCCTCTTTCCAGCCTCGTAACACCCCTCACTACCCCATGGGTCAGGCAACAATGCCATAATCCTTATCATCCACATTCCTGTGTCCTAAACTAGCAGGCATTTCAACAGTGTGCCAGCTCTGCCTCTGCCCCTCTCGTTATTTCTGCAGAATAAGCATTCTTCTCCTCCCGACTTTCAAAAAGCATATCCATCCTTCAAAAAAACTCAAAAGTTTCTGTGAAGCTTTTCCCAACAGTCCAGACCTCAAACCTCATTCTCTTCTATTCTCCTGCTCACAGAATATGCTCCAGCCATAACGAACTTTTGATGGACCCTAGATGACAGATCCTTTCCAACCTGAGGACCTCCGGCCATGCTTTTTCCTACGTATGGAAACCTCATGCCTCAGTTCCTTGCCTGGCAGGTTCCTACTCCTCCTCTGACTGTCCATTTAAGTGCCATGATCTCCAAGGCATTCTCTGACCACCCTCTCCAATCTGGCTCCGATTACAGCATACAGTCTTCACATTCAAAAACTAGAGTTAGTTTTCTTTTCCAACGAATTTATTTACTATCGTTTCCATTTTAAAATATACTACACAAAAACCAGAATTTTATCTGCCTTGCTCAGCACCATATCCCTGGAGCAAGGACATTACCTTTCATTGTCGAGGCATCCAGTATTAACTGTTCCCTGGCTGACAGGCGGTCACCTGGCTGGTCAGCTGCGCTGCATAATTTGCCATGACTGATTCAATAATTAAAACCAACGCCTCTGCTTACTGACAGCAGATCACTTCAGCTCTAGGAACAGTATTAAGAAGTATCTAGCTTTGAGGTAGGTGTGATTTGTATATCCAATTTCACTCTCTTTCTGACAGAATAAAAAAGCCACAGGAGCACTAAGTCTTAAACACTGAATACAACAGGGATTACAGAGCTCCGAGTAGTCCTTAAGCACAAAGCTGCTGGGCTGGAAGATAAGGAGGCCCTCTTCTGCAGAGAAGTATCGATCTGCAGAAAGATGTGAAAACCAGTGCCAGCAGGTACAGGGGGTATTACAGTTCGTTTCCTTAACGATTTGGGGTTAATGTATAAGTATTTTCCATAGTTAGACTCTAATTTTATCAGAAAAAAATTATAAACCTGTAAATTAGATTTTATAAAACAATCATTACACAATATATTTATATAAATACTTGTATAAAAAAAGAAGAATACTTTGGCTTATTATTTTAAGATCTTATTTTGAGTATGCAGTGAATTATAGAAAGCTGTCTCCATAGGGCTCATAAAAAAAAGATTTCTTAGTCATTAACAAATAATCCAATTATGTCAAATGATGATTTGGTTGGCAAAGGTTTTAAGTCTACCATGTTTAGCCTTTAGTTTTTTCATATATTAAATGACAAATGATGGCTATAGTTCTTAATAACTTTACAATTCTATGCCTATTTAACAATTTTCTCTGTTTTTTTTTCTATTTCTGTTACAAGATGCAAAGCACTGTGATCCTCTTATGTTGTCCTTTCATCTAAAATAGGTTAGAAACAAGTATCTGTATAACATTTTACACTCTACAAAGCACAGCTTCCGGTTGGAACTCCAAGTTCAGGATTATTAACAATAGGGAAAATAAGGAGGAAAAAAGCCTCATCAACACTTCTTAATACTGTTCTATACATGGTAATTTCTTTAAAAATATACAGATAGATATACAGGTAGATATTTGAAGTCCATACTCAATTTATAGTATGTAAAATGCCATATTTGCAAAAATAAATGCAAAAAATTCCTAAAGTATATACAGCTTATTTTAATAAGCATACAAATAGCAAACGCTGAAAAAGCACCTGGGTTATCATGTAAAAATGCACACAGAAGGACATGAAGAGAAAGAACATATTGCTGATGAGTGCTGGCCATGCTGATCTGAACAGCTATTGTACGCGACATTTAAATCTGATCACACTTAAAATTGCAGTTATTATTCTAAGAACATTAAGTACATGATGGATATGTTAATTTTACAAAGAAAAACACTATACCACTGCTGCCTTTAAAATAATGTACAATACAAAATAAGAGAATTTGAAAATCTGGTACAATAGAAAAAAATGAAAATTGTAAAATAAAACCGATGATGAAGTGTGGAGCTGCACCAGGGGTCAACAGCACTGTGTCTATTATTCAGCTGAAGCAGAATTTGCCTTTACATACCATTTTAATGTTAAACGAGGAGCTGTCAATCAGCAGCATTTGTTTGTAATCCCTCATCAGAACCCATTGCCTCAGTCTGCACATTGAGAGAGAACGCAGAGAGCATATCTGCAACCACTTAACCTTCATCAACCAACATTCATGCGTGTTCATTAACATTTTTTTTCATCCCACTTTCGAGCATGACACAGCTCAAACCGGAATAATAACTCGCTGATAATTGTTCAAGACAACAGCTGGACAGGCAGAGTGCAAAGGTGAATTCTCTCATAGATTATGGGGTATGGTAATGCATTACAATTCGTATAAAGAGTAATATGCTCATGTTCAATAGTTTTCAAAAAAAAGAAGTTAAGGAAATGTCCTTAGAAAAAAACAGCAATCTCCTCTAACTTTAACTCTGCATGGCCCACTGTCCAGTTTTCTTAACACTTTATTATTTTTCAAATAAACCATAACAACCACTGACCTCAGTGACAGTAACATTTCATGGACGGAAGCAATCATTTTGATGTAGTATAATCAGACATAATTGAAACTTATAACCTCACTTAAAACTACCAAGTGTGCCCTGGCCAGATAGCTTGGTTAGTTAAGAGCACCATCTCGAGATACAGATTGCCGGTGTGTCCCTGGTTAGGGCACATACAGAAACAGATCAATGTTTCTCTCTCTTTCTCTCTCTCCTTTCCTCTCTCTAAAATCAATAAACTAAAAACAAATAAAAAACTACCAACTGGGAGTGGACGGTTTTACATCTTTCTAATAATAATTGTTTTCTATTAAATCTAAGATTAATGATTATTTTTTTTAAAAAAAGTGGTACTGAACACTATGCTTTAAATATGTGAACTGAGACATAAATTAATATCACTGAATAAATATGAAATGATACAATTATAAAAGGAACCTCGTTATGGAAGGGAACTTAGAGAATATCCATCCATTCATAACAACTTCAACCACTATGTCTACCTGTTTGCCATAAGGCCATACAAATGAAATGAAATTAATAATAATGATAATAAGTTGCCATGTATGAGGTAATGTGAATCAGGTATTATACTAGGCATTCATTCAATACAAATTGTCTCTCAATAGTCCTGTAGGTAGCTACAGAATAGAAAATGTAAGTTAACCTGAAAAAGATTGAAAAATCCAAAGTCAAAAAAAATCATAAGCCTGACCAGGCAGTGGCGCGGTGGATAGAGTGTCGGACTGGGATGCAGAGGACCCAGGTTCGAGACCCCGAGGTTGCCAGCTTGAGCGCGGGCTCATCTGGTTTGAGCAAAAGCTCACCAGCTTGGACCTAAGGTCGCTGGCTCGAGCAAGGGGTTACTCGGTCTGCTGAAGGCCCGCGGTCAAGGCACATATGAGAAAGCAATCAATGAACAACTAAGGTGTCGCAATGCGCAATGAAAACTAATGATTGATGCTTCTCATCTCTCCGTTCCTGTCTGTCTGTCTCTGTCTATCCTTCTCTTTGACTCTCTCTCTTTAAAAAAAAATATATATTAAAAAAAAAATCATAAAATTCCTATGAGGCAATCTGATTCCAAAGCTAAAGCTGTACACTGTTAATTTCTGCGTCTGAATCTTGCTTCCAATTTTAGTACCTCATTCCAGCATTCTGGCTGCACAATTATTTGACTCTCTAGAATCAGACCTGTTCTTGAAAGGTCTTTTTTCCAAGATATAGCACTTAAAATTCCACATGATTCTTCTTATGTCAAAGAAGCCTGCTCAGAACACTCATAAAATCTTTTTTTTTTTTTTTTTTTTGTATTTTTCTGAAGCTGGAAACGGGGAGAGACAGTCAGACAGACTCCCGCATGCGCCCGACCGGGATCCACCCGGCACGCCCACCAGGGGCGAAGCTCTGCCCACCAGGGGGCGATGCTCTGCCCCTCCGGGGCATTGCTCTGCCGCGACCAGAGCCACTCTAGCGCCTGGGGCAGAGGCCAAGGAGCCATCCCCAGCGCCCAGGCCGTCTTTGCTCCAATGGAGCCTTGGCTGCAGGAGGGGAAGAGAGAGACAGAGAGGAAGGAGGGGGGGTGGAGAAGCAAATGGGCGCTTCTCCTATGTGCCCTGGCCGGGAATCGAACCCGGGTCCCCCACACGCCAGGCCGACGCTCTACCGCTGAGCCAACCGGCCAGGGCCACTCATAAAATCTCTACTGCCTGTACTAGAGATTCCTTTGTACACCTTCCCCCAACACCTTTATTTCTTCCATCACTCAGCTTAGATTTCCTGATCAAACTGCTTAGAGGAGTTGCTCCTATACCCTTTCTCTGTCTTGCTTATTTGACATTTAGTCACAAATGTCTGGAAGGTGGATTACAAATCCTGAGTAAATACAACAGTTCATTCTGCCAGTCTTACCTTTGTTTTCAGAAATCACATAACCCACATTGTGATCAAATACGACTTAATATTATAATCTGAAATAACACCTTCATAATATTACCAGGGATCAGCAAACTAGAACCCAGTGGGCTATGTCTGGTGTGCCACAGGATTTTGTAAATAAAGTATTACTGTAACAGTCATGACTTTTAATATACATAGTCTGTTGCTCTTTAGCATGTAACAATACAGCTGAGTATCTGGGACAGAGGCCATGTGGCCCAAAACACGAAAATATTTAATATTTGGCCCTTTAAGAAAAGCTTTGCCAATCGATAATATAACCTACGGTGGAGATCCCTAACAGTTACAAGGCAACTGGATAAAAATAAAACCCATTTATCTTCAACCTAAAAGCTGTTGTCACAATCCTAATTCACACTGTAAACCTAAATCATTCCGTGTTTTGCAATTCTTTCCAAAATCCACAAGCAAATGATTGTCTAAATCTAGTTGATTATATTTTTACAAATGAACTTTACCTACAACAACACAGGAGTTGCCCAATATTGAAGTTTTATGTTAAAACATTATATCATGTTATATCCTTATTCAATGTTTCAACACTTAAGAAAGGATATAATTTAATATTTAAAATATGTATAAATGTAAGTGACAAACAAAATTTAAATGCCTAACGTTTGCATATAAAGACCTTCCTAACATGGACACAACTCTTTCCAGATTCATCTTCCAGTGACAGTGACCATCTCTCTTCTCCCCATCTCCATAGAAAGTGAAATAAATACACTCCACCTTTAACAACCTAGCTGACCCATTTTCCCAAAAACACCCAGCACATGAATGTCCGTGCCTTTGTTCGCACTGTTGCTCCCTCTCCTGGTGTGGTCATTCACTTGTCCACCCAACAGTCTTATTAAGCACCAATGAGCATCAGACACTGGCTTCAGGGAAGGGAATAAAGTAGGGAGAAGACAAACATAGTTCTGCCCATGGGAAGATTAGTCTCTAATCGGGGAAAAGAATATTAAATAAACACATGAATAAGGATTGTGTTAGAATCATGAACGAGTGCTACGAATGAAAAATAATGAGCAACGCAGGATTGAATTACAAAGGGAAGTCACAGAAGACATTTCTTGAAGGAAATGACAACACCAAGAAATGAAATATTCATGAGGTCAGCAAGGTGAAGCTACCTCCTTCATGAGGTCTCTTCTAATTACTCTAGTTAAAGTCAACAGATTTTAAAATATATATGTATAATGGTTGCAATATAATGACTACATGTAATGCTATATGCTCAGACCAGATATTATAAAAGCTATTTAACAGCATGGCAAGCATGTGTAAAAATAAGAAATTACATTGAATATGTAGGGTTATGAACATTGCTATTAAAGCATAAATTTTGAAAGGATAAAAGAAAATACAGCCAAATCCTATAATGAATTCAAGTAGAACCATGAGGTTTAGGGTAGTATTTTCTCTTTCATCCATTTTCTAAACTTTCTTTAACATAATTATTTTAGAATAAATGTTATAGCAGTTTAAATAGTTAAGTAAACTATCTTTACATATCATATTCCCCATGTATAAGAAGCACTTAATTTTGGGGACAAAAATTTGGAAAAAAAATGTATTACATAAAGTTACTGAATTCAAGTTTTATTCATCATAAAATTCATATAAGTGCAAAAAAGTGGGAAATGCAACTAATGAAAATCTATAACCATTATAAAAGATGCACCCAGTTTTTAGACCCCAAATTTTTCAGAAAAGAGTGTGTCTTATACATAAGAAACACAATAACTTTAAAAAGCATAATATTTTATGTCTATTTCAGTACTTACATACATATATAGTTGAATAATGAAGGAGTTAGAGGCACTAACCCCCAACCCCATGCAGTTGAAAATCCACATGTAATTTCTGACTCCCCAAAAACTTAACTACATTCTACCCACAGCATCCCAAGAACTGGTTTCAGGACCCTGGCAGATATCAAAATCTGTAGATGCTTGAGTCCTCATATAAAATGGTGAATCTCCATGCATACAGTTGGCTGTCACATTTTGGATTCCCAACTGTGGTCAAAAATATGGTTTTTGACCTGTGGTTGTTTGAATCTTCAGATGAGAAACCCAGAGATACAAAGAGCTGACTGTAAGTTTATTAGAAAAAAAATTCACATGTAAATGGACCCATACAGTTTAAACCTGGGCCATTCAAGAATTAACTGTAATACTTAATAGTTATAATACAGAATAACTCATAATCCAGCTATCTTTCATGTAAAATTGCAAGCTTCCAATCACAATACCTTTGAATTCTGTATCACCAATCAATAAATTTGGTATATTATTTGTATCTTGAGGTTTCTCTACTTGATTAATGTCTTTATTTGTCTCTATAAGAAAAGAAGTTAACTTATGTGATTTTCTTTGCTACAAACTTTTATGAAAGAATGTTTTAATAGATTTTGAATATTTTTTAGAACTTAAAATCAATGCCTATCCAAAAAAAAAAGAACTGAAACAGGTACTCAAATGCACACACATACACATACACGTTCATGGCAACACTTCACAATAGTCAAAAGGAAGAAACAGCTCCGAAGTTTAGCACAGGAAGAATGGTTAAATGATTTGGTAACCATGATTTGGTTAAACCATAGTATCCATGCAATGGCATGTTATTCACCCATTCAAAGGAATGTAGCATTGATACATGTTACAGTGTGGATGATTCTCAAATATATTATGCTAAGTGGAAGAAGCCAGGCACGAAAGGCCACATACTGCACGCTTCCATTTATACTGAACATCCAAACTAGAGAAATTCACAGTGAAAGAAAGCAGACTGGTGGGTGCCAGAGCTGGGGGGCGGGGATAATGAAGAGATACTGACTGCTTAATGGACACAGGGTTGTTTGTTTTTACTTTGGACTGGTGGATATGTTTTGGAACAACAAAGAGATGGAAGTGGTTGCATGACACTGTAAATATACAAAAGGCCACTGAATTATTCACTTTTAAGTGGTTAATGTTATGTAATCTGAATTTCAGCTCAATTTTCTCACGTATACACACACACACACAATCAACACCCAACAAAGGAGCAATTTTCAAAAAAAATTAGCAGATGTGCTATAAACTATATGCTAATAGTTATTCCTGCTTTGCTCATATCAAGTCAAGGTCCATCCAACAATAACACAGAATTGACCTAAACCCTTTCCTCCTTACATTGACTCTTGCTGTTAAAACAGAAAATAACAATGAACTATTTGAGAATCTAGACCCTGAACCTACACCATTTTCAACCACCTTCATTACTCTCTGAATTCTCTACTTAATTTACAAGAGCCTGTTACTCAGAGGTAAAGTCATCAGCGGCTGAGTTAATTGGACTCTAGATCATTCTCTCCTTCCAAACTTTCTATTTGCTGAAAATGAGAGGGGGAAAAAAAGACAGTTTGCTAGAGGAGGCTAAAATTATTAAATTTCTGCTTTGAAGGAATGAAAATCATTTCATTCATTCTACAAACGTTATTTTGGTGCTCACTGTGCAGCCGGCATTCTGGCGCTTGGGATTCATCAGCCAATGACACCAAGATCCCTCTCCCAAAGCAGTTTGCATTCCAATGGAGGGCAAAGGGAGAGAAGGAAACATATACATAGTAAATAAAAAACAACGTTAGAAGATGATGAATATGAAAAAACAAAACAAAACATAAACAAGGTGCCCTGGCCAGTTGGCTCAGTGGTAGAGTGTCGGCCTGGTGTGCAGAAGTCCCGGGTTCGATTCCCAGCCAGGGCACACAGGAGAGGCGCCCATCTGCTTCTCCACCCCTCCCACTCTCCTTCCTCTCTGTCTCTCTCTTCCCCTCCCGCAGCTGAGGCTCCATTGGAGCAAAGATAGCCCGGGCGCTGGGGATGGCTCCTTGGCCTCTGCCCCAGGCGCTAGAGTGGCTCTGGTGGGCAGAGCGTCGCCCCCTGGTGGGCATGCCAGGTGGATCCCGGTCGGGCGCATTCGGGAGTCTGTCTATCTCTCCCCGTTTCCAGCTTCAGAAAAAAAACAACAACAACAACAACAAAAAAAACATAAACAAGGTAAGGTGGATTGGAATGAGAGGGGGGCATGGAAAGTGTGTCAGCATTAACTTGGGAGGTGAGTGAAGTGGCCTTGTGGATAAGCAACACTGGAGTTGAAGCTATGTGGTAAGGGGCTCTATCTAGCTGGTGTCTAAACTAAGAACATTCTGGGAACGAGACAGGAGTGTATCTGGTATATCTGAGGGGTGTTACAGAAGCTTACCTGAGGGAAGGGTAGTAAGAGATGAAGTTAGAGAGCAAAGAAGCAGGCAAGGGAGGACTTTTCAAAGGCTTTGGCATTCTCCCTGCACAGGGAGAAAGGGCCCGACCACGTGAAGAGACGAGACAACTGTGGGTGTCAGGCAAGCTCTCCGGTGCCCCACCTGTGGAAGGCATTGTCGGGAGCGTGGCAGCAGCTCCGTGAGGAAGGTTCCTAGGAGAGGAAGAAGGGGTGGGGACTGACAACTAAAACACTGAGAGTGGGTGATGAAGACACAGGCAGAGGCAAGAAAAGGCACAGTAAACCGAAGTTACTGAAGTATCATGTGTAGAACACAAAACTGACAAGGACGCAACCAGAAATACAAGGTGGACCTGGCTGCAGAAGGCTACAAAGGCCAGAGCAGCCCTTTCTCCTCTCATTCCTTTAGAATGTGTGCACACGTGGGATACAATTAATGTGGAACTGTAGGGTTGATAAAGCTGAAGGCAGCATGCATTACTGTTATCAAAAAGAGAAGGAATGAGAAAACAATATGGAAGGTATTTAAGGGGAAAAATCATGGTTTGGAAAACCTAAGTAATGAATGAAATGCCTATCACAGCTTTTCAAGTTGAAAGAACCAAGAGATGTCACCGTGCTACACAGGTAGTCAGGGTAGCTGATAGTAAGGCTGTTACAATACCAATGCGTTCGGAGGTCCACTAGGGCTGAGGCCGCCTCCAACAAGCTCAAGCTCAGTGCCTTTCCCCCTCCCTTCTCTGGCATCCCAACAGGAGAGAGCAAACACCAGCTGTGAAGTCAGGAGGCAGCGAGCTCCTGACTTGCTAAGGATGCTGCCCTGAAAGTCACATTTTGAACTACTGGGAGCCTCAGCCTCTTCTCATTCAAATGGACAGAGGCCTAACGCTCATGACGCAGGACTGTAAGGATGGGGCAGTTCCTGGGACTGTGCAAGCATGCATTTTCCCCTTTGCTTTGTAAGTCAGCTTCTTTCTCTCACTTTTTTCCCCCTTACCAGCTGCTCTGGCCTTCTTACAACCCTAGTATAATCAAGAATAATGAGAAATTTTGATTTATTGAGGTTGCAGGTTATGCTTGTTCATCAAGAACACATTCATGAAAATAGCTCTTTTGATAAAGTGCACCTTAGAGATACAGAAGTGGGCGTGGGACGATCCTGTTGCCTCCTCCGCACTCAACAGCCCTGCTGAGTAGAAAGATGGTCCAGAACGAAAGAGCAGTCCAGTGATCAATCAATTTTGGATTCTCAGGTTTACGGAACAATATTCCTTCACATATATGTGTGTATATATACACATATGTTAACAATATACACACAGACAGTAAACTCTGTTAGAGAAATCTTGTTATCACACGGAAACCAACACAAGCTGCTCTTTTCTTGCTGCTGAATCTTGTAAAGCCAGGGATGGAAATACAAATGAACAGTCGATTTACAAAGTTCATATTCACTTTTATACAGATAGATACGATTTTAAATGAGGTAAATAAATTAAAAGGGTAATTTTAAAACAGAATAACTTTAAAGCTCAAAAGACTAATGTCCCTCATTTAAAAACAAACACAATTATCACACTGACTATATCAACTCTTTGGGTTAAACCATATGCTATGGGATCAGAGAGCCAAACTGTCCCCCTGTGACCTGTGAAACCCTGAAAAATAATTGCTTCTCTAATTGAAAAAGAAAAGAAGATTAAAGAAAGAAGAAGAGCCCGCTTCAGGAAGAACTATTCCACGGCAATATGATGACAGAAGAACAGACTGTCAAATAACCAATGGCCAACGATTAAATTAAAATAAATTGCTTATTTTGTGTGAAATGTTGTTGTATTAGATCTTTTGATAAATGTGATTTCCAGTGGTGATGTGATTTTTCCAATTAAAATAAACATTTTATATACAATTTAAATTATCCAGTGAAATATACAATTATAATAACATACATTTTCCCAGTTGTAATAAAATTATATATTCATATCCATTTGTAGATGCTTATTAGATTTGAGTAATGGATGAGCCAGGAAAAGCTCTCACTTCCCAAAGTCTGTATCACATAAAAACACATTTTTAGATGAAAATACGTTTTGAGCGGGGAGGTGAAGGAGAGGATAGGGGGACAGATGGTGACAGACACAGACCTGACGTGCAGCGGTGAACACCCAGTACACTGTGCAGAGACAATGCTGTAGGATTGTGCACCTGAACCTGCATAAATGTGGTAACTGCTGTCACCCCAACAAAGCCAATAAAAAAGAAAATGTATGTGTTGTGAAACATCATAAAAATAAGAGGAATAATCTATATTTTAAAATATATAAAAACTTTAAGGTAAGAAAATTATTGAGTTTTTCAATAAGCAATGTAGAAAGTTATCTCCTAAAAGTTAGTAACATATAAAATATAATATACTTCTTTTTCTTAATTAGAACCAGTCCTTCCTTCTTTCTTTCTTAAAATATGCAGTAAGAAATCAAGAACCAATTTGTTTTTAAATGCCAATGGTTCCTTATCCTAGGTTTTTAGACAGTATTTCTGGTTTGAAAAAAAAATACTATAAGATAAAAAATAGAGAGAAAATTAATAACTTCCCAGAAAAAAGTAAAATTAATACTATATATTACAAACTGGAAAATATACAGTAAATGATGATACCTATTGCACATTAATTAAATAGAGTATATATGAATAAAAAAGGGGAAAGAGCCATGTCTTTCCCGGCTCTTGGAAAGACATGTTATAAGGATTTTTCCTATCCAGAAAGGTACTTAACTGTGGTAACAAAATCGTATGTTCACATAACTTGCAAAGATCCAAAGTTCAATAAATAGTGACTAGAATAAATTATTTAAAAAGTCAAAATGCCCCAGGACCCTAAAATGGCATTCCTGTAAACAGAATATGGGGCTAAAAGAAACTCACAATTTTTTTTTTTTTTCCTGAAGCTGGAAACAGGGAGAGACAGTCAGACAGACTCCCGCATGCGCCCAACCGGGATCCACCCGGCACGCCCACCAGGGGCGACGCTCTGCCTACCAGGGGGCGATGCTCTGCCCATCCTGGGGGCCGCCATGTTGCAACCAGAGCCACTATAGCGCCTGAGGCAGAGGCCACAGAGCCATCCCCAGCGCCCGGGCCATCTTTGCTCCAATGGAGCCTTGGCTGCGGGAGGAAAAGAGAGAGACAGAGGAAGGCACGGCGGAGGGGTGGAGAAGCAAATGGGCGCTTCTCCTGTGTGCCCTGGCCGGGAATCGAACCCGGGTCCTCCGCACGCTAGGCCAACGCTCTACCGCTGAGCCAACCGGCCAGGGCGAAACTCACAATTTTAATGGGTGAAAGTAACAGGGCCAAGTACTTGAGTATGTTGAGATTTTTATGGCATCTGATTGTCCTAGCTGCCAGCCTCCTTTGCCAAGGACATCTATGTCCTAGTCCCTGGAACCTGTTCATGTTACCTTACATGGAAAACTTTAGCAGATACGGTTAAGGCTAAAGGCCCTAAAATTAGGAGCTGAGCCTGGATTATCCAGGTGGGCCTAATTTAATCACAGGAGTCTTTAAAAGAAACTTGACTGGCTTAGGTCAGAGTCTGTAATCAAGGAAGTCAAGGTGAGAGAGAGGGCCTCGGAGAATCCACCTCTCTGCTGCCGACTTGGAAGATTAGAGGAAGCGGACCACAAACTGAGGAGTACGCATGGCCCCTATAATTGAAAGGGGCATGAAATAGTCTCCCCCAGAGCACTATCTGTGAGCACAGTGACTCCCCATCTTTGCTGGCTAAGCTATGCTGAAACTGGAGAGAAAGCTAAAAAATGGACAAAAAGCTACCTAGGGTCCTGATATCACTGGCATGCTGTTCACGAACTCGGAGACCACCAACCACCAGACTTGTTTAAATCACTTTTACTGTTTCTTGCCAGCAAATTTCCTCATTGATTCAACCGAAAAGATAGATTTGTATCCGCAAAAGCAGCATATAAAATTTCAAGGTATTTCAATCTCAGAATTGGGGGCTACAAATCATTTCGAGATACTTTCCATTTCAAGAGTTTTGCACCCTCATCCATTACTTGACAAGCTATTAGAGAAGTAGAAATACCAATACTCATCTTCAGTTAAGCTATAAACTAAAGACAGCTCTTTACGTATTTCCTTAATCTGTCATCAGTTTAGAAAACAAGAACTAGAAGACTAAACAAAGTTCTTAATAGGTCAAAATGGTAGAATTTCAACAAATGCATATGATTCACCAAAATAATTTCTATAGCTTATCCTACAGAGCTGGAGGCGAGGAAAAGAAAAACTTATCACTCCTCTGGACCTTCTGCCAGCGCGCTATTAAAACGAACAGTTATCCACCTCCCGGCAAGCCCCTGGGAGAACCGTGCCAGAGCTCTCCTTGGCACTCACGTCTGCCTCTCAGCTAAAGCGTTCCGACGCCTTAATGCATCCCAGGTCCCTAATTATATTAAGCCATCCATACCATCCTCCCTAATCTCTGCAACTGTAAATAACTGTTAAAAAATAATGAATTATTAATAAGAACTTGTAAGTTTTTATATAGAACTGAATGAGCTTTTCAAAATCCCTCCTAAGTCATCAGCTCAATGCTCTAAAACTGAATCACACACCCCCCATAAAAGGGAAAATTAAAATATTCAGTATTTAAATTTCATAAAATTACAGAAATTGTTGTGAAGAAACTCTACTAATGACTCATAAACTAAAAGGAAAAATATAATGAAAAAAACTTTTTAAAGGAGAGAATAAAACCCCAAAAGGGTCTTTGCCATCTATTCCTGATTCAACAGATTCCTCTCTACAGGAACTTAATAAATCATTTGACAGTTAAGACATACACAAATATGGAAAAAAAAGACATACAGAATAATCTTCTATTATTATTTTCTAAAGTTAATGGTACAGATCAGTGTTACAACATAAGTGGCTATTAACAGGTCAGTTAACACAGCGGTTTCACGGTTCGGAAGGCTTCACGTGGAAGGGGGGCCAAAGCTGGAGGGAGCACCCTGAACTCTGACTACCGTGGAAGAGTCAGAGAGGATACGCCCAACCTGACAAACGGAAATGAGCCTGCGTTCTTCAAACTTTAAGTTCAGCTAATATTTCCTGTGCAACTACAATGAGCAGGGCACTGCAAAAGAGGCTTCTGCAATCTGCACAAAACCTTATGAGATGGGTATTATCTCCCGGTTTTATGGAGGAAAAAAACTACAGCTGTAAAAGCCAGGGTCACATACTTGTTGGGTGGACTCCACAGTCCCTCTCTTCTCTGTACACTCCACAGCATGGTGTTAGTATTTACAGCTCAAATACTTACAGAAGTGAATAGAGGTGCCAAATGATGAAAGATGGTCTTAATAAAGAGCGGCAAGTTTTGAAAGCCTTTAATATAAATTGTGGGATGAGGGTGAACAGCTATGGGGCAGTGTTAAGGTGGCAGGAGATGAGAGGAAAATTATTTTAAATCAAAGAAGAACACTTTAAATTAAACATAATAGAATTCCTTTTAATCAGGGAAGCAGAAGGAGCACTAGCTTTAGACTCACATCTGTATTCTGCTCAGAGTGGCGGCTCCTTTTAGCCAAACTTCACTTGAAAAGAATAACTTTCTTAAATATAAAATGGATACAGTATTTGCTTTGGTTCTTTCACAAGATTGGTTTGAGGAGCAAATAAAATGATATAAATGAAGTAAATATAACTTCTAAAAAGAGACAAATGTTATTAATACTGTTGTTTTATTCTTTTCTAATTAAAATGTTTCATATTTTTCCAGATTTGATGTATGCTTTTATTAACATCTGCATTACAACAGGCTGTTAAAGTGAATTTTAAAATAAATGGCCTGATGTTGAAGCCACCATATAACTTTTTCTAAATTAGATAAAATATCTCATTACAAATAATCTATTGGCCCCTGCAATTAAAATAAAAAACATACACAGGGTTGGCAAAAGTAGGTTTACAGTTGTGAGTACGTGAAAACAGAGTTAATAAAGCTATTGTAAGAATCATAACGTGCATGTTTTTTTCCATAAGAACAACTGTCAGCCTACTCTTACCCACTTCTGTACGTGAACAGCAGCAGTAGAGGGGGTCAGGCCCCTGACCTCCACCTCACTCCTACCACCATTACACAAATCAGAAAGGCTGGAGCAGGGTTCATATCCTTTATTGCCATGGACCCCACTGGTAGCCAGAGGAGGAACCCTCAGAATAATTTTTAAATGCAAAAATACAAAGGATTTTGGCCCTAGCTAGTTGGCTCAGTGGATAAAGCGTCAGTCCATTGTGTGGACGTCCCAGGTTTAATCCCTGGTCAGGGCACACATAAGAAGCAACCATCTGCTTCTCTTTTCCTCCCTCTCCCCCTCCCCTCTCTCTTCCTCTCTCGCAGCCAGTGGCTCGGTTGCTTCGAGTGTCAGCCCCGGGCACTGAGGAAAGCTTGGTTAATTCGAGCATCTCTCCCAGACGGGGTTTACAGGTGGACCCCAGTCAGGCTGGGGCACATGCGGGAGTCTGTCTCTCTATCTCCCCTCATCTCACTAAAAAAAAAAAAAGTACAAAAGATTTCAAAGGAAGCAAATGATACTCCTATGGAGCTATCAAAATGCACTGAACACCAGTTTATGAACTAGTACCATCCACGCACGGCAGGCAAGGAGATGCACTGCTCAAATCTCCCTTCAGGAGCGAGCTGTCACTCAGCATGGAGTGCATTCGGCTGACAAACTCCAAGCTATTAGCACCCTTGGGATCCTCCACAACTTTTGAGCCCAGCCACATACTTCCTGGGCAGCCTCCAGCCAATGACTGCACGTGGCAGGAGTACTACAGCCCGGCTCCTAGCACCTATCCTAGGACTCCTCCAACAGTCATCCTGCGCTCCAGAGCGCCCTCCAAGCCGAAGTGGCTGAGAATCTGTCAGACTTGCATCATGGCCTAAGGTTCTTCCTGCCCAGTCCTGCCTGGCCCCCTTCTACCTTTTATATGCGTGATGCACCCTCTGCCTCCTAAACAAGCCTCCTTCCTGCACATTGATAACACAGCATCCACTTCCGGAGGAACCCAAATAACAAAATATGCTTCTTTATTAATGTATTACATATTAAGATCTAACTGCAGGTCTAATTAAGTACTCCAATTTTGAACTAGTGATGAATTCCAATGATATTTGGATATAGGTATTTGAAATGATTCTAATGTGATATAAATGATATGTGAAATTTACAGGTAGAAATAGCATAGGTACTGCTTTGCTTGTTTCCTATATTTATAATTGAAGAAAATAGTTCATTTCAATTAGAGGTCAGTGAAAATAATGATGTGTTTTCTGATTTTCTTTTCCTTATCCAAGTTCACAGACCCCAAGTTAAGAATTCCTAAAGTATATCTGCCTTTGAAATAGCCATTCTTTTCAAACACAGACACGTGCTTAGAGACTCTGATATATATGTGAATGCTTGTGTTAAATGCACAGAATATCTTTCACCTTGAGGGAAAAAAATACCCAACTTACCAAAATACATGAATATATAATTACCTCAAAATCTACTTAGGAATTATTCAAGGTCACAAACTATATAATAAAGTTATTCTCATACAGAAAGTTTTTCTTTTACAAAAGAAGTTACTACACCATTTAATATCAAATTCCTATAGCATATCAACCAGCAGGAAGCCCCCTACACCTCCTGATGACTCTCCTACCATGAACCCACTCTCTTCTGTGCTCCAAGGATGGCATAAGGTTACAGTACTAGCTCCATGTGATTCCGTCTCTTCCAAGGTTGGCAGGTGGTGTGCGGGGAGCTGGCGTGGGGAGCAGGGAGGGGTGAATGAGAGGGAGACGAGAAGAAAGATCCAGCTTTATAAATATCATTGTAAGGCTAAAATAGTACATTCAGAAGGATGAGCCTCATTTATAGTTTCAGGTGAATAATACTGTGTATGTACTAATTGTGAGTGGGAGTCTAGAGTGATAGAACATAAGGCAGACAAGGCAAAGAATAACTGCCTGAAATAGGAAAGTCTACTCTGAACAGCCACACGGCAACGAGGGAGGCGCTGGGCAAATAGGGAATAAGACAGAAGATACAGGAAATGAGAGATCCTGGGAGAAGACGACGTGGGATTACAACGGAAATGCAATGAATTTACAATTTTGGTAAGGGTCATCTGATACAGGTAGACCACTAAACTGCTAGCAGAATTAAAATACCAAGATGACTCTGTATTATGGAAGGGAGACAGCATCCCCCACCAGTCAAGTGACTCAAGTTGAATCTAGTGCCCAGATATCATGTCACTTTCCAGTGGAAGATGAGAAAAAGAGAGAAGGAAGAAAAACTATGTTTGTGAGTGGCACCCCTATACACACAAGTTCAATCCTCCTCCCTTTATTTAGAGCATCTGTACAATTTACAAGAAATATGCCTATATTCAGGGACCTTCAAATTGCCAAAGATACGCAGTGCTATTAAGCACGGAATTCAAGCATTTTGTGGACTTCAAGTTGCCTGTGGCTCCAGGCTAAACAAACTCACTTCCTACAGCCTTTCTCTTTAGGTTTTACTTCTCTAAAACCTTTCAGAATAAATTGCTATTCCTTCAAAAACCCAACACAGAGTACAATATAATTGGTAACAATGAGATACTTTTATAATGGTCAAGTAAGACATTCCTGACCTGCATCAAGTCCTTAAGTCTTCACTTCTTTTGAAATTCAGACAAGAACCAAGGGATAAATTCAGCCACAGACAAGCAAGATAAATCCCAAGAGAAATATTCAATTATCCACTAACTTCTTCCCCAATCTTTGTCAAATGTCTTTTCAGAACTCCTTAAGATGTTTAAGGTATGTTAGTTACATTCATTTTGTCATCATCTCTTTATTAATATGCATTCCCAAGAAACATAGCTCTCTGTAAGAAATTATATTGTTCATTTAAATTTAGGTTTGTGAAGTAGTTTAGTATTTTTTACACACTTTTGTTCACAGAGGAATTAACTGTGTTTCTAATACAAAGCGACATCCCGAACACAGCCAAGTTCCTGGGATAATCCATAGTTTAATCACTCTCTACCCCAATACTTTGTCCACTGAACTATGATGTCAGAATCTCAGCTTGATTTGTTTTTAAGTGCATAATCTATTAACCGTTTCAATATGCCATAATTGTTCAGTTGAGAAATCTTTATAAACCAGTTTATTGGCCCTATCTGGCAAATATGACGCACCTGTTATAAAATATGATTATTTCAAGAAGCTTAACAATTACGGAATCACATTTTCATAATAAATCAGTCTAACTGAATTAGACTGTTCATATACTTTCGAAAAGGCCTTTAATCCCTATTAAGTTAACAGTTTGTGAATAATGAAAGTAATTAATATTAATTTTAGTTGATAAATCCAACACCAATAACCTGTTAGTACACTTTAATCCATTTCCAACAGCCTGTAAAAATTAACCAACAGATGCTTCCAATCTGGTAAAAAACACACAGGTCATTAGCATCGTTTTGAAGATACCAAATGTTCATATATGAATATTGTGATTAAATATTGAAGAAATATTACAGTGTTCTTTTATAATCTTGGTAATTCTTAACAGAAGTCAAACACCATAATATATGTTATTCTTTTCTAAAATCAGTCAGCATTTATTGTTCCACTCTTCAGTTTATGTTTCAACTAAGAACTTGACTGAGTCTCAGTGAGACTGTAAAAGCAACATGGGGACAGGGCACAGTGGCCTTTCCCGTTAGTGTCCTCAGTGTTAAACACATGGCCTAACACACAGCACATTCCCAATAAATATTTGCTGACAAGACAGAAGCGAAAAAGTGGAACGGAGAACTGAGAAGAAAAATATGGGGGGAAATAAGGATCTCGGGAAAAATGCCTACAGACTATTTTCAGAAGACTTTAATTTTTTTTTTAAATTTTATTTATTCATTTTAGAGAGGAGAGAGAAAGGGAGACAGAGAGGGAGAGAGAGAGGAGAGAGAGACAGAGAGAGAAGGTGGGGAGGAGCTAGAAGCATCAACTCCCATATGTGCCTTGACCAGGCAAGCCCAGGGTTTCGAACCGGCAACCTCAGCATTTCCAGGTCGACGCTTTATCCACTGCGCCACCACAGGTCAGGCTATTTTCAGAAGACTTTAAAATATAGAAAGCTAAGATGTATCTCAAAAACTTAGAGCTGAGAGACACAAAAAAAACCAAAGTAAAATACTTATAATAGTAAAACAAGGTATAAAAAAATACTAAGATTCAACTGAATCAGAAACAAATGTTGATTTCATAGGAAAAGACTCAGAGAGAGGCTCCTATACTCCTCAAGATGTGGTATAAGGCACTCCCCCATTGAAGCAATGGTATGTCACCAGGAGATTAGTTTTAAAAAACAAAGTAAAATAAAACAGAAAAAAAGCAAAAAAAGATAGAATGAAGAGCAACATGAACTACGAGGAAATGTCCAAGCTCTTACCAAGAATCTCTAGGAGCAGAAGGGGCAGTGCAGTTCTGGGGAGTCAGACTGTTTCGTAGAACACCCTCAGCAGAGGTGTGGCCAAGATGAAACAAGGTAACATGATGATGACCTGGCTCAGGGACGTGCACCACAATCTATACGCATTAGTCCTTCCTTTTCCAACTCTCTGGGTACCAGAGCTCCAAAAACCAATCACCTTAACCTAAAAGTCCCAGAAATCTGAAGCAGTGCCTTCTGTAAGAAAAAAAGCCACACTTTGTAACAAAAAATAAGAAAATGTCAGAGAAAATTTCAAGGTTCTCTTCAAATGACTGGATTCAGTTCCTTTTTTCAATCTGTTTCAAATGCTTAGAAAGCATGAAGGATCGGCATCTACCATTGTAATAGCCTGGAAGAGAACATCCACCTTTGTAAACAGAAGAATTGTCCTGGCTCTCCTTTTTTTAAAAAAAATAAATTTGTACCCCCTTCATCTGTTTCTCAAACCCCACCCTTCACCTCTGGCAACCACCAATCTGTCTCTATGATTTTTTTCGAGTCCACATATAGGAGGTCATATTATTTCATTCAGCATAATGCCCGCGAGGTCCATCCATGTTGTCACAGACAACCTGGTTCTTGGTCAACAGTTACTGCCCCAAAACCCAGACATACCAATTGTTCTAAAAACTCACTAATCATTGGTAATATGAATCCTCTGTCCTTCCCTGCCAAGT
Organism: Saccopteryx leptura; assembly: GCF_036850995.1. Lineage (NCBI taxonomy): Eukaryota > Metazoa > Chordata > Mammalia > Chiroptera > Emballonuridae > Saccopteryx > Saccopteryx leptura. The sequence continues at coordinate 91,059,992 of NC_089506.1, read as the reverse complement.
CGTGAAGCAAGCCAATAATGAAAATCAACCAGCAGCCAATGCCTCTCCTTTCCCCTGCTTGCTATGTAGTGGAGATCAGCCGTATTTCTACCTTGCAATGAACAATAAGTAAGTGACTAGCTTTAATTTTGAATTCTGCATACATTACAAAATTGATTCCAATAAAGTAAACTTTGGAGACCTGGGAGACTGGTAAATGTTAACATTTGAACCTAATACTCAGCATCCAGACCATGAATAGAGACTATACGGAGATACCAATCCACACCACCAGCCCTCAGTCTTGTCTCAACTTTCCAGACACCTTTCTCCTGCCTTCCTTTCTGACCTTTGCTAGAAAATATCTACATAAAATCCTGCTTTTCTGAAAGCAAAACTAAAGACCTTTTCTACAAAAATGATGAACTACAAGTCATGCCTAAATTAAGTACTCAGAATGGAGGCTCCTCAACACTTAGTAGGAACTATTTTTTGAAATCCAGACCAAAAAATAGCCACATTCACAGCTTATCTGCTATTGGCATTGTGAAATGTGAGCTCTGCCCAGGGTTACAACCCTGGGCTTCCCCATCCTTTCTGTTCATCATGGAAATACCATCCACAGTCACAGAAAGGAGAAGGTAGCATCTAAAAGTGAGAAAGCAGAAGTCACCGGCCTCTGCCAACTCCTAAGTCAAATGAAAGAGAGATTCAGGGAAGAGGGGACAGCAAGTACAAAGACAGAGAGGGACACCAAGTATGTGATATCAGAAAATGCGCATCATTTCCTCACCTTAACCTTTGCAACGAGTGTCAGATTGAGCAAATACACCGGTGTTTTCCAACCTTGTATCTCAAGGCTAAAGTTAGATGACTTCAGAATTTTTTAAAGGTCCAATTATTTCATTTAGGGCTAGCATTGCAGCTAAATTAAAGACATGCTAACAAGTTTCCCTTTTGAGCCTCATTAATTAAGAAAGTAATCAGAGTAAAGATGGAAGAAAAAAGAGAGAGTAGCTGGATGGCAGCATTACTTAAACAGCTTTTCGGTTCCTCCATTCGCACCTACTAGGAAAGTAAAGGGAAAACTAATCAATTCCAGATTGTGAAATCTGAAATTCTCAAGTGTTTTACATATAAATACACATTTTAACTGCCATATATTTTCCTTGATTGCCTAAAGAGTACACTAATTTTATTCAAAGAAAATTTTGATTCTCTATAATCAAAAGGTAAAATTAAGATCAGCTTACTTCACAAGATTTCCCAGGGTGAGCTTCCTGTTTCAATGATCAAAATATATCATTTTTACTATTTTGGTCAAGACCAGTGGTGCTCAAAACTATCTGCAAGAGGCTCTGGATTTATCACACATTCTGCAAAGCTGTCTTAATTTACAATTAGCTTCTAGTCTATCTAACTTATGTTTTAGAAAGAGTTTCTAATTTACACATATGTTTTAAAAAGCATTTCAAAGGGATGTAAATTACTTTTTAGGTGCCAACCAACATTCCTTGGTTGCTGTGATGATCAAGTTAAAATGTAAATAAAGCATCTAGCATGGTAGCTAGTACACAGTAGGCATTTGAAGAAATCCAGCCTTCCCATCTCCAGTCAATACAATGGCTCCTCTATGAGTTCTTTTTTGAAAATTAAAGGCAATCACTGATCTAAAACCTAACATGTAAGTATTTTATAATACTAAAAAATTAACAGTATGAGTGAATATTACCCCTTAAACAAGTGGTGTTGGTTATGAAATTGGATGAAATGAATTCAATTTTCAGACAAGAGTAATTATCTAGATATAATTGTTTTTTAAAAATCACAATGCATAGGTAAAAGCTATCACAAAACCGTTTGAAAAGTAAATTCCATTACTTTTAATGAAAAGATCTTATAATCTCATATATTTGTTTCAGTTTATTAAATCATCTATTTACCTATTAATAAAGTAAAAAAATACACAGGGCTCTTAACATCATGCTTTCTAGTAGTTAATACTATATATAAAAAGTGACAGTATTAAAATATTAACCAAGATGTTTAACTTACCTTTCTGTTGGCAACAAAATGTATTCTCAAGTTTACAGAGCAAATCCACATTTTCATACGTATTTTCATTTGCTTTTATCCAGAAACAGTTTTCAGTCATTTCATGAGGTGCGATCTGCAATCCGAGAGAAGACGGACTCATGAAGAGATGTGTGTTTCATCTGACCTAGCCCAACCACCACGTCCAGACCCAGGGCCCCATGGCTGTGAGGCAATGTGTATGGAATAATCCCTGTAGGATTTTTCTCCAAACTGTGTTCAATGAAATAGGAGTTCTGTAGGAAGTTAAGTTGTTATATAAGAAAAAATTGGGGATTGAAGCTGAATGAAATGAAGTTTGTTCTTCTCTATTATACTTCTTAGAGCAGGGGTCCCCAAACTTTTTACACAGGGGGCCAGTTCACTGTCCCTCAGACCATTGAAGGGCCAGACTATAAAAAAAACTATGAAAAAATCCCTATGCACACTGCACATATCTTATTTTAAAGTAAAAGAACAAAACAGGAACAAATACAATATTTAAAATAAAGAACAAGTAAATTTAAATTAACAGACTGACCAGTATTTCAATGGGAACTATGGGCCTGCTTTTGGCTAATGAGATGGCAGGGGCCAGATAAATGGCCTCAGGGGGCCACATGTGGCCCGCGGGCCGTAGTTTGGGGACCCCTGTCTTAGAGTCTTTAATAATACTCATGTACACTTAGACTTTTCAAGAGCAGGATACATTGCACAGAATGTCTCAAGGTTACATGACCAACCAACATCGTCTCCCATCAAATTTATAAACCCAGAAGCCTTAACCAAGAGCAAAGGACTTTGTCTTAACAATTTTTTATTACAAACAAAACAAAACAAAACAAAAAAACCTTCCTCTCATTTAAAATCACTTTGATTACGGTTCCTACTGGAAATTATACACAAGCAAAAACAAAATTAAATGTTAATCTACGTGACTGTATGTTTCTTCCATCTATCTATTTATCTATCTATCTGCCTTCTATCTATCCTATCTACCATCTATATTTACTTACCTTTAACCAGTTCAATCTTCTCATGCTAATTTCAGGTTTAAATTCTTTCTTTGGTTTTAACCCAAATGGCAGGGTATGTGGAAGAGAGTTTCCCCCACTGAGAAGCCCCAGGGGTGGTGGTGGAGGCACAGGAGCCCCAAAGGGCAGTGCCACTCCTGGAAGTGGAGGCGGGGGAGGAGGCGGGGGTGGAGGCGGCGCCGTGGGAGGAGGCGGCGCTGGGTGCCCGGTTCCGTTTTCTTTTGACAGAGGCAAAGAGATATTTATATCAGCAGGCAAGGCACCAAACTAGAGAGGAAAAAATAAATTAAATAAATAAATAATAAGGAACAAAACTAAGAACAGTCTATAGAACAAGTAAAAGTATACTTTTCTTCAATATGTTTTATTTTAAATGACAAAAAATTGTCAGTAATTTCATGTAGTTTCAACTAAAAATTCCAGTGAAGTTTATTCGCAGTTTAAGTATATAATTATAACTTCTGTTTTCAGAAAAGTGTACTAAAAGGATATCATTCCCCATTTTGCGGCTGTTATGACCATCCAGGTGGACATGTCCAGGAGCAAAATGGACAAGGGTCTCAAGACCTGAAAACCAGCAGTTTCAAGAGCCATGGAAGGAGCGAGTTCCCCTGTGGGGCATGAGGAAAGTTCTGCGTACAGAATTCTAGAGAACACTAGCATGTCAACGAAAAGTTAAAAAAGGAAAAGCCTGACCAGTGGTACAGCAGTGTAAAAAGCAGCAGAGTCTCCGGTTAAAAACCCCAAGGTCGTCAGCTTGAACGTGGGATCATGGACATGATCCTGTGGTTGCTGGCTTGCCCCTCCCTTGCCCCGGGTCAAGGTATGTATGAGAAGCAATCAATAAACTAATGTGACATAACTACCAGTTGATGGTTCTCATCTCTCGCCTTTCCCCTCTCTCTAGCTCTGACTCTCTCACTCTTTCTTAGAAAAATAAAGTAACAAATCTAGAAAATAGCTTAACTAGTATTGCCACATCATGCCTTTGTCCTTGATGAAAAAAATAAAAATCTAAAATTCTTAGTAGGACCACCAAAGACATGCCGATGCCGCAATCTGGAGCTGTACGATTGATGGTCAAGAGACTTTCCCAAACAATTTTATGTATGTGCCCGCCTCACTGCAGTTTCAGGGCCCTGGCTCATGTCATTCTCTTCACCTGGAACACCCTCTTCATCTGGCCATCTCCTACCTTTCCATCTCAGCTACCATATCCCCCCCTCAGGAAAGCCTTATCTGACCACTCTTTCCACACTGACAGCACCCTGTACTTCTTGATAGCTCTTATCAAGTGCTTCATAACTATTTAAGACTCATTACCATTTATGTATTTGATAGATTATAACTTTATGAGAGAAGTGACTATGCCTATATAACTACTCTTTCCACAGCATCTAATGTTGGGACTGGCAAATGAGAGCCATTGAAAACATATGTGTGGAATAAGTGAATTAAAGACAAGAAGAGAAAAAGGCAAGCACAGAGTCATGAATCAAAAGTGAAGAGAGAGACCTCTCCCACCTTTCAAAAAGGCTAAAAGGAAAAGAAAGCCTTTAAATTTAAATTAGCCCAGATCAGCAAAATCTAGTCATAAATATGTCAGCCATTGTCTATAACTCTAAATTAAATACAAAACACAATCAAGTGTTTATTTTCTTTAAAATTTTGACTAGACTTGAGATTCTTAGGTTGATTGGAGCCACCCTTCAAGCTGAATAAACGTTTCTTTTAATATGAAAGACAAGGAGCCACTAGGAAGCATGGCAAAGTTCAATAAATGGTTGTACTTTCTTTTTGTACACTAAAGAGAAAAGATAAATGAGAATAATTTATTTGTAGATGGGGCTTTTCAATTTTTTTTAATTGAACACTAACAGCTCTCCCTCGGTATCTTCAGAGAGCCTCTGTAACAAAACTAACCACTAAGTATTCCAAAGAAAACAAAATTGCCTAGAATAGAGGAAATAGTACACCAATATACAAAATAATATACCTGAGACTATTTCAACATAACCATAAATTAGGATAAAAGAAAAATAACAAAGTAATACTAATTGCTCATCATCTTATATAAAAATCTACATGAAGAAATTCAACTATGAATGTTCTACCCCCCTAGTCTAGCTTCACCCATTTAAAATATTTAGATGATATATTTCTTGCTATTTAAATGTTTTATGTAGAAAGGGTGTATGTGTGCTATCTGCTTCATAATCCAGATTTACTCTCTTTTTGTCATGTTTTAAATCTGTTTACTTTTGGAAATTGAAAAATTATCAGAAAATGTTCTCATTCAGCTAGAGGTTATCTTTCACTGCAAGGTACCCATAGGCTGAAAGTTTGGAAAAATAAATAGCTTGAGCAATAATTTCCTGTAGAAGGATAAAGATCAGTGATAAATGACAAATCTAAGATAAAAAAAAACTTCCGTACCCTTCATGCTTAATTAGTTAGGAAACATGTACCAAAAACAAAACCCAAACAAAACATAAGGAAGCAAACTGGTTCATAAAAGTTTAGGCATTTTTAAAAAGGCAAATTGAAAAAAAAGTAGCAAAATAAGTTAAAAAAAAACATATAGACTAGAAATACATACAAATAATAACATAAAAACATACAAGTGAAATTAAAGTTTAAACATTTGGACGCTGTGAAGAGATGACATGACTTTTGCTCTCCTGGTAAACTTTCAGAACTCAAATTCACTCTGAGTAGATGGCATTTTACCTGAGCTTTAAAAGCTTGTAACTCTGCTTGAAGCTCATTAATCTTTGCCTCTTTTTTCTGCAATTGTGCCTGAGTTTCTTGGTGGTCCGTAAACTCTTTTTCAAACTGAAAAGAAAAAAAGAAATGAGAGGAAAAAGAGAGATGGAAATGAAAAAGCACTATTTATAGAGAAAAATGACTGTAATCATCTGTCAAGAGAACATAAACTTTTATGAAAGGAATGGCAGATTTTTGCTAAGTCACCCACAGCCTTTCTCTAAATCCTACCAAAGTCATTTGCAAGGGATCAGACAAAGCCAGAGACGGGGTCCATGACCTTCTCCTCTCAGCAGAGGAAACCAGCCTATAGTTATCTGCAACCCTGGCATTTTTCTTAAAAGTCCTCAAATATCATTGAGACTTTGTGTAAAATAATAGAGAGAAAAGCATTGTACTGAGTTCTCTGACCCATACCTGCAAAAATGTATACTTGAAATTTACCTGGAGTTTATCAATATGACTTAAAAGAATTTCATTTTAATATTTATTGTTTATTAATAAATAATTCTATTAGATAACTGCATCAATTACTTTTTTCTTACAACACCAGGAGATTTAAGAACCCTGATGTAGGCTCTAACCTTCAACAATTTTCAAGAATAAAGTCTGTCTTATTTATTATGAATCTGCTGGAGATTAATCTTTGGGAGATTAAAGATAAATTAATCTTTCAAACTTCCTAGTGAGAGGAAGGTAAATAGGAAGGTAAATTTGGTGACTCCAGTGAGTTTTCAAATTTACATAGCCAATCATACCAAGTTCCCATCTTGCATTCAAATAGCCTACTATCATTATGACTGAAAACCTCTCCTAACAGAGGTAAACTTAAATAGGGTATTGTCTCATAATCAAAAACAAGTACTTGACTCTGCTTTATAAAATGGGGTGGAGGAAATCAATCAGTTAAAAATAATACAAATACTTCACAAAAGTAGCCTGAAACTTTAAAATACAATCAATCCTCAATAAGGAAAGTAACAACAATATAGAATTCAACAGTTTACAAAGGGCTGTATGCATCTTATTCTGACCTTAACACAGAGGCCATTACTAGTCCCTCATCATACAGCTAGTAAGTAAAAGATTTAGAGAAAAAGCCAGATTTTGTGTCTTTAAAGTCTGAGTTATTTAGATGAAAGCACACTACCTTCCTACAATTAATGTCTAGATAATGCTTTATTGTTTCTTTGTTATCTAAACTGATAAGCCAATCCCTGTCCAATCTTCCTTTATCTGTTGAATAACTAAGTCACTATCATATATTAAAGTCCCCCCATCTCCCAGCATCAAAAGCCTTTGAGAAGTCATCTTTTCTATTTGGCTTCCGATGACTGCTCAGTCGATGTTTATTGCTGTGTAGCAAGAAATTTTAAAAATTAAATTATTCTTGTGAGAGTAAGAATAAAAAAGTCTTTTTCACAATATAAATATGTATGCTATTATATTTCATAGGCCTTAGAATGAGACTCAGAAAAATAAATAATTGTGTAGGGGAACAAAGATAAAACTATCAAAACAACTAGTCATAATTAGTATACACTAAGGGAATTTAATAAATTAAATTGACTATACTGAAAGTATCTGTATTATCAAAGAGAAAAATAGCTATATAAACTTTGCTTTAGCATTTTTATAATATCTATAGGCAAATCACAGTAGCCTTGGGGATAAAATGAATCTCCATTAAAGACGTACTTTATAAAAACTGATATGGTAGCCTTCTTCTCCAAAAAGAGTTACTAGAGCAATATTACGCTTACAATATTACACGCAAAAATGTCAAGAAACACAGTTAAGGTTGAGGCTCTGCTTAATTTTATTCCCTAGGGTAAATGTATTAGTGCATCTGTACAAGAAGGTTGATAATTCAATATTCTCTATGTACTTTCTGACATTTCTGGTCTTCATTTTTCAAATTTATGCACCAAAATAAAGAATGTGTCTAGCAGCTCTGATAGCTTCCTGCCTAAAGCAAAGTATTTACATGTGTCCTTATAAAGCTATCAGAAAGAAGTTCTTGCTGATATATACAAAATGGCATGGCAGTAGAAATCTTTTATGGAACAAACAATATTTTCTGAATATACCTAAGACACATAACTTCTGACTAAAAGGAGACAACTAACCTTGAACAAGGTCTTTCTTCTACTTACTTTTAAAGCTTGCAATTTTAAAACAATGTATTGAGAAAGTTACCATGTTTAATACCACTCATATAAACTATATACATAATAATTATTTTAAAAGCAAATTTATACTACCTGTGATAAATCCAAATCACGTACTTGGAAGTTTCCTACTACTTTCTGATGAAGAGCAAAAATTCTTACTGAGCTTAGAATATAAAGTTGGGTGAGGGGTCACTTGACAGCACAGACATCTATCAGCTGTAACACTTATGACACTTAATTTAAATGATCCATTGTTTCCCCACTAGACTGGGTACTTCAGGGCAACAAGAATATCATATTTGTAGCTGTAATCCTAGCCTGCAACCAAAGGTCTGAGATATAATACCTCTCAGAAAGTGTTTGCTGAACCTTAGGACATCTTAGGAAATTTACAAAGTTTTTCATAACTACTAACTTAAAAAAAAGTGCCTACCATTGGCAGTTACGTTTTAGCTTAAAAGTTTATAAAAACCATATAGTTTCCTCAGGATTTACTTAAAGCCTGATACAACAAAAATGTAGACTCTTTAGCACGGTGCCTAACCCATAGTAAGTGTTCATTTAGTATACATTTGTAGAGGTGGTGGTGGTAGTAATTATTATTTCTCTAACCAGTCCTATGACTGCAAACCAGAGTGACTACCTAAAATGTCAAGAAAACAACAACTCCCCACCCACCCCCCAAAAAAACCAACAAAATGTAAAATAGCTACATGCTAAGCACAGATAAAAGCACAAAACACCATCGTAAAGAAGAGTGGGGAATGGAGAACGGTCAGCAATACTGCCAGGCTGAAACAAATGAAATGGGCAATATCCGATACTTCTGACCTAGGGAAATGATATCACACATGGTTCAACCTGATCTAAAATGAAGCAATTTCAATCAAAACAACAAGCAAGTTAAGCTTTCTCTTAAAATTTTTTGATATAATTTCAAACACAAGGGCCTAAATTATATGATTTCTTGAGAAATATATCAATTGTAAAATTCTGACTATATACATTTTGTTCAATCATTCAGTCATTCAAAAATAATTTTTTAGTTCTTAGGCCAGAAATTGTGATAGGTGCTGGGATAGTGAATAAAGCAAACAAAAAACCCTCAGAAAATTTACTCTAGAGAGATAAACGACAACGCATTCATATATACACTCATAAATACATAATAAACTAGGTAGCATGTAAAATGATAAATACAGCAAAAGAAAAATAACAAAAGCAGCATAGCTAAATTTTTTAAATATAATGGTTTAGAAGTGCTCCGTGGAGGACGATGCCCGAAACAGGCAAAGCAGAAAGCAGGAACAATGAGCAAAGGCCCTGAGGCAGATGCACACCTGCAGTGAGTGGCTCCCCAAATATTCTTGCAAAGTTAGTCCAAGTTACTTACTTTCTTGTAAAATTCTGATGCTTTCTCTTCAGACTCTTCTAATTTCACTTGATCTATGCAAATTTCTAAAATTGCAAGGACAGGAAATTTTAAATTGCAGTACTTCTCAAATTCATTATGACTTTAAAAGTTTAGAAAGAAAAAAAAAATCATCGAAAACATTTAGAACAGTGCCAGTAATACAATAAGCAAAATGGAGAAACATATTACAATGCTGTAATGAAGAAGAATTGTCTAAACATAATCACAAAAGCATAAAACATAAAGAGAAAGACAAACCCTACCATAGTTCTAAACTTAGGCAAAAGGAGGAGAAGTTCAACTATAACATACAATACTCAGAGGTTTCTATCATCAGTTCAGGACTATTTTGGAAGAGAAAGAGAAGATGAAATCCAACACAAGACAGGAAAATGGGCCGTAGTAATCACTGTGTTGTACACCTGAAACTAATATAATATTGTATGTCAACTGTAATTGAAAAATTAAAAATGATTGAAAAAATAACAAAACTACAAATTGCTAAGACATATGAATGAATACTTCATTTTCCCCAATAATATGACAATATAAAAATTTTACTGAGAAATAGCAAAGATTAAATGACCCATAATGTCAAATTGGGAGATGGCACAGAGAAACCAACTTGCCAACACAATAGTAGTATGAATATCTAACTTCATTAATGAGAAAGTAGGCAACATGTACTAAAATTTAAAATGTGAATTTTCTTTCATCCAGAAATTCTATTTCTAAGACTTTGTCTTTAAGAAGGAATATTTATTAAAATATTGTTGTTAGATAAAACTAAAATTACTTGCCCAGCAATAATAGATTAAATAAACTATGCTATATTTTCACACAATGGGATATTAAGCAGGAACAGTGACTTACATGGATTTCCCATAATGTATTTTATCCCTTCTTTGATTTTTTAAATGAAAGTAATACATGAATATGGCTGTAAAAAAACATTACAGAAGGGCTTATAATGAAAAGTAATAGTGAACCAAATCAACTGACTGAAATCTGAACCCCACTCCCTAAATGCTACCACTCAACGCTTTCTGTATTAGATTATTCTGGTGGTTCATTTCTTAATTCTAAATAAAATGTCCATATCATTATTTCTTATCTATTTAAGACATTATAGATAACATTCTGCTACAAAAGGTCAAAACTGTGTTCCTATCTAACCCCATTTTTCATAATTTTACTTTCTAAATTGCCTGGCTCTGTAGCACTAAATAAATACTTAAACTTTTGATTCCTGTTAGAGACAGTATCTCTTGATTTTCACTATAATACATAGTTATCTGTGTCCCATACAAACATCTGTCTCCCCAATTACTCAGTCTTCTCTCATCTATTCCTATCAACACTCCTCTGTATTTGTATTATTCAGTGCTTATAAGGTTATTCTAAATATGTAATGTCAATAAATACAATAAATTCACTCTCACTGTATAAATATATGTTTCACTTACATAGGCAAGCAGTGTTCAAAGATGACACTCCCTTTCTATGTCCTATATGCAGCAAGAGTTGAATGTCAAAACCACCCATGTACTCAAGAAAGAAATGTTCCTAACGTCCAGGAATAAATTGTCTTTTCAAATACTATTCAAAAATCATTTCACATTTCGAGTTTTTACTTGAAAGCTTGAATTTTATCATTGGCAACAAATTCTGTCACTCCTTTTCCTTGAAGATACTGATACACTTCATTTCGTTTTTAAGAAAGTGTGTGCTAAACATTTGAGTCTGTGTAGTCACAGTCTGTATGACAACCATTCTTTCTGTGTAAAACACAAAGCCAGTTCCGCTGACACTCACACACTTGGATGAATATGTTCTCACTGACCTCTGGTATACAGCAGAAGTGCTGCATGTGTACATCTCATTTTCTCACACACAATAGTAAAACGATGTGTCCTCAGGGAAGATGTTTAATAAAATACTGTTTAGGTCTTTATCAAGGACATTCTTAAGCAAAAAATGGCAGATTTTATTGCTTTGTCTTGCTTTACTGAGAGGGAATAACACAATGGCTAATAAAATGGTGCCACTGCCTTGATTCATAACAAAGTGCTAGCACTTCTACCCATCACTGGTTTGCATCATCAGGGCAAATACCACACAGTAAAAAAAAGATAAATTATGTGTTAATAATATTATGAAAATAGTTTTAACTATTGAAATCCCTGAAAAGGGTATCAATGACCTCAGAAGTCTACAGACCCCTCTATGAGAATATTCTAGAGCTAATGAGGAGGGAGATGCAGAGGGGAGATAAGATATTCCCGTTTAAATAATTAAAAAATACTCACCAACAAACTGACTTAAATCTAAATCTAGCCTTTTTCGATATGTGAAGTCTGGATCCATGCCATCTCTATGCAATACAATCTGAGATACACACTCATCGATTAATTTGAAGTACTGTTGCCTAAACCAAGGAAAAGAATAAGTATCCACTCAATTTATTATTGTAACTTTACATCAAAACAGAACATTTTCGTGGGCTGGATTTAAAGTTCACTAATTTACTTAGTATATATAGTTCAACAGTTAACATAACATATTTAGCATAGCAGTAACAGTAAATACAATTACCTTATCACTTTCCTTCTAATGATTTTAAGACATTATAGATTTTATAATCTTTTAGCAAATACAGTGCCTTAAAGATGATTTCCTTATACATGTCAGAACCTTGACTTCATTAGTAGGCAGTAAAAGAAAGAATATTAACATAAGCAAGATATGTGTTCCAAAGTAGTCCTCAATAAAGATCAACCAACCACCGTACCACATGAAAATAGCTACTATTAATTAATTTTATTAATAAAAACAAAAAAATATTTTCTAAAACAGTTCCTGGAAGGTTCTTCAAACCATACAGTATACTGTTATAGAATGTATGTGGAATCAAATTAAAAACCTATACTATAAATTATATATAATATCAAATAAATATGCTGCTCACAAAAATTAGGAAATATTTCAAAATGAATATGAAGCAATAAAAAAAAGAAGCATTTGATTTTCTTTTTATTAAACAAGAACATCAGAAAAGCAAACAAGTCAAAGAAAGTTGTTCAAGTAAGCAAATGAGATGCAAAACCAACTGTTATTTCATTAGTGAAAATGCACTGTACAGAAGACTGAAAGTACTGGAGTTTCTGCACGTTTCCTGATCCCCTAATTTTTGTGAGCAGTGTATTTCTTACTCAAAACAAAGCTGGATAAACTTAGCGTAACAATTTTTGGAGAAAACTAAACTAAAATGTCCAAATAGGGTTCATGTAATTATTACAATTCAGTCCACTTATGTGTATAAAAGCTAAATAAATAACATCCCTTAAAACTCAAGCCAGCACATGAAAGAAATATCTAGAAAAATTTTATAAACAAAACCAAATTAAAGTGATAGAGAGGATAGACACTATTCTAATGAGGTACCGTCCTCTCAAGCCACACACACCCCCACGACTTATTCCTTCCCTCAGTAACTTTTTACAGTTTTCCACTCCAAACCTTCTTCACCATGTAGTGTGTGATGGTCTCTCTACTCTCTTAGGCTTTCCTACCCTATAAACTATCATGCACCACACTTGACCTATTTATGCTACATATAATAAATCATCTATTATATTCAATAAGATTTACTATATCTTAACATTAGCAAAAACACTAATGATCATTAACTATCAGAGTAAAAATGTTCAAGACAGTGTTCCTAGGTACAAATCAAAGCAAAAAGATATTATCAACCTCTTGCAAAAAAATAATCTCCCATCCTCTAATATTTTAGCCATAATCACATTGACACTAAAAGTACATAAACTTCACACATATTTATATCTATCACACTTGCAGATTTAGATGATGCATGCACTTCTATTCTTTTTAGTCATTCAATACCATTCTAATGTTGTTTTAATAAAAATATTTTAAATTAACACAAGCTATTTACATCATTTAAAAAATCATTTCACTATTTTCCCGACTTCACACTCCCAGTTATGAACTCATTTATAAAGTAGCTGAAATTTTGTGCAAAAATATCTTTCAGGAAGGCAATATTAGCAAAGAATAGTTCTCGATTTCCAGAAATATAAATTGAGAAAATAATCTGTGAGTGATACTGGCGAGTTAGTGAACATGTCAGAGGAGTGTGGGAATCATCTTAATCCAGAGATGAACACAAATTGTTATTACTTACTGATAACAAGCCAGTTTAGAGGATATTTTAAAAATCACATTCACTTTCTCTGCAATATGTTTTTTACAAAATACCAGAAATTATCTCCCATGCACATTCAACTAGCATGGTATTCTGCACATGGTGAACCACTAATTATTTGTTTCAGAATTAAATGTGATCTTCTACTCCACCTTCTCATTATCTCGCTGCATTTCAATTTTCTTGGTTGGCAGGGGCCGCCTTGACAGACATTCTCCAATCAAGTTCCACTGCAGTAAGATTTCCTCATGTTCCAAATGTGAAAGTGAGCAGATATTCTAATTTTCTTATCTCCTAATTCTTTTAAACCAGACTATTTTGCATTCTGAAATCTATTTATTCTGTACCTAATCCATTTATTTTAAAAAACTAAATTAATTATGTTTATTCATATCAATAATAGTTTAAAATGTTCACCAAACAAAATATGTTCAGATAATAGATTTCTGAAAGGCAAAATTCAGATCCATCTGAGATAGTGATACCAAAAACTGAATGTAAGACCAACAAGATTCATATAACTATATAACAAAAAGTGAATTTTACTGTATGTAAGTGCAAAATGAAAGTATGACAAAAATTTTATGTAAATGACATAATTCTGACTTAATCTTGTTATAAAAGTATAGTCTCTTTATAAGAACAAAAACAACACATGAAATGATGAGAATTATTCATGGACCATGGGGAAAAACAGAAGGAATGGTTTGGACTACAACAGCCATAGAAGAACCATGCCTTCACTGCAACCATATTTGGAACAAAGACCTGAGGATTAAAGAGCCAATAAGAAAGCAACATTAGTGCCATGGCCAGGTGACTCACTGAATAAAATGTCCTCCCAGAAGGCCGAGGTCGTGGGTTCGACCCCAAGTCAGGGCAAGAAAGAGAAGCAATCAATGAATGCACAACAAAGTGGAATGAGTTGATGCTTCCCTCTCACTCTCAAATCAATGGAAAAAATTTGAAAGAAGGGAGGGAGGGAGGGAGGGAGGGAGGGAGGGAGGGAGGGAGGGAGGGGAAAGGAGATTAGATGTGAATCATTTTTAAAAGTGATATTCAAAAGGTGACCAAAATAAAATAACTACACCTCTATGCTTCACTAATGTCACTACGGTAATGCTATAGTTTAGTGTTTCTGACACTACTGATCCTTCTGATAGGACTGATCTCCTGAGCATGCACCAGGATGGTTGTGCTTTGTAATGTTTTGAAATTAGACAAAACCTCTTGTCCTCTTGGAACACAGCTGAAGGGATTAAGGTCACAAGAAAGATAACTTCCCACCTACCCCTGCAGCATTCAAGACACACAGGAATTGTTGAAAGCAAATATCAGTGTTAAATTCTTGAAAACCAAGGTCGCTGGCTCAAGCAAGGGGTTACTCGGCCTGCTGAAGGCCCACCGCGGTCAAGGCACATATGAGAAAGCAATCAATGAACAATTAAGGAGTCCCAATGAAAAACTGATGATTGATGCTTCTCATCTCTCTCCGTTCCTGTCTGTCTGTCCCTATCTATCCCCCTCTCTGACTCTCTCTCTGTCCCTATAAAAAAAAAAATTCTTGAAAACTCAAAGAGCTTTAAACAACTAGACAGAACCAACCATACAGGGATCAAGTAAAGGATGGGGTTACTTTAGAAAAAATGAAAGTTTCAATTTCACTTTTAAGTAAATTTGGATGATAAATATAATATCCCAATAAACAGGGCACTTATATTTTAAAATCTTATGTAACTAATGTATTAGTATTGTTTATCTAGCATTTATAAAATGGTTAAATAAACTTTTATTTTTAATAAACTATTAGAAGAAAATTAACCATCACAGCTAAACTCATATTTTACAATGCCAATGGGATACCTACAAAGGGAGGAGCTATGATGGATGATCTGTTCTTATCCCAAAGAACTGAAAAGCTTTAACCTTTTTTGACTCATTCTGTTCTCGTCAGGCACACCAAAAGGTCTAGGTATACTCGGGCATCGCCCAGAGGACAGGGCCTAAATGAGACAGGTCTAGCAAATCCTTCTTGTGGAAATTAGAATAAGAAAAGACCTACTGCCCACAGTGCTTGAGAATGCAACTTCAGCACAGCTAAATTGGTGGAAACAAAAATGGTTTTATATTTAAAAATCTCAGCTTTCCTCATAAAACAGTAATAAAAGTGAAAAGAGGATATTGAGAACATTTACTGAACATAAAACCATGTGCCAGGCATTTGGCTAGGAGTTTTACCCACAGTACTAATATTCCATTTTCATAGTGACCCAGGCAAGTTAGGTGCTGATACCCATAGATAGTTACACATAGGCAAGGTACAGACAGAATAAACAGTTTATGAATAAGGTCAAGATGGTTAGGACATAAATGACTTTCCACCTTACTTTTCTGATACACCAGCAACATCAAACATACCTATATTATTAAGGAACTCTCTTAATAAAAGCAAAGTTTAAGTGCCTTTTATGTAACTTATAGAGAAAACTCATCATTATTCCTACTGCCTAAAAACTAACCAGAAAATATTATCCATCACATGATAAAGTAGTAATTTATTGCTAGTTTATATGTTCATGCAGATGAAAAGTTGTAAACAAGAATCCACTGGAGCTTAAAAAATAATAGTAAGATCATTTTACCATCATCTAGCTAAATATATACCCAGAGGAAACACCACATTCTATAACTTAGTATTATAACAAAAATAAAAATCTTAAAATTACTTGACTGCCCAAATCAAACACTGAGTAAACTTCACAATTACAATTTTATCAGTAAGTAAAATATTAGAATATAGCTTTCTCTTACCTTATAAAACAATCATTTCGAATCAGTAAAAGATGCTGAAGAATAGAAATAAAATATTTCTCTGCTCTAGTTTCCTTAACTGTGCTCCACACCATGTTGTAAACATCATATGCTTCAGTAAATTGATTAAGGAATATGTGGAATTATTTATCCTACACTGAACTGAAATAACAGGACATAGAGTTTGCTCTGTAAGACTTCTAAAGATTATTGTGTGTCTTACCCGAAAATAGGCATCACGCATATTCAACAAATGATCAAACATAGGTAATTAGAACTGAGAGTAGAGGGAAAATTCTGTGCAAAAAAATGACATGATACTTTTTGTATTCTCTACAATTAATTTGACCAATCTCCCTATCTGGAGCAAAGATGCTGCTGGCAGCTAGTGCAGTGAGCAGCTGGCTGTGATCACTGTACTGGGTTCTGGGGCTGCCCTGACCAAGAGAGCATTACCTACCAGGGAGAAGCCCCAGGGGAGGACCGGAACCTGGTGGGTCTCTGAGAAAGCACGGACATCTGCAGACGCACAGTTAACAAGGCCCACATGAGTATGTACCCAGGGTGTAGGGCAGGAGCTAACCAGTAGGCTAAGGTCTCCTAATTCTTACTGCTGGAGAGCATTGGGAGAGGGGAGGGGGGCGGGGAGGGGAGGGGAGGGGAGGGGAGGGGAGGGGAGGGGAGGGGAGGGGAGGGGAGGGGGAGGGGAGGGGAGGGGAAGGGGAGGGGAGGGGAAGGGAAGGGGAGGGGAGGGGAGGGGAGGGGAGGGGAGGGGAGGGAAGGGAAGATTATATTCATACACATTAGAGTCTGGTCTAACTAATAAAATTAGAAAGGTTTATACAATTATACTTCTCATTCATAAAGGTTAGATTTTTATATTGTTTATATAGAAATAGCTTCAGAAATTTTAATATTTTATGGGATAAAGGTCAGTTGGTTGTGGTTTAGTAGTAATTTTACATATCCGTCTAGACCGTAGAACAAAAGGATATTCAAGTTCAGCTCTAATATCGTCCAGACGATGAAAGAACTCAATCAAGTCTTCTTCCATATGCTCATCAAAAACTTTAAGCTGGATATCCAGACCATCATTCCTAATACATTTTAAATTCTGGGGATATCAAACAGAAATTACGATGAACACCTTTTCCATAATGCAAAAATAGATAAAAACAGAAACGGAAACCAACTACTCAACTTGATTTATTGCATTCAAACATTTAAAGTGTTAAATACTCAAACATCTTATCTGGATTTAAAAAATAGATTTTAATATTCAAGCCTTTTTGTCCCACAGATAAATTATTCTTGAAGGTAATTTATCTAAATTTTCCCCTTCTCAAGTACTCCTCTAATTTAAATATTAATAAGGAGTCTGCAGGGCACCTACTGGCAATATCTCTTTCAATCCACAACGCATAAATTCATTTCTGATGTGAAGCCTGAAGTCCAAGTCATCAGGAGAGGTAACAAGGGCATTGATGAGCTGCATGCAAGCTACCTAGAACAGATTACACAGCCAGTTAGACTCGGATTCCAACAGTTAAAAGACAAGTAGTAGAGGCCCTGGCCGGTTGGCTCAGTGGTAGAGCGTCGGCCTGGCGTGCAGAAGTCCCAGGTTCGATTCCCGGCCAGGACACACAGGAGAAGCGCCCATCTGCTTCTCCATCCCTCCCCCCCTCCTTCCTCTCTGTCTCTCTCTTCCCCTCCCGCAGCCGAGGCTCCATTGGAGCAAAGATGGCCTGGGCACTGGGGATGGCTCCTTGGCCTCTGCCCCAGGCGCTAGAGTGGCTCTGGTCGCAACAGAGCGACATCCCAGAGGGGCAGAGCATCGCCCCCTGGTGGGCAGAGCGTCGCCCCTGGTGGGCGTGCCGGGTGGATCCCGGTCCGGCGCATGCGGGAGTCTGACTGTCTCTCCCCGTTTCCAGCTTCAGGAAAATACAAAAAAAAAAAAAAAAGACAAGTAGTACAACTGAAGCCAAGGTCTTCCTTCACAGGAGAGGCTAAAACAATAACTCTTATGTAAAATATTTTAGTCAACTATAAATTATATGAGAATTATAGTTTCAGTAGAGAATTTTTTTATTTTTCAAGTAGTCAGAGGTTCTTGTGGGAGAGGTAGAGAAACATTAGGCATCAGCATTGTTCCATAAAAAAAAAAAATGTACTCTAACCAAAAGTTAAGTTCTTGTTTAAAAATGTCATATCATACACATATAACACAAAATAATCACATCCACGTTGAAAAACTGTAAATTTCTAATAGAAGGCTAATACGTAAAATAGGGTAATAAAATAATTTTCCATTCATCAAGAGAAATCCAAAAACCCAAATACTTCAAAGTCAACAAGTGTCCTGAATCTGGTTAAAGGGGTTGTTATTACTAAAAACTATATTATGAACACTACACAATTAATTACTAGAAGTTAATTTATCTGGCAGTGGTTCTTGCCCTTTGGCAAAAATTCAAAATTACTGTGTGTAATCACAAATGCATAATAAAGAAATGACATAGTTATATTTATTTTTTTTTTTTTTTTTTTTTTTTTTTTTTTGTTTTTTTTTTTTTTGTTTTTTTTTTTCATTTTTCTGAAGCTGGAAACAGGGAGAGACAGTCAGACAGACTCCCGCATGCGCCCGACCGGGATCCACCCGGCACGCCCACCAGGGGCGACGCTCTGCCCACCAGGGGGCGGTGCTCTGCCCATCCTGGGCGTCGCCATATTGCGACCAGAGCCACTCTAGCGCCTGAGGCAGAGGCCACAGAGCCATGCCCAGCGCCCGGGCCATCTTTGCTCCAATGGAGCCTTGGCTGCGGGAGGGGAAGAGAGAGACAGAGAGGAAAGCGCGGCGGAGGGGTGGAGAAGCAAATGGGCGCTTCTCCTATGTGCCCTGGCCGGGAATCGAACCCGGGTCCTCCGCACGCTAGGCCGACGCTCTACCGCTGAGCCAACCGGCCAGGGCATAGTTATATTTATTAATTAGTATATAACTTAAACGATGAAAATTAAAACTCACTGTATTTTTCAGTTCAGGTTTAATATTTCAACTTCCAACATTTACATCTTTTTTTCCTGGCCTGAAATATATCGTTCATCATCTAAAATCCATAGAAGCAAGATTATCTCTAGAGAAGCAAAAGTATGCTTTCCTGTTGCCGATGTTATTTTTCTAAGTCTACATTCTACCAAAGTCTAGCAAGAAGGACGGGCTTACTGATCAATGTTTAACCTCATGCTGTTCCCTAAATTGTCCTTTCTCTATCCCTCAAGGCAAGGTTTATATGAATATAAAATAACATTTTTGGATTAAGACACCAATAGGGGTCTTAGTCCCTGCTGGTCGAAATATATAGCAATCATTGTATTTTATATATAAATGCTAAAATCTGACCAGCATCTTTCTACTGTCAAAACTTAGGACTGATTAAAGTGAGGGTGGGAAATGTGGCAGAAAAAGAGAGGAAATAAAAACATTTAAAAAAAAAGAAAAGAAAAAACTTTGAAAAGAGCAATCTTCCCAGTATAGATTCACTGACCTGTAACCAGTTCATGTCAAAAAGTCAAGTTTAAAATACATTCTTTCCACTTCCTTGCCAGACATTACCTGTGATACTCACAAATGTTTTTCTCAGAAATATAATTTTAAAAGATCAAAGACTAATAAATTATTTTTCTATACAGTCAGAGAAATTAAATCAGTCTTAGTCACCAGGTTTCTGGAAAAGATGTAAATTATCACCACACCAACAAAGCCACAAAAATAAGTAACAAAAATTAACACCAAATACCACCTAAGTAGAGATGTGTAGAGAAATAAAAGCATGAAATTGAGAAAGAAAAAATTAGGATAATTCAAAGTATTTCCAGAAAGCATTAAAAAAGGCAATTCTCCATAAAATAAAAAACAGGAAATTGATTTAAGTTGAAGTAATGAATTTTGTTCTATAAAATTTCCTCCCCATTTCTAAAAATTCACCATCATGATCTATAAACTCTTTGATTAATTTATATTTATATTAATTATGCAAACATATCTGTGAATATATACAATTATACAGCAAAATGTATCATTTCCTTACAGATAAAAAATTTTATAATCATGCTAAAGAGTTCCTCCTACATTTTAACACATATATTGTCGTATCATACAATTTCACGCTAATACAGCATACCGGCAGAACTGGGTAGCAAATCAATTCCAAGAGATCCCGAAAAATGGTCATGAACTTAAAGGTACCCCAGATGTGCTCCTGCCCAGATGAAGGTAAACAGGTACAGTGACTACAAATAAACTATATACTATGAGAGATATAACTAAATAGAAACAAGGACAGCTTAGTGTAATGGTACAGACCCCTAATGGTTAATAGGAAGGCAGCTGATGAAGAAGAGAACCAAGATGTTGCAAACAGAGGAATTAACATGTTCCAAGACACAGGCTCTTGTTGAATTACAAGGAAGTCAGGTTTCCTAAGTAGTTTGTAGGATGAGAAGGGGGACAGCACAGAAGTTAGTGGAGATGAGGCTGGACAGAGACAGGACAGATGAGGCATGGCCTGTATGACAAGTCAGAAAACTCAGATGCAGCTAGAAAAAGTGGAAATCACAAAGGAGTATGCAAAGAAGAGTCAATAATAGAGGCAATAGATACAAGTTAAGAAATTATTGTAGAATATTTATAGAAAATGTCATTTATTAAGATGGGCCCTGGCCAAGGGCACAGTGAATAGAGCACTGTCCCAGAGCACCACGGTCAGACCAAGGTCCCCGGCTCAATTCCAAGGGACCCAGCTCATTACCGAGAGTGCTGGCTCACTGGTGGGAGCCCTGGTCGGGGAACATAAGAGAAGCAACAATGATGCAAATGAGTGAAACAATGAGTTGATGCTTCTCCTTCTTTCTCTCTCTCTCTCCTTCCTCCTCTCAGGAAAAAGAAGTAACTGATGAGCGATAAAGAAGGCCTTGAACATTTAAAATATAAAGAAGAAAATCCAGCAATGCCTATGCTAACAAGGGGCTGAGAAAAAGTATTTACCAAGAGTCCTGCCACTTTTGTTGTTCAAGTATATAGGAGGTGGTACCATTAACAGAGTTTTAAAAAATATAAAATACAAGGAGAGAAACAAGTTTTAGAGAATAGAATAAATCCCACTTTTAAAATTGTGAGATTGAAATGTATATTAGGAATAACTCACTCATTAACAAAATATAGTTATTGAATACCTATGGTACCTTGTGTCCCATGAGGATGTTAACAGAATCTCAAAAAATAATAAGTGAGATAGATGTTCATCATAAAGAATTAATCACCCTGCTCTGCCTGATGTACCAAAAATATAGCATATGATGTCCATTAATTTGCATTATGCCACACTAATTGCTTCAATACCAGTTCTGGAACTGAGGAGAAGAAGAAAACAAGGAGCTTCTTTCCTCCTTAGGATTAACTACAGATTCTATCTGGGCATCAGACTGCAGTTCACTTTCTGTTTTACTAGCTCACACATTTCATTCCTTCAAAGCGTATTTATTGGTGCCTACTAGGTATCAGACACTTTGTGTTATGAATACAGAATAGAAACAACTTGGGCCCTGGCTATCACTATGAGAGAGAGGGAAGTCAAGATTTAATTCTAATTTGTTAGGCCTAGACAATTCAAAGAGTAAAAATGTCATTTATTAAGATGGGAAAGACAATTGGAGAAAGGGGCTTAAGAAGAAATCAAGGAGTTCAATTTTGAAGATGTTAAATTAAAAGTATCTATTAATGACCTTTGTCAAAAAGAGTAGAAAAGAAAATTGGACACAGGAGACTTCAGTTCAAGAAAGAGATTACCATAGAAGCAGTATGTAAATACCAAGATCTCAGATGGACCATCTAGAGCAGTGGTAGTCAACCTGGTCCCTACCGCCCACTAGTGGGCGTTCCAGCTTTCATGGTGGGTGGTAGCGGAGCAACCAAAGTATAAATAAAAAGATAGATTTAACTAGAGTAAGTTGTTTTATAGATTTATTCTGCCAAACTTAGCGAAAATCCGACATAAAGTACTTGATAAGTAATTCTTTTTCTTTTTTTTTTTTTTTTCTGAAGCTGGAAACGGGGAGAGACAGTCAGACAGACTCCCGCATGCACCCGACCGGGATCCACCCAGCACGCCCACCAGGGGCGACGCTCTGCCCACCAGGGGGCAATGCTCTGCCCCTCCGGGGAGTCGCTCTGCCGCGACCAGAGCCACTCTAGCGCCTGGGGCAGAGGCCAAGGAGCCATCCCCAATGCCTGGGTCATCTTTGCTCCAATGGAGCCTCGGCTGCAGGAGGGGAAGAGAGAGACAGAGAGGAAGGGGGAGGGGGTGGAGAAGCAAATGGGCGCCTTCCCGGTGTACCCTGGCCGTGAATCGAACCCGGATCCCCCGCACGCCAGGCCGACGCTCTACCGCCGAGCCAACCAGCCAGGGCCGGTAAGTAATTATTATTATATGCTTTAACTTGCTGTAACTCTTTATAAATTTTATAAAGTAAAGTTACTTCCCTACTTTATAAATCACCATTACTGTGGAACCGGTGGGTGGCTAGAAAATTTTACTACTAACAGAGATATAAAAGTGGGCGGTAGGTATAAAAAGGTTGACTCCCTCTGATCTAGAGGGTAGTAGAGAGAGTGTGGGGAAAAAAAAGGAACAGGCCCTGGCCAAGTTGCTCAGTTGATTAGAACATGGTCCCGATATGCCAAGGTTGTGGGTTCAATCCCCAGTCACGGCATATACAAGAATCAACATATGAATGTAAAAATTACTGGAACAAATTGATGTCTCGTTCTCTCTTTTATTCTCTCTCTCAACCTCCCCTCCTTTCTCTCTCTCTTCCTGAAATCAATACATTTAAAAATTTTTTTAAAAGGACAAAGAACTGATAGGGCATTTCAACTGCAGGTTTCAATTTGTGGATTGAGGAAAGAAAGAGCCAGCCGTGAGGTAGAAGACAAGCAGATTTTCCACAAAGTGGCATTCTGAAAATATGGGAGAAAAGTGTCTCAACAAAGAACATGATCAACTGAGTCAAGTGCTCTAACAGGTCAAATAAGATGGCTAATCAATTACCACTGTATTTGCCAAATCGGTGATTGGAGAAGAAGAGTTTCTACAAAGGGGACGGTTGCGGTTCCAAGTGAAAAAACACTTGTCTCCCACGTGTACCACATGCAACTAGTGAACAAATTTATAGTTAAAATATGTTCTTAATATTCACCTTGCTCCAAATGCATCTCTCTCTGTACAGGAAATACTTCTTCTCAACCTTTGGTTTAAGCAACCCTACGTAAGACACTTCCTTCCTTTCGCTGTTAGATCACAGATTCAATCTAATCATTTGAAAAGCAAATACTTGAAAGCTCACGTTGATACTCTTGTTCCAGTTACAAAAAAGAGACCTTACATAAGAAATGGTATTTTGAACATAACTTCTGGCTGGAAGGATATGTGCCCGTCTCAGACTTGGCATCATTGTGGATGTCCTCAGGGGCAGCAGCACACAGAAGCCGCACCAGGACTGAGACGGAAAAGGGCCACACAGTCAAAGATCAGGAAAATGAGCAGCCAAAATGGTAACTACAAAGACTGGGACAAATGTCAGCAGTGCTGTAAACTAGGAAGTAAAGGCACACAACAGGGGACAATAAAGTAAATAAACTGCACACAGTCATTTCATATATTCAATATGAGGAACAGAGCTGGTCAAAGGCAACTTTAAGAACAAGGCAAATGATCAAAGGAAAATCATTAGAAGCAGAAAGAGGTTAACAGTAAAACAGAGGAACATGCCAGAATCTATATTATTTAATCAGTAAAATAGCTTTCTGTCCTTGAAAGAAAGTGAGGTTTCGTCAGACATGAAGACGCATCACCCAAATTTCCTCTAGTACACAATCAACTGTCACTGCTATGCTCAGTGCAAATATCAGAAAAACTAAGCACTTTAGGTATTTTTAACCTTTGCTTTCTGACTCTTTCTGGACTTAATTTTTTTCCCCTGTTTATCTTATTTTTCTTAACTTTAATGCAGTGACATTGATAAATCAGGGTACATATGTTGAGAAAACAACTCCAGATTATTTTGACATTTGATTAGGTTGCATATCCCTCACACAAAGTCAAATTGTCTTCCCTCACCTTCTATCTGCTTTTCTTTGTGCCCCTCCCCTCTCCCTACCCCAACCTTCTCCTTTCTTACCCCCACCCCTTCCCACAACCTCTCCCCCCTGTTACCATCACATTCTTGTCCATGTCTCTGAGTCTCATTTTTATGTCCCATCTATGTATGGATTCATATAGTTCTTAGTTTTTTCTGATTTACTTATTTCACTCTGTATAATGGTATCAAGGTCCGCATCCATTTTATTGTAATGATCTGATGTTATCATTTCTTATGGCTGAATAGTATTCCGTAGTATATATATACCAAGGCTTTTTAATCCGCTTGTCCACTGACGGACACTGGGGCTGTTTCCAGATCTTCGCTATTGTGAACAATGCTGCCATAAACATGGGGTTGCATTCCTTCTTTTGAAACAGTTCTATGGTGTTCTTAGGGTATATTCCTAAAAGTGGGATAGCTGGGTAAAAGGCAGTTAGATTTTTAATTTTTTGAGGAATCTCCATACTGTTTTCCACAGTGGCTGCACCAGTCTGCATTCCCACCAGCAGTGCAGGAGGGTTCCCTTTTATCCACATCCTCGCCAGCACTTATTCTGTGTTGTTTTGTTTATGAGCGCCATTCTGACTGGTGTGAGGTGATATTTCATTGTGGTTTTAATTTGCATTTCTCTAATGATTAGTGATGTTGAGCATTTTTTCATATGCCTAATGGCCATTTGTATGTCCTCTTTGGAGAAGTGTCTATTCATTTCTTTTGCCCATTTTTTCACTGGATTGTCTTCCTGCTATTAAGATTTACAAGTTCTTTATAAATTTTGGTTATTAACCCCTTATCAGATGTATTGCCAAAAATGTTCTCCCATTGTGTGGTTTGTATTTTTATTCTGTTCATATTGTCTTTCGCTGTACAAAAGCTTTTTAGTTTGATATAGTCCCATTTGTGTATTCTGTCTTATATTTCAATTGCCTATGGAGATAAATCAGCAAATATATAACTGCGAGAGATGTCAGAGAGCTTAGTACCTATCTTTTCTTCTAAGACACTTAAGGTTTCACGGCTTACATTTAAGTCTTTTATCCATTTTGAGTTTATTTTTGTGAATGGTGTAAGTTGGTGGACAAGTATCATCTTTTTGCAGGTAGATGTCCAATTTTCCCAACACCATTTGTTAAAGAGGCTGTCTTTACTCCATTGTATGCCCTAACCTCCTTTGTCAAATATCAGTTGTCCATATAGCTGTGGGTTTATTTCTGGGTTCTCTGTTCTGTCCCATAGATCTATATGCCTGTTCTTATGCCAGTACCATGCTGTTTTGAGTACAATGCCCTTGTAGTATAACTTGATATCAGGAAGTGTGATACCTCTCACTTTATTCTTCTTTTTCAAGATTGCTGGGCTATTCGTGTTCCTTTTTGGTTCAATATAAGTTTTTGGAATATGTGATCTTTATCTTTAAAGTATGTCATTGGTATTTTAATTGGTATTGCATTGAATTTATAAATTGCTTTGGGTAATACAGATATTTTAATGATGTTTATTCTTCCTAATCATGAGCACGGTATATGCTTCCACTTGCTTCCTTGATTTCTTTTATCAATGTTTTATAATTTTCCTAGTATAAGTTTTTAGTCTCCTTGGTTAAATTTACTCCTATGTACTTTATTCTTTTGGTTTGTAATCGTGAAGGGGATTGTTTCCTTAATTTCTCTGACTGTTCATTGTTGGTGTATAAAAATGCCTCTGATTTCTGAGTATTAATTTTATATCCTGCCACTTTCCTGAATTCATTTGTCAGGTCCAGTAGTTTTATGACTGAGACTTTAGGGTTTCCTATATACAATATCATATCATCTGCAAATAATGAAAGTTTTACTTCTTCTTTTCCAGCTTGAATGCCTTTTATTTCTTCTTGTCTGATTGCTGTGCCTAGGACTTCAAGGACTATATTGAATAGGAGTGGTGAAAGGGGGCACTCCTGCCTTGTTCCTGATCTTAAGGGGATTGCTTTTAATTTTTGCCCATTGAGTATGATGTTGGCTGTGGGTTTGTCATAGATGGCTTTTATCATGTTGAGGTATGTTCCCTGTACTCCCACTTTGCTGAGGGTTTTGATCATGAATGGGTGCTAGATTTTATCAAATGCTTTTTCTGCATCTATTGAAATTACCATGTGGTTTTTCTCCTTTTGTTTATGTAATGAATCAATTGATTGATTTGCGAATATTGTACCAGCCTTGCCTCCCCAGAATAAATCCCACTTGACCATGTGTGATTTTTTCCATATATTGTTGGATCCAGTTTGCTAATATTTTGTTGAGGATTTTAGCATCTATATTTATCAGAGATACTGGCCTATAATTTTATTTCCTGTGTTGTCTTTGCCTGGTTTTGGAATCAGAATTATGCTCGCCTCGTAAAAGGAGCTTGGAAGTCTTCCTTCCTCTTGAATTTTTTGAAATAGCTTGAGAAGGATAGGAGTTACTTCTTCTTTGAATATTTGGTAGAATTCACTTGTGAAGTCATCAGGCCCAGGACTTTTCTTTGTTAGAAGTTTTTTGATAGCTGTTTCAATCTCATTTGGTGTACTCGGTCTATTTAGATTTTCTGATTCTTCCAGATTGATTTTTGGAAGTTTATATGTTTCAAGGAATTTGCTATTTCATCTAGGTTGTCTAGTTTTTTGGTGTACAGTTCTTCATAGTATTTTCTTACAATATTTTGTATTTCTGTTGTGTCAGTTGTTATTTCTCCACTCTCATTTCTGATTTTACTTATTTGAGTCCTCTCTCTTATTTTCTTGGTGAGTCTAGTTAAAGATTCATCGGTATTGTTTACTTTTTCAAAAAACCAGCTCCTAGTTTCATTGATCCTCTGTATTGTTTCTTTAGCCTCTATTTCATTTATTTCTGCTCTGATCTTTATTATTTCCTTCCTTCTACTACATTTAGTCTTTACTTGCTGTTCTTTTTCTAGTTCTTTTAGATGCAGGGTTAAGTTGTTTAATTGAGCTTTTTCTAGCTTCTTAAAGTGTGCCTATAGTGCTATGAACTTCCCTCTCAGTACTGCTTTTGCTATGTCCCATAAATTTTGAGTTATTATATGCTCATCATCATTCGTTTCTAGGACTTTTTTTATTTCTTCTTTGATTTTATTCTTAATCCATTTATTTAACAACCTGCTATTTAGTTTCCATGTGTTTGAGAATTTTTGAGTTTTTCTATTGTGGTTGATTTCTAGTTTCATGCCACTGTGATCAGAGAAAGTGCTTGATATGATTTCAATCTTCTTAAATTTGTTGAGGCCACTTTTGTGCCCTAACATGTGGTATATCCAAGAGAATGTACCATGAGCACTTGAAAAGAATGTATATTCTGATGCTTTAGGATGAAAGGTTCGAAAGATATCTATTAAATCGAGTTGATCTAGTATGTCCTTTAAGTCTGCTGTTTCTTTGTTAATTTTCTTTCTTGAGGATTTATCTAGTCATGTTAGTGGGGTATTGAAATCCCCTACTATTATAGTATTGCTGTTGATCTCGCCCTTTATATCCATCAAAGTCTGCTTTATATATTTTGGTGCTCCTATATTAGGTGCATAGATATTTATAATGGTTATATCTTCCTGTTGGATTGCTCCCTTTATCATTATGTCGTGACCTTCTTTATCTCTTACTATAGTCTTTGTTTTAAAGTCCATTTTGTCTGATATAAGTATTGCTACCCCAGCTTTTTTTTCATTTCCATTTGCATGAAATGGTTTTTTCCATCCTTTTACCTTAAGTCTATGTGCATCTTTTGTTTTAAGGTGTGTCTCTTGTAGACAGCATATGCACGGGTCCTCTTTTCTTATCCATGCAACTACCCTATGTCTTTTGATTGGATCATTAAATCCATTTACATATAAGGTTATTATTAATATGTAGTTGTTTCTTGCCATTTTATTCTTTAAAGGTGTATTCCTCTTTTGCTATATTCTTTTCCCACTTTGATCTGTTTTCAACAGGGCCCTTAACATTTCTTGCAGCATTGGTTTGGTTGTAATGAATTCCTTGAGGTTTTTTTTTATTTCTCTTTCAATTTTAAAGGATAGCCTTGCTGGATAAAGTAGTCTTGGTTGAAGGTTCTTGTTCTGCATTACTTTAAATATTTCTTGCCATTCCCTTATGGCCTCAAGTGTTTCTGTTGAGAAATCTGATGTCATCATTATGAGGGCTCCTTTGTAGGTGATAGCCTTTATTTCTCTAGCAGCTTTTAATATTTTCTCTTTATCACTTAGCTTTGGTATTTTAATTATGATGTGTTTTGTTATAAGTTTCTTTGGGTTTCTCTTTAATGGAGTTCTCTGTGCTTTTTGAACTTGTAAGAGTTTCTCCTGCATTAATTTAGGGAAGTTTTCAGCTATGATATGATTGAACAAAGTCTCTGTCCCTTGTTCTTTCTCTTCTTCTTTAGGAACCCCTATGCTGTGGATATTATTTCTCTTCATGTTGTCATAGAGCTCTCTTAGGAGTTTCCTCAGACTTTTTGATTCTCTTTTCTTCTCTGCTTTCATGCCTTCATTCAACTTGTCCTCCAAATCGTTGATTCAATCCTCATCTCCATCCATCCTGTTTTTAATTCCTTCTATTGTGGTTTTCATTTCTGATATTGTATTTGTCGTCTCTGACCTGTTCTTTTTTAATATTTCAATATCCTTTTTTATACTTGCTATTTCTTTATTTAGGTGTTCGTAATGACCATCCATTGTTGCTCTAAGATCCCTAAGCATCCTTACAATCATTATTTTGAACTCCACATCCGGAAGTTTGGTTATTTCCATATCACTCAGTTCATTTCCTGGAGGTTTCTCTTGTGGTTTCATTTGGATTGCACTTCTCTGTCTTCTCATTATGTCTGTGTGTTTAGGTGTTTTGTTTGTAAAGCTGGTTGAGTCTAGGCTTGGTGTTGTCTGCCTCCGGTTTTCAATTGTGTTATTTCTAGGTCTTCTTGGGTTGGCATCAGCTATTATTTGTAATCCACTTTCAGATTTGGGCCACTTTGAAGTCTTGATTTGTTTGTTTTCTTAACAGATGATAGTCTTGTTTACTGATCTCAGCAGGGGGTTTATTTAAAACTGTATCCAGGAATGTGCTGGGTATAACCTGAGACTCTGAAGGCTTTTTCTGCCAGTTTCTCTCTCTAGGGGCAGAGTGTTTTCTCAGCTTCAGTAGGGGGAGGTGTATCTCAGATCTCCATGGAGACCTGAGTTACTGCCCCTCCTCCCCACTTTTTGTTTTCAGCTGTGTCTTGTTGTGCTGATTGGAGCTGGAGAGATGTCTGGAGATCTGTGACCCAAAAGCATTTTAGACTTTTGTTTTATGGAAGGATCAGCCCCTCCCCCATCTATGGCGGTCTCCAGCACTGAATGAGTCAGCTTCTCAGGTTGTCCCCTACATTCCTCTGCTCCTCACCATCTGTCTCTCTCTCTCTCCCCTTTTTTTTTGGAAGACAAGCCGGCCCTTTCAACACACCTCATTCCCTGGTCGTCAGGCAAGTGGCTGTGAGCAGTATTTTCTGCTCTTGTC
The DNA here is from genome assembly GCF_036850995.1 of Saccopteryx leptura. Classification (NCBI taxonomy): domain Eukaryota; kingdom Metazoa; phylum Chordata; class Mammalia; order Chiroptera; family Emballonuridae; genus Saccopteryx; species Saccopteryx leptura. The sequence goes on along the minus strand of NC_089506.1, from coordinate 91,029,793 downwards.
CTTGGAGAGCCCTTCTGGGCTCTCAGCCTCACCCCCTCTCCTCTGTTCCTGTAAGCAGAGGAAATTCAGGTGCTCTCTACCAGGTTTATTGTGGCTTCTTCTTTGCTCCTTGGTTTTTGAGAGCTGTTCTTGTAGCCCAGAGTTGGTTTTTCCTGCTGATTGTTTCTAAATTAGTTTGTAATCCAGTTCGGTGGTGTGAGCTGGGAGTCTGTGCGTCTGCCTACTCCGCTGCCATTTTCAAGTCCTCTGGACTTAAATTTAAGCACCAAATACAAGATACACCAACAGGTGTGATGCCTGTGTGCCCAATTTCTTCACAGGCCATCAGGGTGGATGCTTTCTCTAGGACGGTGCTAAAGGAACTGAGATGACAGCTAACAAACACAAAGCAAGTATTCTTTAGAAAACTCATTCTTTGGTCAACTTGTTCATCCTGGATCAAAGTAGATGTTCTTACAAGAAAAATGATGTCTCTACTCCATTAAAAACATATCAGCTGCAGAAGTTAAATCCAGATAGGAAACATGTACCAGTAAAGTACTTAAATAATAATTCTATCAGAATCTGTGAATAATACTTACTCTCTGTGCACGAAAGATACCACTCAAGCCGCTATTCATCTTTCCCACTCCATAGCACAAATCATCTGTCTCTCTCCACACAATCCAATTTCACATTTATCATGTTAAAATGAATAAATGATGCTTAAAGAGAAATATTTTGCCTCCAATGCAAATAAAAAAGATCCAAAGAATTTAAATTCATACATTAATTCCAACTAAAAACTAAAGAGACTATATAATGCAGACAAACACAGAAATAGTAAAGTTCATCAGCAGATGAAATAGAATAATTTTACTTATACTTCCAATTATATGTTCTATAAGTGACAGATACAGTAAGAGAGCAAGTGTGAACTTGGGGTAACTGTATATATCCCATGGATTCAGGAAAAAAATTTTTGCAGGATTCAGGAGGCTGTAATTTATATAAACAGGAATACTGAAAAACTTGGATTTTTCAATATTTATTCAGACATTCCTCTTGAGACAGCATTAATTTATTCTATTTCTTCCCATAAACTTGTAGAAACTGCAAGTATTACAATTTTCATAGGAAACATTAGCTGGCTTTAAATTCTTGAGTATAAGCTTCATAAGGGCAGGTGTATATTTCATTCACCTGCATAGTTCTGATGCCCAGCATAACCCACTGTACAACAGTCACTGCCTAACTGACTAGCTGGTTAATTATGAAATTAAGCTTTTATCTTTGAGGCATGAGTTAAGTTTATCTTTTTGGTGGTCTACTGCAACCAAAGTAAAGAGATGAATTATGCAGACTCACAAAAGTCACAGGAAATTCTTGACAAAAATGTTAAACACTAGTTTACACCTAGGTATACACCATATAATAATGAGTTCATCTTGAAATATTATTTTACTGTTCCTTTAATGGCTATTAGCTTACTGGCATATTATTTACCAGTTCAATTTAATATGGCTGGTGTCTGATTCGTATCAATATATTAATCCTATTAATTAATATTACTCAATAAAAGTAGTATCAAAACAGAGAAATTAAATTGATCCTTCTGTGATACCCCAAGAATGAACCTAAAAATTAACTCTCTACCATATTCCATACTGTTCATTTCGTCTGTCATTAAATGTGAGAACAATTTATTTGAAATTGAATATAACTTAAGCTAATAAAAGAATTTTTGATAGGGGAAGGAAGATACTTAAAAAGAAATAATAAACCAAGATATGATAATTCAGCCTGACCAGATGGTGGCACAGTGGATAGAGCATCAGACTGGGACTCAGAGGACCCAGGTTCGAAACCCCAAGGTCACTGGCTTGAGCATAGGCTAATCTGGTTTGAGCACAGCTCACCAGCTTGAACCCAAGGTCGCTGGCTCACTCGCTCTGCTGTAGCCCCCCAGTCAAGGCACATATGAGAAAGCAATCAATGAACAGCTAAGGTGCCGCAACAAAAAATTGATGCTTCTCATCTCTCTCCCTTCCTGTCTGTCTGTCCCTCTCTGTTGCCGACACACACACACAATAAAAGATATGACAATTCATTATAAGGAGAACTTTAACTGATCTCAGGGAAAATTAAATGGGTGCATTTGAGCATTTAAGACCCCAAGGGAAACAAAAACAAACAGGAGCAAATAAACTTGGCTAAATCCAGAAGGCTTTTTAAACTATGAGTTGTTTCAAAACACCTATTCAATGTCCAATGTATATTTGACTATAGTGATAAATTTCAATGCACACTTGATTTTAACTCAATAAAGGGTGATTTTTAAATACTCTTTATAATACTTTAATGAACATAAACCACTTATAAAATGGGGAAATTTCTAATTTTTTTAAATACTGTAAAATTCGAAGTTTTTCCTGACTTTTTGAGATGTGAAAAAAAAGAACTAATCAAATTTTCAAAGATTTAATCCATAGTTGATATCAATGAAATACTCTGAGATTGAAGAGTTCTTAAATTAAAATTTTTTTTCCATTCTTTTTGTAACAGCCATGACAACACAACTCTCCATCTTTGATTACAGGGAATATAAATGAGGTAAAGGGATTAAGGTGAAAAAAAAACACTGTCTATGAAGAGAGAAACAGTATGGTGGGAAAGAAGGTGAAGGGGGGTAAATGGTAATGGAAGGAGATTTGACTTGGGTGGAGAACACATAATATACAGATGGTGTGTTCTAGAATTGTATATCTGAAAGCTGTATAATTTTATAACTAATGTGTCATCCCAATAAAGTCAATTAAAATAAATCAATAGCAAACAGCCCCAGCTGTTGTGAAATGTTGAAATCCATCACAACATTTGAACTAAAGCCACTTCCCAGAGGCTGCTCCCAGCCAATACTGAACACAGCCAAGAATACCAAATGGGTGTACTCCTGGGATATGCAGGTCTTGTCCTTGAGGATTCCCCAACGACCTTGCCAAGTTCTCGCAGAACTGCATAGCATCCTAAGACGCTTCCACCCAGCCTTCCAGCCTCCCTTCTCACTCTCCTTCACCAGGGGTCAGACCTGCACTGAGGCTAGCAATCCCATCCTTCCCGAACTCCCTCTCCAGGGTCCCTCCTCGGCATTTCCCCAATTCCCTTGGACATCACATCTCTTACTCTAAGAGGACCCAGAGTAACACAGCAAATATACATAAAATATACATAAAAGCAAGTTCCAGCAAGAGTACCATTTTCAAATTGTCTGATTCATAAGTATTATAAATAAAACTTCACACTTAATAGAACACTTTCACATTTTCTTATTTTTCTCTAATGAGCGCTCTCTGCACTTTTAATTTGTAACCATGAGATACTTGTTAAGACCATGTGCAGGTAAAATACCTGAATGTATTTGGAACATAATTTTCCTCTAGTAAATGTTCTAGAGACAACAAAGGCTTAGATTATATTTTGGGCTTTTGTTTCTTTGGAAAATAAAGGTTGGCAAAAGTAGGTTTACAATTGTAAAACACAGTTTATTCTTGTATTCTTATTAACCATTGTATTATTTCTATTATAACTATAAGCCTACCTTTGCCCATCCCTGTATATTGTAGGGTACAGACATATCTACCATATGAACCCTAGAAGGACATACCAACCACTCCTCTCCACTGAATCCTAGAAGAAAATATCCGCCTACTGTTTCAACATTGTCACTAGATCTTAAGCAGTCTAATGGTATGATGGTGGCACAAAGATGTGAAGGTAGTTAATACCACTGAACCATTACATTTCATTAGGTATATTTTATCACAATATTTAAAAAAAAAAAAAACACAGTAGCTCTGTATTTTAAGAGTGGGTAAAAAATTATGAGACTTGAGTTCTTTTTACTAGGTAAAATAATAAAAATAAGATATCCATAGAAGGACATCATAAATCCACCTATCAGTATTTAAAGAGTAATACACTAAATCAAGTTTTGCGAAACCTCTGGCCAATTCAACAGAAGGATTTAAGTATAACTTAAGTGAGCAAGCTCAGAAGCTCAAGTTGCTACAGGTTCACAAAGCATCAAAACAAGAAAAAAATAAGCTTCTCCGCTAAAACAACTTTCCCCATCTCTTTCCTTATTCACATTTGTTCCCTGACATAACTAATACTTCTTGTCTCTGATTAAGAAGCTTTATACAACATGCTTTCCCTTTAGTCAGTAATTAATGTAGGGAAAGCCCTACATAGCTTCACATGAACCAAAATTACCGGTTTCATTTCAATGTACCTTCATGTACAATGAATGTATAGGAACAACACCAGGAGTGTCAGACTGAAGGAAAAGTCAAGAAGATGACACGAAGAGGTTTAGTGGTCTGTTCCCTGTTGTAAGACAATTCTCTGTGAGTGTCTTATACTTCTGCATGTAGTCTAAGTAGAGGCATTGATGACCTTTCTTCTGGATGATCTTTTCAAGGATGCCTTTATAGCCAGTAACCTTGGAACATAGACATGTCTCTTCTCCAGATCAGAGGGCAGTCATGCTCTGTCTAGTATGATAAAGATGATTTGGAGCAAAGTGCAGGCATACTTACAGCCAACTATAAAAGATTTGGGTTCTTGAAACTCAAAATTACTCTCGTATAGCCCAACTCGCCATCTCTACAACGTCCTCAGACAGTCCCTCCAAAACCAATAATTGGATTCAATTATTTTAAAAACTGAGAATGCTAAAGTTTATCAGCCAGCTGGAAGGCCATGTTGAAAGCACTGTCACCCACAGCCCCAAAAGTGATAAATGTCCCAACTAGGGGATCCCCAACAACTATCAACATTTTCTTTCCAGAAGCACCATGTGCATAATATGGAGAAGTCAAACATTATACCTCTTTCTTCAAAAATACTGTGACTTACAGGTTAGAGATGGTCATAAGAAACGTTGAAGTGCTTAAGGAAACATTACCAGTACACCAAGCCCTCAGTCAACTATGAAGATCTCTCAGAACTGAGGCTATCCTTGGAGGGAGGGTCACCCAATTAGAAAAGGTGGCAAGAAATGTGTCCCTGATTTTAGCTGAAATGATCAATGACATCACATCTACCCAGGTCAGCACCAACTCACCAGCCAGACTGTTATGAATGAAAGAATTGTCATAGACTTCCTCTTTGTTGAACAAGGGGAAGTCCCTGCAATCGGCAATACATCATTCTGTACCTGAATTAGTATCTCAGACCAAGTGGAAAGAGAAGAAAGCCTTCTGGTATTCTAAGTAGACATGGGGGGGGGGGTCTACTGACTGGGTCTGGTACCTGGAAGGCACAGCTGAGGTCAATATTGCAGGTTGCCCTCAATGTGCTGCTTGGAGTCCTGCTGATCAGCTGTCTTAATTTAAATACTTTGTGAGACAAAATTACCAGATTTCATCACAGCCTGTTTAATCAGAGTGATTGCCGCCCATATTAGTTGTATTCCCTAAGGCAGTGGTTCTCAACCTGTGGGTCGGGACCCCAGCGGGGGTTGAATGGACCAAAACACAGGGGTCGCCTAAAGCCATCGGAAAGCTTTAGGCAACCCCTGTGTTTTGGTCCGTTCGAACCCTGCCGGGGTCGCGACCCACAGGTTGAGAACCGCTGCCCTAAGGTCATGGTTTCTCTCTTAAGAATACAACCCACTGCAACTGGACCCTGGGGCTGATGCAAAGCTGATACTTAAGCTATTGTTTTTGCTGTGGGTAATAAAGTCCTTTATTTCCAATCTAAGACTCTGGGGTCTTCCGACAGCCCCCATAAAACTGTGGTACATTAATTTGTTATACAAGCGGTATAAAGTTGCAGACCATTCAAGTTCTTGACACAGCCCAGCTACAGGACCAAAGGAAGGTGCATCCAGAAAGACAGACGTGGAAAGAAAGCCAAAGAGAATACCCACTGCTGGTTCCTTTCCTGACAAAGATCTACTGCAATTCAACCAGCCCTGTGACAACAGCAGAGGCTCCAACAAACACTTTAAAACCCGGTTAATGCTCCATTAAAATTAATAATAAATAAATAAATAACCCGGTTAATGCTTCTGATACTCTAAGAAAATATGGCTCTAACAAGAGAAGAAAAAAAGGTACACAGAAAGGCAAAGAAAAAGAAGAGAGAAATGAAAATAACAGGAAAAATCAAAGTGTAACAGAAACTAGAGATTGATTCATCCACACTTAATCCAACCCTTTTCTAAGAAAAATGACCTGGCCAACACCAACACCAGGGGACAATTACATAAATGAAGACAGAACCTTGTGAAGGAAGGGCTGGTGCACTGTTGTCTGTCCTTAGTGCCTCGGGTTCTAACCAGAATAGAATGTTGGTAGTGGGGCTTCTATTAGAACATCCCAAGGGGGCAGAGGGTGTGGGGTGTTGGGGGGAGGCATCCCTAAATTTGGTCTGGCATTTCTTCTGCATTAGTTTTGGCTCTATACTGTCCACATATGGCTCCTGAGCTTGCCAGAAACTGTAAGGTACCCAGTACCATTTCCTGATTAAATTACATAGAGTAGACTATGTTGCTTAAAGCTGAAAACCTCATCTGATATACTTCAATAATGTACATTTATTTTAATTCCAATATTTATATTAGTATCTATAGTTCTTTCCTGACTGTAAGACTCTCTAAGGCCTGAAAACAATTTTGAGTAATTTCTGATATTCAGTTTTTTATTTTTACAATACTGTTGGATAAGGGAACAGCATTGAAGGGCAGAAGAATGTTCATTCTATTACAATCACAAGCAACCAAATTACCTTCATTATTATTATCAGACTCAAGAAAATTGAACAAAACTCCTTTAAAAAGTATTTTGTTATAAATATACTTCGCAAAAAAATATAATCAATTTTTTATTTTACTACCACCCATTTCTTCCATTTTAAAAGCAAACAACATGCCTGACCTGTGGTGGTGCAGTGGGTAAAAGCATTGACCTGGAATGCTGAGGTCGCTGGTTCAAAACCCCAGGCTCGCCTGGTCAAGGCACATATGGGAGTTGATGCTTCCTGCTCCTCCCCCCTTCTCTCTCTCTCTGTATCTCTGTCTCTCTCTCTCTCTCTCTCTCTCTCATAAAAAAATAAAATTAAAAAAATAAAAGCAAACAACTGGGTTCTATTTTATTTAGCAACACACGACTATTATTTTTAATTTGGTGATCAGCTAATATCACCCAAACTAGTACATTTTTAATAAAGACAAATTATATAGCTAATAGAGTAAAATGGGCACTTAGAGAAATAGCTCTATGGGAAAACTGATAACCAGCTAGCTTCAAAATATCTCGAGTTAAATCAAATACATAACTTTGCCTGACCTGGTGGTGGCGCAGTGGATAGAGCATCGAACTGGGATGTGGAGAACCCAGGTTCAAGACCCCGAAGTTGCCAGCTTGAGCACAAGCTCATCTGGTTTGAGCAAAGCTCACCAGCTTGGACCCAAGGTCGCTGGCTCAAGCAAGGGGTCACGTGGTCTGCTGTACCCCCCCCCCCCCGTCAAGGCACATATGAGAAATCAATCAATGAACAATTAAGGAACCGCAAGGAAGAATTGATGTTTCTCATCTCTCTCCGTTCCTGTCTGTCTGTCTCTATCTGTCCCTCTCTGTCTCTGCCAAAAAAATAAAAAATAACCTAACTTTAACAACTATTAAAGGAAGGTGGTAGGGCTAGCCCCACTCCTCTCCATCCTTATCCCCTTTCACTGACTATGACAAATAAGATAAATAAGGATATCGCCTGACCTGTGGTGGCGCAGTGGGATAAAGCGTCGACCTGGAACACTGAGGTTGCCGGTTTGAAACCTTGGGCTTGCCAGGTCAAGGCACATATGGGAGTTGTGCCTCCCCTTTCTCTTTCTCTTTCTTTCTTTCTCTCTTTCTCTCTCTCTCCCCCCCCTTCTAAAAATCAATAAATAAATAGAAAAATACCCCCCCAAAAAAATAAAAAAAAAGATAAATAAGGATATCATTATAAAGAAATCTCCACAAATATCCATAGTTGCATTTTTCATAATAGCTAAAAAGCAGAAACAACCCAAATGTCTGCCAAGTGACAAATGATAACCAAATGTAGTACACATCTAGACGGTAGAATATCATTTGCAATAAAAAAGTATGACACGCCCTGGCAAGTTGGCTCAGCGGTAGAGCGTCAGCCTGGCGTGTAGGAGTCCCAGGTTCAATTCCCGGCCAGGGCACACAGGAGAGGCTTCCATTTGCTTCTCCACCCCTCCCCCTCTCCTTCCTCTCTGTCTCTCTCTTCCCCTCCCACAGCCGAGGCTCCATTGGAGCAAAGATGGCCCGGGCGCTGGGGATGGCTCTGTGGCCTCTGCCTCAGGCGCTAGAATGGCTCTGGACGCAACAGAGCAACGCCCCAGAGGGGCAAAGCATCGCCCCCTGGTGGGCATGCCAGGTGGATCCCGGTCGGGCGCATGCGGAGTCTGTCTGACTGCCTCTCCGTTTCCAGCTACAGAAAAAATGAAAAAAAAAAAAAAAAAAGTATGACACGTTATAAACATGGATGAACCTTGAAAATATTATGCTAAGTGAATGAAGCCAGTCACAAAGGACCAAAAATTGTAAGATTTTATTTATATCACATGTTCAGAATATGAAAATCTATAGAGATATTACATTAATGGTTGCCTAGAGATGGGATAACAGGGGTGATACAGGTGATGGCAAGGGACGAGGAGTTTCCTTTGGGGGTGATGAAAATGTTCTAAAATTGGGAAGGTTGCACAATTCCACAAATACACATAAAAACGCTGAACTTTATACTTTAAAGTGGATAAATTATATAATGTGAATTTAATCTGAATAAAGCTATTAAAAAAATCACTTCAAAACCGTATCTAATCTTTACACATACACGTTTTAAATTCCTCCAAGTCTTGGTAACAGCTTACATTACAATACAATACCAAAACCAGGAACTGGAAATCGGCACGATGCACAGAGCTTATTCAGATCATACCAGCTTTATACTCATGTGCGTGTATGCACAGGCAAGTCTGTGAAATCTTATCATGTAACGATTTATGTATCAAACAACACAACTAAGACCCACAACCTTTTCAACCACAGTAGACTCACTCCTGTTATTTATTGATGGTCACAGTCAACCCCTTCCCTGACTCTAACCCAAATCTTTGGCAACTACTAAACTGTTCTCCATTTCTGTAATTTAGTTATTTGAAAAATTTTATATAAAAGAAATCATACTATGTGTAACCTTTTAGAACTGGCCTTTTTCAATCAGGATAATTCTTCGGGGATTCACGCATAGTATGTATCAGTGATTCACTCCTTTTTGTTGCTGAGTAATATTCTATGGAATGACTGCACTACAGTTCAACCATTCACTTAGACACAGGCAACTGGGTTGCTTCTAGTTTTAGGCTATGACAAATACAGGAACATAAAAATTTGTGTATGGGTTTTCGTGAAAACATAAATTTTCATTAATCAGGAATGTAATTTTCTGGGTTGTATAATTAAATACCAATTTTAATATCAACACTGGTAATGTTCCTGGAAAAAAAAAAAAATGAAGATCCCTTTCAATCTCCACTCTCCACTGAATTTAATTTAACAAAATTACTTTTTAAAGCTGGCTTTTACTCCACAATTCTCCTGAAGGACCAAGCACTGCACTAAGCATTTCAAATACATTATTAATGTAACCTTGCATCAACAATGATCTAAGTATTGATATTATCTCCATCTGCCAACTAGAAAACTGAGCCATAGAAGAGGTTTGGGGCATGATCAGAGTCACACAGCTCAGATGCAAAGAACTTACATTCAAGCCTGCCTGATTCAGAAGTCTATTTCTTTCATCACAAGATCCTACACTTCCCACTTCTTTAACATGAATGTGATTAGATACAGGAAGTATATATTAGTACAAAAAAGTCTTTATATAGAGGATTAAGTTTACATGTGACCATTACATTTCATAAATGAGATTTTAAAAACTAGACATGATCTCTAATATGCTGATCAAATAACCAAAATTAATCTAATAATCTACTGGTATGTATTTGCACAAATATTGTATATGCAAAAAATAACAGGAGTGCTGAAGGAAAATTCACATAGAGCAACCATTCAGTTTTTCCCAATAAAGTTTTTGACAGAGACAGTGAGAGTCAAAGAGAGGGACAGATAGGGACAGACAGACAGGAAGGGGGAGAGATGAGAAGCATCAGTTCTTCTTTGTAGCTCCTTAGTTCATTGATTGCTTTCTTATATGTGTCTTGATGGGTGGGGGCCCTACAGAGGAGCAAGTGACCCCTTGCTCAAGCCAGCAACCTTGGGCTCAAGCCACTGACCTTGGGCGTTAAGCCAGCAACTATGGTATCATGTCTATGATCCCACACTCAAGCCAGCAACCCCACAGTCAAGCTGGTGAGCCCACACTCAAGCCGGTGATCTCGGGGTTTCGAACTTGGGTCCTCCGTGTCCCAGTCTGACACTCTATGCACTGTACCACTGCCTGGTCCGGCCCTATGAAATTTCCTTTAGGTTTATTCTTCATTAGCCTACGGTGGACAGGAAACATGGAGACAGATGAAAAAGGAGAAGGGAAAGGAAGGTAATGAGGTATGAATTACAAGTCCCTAGCACACCAAGCAGGAGGAAGAGCAGGGTCTCTGTCAGAGGTGGATGATACATCCCAGACTTCACCTGCAGGCCCTCCGATCAGGCAGGATGAGTCAGGAGGGGCTCTTGCCCAGAAGCCCCATTAACTGGACCCATGTAACAGGGACCATATGCAGATCTTCATGCCTGCCTCCTGCCCAGAGTAACCAACCACAACAAGCTTCCTCACCAGCCATTCACAAACACCGTCATCAAAATGTCAGAATAAATGTATTAAACTGACAGGTCCAAACAATTTCTAACTTTTTGTCAAAAATATTATTTATCAGTTATTTCCTTAAATACTCATACTTGTTTAGTAATGACTGAAATAATCATTATAGGTATAAAAACATGTCTCTTTTCTTAAGGAGAAATTAAATGAATATTAGTATCTACAGTAGATAGTATAATGTTTAATTCTACACGTGACCTTTTGGAAGCATGTAAACCTTTTTGAAACTTTCTATATACCTGTATGTTAGGCCTCATTATTACTTATGTAAACTCTCAACTTCTCAGATATAAAAACCAATACAATAAGAAGCCATAATGAGAAATTGTCAAAATTTCTTCAAATTTATAATAACCAACTTATGAGATTAAACAGAGAATAAACAATTTGTTTACAGATAAACCTAGAAAGCCAACTTCTAGGAAAGGAACTGATGGAAATAATTATAGGTATATACCAAGCTGAATCTATTAGATAAATTATGATATAGAATAAATTAAAGTTCTATACACTTTTTTTTAATGCTATGAAATAGTAAATGATACGCAAGATTTCATACTATACTGT